>NW_027223757.1:52134274-52853024 GCF_028538775.1 Myotis yumanensis | reverse complement strand
ATAGTCAATGTCACTGGTGGTGAGCTTCTGCCGCTTCCCCATGTGCATGAATTTTAAGGCATCCTGTGCAATCTCCTTGATGCGGTAACTGACTTCATCTGTCAGCAGCTGACAGGTTTCTTCCTGAATCTGGGCGATGCCCATTGATTCAGCCACCACCTTCATTGATTCTGAAGGCAGCACAGTATTGCTGAGCTTCAGCTTCTTCTCCTCAGCCATTCTGGAGCTCTTCCTCCCTCCCCAGAAGGATGATGGCCCAGGGTGGAGAGATGGGAGATCCTGGAGAACTTCAATAGCCTCAGGAGTGTTGAGGTCCAACTCCAGCAGGTCCAGGGGTTCCCAAAGGTGTGGACGGAGTCAGCGAAGAAAGAATGACACGAAGACAGCGTTCAGTTGATCAGCAGCCTAGTCAGGTTCTCTAGCCAGGTTCTAGCCAGGATCTCCAGCCAGGTTCTGTGTTTTGTTGTCTTGTTACATCTGTATTTATACCAGTTGATTTTAATCCTATCAATTTCTATTCCAAAGGTTAGGGTGTTTCTTATCTCTATTCCAGGGAGTAAAGATTATGTAGCTTAAGTGTGATTGTTTGTAGTTAAAGTGATTAACTACCCGCCTGGCACTTAGTTAAGGGGTTTTATTCCCTCCCTAACTTCAGGGAAAAATCCCTACCTGGGGAAACAACCTTTCTCAGAGAGGTGACCTTGGTTAAAACACATAGCACCATGAATGGTGCCCAAACAGGGACCCTTAGATAAGCCCCCCTGCACTTGGGAATGATAGGACCGTAGGGTGCTGCAGACCCCCTATAGAGGATAAGTAGGGTAAGAGGGTGGATAGTACAGAACATAGATTGACAAGATGGGTCATACTGAGTCTAAAGAAAAAAGACTCTGTTTTGATCTTTTAACACATATGCTTGCTAGCAGAGGAGTTAAGGTTACTCCCAGTCAGACAGAAAGTTTTATACAAGAAGTATGTCCATGGCTTCCTGAGGAAGGAACTGTTAATTTAGAAACTTGGACTAAAGTAGGAGAGCAATTAAAGAATTATTACAGATACCACGGATCTGAGAAGGTCCCGGCAGATACCCTTTTCGTCTGGAATTTAATTCGTGACACCTTGGCACCAGAGGCAGAAACAGTTGAACTTTCTCAAACTTTAAATAGTCCCTCAGCTCCAGCTCAATCTAAGAGCAATTTAGCTATGCCTACTGATCAGAAGGAGAATAAATATCATAAACATGACCATTGGTCCTTTCCAGTCAGTAGAGAAGAGAGAGGCCCTCCCATTCAAAACAGGCTCCCTAAATTAGAAAGGAAGCCTAAACCAGGTCCTGCGGCTCCTGTGAACTCCATGTCTAAATTTCAAAGGGCGATAAGAGAAGCTGAAGCTAATGGAGATCTTGAATTCTCACTCTGCTTCCCAGTTGCATATGAGAATGAGTTTGGTGAGGACGAAAACCCCACCTGGGAGTCTATACCTTACAAAATACTTAAAGAATTAAAATTGGCCTGCTCTGAATATGGACCTCTAGCTCCTTACACACAAACCTTGGTAGAAACCCTAGCCAGTAAATGGATGACTCCTTATGATTGGTCACAGGTTTGTAAAGCCTGTCTCTCAGGAGGCGATTACTTATTATGGAAAACTGAATATGATGATCTTGCTAAGAGAGCTGTAGCCACTAGCAAAAATTCCAGAGGAGGAATAACCCTAGACATGATATTAGGAGAAGGTGATTTTAACACGGCTCAGGAGCAAATGTATATGCCCAAAGAGGCACTTATTAAAGTAACCAGTTGTGCAGTAAATGCCTGGAAATCCCTACCTTATACAGTAGGAAAAACAACCACCCTTACAGAGGTTAAACAGAAGGTCGAGGAACCGTATAAGGATTTCCTTTCTCGCCTCATACAGGCAGTCAAGAGAGTAATCAATAACGAAGAGGCAGCCGATATCCTAATCAAACAACTGGCTTTTGAAAATGCTAATAATACCTGTCAGGCTTTATTAAGGCCGATTCGCAGAACGGGGACTATAAATGATTTTATAAAACAGTGTGCTGATCTAAGTCCAGCATTTATACAGGGTGTAGCTATAGCTGCAGCTCTCAAAGGGGAGACATACCCTCAATATGTATAGGACATAGGACAAGCCAGCAATAATACAGGTAATAAAAGAAATATGAACTGCTACTCTTGTGGCTTATCTGGGCACTTTAGCAGAGAATGCCCAAATAAAAATAATAATACTCAGGCCAGATGGCAAGCTCCTAGACAGCCTGGAAATACATCGGAGAATAATATTAACCCTCCAAAAACCATTTGTCCCCGATGTCAGAAAGGATTCCATTGGGCAAAGGAATGTAGATCAAAATACCATAAAAATGGTCGGCCTTTAAATTCTACAAATAGCTCCCAAGGAGGTTATATCCCATCACCTCAATTGGGAAACTTGAGAAGGGGCCAGCCGCAGGCCCCTGCAATAATAGGGGCATCAACCCTCAACCCCTCTGCAAATTTCAATCAGTCAGTGACTTCTTCAGGGCAACCCCAGGCAGTGCAGGATTGGACCTCCATTCAACCACCCAGGCAATACTAACCCCAGACTCGCCAGTAGCAGCCATTCCTACAGGAGTGTCTGGGCTGCTGCCTGAGGGAACTGTGGGATTAATATTAGGGCAGAGCTCCACCTTGTTACAGGGAATCTTAGTCATCCCAGGAGTTGTTGATGCAGACTACACAGGAGAAATACAGATTTTACTTTCCCCACCCACCACAACTATACAGATTCAGCTCAACCAGAGAATTGCCCAATTACTCCTGTTACCAATACATAAAATAGGGACAGCTGTTACCCAGGAAGCCAGAGTGGCCGGAGGCTTTGGATCTAGTGATGCAGCATTTTGGATACAAGAAATCCATGCTGCTAGAACTACAAAAATGTTACAAATTCAGGGAAAACCAATTGAAGGTCTATTGGATACAGGAGCAGATGTTTCCTGCATAGCAGGGAAGGATTGGCCCTCTTCATGGCCCACGCACACCACCTCCACTTCCCTAGTAGGACTAGGCAAGGCATCTAATGTAAAAAAGAGTTCTCAGATTTTAATTTGGGCTGATAAAGATCAACATTCAGGAACATTCTGTCCCTATGTAATTACGACTATCCCCTTTACATTATGGGGAAGAGACATCGTGTCTCAAATGGGAGTTCTATTATATAGCCCCAGCGGTGTTTGATTTACTGCTGTTACAAAAAATTACAAGAAAGTGAGTTTAAATATTCCTCTCCTCATCATGTTCTACAACATACTCTATTTGTAATTAATATACTAAATGTAGATTCTGAGGGAAATTCCCCGATGTACAGACATTGGAACCCTGATCTAAATAAACCTAAAGCCCTCGTCAAATGGAGAGACTTGCTTACAGGAGCCTGGAAGGAACCTGATGTACTTTTAACCTGGGGGAGAGGATATGCTTGTATATTTCCACAGGACGCAGACTCACCTGTGTGGATTCCAGACCGTCTAGTCCGACCTTATGTCTCACTGCTCTCCGTCTCCACCTCACCCTAGCACACCTGACCAGTGCCAGTCTGCAGCAGATGTGCAGCCCTGAGCTGGAACAACCTGTCCATTGGGAGGATCACATGTGCCTCCTTTTTGTCTGTCCATATGTCCCAGCTTTGCCCCACATCTCCTTTCCTTTTTCTTTTCTTCTTTTTTTTTTTTAATCTGACTACTTGTTTGCTGGTTCTTTGGCCTTTCTCCTTCTCTCCTGGACACAGCCTTTTCTAGAATCTCCCTACCCTACTGTTCCAGGAAGGGCACCTCCCTTTTCTGCCATGACTGGGGGTGTCTGGTATATGCCCCATACGTGGAGTTGTCTTGTGCCAAGAGCCTGACATCCTGGGATGAGAAAGTCCTGTCCCGGGACTACATGCTGACAGGCCGTTCCTCCTTTGTCCTGTATTGGCCCCTCTTGCCCTTGTGCCAAGAGGGACCCTTTTCTCACAGTCCATTTGCCCACAGCTGTTGCCTGGGCTTTCTGTTCACGCTGAGGTTGAGGCCTTGTAGTGGCTGGTGCCATGGATCTGTCTCTCACCCAATGGTGTGAGCTGGGCCCTCCCTGGAGAAGAAACCTTTGGAATAGAAATTGACAGGATTAAAATCAACTGGTATAAATACAGATGTAACAAGACAATAAAAGAAAGAACCTGGCTGGAGATCCTGGATAGAACCAGGCGAGAGAACCCAACCATGCTGATCAACTGAACGCTGCCTCCATGTCATTTCTTCTTCGCTGACTCCGTCCACACTTTTGGGAACCCCTGGACCTGCTGGGGTTGGACCCCAACAATGTAATACCTATTTAGTCAGGGGCACTGGCCTATTTTCCTTAGACTTTCAAATAAAAACATCCAACAGCCTACACAATAATAGCCACCTGGGCCGAAACCGGTTTGGCTCAGTGGATAGAGCGTCGGCCTGCGGACTGAAAGGTCCCAGGTTCGATTCCGGTCAAGGGCATGTACCTGGGTTGCAGGCACATCCCCAGTAGGAGATGTGCAGGAGGCAGCTGGTCGATGTTTCTCTCTCATCGATGTTTCTAACTCTCTATCTCTCTCCCTTCCTCTCTGTAAAAAATCAATAAAATATATTTAAAAAAAAATAATTATAAAAAAAAAATAATAGCCACCTGGTGTGAAAGAATCAAAATTATACCTACTTTTTTGGTCAGGTCAGAAAAAAAAAATTTTTTTTAGTGTGCCGTGGGATTTTAATAATTAATTTATGTGTGCTATGAGATGAAAATAGTTGAAAATCACTGTCCTAGAGGAAGGCTTTCTTTCCCCTTCCCTAGTTCTTTCTCCCTTCAATGGACATTTTTGTTAATAAGGAGCCCGTTGGGTGGGTGAGTGGGTAGATTGGGGGCAGATATAAAAAAGAAAAAATTCACTGAAGGAAAAATGAAACGGGGAAAGTAGGAAATACTTATATTTATAAAAATCTCTTTACTAAAATTTAGAAACTTGAGATGGCATGTGAAATTTGTGATCTGTATGAAATACTAACAGTGCTCCAAGGGTCTGACTTTGGATAATTCCTGGTCTTTTGCTAGGCAGCCCCTGACTAATTCACTTCTGCTCTGAAAGACCTCAGAGAAGCAAACAGATCTAGGAATAACCCTGAAAGTTAAAGCACACTAAGAAAAATTGTGGATATTTAATTTTATTTGATTAAAAAATGATTCAAAGATAATACAATGTCAAGGCAACATTTTGTTGGTGCTAATGTGCTCAATTGATTAGGTCAGTGAAGCAAACCGTGGGTGCAATACTGAAGGTGATCATTGCATTCTCAGTATTTATAATTATTCTTGAGTAAAACTAGAATTTAAAAACTAATCCTGTATAATAAAAAGCTAATATGCAAATTGTCCCCTTGGGAATTCTACAGACTGGGAGTTTGACCGCTTGCTATAATGTGTGCTGACCACCCGGGAGCAGCGCGGAATGAAGTAAGGAAGGCCCCTGCTGGCAGCTGGGGGAAGAAAGGCCTAGGGACCCTACCGGTGCCTGAATTTCATGCACGGGGCCTCTAGTATTTTAATAAGAGTTAAACTTGCTCATTATAGTGAAAAGCTATGTGTTAGAAAGTAAAAAGTCAAACCCCATCTCATACCCTCACCTTCCAACTCTTTACCCAGAAGTATTTGCTGTTAAGTGTGATATTATCCTTTAATACATTGTTTGCATATATAATTACTTGAGTGAATTAAAGGAGAAATTCCTAGAAATGAAATTTCGGAATACAAGTTTTGTGTATTTAAAATGTTGAAAGACAACGCCAATTGCATGTTGAGCCCTTTAAATGGACACAATCAACCCATATAAACACCAGCCTGGAGCAAAGTGAAGGCCCAATCTGGTGCCATCTCTAAGATAGCACGGGGCTAGCTTAAAGGTAGTAGGCCAGTGCTGCCCAGGGGCTTTGGAACTGTGTAGGAGAAGGGGTATTCTGTTATCATAATGATTGGGAGGGAGGACTAAGGGACAGGGACATTAGACAAGCTGCAATGCAATGGGCAATCTCACACAATTAAAAATTGACCTGTGTCCCATACCATTTACAAATGTTTTGGTGGGCATTCATGCTAGTGAAGAGCCTTAATTACTCTGAGCCTAAAGCCTAACTACATTTCACGTGTAAATCCAACCAAAGTTTTTTGTTGTTTTTCTTTGTCATGTTTTTAATATGCATTGAATTTTCCAGGAATACAACCACCATGTAAATTGAGAGTTAAATACTTTGAAAAATTGCATCACTGTGGCAATTTAAGTCCTAAAGCTACATGTCTTTATTGGTCTCTATTTATAACTAGTGTATTCACAGTGGTTCTGTGTGTAATTTGATTATGCCATCACTATGCCCAAGCTTATACATAATGATATATATGGATATTATGTAAATTACTTTCTTTGGTTCTTTTTATATTTTACTTAGGACAAGATGCTAATTTTTTTAAAAGCATGTGTGTAGTAACTTATCTATATATTTTATTTCACTTTATTAAGATTCTACAGTAGTCAGTCACCCCTTGTCCTGGTATTGTTTTCTATGGTTTCGGTTACCTACAGTTCCCACTTCAGTTTGAAAATAATAAATGGAAAATTCCAGAAATAGTTCATTTGTTTTAATCTGAGCAGGATGATGAGGTCTCGAGAGGCCCGCCCCGCCTAGGATGTGAATCATCCCGGGTCTCCACATTGCACATACTCCCACACTGACCCATCAGTCACTGAGTAGCCACCTTGATTATCAGTCGCAGTATCCCAGTGCTTGTGTTCGAGTGATCCTTATAGTAGCCTAACGCTAGGTCACAATGCCTACCTCCTTCAACTCCCTTCATCTCATCACACCGGCATCATCTCACCTCATCAGAAGAATGGTAAGTACCATATAAAAATATATTCTGTATGAGAGAGAGACCACATTCACTTTTATCATAGAACAGGCTCACCTCATTTTATTGCACTTTGTTTTACTGTGCTTCACAGGTGTTATGTGTTTGACAAATGGAAGGCAAGACCCTCCAGCAGGAAAAAGATTACAGCTCACTTCATTGTGATACTTGCTTTATTGCAGTGCAATATCTCCCAGGTATGCCTCTATATTGTTATAATTGTTCTGTTTTATTATCAGTTATTGTAAACCTCTTACTTGCTTAATTTATAAATTAAACTTTATCATAGGTATGTGTGTATGGGAAAAAACATAATCTATATAGGTTCGGTACTATCCGCAATTTCGGGCATCCTCTGGGCATCTTGGAATGTATCCCCCGAAGAAAAGGAGAGACTACTGTACTACAAAATACGTTACAAAAAGAGGCCTTTTGTCTGATGGGGTGAAACATTCATGTTCTCCTGTTCAGATGGGAAGTGCTGACTTGTGTGGCTTCTGGTTTTCAAGCTTCTCTCGGCTTGCTCAGGCTCTGGGACCCTTTCTTCATGGTCCATGCCCAAGAACCCACAGGTAGAGTGTGACTGCAGTCTTATGGAGCCGCTCCAGAAAGCCAGTCCAGTCAGGGCAAGTCTGCCCAGTGCTTTCCAAAGGCGCAGGCAATTTGTGAGCAGAGGAGCTTCTTCTGTTCCTAGGAGGAAGCAAATTAGTCAACCTAGTGACCATGAAGCACAGTGAAGAGGAGTAAGAACATGGAGATATTCACTCACTGCCCTGAGGCCTACCAAACACCTAGAGAATGTGTACCCCTGATCAGCCATAGATAAGAGGCTGCATGAATCAGTGGAAATCTTCACCACCACTAGAAGTAGGTCAGTAGTAAAATCTTCGTATATAAGCAGAGAACATTGTTGTTGCTAGTGTTATTATTTTCAATTGGAAATACTGTCATGGACGTTTTCTCATTATAAAAGTATTAAATGCTTATTGTACAAATTTAGAGAGTATAGAAAAGTATGGATAATAAGCTTAAAAGTAATTGGTAATTCCATTACCCAGAAATGATCATTAATAGCATTAATAGTTGGTGTATATTTGTCTAAACTGGTTACTCTACCTATATGCATAATTATATGTGTGTATTTTACAATATCATACAATCTGATTTCACTTTAAAGAGGCTAGATCACCTAAAAATACACCCGAACATTTAAATAATTATATGTGGTAATGCTAGTAATCTATTATGCTATGTTACTTTTTCCTTTATGGCTGTTTAAAGTCTATCTCAATCTTATCATACTACTTCTAAAAATATTAAACCATTTTTCTTCTAATTACTCTAAGAGCACATTTTTTGTGCAGAGAACATTCCTTTTTATTTGTTACACTCTATTAGAACATAAGCCATCTTATGAAGAGTAGGAACCTTGTAACCTCAAAGACTAGAATAAGAGCTTGCTAGTTAGGTGCTCAATAAAAGTAAATGAATTAAAATATGTATCCATGCCCAGTTTGGCTCAGTGGATAGAGCATCAGCCTGCGGACTGAAGGGTCCCAGGTTCAATTCTGGTCAAGGGCACTTACCTCGGTTGCAGGCTCCTGGCCCTGGTAGGGGGCATGCAGGAGACAACCAATTGACGTGTCTCTCCCTCTTCCTTCCACTCTCTAAAAATCAATAGAAATATATCATTGGGTGAGGATTAAAAAAAAATACACACACACACACACACACACACACACTAGAGGCCCGATGCATGAAATTGTGCAAGAGTAGGCCTAGGCCAGTGGTTCTCAACCTTCCTAATGCCATGACCCTTTAATACAGTTCCTCATGTTGTGGTGACCCCCAATTTCATTGTTACAAATTGAACATAATTAAAGCATAGTGATTAATCACAAAAACAATATGTAATTATATATGTGTTTTTCGATGGCCTTAGGTGACCCCTGTGAAAGGATCATTCGACCCCCAAAGGGGTCATGACCCACAGGTTGAGAACCGCTGGCGTAGGCCTTCCTTCCCCTGCTGCTGGCACCAGCTTCCCTTTGGCACCCAGGACCTGGGCTTCCCTTCAGCACCCAGGACCCGGGCTTCTCTCTGGTCGCCAGCAGGTACCCGGGACCCGGACTTCCCCCGCAGCCCCAGCTTCATCCAGAAGGTCATTTGAAAGGACGTCCGGAAGGACATCCAGTCTAATTAGCATATTACACTTTTATTATTATAGCTATACCCATCTATTCCCCCAAATATAACGTATTTCATATCTTATATAGGACCATAAGAAAATATTTTTCTTTCATCTCACATAAGAAAAAACATTTGTGTTTGGTCATGAACAAGTTCACATTGTATGGAAATTTCAGGATTCCATCTAAGGACGTTAAAAAAACCATGATGTATAAGGAGACTGGATAGTGAGGATGGCAGCACCTTGATGAAGATTCCATGGGCCAGAGTTTTACCCTTAGCTCTGTGTGATGAGAAACACTATCTTGTCATTGGTCCTTAATTGACCTAGATCCTCTAAGAGATGTTGTCTTGTGGTAACAAATTCACAAGAGACTGATGTGTATCAGCTGAAATGACAATGGTGAAAACTGCACTTGTGCTTCTTCTGACCAGCACAGTCTCTCAGTGCACAGTCTCTCAGTGCACAGGAAGTTAAACTACTATCACATGGTAGTTAGTAGGCATTAGAGGAAAGAAGGTTGGTGACCTTACCAGAAGCTGTCATGAAGCTAAGGAAGGCTAACACACCCATCTTTCATTACAAGAAATTACTGATGGAGTCGAGTAGCCCTGTCCAATGCTCAGGGCACCTTTCTCTTGGACCATAGTCAGAGAATCAGTTCTTGTTCAGGCCTCAGGCAGCTTCCCCACTTTTTGGCAACAGAAAAAGAATATATGTTATATAAGTAAGTTATGAAAGATTAATAAATAAATACCTATGAGCATAACTACCCAACTTAAGAGTCAGTAAATTGCCATTTAAAAAAAATGCATGGTATTTGTACTCCTCTCCTGTCCCATATGCTGTCTCCCCATCAGAGTGACGGATATTCTGAAATTGGCATTATCGTGCCTTGCTTTTTTCCTTTTAAAATAAATTTTATCACATATTTATCATCAAAAATACTGTTTTCAATTTTATAAAACTTACATTGTACTGTTGATTGCTTATTTCACTCAGTATTAGGTAGATAAGATTTATCTAGCTTGTTTATTTAATAGCTACATTTTATTTTTATTTCTGAATGGTATATCTTTGTGTGAATATGCCATAGTTAATTCAACTGTTCTTTTGAAGGATGCTTGTTGCTATAAACGTTCTTATTCAGGTGTCCAGATAAGAGACAAGTTTCTCAAGGATAAATATATCTAAAAGTGGAAATGTGGGATTGTAGGTGTATGGGCATATTCTATTCATGTTTGTAATGCCAAGTTATTTTCCTAAAATGCTTGTATGCTTTACTCTCTTATCTTCAGTATAGAATAGTTCTGCTTGTTTCCTGTCACCATCAATACTTGGTCTTCTCTGACTCTATTTTTTCTAATTTAATAGGTATAAAGTTGTATCTCATTTTCACTTTTTCTTTATTACCTTTGAGGTTGAACATCTTTTGTATGTTTGTTCACATTTCTGTTCCCACTTCTGTGAAATTCCTGTCTATATCTTTTGCTTATTTCTATTGGATATATAGAATAAAGTTTTTTCTTATTGACTTATAGATGAGAGATAATGAGAGAGAGAGAGAGAGAGAGAGAGAGAGAGAGAGAGAAATTGATTCTGGATAATAATGTGTTATCGGTTACATGTGTTGCAAGTATCTTCTCTCATTTTGTGGCTTGGCTTTTTACTTTTTTTACAGTCTTCCAATAAACAGAAATTCTAATTTTGTCTTTTTTCTACAGGAATGTGTAGACTAGTTTTTTTTAATATAAATTGTAGAATCAGCTAATCAATTTTCTCTTTATACCCTTGAAGGAATTACATGCAATCCATAGTTTAGGGAGAATTAACATCTTTATTACACCGAGTCTTCCTCTTTAACATGTGTACAGTTCTATTCAAGTCTTATTTAATATATTTCAGTATTTCATAAAGGCCTTGTACACTTTTGATAGATTTCTTCATGGGTATTATATGTATTTTATTACTATCATAAATGTCTCTTTTTTAAAAAAGTACTTTTTTCTGTGTACTTATAGAAATGCAATTAATTTTATGTATTGATTGCATATTCAGTCACTTTGCTAAACCTTATTTAGTCTAGCAATTTGTCTTGAACTTATTTTAGATTTTCTATGTAGATAATCATATCATCAGCAAGTAAGGGTTGATTTGTTTTTATTTTTTCATTTCCATCATTCTGCTTTTATTTCTTTTTTCTGATTGCCATACTGTCTAGGATTTCTAATTCAGTGTTGAATGGAATGTTGAAAATGTCCCTGATTTTATGGGGAATGTTTCTAACTTTTCACCATTAATAATAATATTTACTGTATTTTTGGTAGATACCCTTTATTGTGTTAAATTTTATCAAATGCCACTTCTCTATTAATTGAGAGGGTTATATGATTTTTATTTTTACCCATATAATTTGAAGTCCATTCAAATATTTTCTAGTGTTAAACTACCCTTGCATTTTTTACTCAGCTTGGTCATCATATATTTACTCACACACTGCCAGTCTTATTTGCTAATTTTTTTTTTTTTTAGAATTTTTCCAACTATGTTTATAAGTAACATTGTCCTATAATTTTCTTTCCTTCGCTGTCTTTGTCTTGCTCTAGTAATCAAGATTTACTACCTTTAGAGGGTGAGTAGAGGAGAATTTCCTCTTCTCTCCTCTGAATGACTATATAAGATTGAAATAAACTAGTTTTTTGGTGTGTTTTTTTTTTAAGTTCCTTAAATTGTCTGTAAAACCATCTGGGCTTGATGTAGGAAAGATTTTAAACTGCTGATTCAATTTCTTTCATGGATACAGGTATTTCTGGCTTTCCATTTCTTCTTGATTTAGTTGGTTAAGTTATGTACTTACAAGAATTTAATATCATATACTTTTCTAACTGTATTGGCATAAAGTTTCTTTATGCTTTTTATCTTTTTAATATCTAGTATATTTGTATAATAAATCTGCTCAATATTTCCTAGTGTTGTTTATCTATGTCTTATTTCTTTTTTCCTTGATCATTCCTGCAAGAGGTTTGATTTGAGAGATATTCAGAGGCCAGGAATTTTTAGAAATTCCACAAAAAGCATCAATGTGCTGAATCATTGACATTTCCTTTGGTGCACTTATTTTTCAGCACAAATTTTTTAACAGGTCAACCAAATTATTATTGTACAACATGCTTATGCTATGAATATAATAACCTGTTATGCTTTTGTTTGTTCTTTTTCTCCTATTTTTTTCTTCTTCCTCCTATTCCTCTTTCTTCTTCATTTATTGATGTAAATGTAATTTTTATTTACTGGATAAAATCATTTTTGGATTTTTTAATTATGAAAGAAATACTGGACATAGAAAAATTTCTGGAGTATAAGATAAAAAAATCAAGAGTCTTTCTCCTTGTCTTATACCCAGTACCATTCTCTAGAAAAAACCATGTCTATCTTTAAAGACATTTTATATATATGTATAGATGCATAATCTTACTTCTTACACAATTTTGATCATATTATTTATGTGACTCGTCACCATGCTTTTTAAAATTTAATAATAGGTCTTAGAGATTTTCCTTTATTAGCAATCATAACTTTATTTTTGTATCTACACATACAATTTCTATTTTGATTATCATTTGCATGGAATATCTTTTTCCATCCCTCTACTTTCAATCTATGTGTGTCCTTATATCTAAAGTGAGCCTCTTTTAGACAGGATACACTTGGATCTTATTATTATTTTTCTTTATTTTTAATGGTTGACCCTATTACAGATGTCCCCATTTTCCTACTCTTTGCTCACCTCCACCTAGTAGGCCTCACCCTCCTTCCCTATGGCCATCACCACACTGTTGTCTTGTCTGTGTCTATGGGTTATGCATGTATGTTCTTTAGCTAATCCCTTCACCTTCTTTCATCCAGTCATAATTGTTATGCTTATACTTGTTTCTAACATCTTTGTGGTCTCTGTTTGTTTCTTCCCATGATCCCTCTCCTTTTATTTTTATTATGTTTTTATTTTATTTTCCCTACCTTTTTCCAAAAGGTATTTATTTTCTGTCTCTTCTTCTAGTGGAAGGGATGCCTACAGAATGCCTTGAGCCATTCAGCATAATGCACTCCTTGCGAACAGGCAGATTAGAAAAGGGTTTTTGTTTTGTTTTGTTTTTTATTGTGTGTGATACTCCATTAATTGGTGAGTAAGGAGACCTTTGTGAATGAAAAGGCTCACCTTTCTCCTGATTGACACAGCATCAGATATCAGCTCTCAATTGCCAACTTGATGTTACTTGTGTGCAGAACCAAAATTCAATCATAAGCAGCAGCTTTTTTTTCCCAGAAATTACTCACATCACTTTAACATCTATTCTTAAATTAACAAAGTTCAAAGTTAATTAATGTCTTACTATCATCTTGACAAATACATAGACCTTAGAAACACTTTAACTCTAATTCCACTGAATTTATATGCAATTTTAAGTCAATTGTTATGTGATTTTAACCCCCACAGATTAGAGAGCATAATTACTAGTATTATGATTTTATACAGACAATATCAATTTATATTTACCAATGTATTTCCTGATTTCTTTATCTATTATTTATTCTTACATCTCAGACCTTTCTGGTAATATTTTCTATAGTCCTAAAATACACCTTCATTTGGACTGTACTTAGCCCAAGTTCAAATCCTGGAGGTGTTATTTACTAGCTGTGTGACCATGGCCCTTAACCTCTCTATACAATGTGGATAGTGATAGTACCTAGGATTATTTTAAGGATCAATTAGCTAATAAAGATAAGGAATCTGGTATATAGTGAATGCTATAATGAGTGTTAGGCATAGTTTTGAAGTTTAAACATTACTTTACTGAAAGTATGCTAGTGATAACTTTCTCAGTTTTTGTTTGTCTGGAAATATACTAATTTCACTTTTGTTTTTTAAAAGATAGCTTTCTTGGAAGATAATTTAGTTGAATACACAACTCACTATTACTGGCTTTTATTATTGCTGTTAAGAAAGTGCTTTGTCCAGTTGTCATTCTTTTATAAATGATTTATCTGATTTATCTCTTCTCTCTATTTTTAAAACTTCCTATTTTTCCTTGCTATTTCTATAAGTCAGTGTTCTCCAGAGTAACAGTACCAATAGGATATATATATTGTTCATATAATTATTATGGAGGCCCAACTTCTGACTGTAATCTGGAGTCCTAAAGCCTGAGAACCAGAGGGTTGGGAGTAGTGATGATATAAATCCTGGTCCATATTTGAAGGCCCAAGGACCAAGAACATCAATGTCTGAGGCAGAAGAAGATAGATGGCTCAGCTCAGAGGAAAGGATTTGCCCTTCCTCCACCATTTTGATCTATTCAGATCCTCAACAGATTGAAGGATGCCCAACCACTTTGGGGAAGGCCATGCCTTAGTCAGTTTAAGAACTCAAATGATAATCTCTTTAGGAAATATCTTCTCAAACATACTCAAACATAAAGTTTTATGAGGTATCTGGGCATCCCCTCACCCAGTCAAGTTGACACGTAAAATTAACCATCATAATATTTTCACTGCAATGCTTCTAGGTATAGATTAATTAATTAATTTACTAGAGGCCCGATGCACAAAATTCGTGCAAGAGGGCTCAACCTTCGCAGCCTCGGCTGGCCCTCACAGCCCTGGCTTCGTCCAGAAGGTCGTCTAGAAGGATGTCCAGACTGTCACTCTGCTGTTTGGCCTAATTAGCATATTAGCTCTTTATTATATAGGATTTCTTCTGTTAAATCATGTTTTCTATTTTTGTGGGTTCATGTCTTTCATCAAATCTGGAAGTTTCTCCAACATTATCACTTCAGATATTGCTTGTCTGCTATGACCTCTGTTCTCTCCCTCTCTGACACAAGTTAGACCTTATTCTATCTTCCAGATATCTTAACTTTCCCTTTGAATTTTCCAGCCCCTGTTTTTCAGTGTTGCATTCTGGGTAATCTGCACAGATCTATACTTACATTAACTCATTTTCTCTTTAGCTGTGTCTAATTGAATGTTTGGCTCATTCACACTGTGTTTGTAGTTATCATCTGTATTTATATACATTGTATTTAATTCTTCAAGTGTACCTGGTTTTTTAGGACAATCTCTTGGGTCCTAAAGTTTACTTTCATTACTTAAATTGCTGTAAAATAATTATTAATCATAATTCATTTGCATCCGTTATCTAAGTCTTTGATGGTTGATCATCTTTTATATGTTGGTCTTGCTCACTTTCTCTTATTGTACTTTGTTTCCCATGGTTTGGTTATTTTAATTTATTTATTTTTAAAATATATTTTTATTGATTTCAGAGAGGAAGGGAGAGATGCAAACATCAATGATGAGAGAGAATCATTGATTGGCTGCCTCCTGCACACCTGCTCCTTACTGGGGATCCATCCCACAACCCGGACATGTGCCCTTGACTGGAATCAAACCCGAGACCCTTCAGTCCGCAGGCAGAAGCTCTATCCACTGAGCCAAACCGGCTAGGGTGGTTTGGTGATTTTTAATTGAGAGCTTATATTCTGTAGCACTGAATCTAAGGAAATCTTGAGGTGCTTTCCTTCACAGAACATTTACTTTTCTTTTTGCTTTTACTGGAAGCCAGGTAATGCTACTGATTTATATCTACTTTAATCCTCTCCTGAGGTCCTGGCTTCATATAAAAATTTTGGGTCCTGCCTTTTCACTTTTATTCTCACTGCCTTCTCATTCTTAGCAGGATGCCTAAGGCTTAGTCTTCAGATCTTAAGGTTAATATCCTTATATATATGTATATGTGTGTGTATTTTCATTCAACCTATGATAGGTAACTGGTGATTTGTAGTTTCAGGCATGGGAAGAGAGAGCAAGGACAAGAGATATGATTTACTATACAATATGCTAACCATTGCCCAGACTCCCGTATTTTCAGAATGAACTTAACTATTGTGTTGAATTACATAATTAAAATACTATTCAGTTGCACTTTTAAATATTTTTAGTCTCTTTCTTATTCTCCTAAGATGATCTATTACTGTTTACTGACTTTCATTTTGCATAATGTGAAAATCCTTTGTCCAAAATGATGACTATCTATAACAATTCCACAACATTCTGAAATTTTTAAAAAAAGAAATATGCAATCATCATTAAAATTTCAGCTTCATCCTCCAGAATTTAAGTTCCATGAGTGGAAGGTTCTGTATGTTTTGCTCATCATTTTAATTCCAGCACTGAGAACAGTGCTTAACTGGTACTTAAGAACACATATTGAATTAATAAATTAATGCATTCTATAAAGAATCACTTTCTTTTTTTGAGATTATAGAAAGACTAGAGGCCTGGTGCACAAAATTTGTGCACGGGTAGGGTCCCTAGGCCTGGTTGGTGATCAGGGCCAATCTGTGGGGTGACCGGCAGGGCGATCGGGGGGCCCCCACTGGCACCCATCTTGGCTGGCCTAGATGGACCAAACCCCCATCTAGGCCAGCCAAGAACTGGGTGCACTCCTGTGTTGAGCATCTGCCTCCTGGTGGTCAGTGTGCATCATAGCGACCGGTCATTCCACTGGTCATTCTGCCATTTGGTCGATTTGCATATTAAGCTTTTATTATATAGAATGTGACAGATGTTATAATTATGCCTAAATTTCAAAGATCAGAAACCTTATTGTACAAACTTGTTTAACTCACATCTACTTATCTACTCTAATGGTCATGGAGAACCAGTATTGTACTGGATCACTCTTACACAGGAATATTTTACAAAATTATGCATGTTTTTCTAAGTAAGCATATTAGATGAATCATGAAATCTCTTATGACATTTCATTCTTGATTTTTTTTTTCTCAGTCAGTCTTTCTATTGCAAATCGAATCTCTTACTTTTGTTTCTCTTCTAAAGCAATGTGAAAACTGAGTGTCACTTCTGCTTTTGACATTGATAAGATGGTCTTACAGTGTTTTTGGGGTTTGGTCCATCAGCTTTGTCACCTGAGTTTATGATTGGTGTGCCCTGCAGTGTGTCAGGCAATTTTCCTTCAGTCTATGTGCTATAACTAGTACTTTTTGCAATTTTATGTATGGAAGGAGAGGGCAAGTATCAATAGATGGGTGAAGACAATGTTTCCAGCCTGCTGTCCTTTCTCAAAGGCACATGGTTGAAAGGCTAGCTCTGGATCCCTGTGGTAGGTAACATTTCCCACAGAATATCACTTATTAATCAAAAAGGTCTACATAAGAGTATTGATTGATCCTAAAAGAAATAGAAAAACAGGCACTCTTCCTGGATTTCTTCATTTATTCATCCATTCCTTGGGGGGATGTTCACTGAAAATTATATATTCCCTAAACCTTTTACTCAGTGACGATCTTGAAATAACTATCATTTTAAGAACTGAGGTAGGTAAATAATAAGTAAGATTAGGTCCCTGGCCTCAGAGATTTTATTTAGAGTGTGGTAGGGAAGGTAGAAAGGGATGCAGAAAGTTACAGGTACTAGAAGTCCTTTTGTTGGATACAGAATGCTATGGAAACACAGGAGTAGAAGATAACTAATTGTTCCTGGTCTGAGAGTTGGAATAATGGGAGGAAATTAGGAAAAGTCCTCACAGGAATGAGATTTGGCGTTGGCTTAGAAGAATAGAAGGCAGTTCCTCAGGCATTTTCATCATAGAAAACTCCATGTGTATTCTCTTTTTTATGCTCATTTAGGAGAACCTCCGGGATCTTCTCAGGTAGACTGTGCTGCTGTTCAATCATTCTGAGAGTCTAGGGCTTGAGTACTTTCTTAACTTCCACTTTTTATTTAAATTCACTTACTTTTGTTCCATCTTCAGCACAGCCAGAGATCATTTGGGTTTATTTTTCTCCCATTTTAAAGTCTTTTGTTTTCTTTACCTTCTGAAAAATATGCGTTATTTACTTCAAAAGAGGGAACAAAAAGTACATTTTAACCATGAAGTGCTATGCAAATCTTAGTTGGTGTTATTATTATAACGTAATGTACTGTATTTATTTTTCAGGTAAGAAAATTGAGACTTTGCTTAAGTGACATACCCAAGTCATATGGCTAGAATGATGGAGATGGAACTTTGATATCGTCTTGTAAATCAGTTTCCTCCTTTCTTGACACCACCATGCTTCCCATGATCTATTTGCAAATCAAATAATTCATCTACATATTTGTTCTCTCCAAGTACAGAAAGAAAGGATATTGCTTAGGACTTAGTAAACAATAGCATTTTAATAAAAATGACACTTCAGGGCTTAAAAAACATTAATCTTTTCTTTAAACCCACAGTTTTGTTGAATTGACAGTGTGTTAAGATAATGATATTTAAAAGTTTAATTTTTTAATATGGAAATTTATTTCAGTAAGAACTTTAAAAACTCTTGAACTTTGAAATCCTTAATTCATTTATATATCCATCAAATCTTTTTTTTACTAGGTATTGTGATAGGAATGCAAAGGGGAAGAAAACTTGGTTTCAGACAGCAACTGAGGCTCCAGGTCATTTCTGACTTTTTCCCTACTAAATTGGGTTCTTTTTCCCTACTAAATTGGGTTGATATCTTCTGAAGCCTCTCTCTCTCTCTCTCCCTCGACCCTGTTGCCCTCTGAAAGAAGGATTTGGACAGAAAATCACGCCAATCTCTGATAAAACCTAACTCAAGTTTTACCTAATTGTAAGCAAAAACTGGGAAGCATATAGTACCCTCTGAATGATGGGTAAACAGAGAAATATCATATTGCTTACAAATAAACAAAAGGAAAGTAGTGGGGGGAGGGGTAAGCCAATTCAGAGAATTGCCTATTTCAGTAAACTGATTTTAAAAATACCTAGTTTGTCTTCTCATTAAGATTCAAGAAGATTAAATTTATACAATTTTAATAAACAATTTTGAAAATCTTAAGCAATGAAAGATGGTTTGAATTTGAAGAACATGACTGTAGACTTAAAAGAGACTGAAGCAGACAATAGAAGGGAAATACTGCACACAAAAAAATCAATTAGTGAAGTAGAAAAGAATTTTTAAAACTCTTCCAGAGCACAGAGAAATGGATAAAATATTGAAGTGATGAAGGAAATAATTTAAAAATATGGGAAAAGATTATGGAGAGCCAACCAAGGAATAGACCAAAGGATATAAAGGTAGAATTACCAAAGGAGAGAACTGAATATGTGAATGAGAAACAAAGATCAGAGGGTTAATGGAAGAAAATTGGTTGATTCAAAAAAACTCAGTCTAAACATCTAAACATCAAAAGTATGGATAGTACTCTTCGGCAAATGCCATAACGAAAACAGTTCAGTTATTAAGAGTGGTGTAAAAATCCTATGCATTTTCAACATGCCCCCCCCCCCCCCGACACACCCAAAGTAAAACCAACAACCCCCCTTCAAGTTATCTACTGTCTCAGTTATGATCCCTTCAGGAAACAGGAACCACTTCTTATGGTTCAGTGAAGAGACTTTATATAAAGGCATTACTAGTACTTACAGAGAGGACTGTAGGTGCAAATGAGGAAGGTGAGGCACCCAGAGATTAGCAACAGTGAGAAGCTGTCCATACCATTTGAACTGAAGGAATGAGGGGAGAAGATTGAGTTTAACAGTTTAATGAGCTGGAATTCTGGAGGAGGGACTTTGTGTGGGTTCTAAAATTGCAAAGAGATGTAGCTACTATTAGCACTGAGCAGGAGTAGGGAATGGGTAAGTGGTAACTTTGACCTCTCTCTGCCCTCCTGCCCTCTGCTCTCCTGCTGGTGCCTCCCATTGGCTGAAGGAACCCAGAGACAGCCAGCAAGCATGCCAACAGAGGCAAAAAACAGCTGGTCAGAGAAAGGTAGAGAAACATGGAATAGATTTAGAGGATGGGATGGGATAGGATAAGATGTGGATAAGGAGAATAATTGTTATATCCAGCAAGGATAAAAGAAAAAGTAGACCAATTAAGAAATATCCCATTAGCTTGGGGAGGGGAGGGGGACCCTATAGTACATGGATATGGATTCTGTATCCAATTACTTTGTTGTTCATGTGTGAATGAAGTGAAAAAATAGTCGAGCATAGGCACGGGCTTAAGAAACCTCCTGGGGGATTCAATGAGTACTAGAGAGACTCAATCTCTGCTTTCAGTGAGCTTGTAGTCATGTGAAAACTCAGTCTGTAATAAGTAGTGCCATGTGTAAGGAGGAAAAACTTTTCTACCAACTTAGGTCATACTGGTCAGGGACCTGCAAATTAAGTGACAACAGAAGGTTTAACAAGAGATGTTATTATGGATGCAGGAGTACCCTATATAAATAGTAGTACCCTATATAAATAGTAGTTTCCAGAACAGCTAGGGGTAAAGATTTATATACTAGCTTAATAAAGGCTGGAGTAGGGGGGGCGGTGGGGAGCTAACTTAAGGGCTTCAAAAATGTAAGGTTCTGCTGAGGCTTGTTTACAAAAAATTTTTTGGAATGTCCTGGTGCCTAAGATCAGTGCCTCCAGGACTGGAGACCTCCCTGGAGGGGGAGACTGTGGCTCCTGGCTCTCATAAAGATCTGTTCTAGTCTGATAAGGAAAGTTCAGATAAGCATTCTTTCGGGACTTGCTGTAGCTCAGATGTTTTCACTTTTAAGTAATCTCAATATAGGTTTGGTGGTGGTTGGTCTTTTCACTTGGCTATGGAAGCAGAAGCACAGGGAACTGTAGGAAAATCTTGGAGGGGAACCTACTCCAGGATGATCAGGAAGGGACTCCTGATCTTAGTTGAGACTGAAAGATGAGTAGTTGTTAATAAGGCAAAGCAGCTCAGAAGAAATCTAGGCAAAGGGATCAGCTTGGCATAATCAGGTTGACACTCAAATGAGTTAATTAAAATAGCCTAGTTGAAAGTCCTAAGAAAATTTTCAGGGAGAACTTTCTTAGTCCATGTGGGCTACTAGATCAAAATACCAAAGACTGGGTGGCTTATAAACAACAAAAACACTTATTTCTCATAGTTCTGGTGTCTGTGAAGTACAAGATCAAGGGGCTGTCAGATTCAGCATTTGGTGTGAGCCCACTTCCTGCAGAGGGGTAAGCTAGCTTTCTGGGGTCTCTTTTTACAAAGACACTATTTCCAATCATGAAGGCTCCACCCTCATGACTTAATCACCTACCAAAGGCCCCACCACCTAATATCGTCACACTGGGCATTAGTTTTTTTGGTTTTGTTTTGTTTTAAATATGTTTTCATTGATTTCAGAGAGGAATGGAGAGAGTGAGAGAGATAGAAACATTAATGATGAGAGAGAATCAATGATCAGCTGCCTCCTGTACACCCCCTACTGGGGATTGAGCTCACAACCTGGCATGTGTCCTTGACCGGAATCGAACTCGGGATCCTTCAATCCACAGGCCAATGCTCTATCTACTGAACCAAACCAGCTAGGGTTGGGCATTAGGTTTTAACATATGAATTTTGAGGAGGGGGGGAATACAAGCATTCAGACCATATTAGGAACTGATGTCATATCTACATTTAAGAAGCATTTACTGATCACCCATTAGGGAGCTGGCACTGGTGACAGAAAAACACATAAACTACATTCAATTACATGTGTTTGAGTAGTCACAGAGGGAAGCAGATAAATGGAGAATTAGAGCAGCTTTTATTCCCAATTATATCAAGAAATAATTGGTATACATTACTCTATAAGTTTAAGGTATGCAACATGATGGTTTCATTTACATATGTTGTGAAATGATTACCATAATAGGTTTAGTTAACATTCAACATTTCATACAGATACAGTGAAAAGAAAAAATACTTTATCCTTGTGATGAGAACTCTTAGGACCTACTCTCTTAATAACTTTCCTATAATTCATACAGCAGTGTGAGCTATAGTCATGTTGTACATTACATCCCTGTTTATCGTATAACTGGAAGGTTGTATGTTTTGATCACCTTCCTCTAATTCCCTTCCCCGACCCTTCTCCTCTGGTAACCACAAATCTGATCTCTTTTTCTAGGATTTTTTAAAAATTAGATTTCACCTATAAATGAGATCATGCAGTATTTGGCGTTCTTTGTCTGACGTACTTCACTCAGCATAATGCCTTCAAGTTCCATGAATGTTGTTGCAAATGTTAGGATTTCCTCATTGTTTATGGTTGAATAATATTTGTGTATGCATTTGTGTGTGTGTCCACAGCTTTATCCATTCATCCATCGATGGACACTTAGGTTGTTTTCATGTTTGGGCTATTATAAATAATCTAGAGCAGCTTTGGATGACAGTTGTGCTCAAAGCACGTGTAGGTGCTGGGAGGCACCCCATCTTCTCTGTGCCAGCCAGAGGTTTGACTTAGTGTGCTGTGCTTGGCCCCCAGACCATCTTGTCCTTGGAAGGGCTCCAAATAAAGTATCACTAGTGAATTTCATATCAATATCACCTTTGTCAATGAGAATAATATATTGAAAGACATGTCAACAAGTTGGAAACATTACTTCTATTGTCTCCATCTTTTTCATCTAGTAGTATTTTCACTGCTAAGAGAAATAGAGTAGCTAACACTATTAAGTTTTCTAGAAATTAGAATAAGTAAAGTTACTCAGAGAATGTCTTGTCAAAAATATTTGCTTTTCTTACTGTTTATTCAAATGAAGAAGACATTGGGAGTTCTTTAAATAATCCTACATAAAAAAAATATATCTTGTATTGGTGTGCATTTTAGTAGACATTATTTCTGACATTGTTTAAGAGATATACAAATTTTAAAAAGCATAAAGGAAGCAAATAATAATAAAAAAATTTACTAGGTAATAAACTACAGATAGCCTGAAATTCAGATCAGCAATTAATTAGAACTGTTCAAAATTACTTCATGCCTGGAAAAATAAGACTTCTATAATTAAATTTACAATTAAATACTCTACATGTCATGTATAAAGGCAGGTTTATACAGTATAATTTTATATTATTTCTCAATAAAATAAGAAAAACACACGAGGGATTTAATTTTTAATATACAGAATTTTAACTCTCATATACTGCATCTTTGTGGGAAAATAGAAAGAGGTCAGATAAGAAATATGCTGATTTGGCTTATTTTTAAGTTATGAAAATAGTGTGTTTTTTTGGTAGCCCTGGAAATAGAGTAATCTCTAATAAAATATATGCATGAAGAGAGCCATTAAGACACACTTTATCTTCTTTATCTAGGCTTGTGATTAAATATTCCCTACTGGTGAAAAGAAAAGGAAAAAACAGTGCTGTGGATTGAAGAGCTGAACTCTCTATCAAGGGACTAATGAGTATTGTATTAAAATGTAAATGGAGTGGTCTTGAGTGCTTTAAAATTTGTGAGAAAAGACTGTGGAATTGGCATTATCCTGTCATTCTTGGGGCTCCCTGACAGGAGCAATTGTAAAGGTGAGGGGTGGAGGGTGGTGAACTGAATCTCTAGTGCCAAGATGCTTCCTGCAGAGTTGAGCTGGTATGGACAGCCTGGCAGCACCACCCCCACTCCAGGATTTGGAGATGTCAAGTTAGGATGCCAGAGCAGGGGACATAGTTCAGAAAGTCAGATTAGAGAGGCCCATGACCACTGGCTGGTGGGTGAGGGAGGGACTGAAAAGACTGATTTTTTTTTTTTTTAAGCTGAACTGGATCAATCTAGGGCTAGGCTCAATTCAGGAAGGACTTTATTCCCTTAGGAAGGACTTTATTCTTCCAGAAGCAGAAAGGAGCCCCAAAACAATAAATTGTTGTTGGGCTGTGAAATAAAAATGGAATGAAACAAAATAGAGGTTCCATGGTCCTCTAAAATTGTGTGTAATAATGTATGTCTCTGCATTTTTTTCCTGGGAGATCAGATTCTTAGCAGGCATCAAATTCTCAAAGGGATCAATGACTCCTGTCCTCCCTCAGTCCTCATCCCCCTTCCTCCCCCAAAAATGAAAAGAAATGCCACTTATCTAGAAATGACACTTTATATTTACATTTAGGGCGTTCTTGTCATCTGAATGTAACATGTCAACAGTGACCACCTGAAAGCATTAATTGTTTTAGATTTGTGCTAAGAGTTATATTTGTGATTAACCCAAGATTGTATTTATTATATCCCCCTCAATTATGTTTAATCCTAAACTAGAGGCCTGGTGCATGAAATTCTTGTGGAGGGGGGTGGGGTGTCCCTCAGCCCGACCTGCACCCTCTCCAATCTGGGATACCTCGGGGGATCCCACTCACAATCCAGGACCGCTGGCTCCTAACCCCTTGCCTGCCTGCCTGCCTGATTGCCCCTAACTGCTTCTGCCTGCCAGCCTGATTGCCCCCTAATCACTCCCCTGCTGGCCTGATTAACGCCTAATTGCTCCTCCTGGTCACTCCCAACTGCCCTCCCCTGCTGGCCTGATTGCCTCCAGCTGCCATCCCCTGCTGTGACCCACCTCCTCCACCAGGGACTGCCTCCTCCATGCAAGTCAGCAGAGACACCAGGACCGGCCTCCTCCACACTACGCAGAGCCGTGGGACTCCCAGGCCTCACCATGTGGAGCAGCCACTGGGGCCCGCCTCCACGGTGCGTGTCGCCATATTGTGGCGGCTATCTTGTGGTGGCCATCTTGTGACGACGTTGCGTGAGGTTGTTGCCCGAGGACGTGACACCACCTAGACTTTTATTATATAGGATTCCTTCACACTGTAGTAAACTTTAACTGTGCATCTGAGATAAATGTGTGTTAAACTAATGGGTAGGATGTAAGAAAGACATGTCTTCTGGAAAGAAATGTCAATCCAGAGGTCAAAGATTAGACCTTTAATCTGTCCCTGCACCCTTCCTTGTCCCCTCTACCCTCAGTTCCCTAGTCCAGGTGTGGTGCCAGCAAAAGCCAGATTTTTCCTGCCAAAGAATACTGCCCGTATTTTTTAAGTCTTTACTTGTGAGATTCCTTTTCCCTTTTGATATATGTACTTAGACCTTTCTCCCTCTATCCACATCCTATTTAGTGGGGAGTGACAAAACCTCGGTACCACGCATGAACAGGATGTCACTCTCAGTGTGGTATTTGCTGTCCATGTCAGGTTGGGTTTGCTAAGCGGCTGGCAGTCCAGGCACCTGACAACTACTCTTTGTGCAAATTTAGATCCATTGCAGTTCTAAGCTGGTTTCTCAGGAGGCAGGTAGCATCAGAGGCCACACAGAAATGGAAATGGTGGGTACTGAACTTTGTGACTGGGCACCTATTAGATCAGTTAAGGATTTATTCATCATATAGCTGGAGGGGAAATTGGTACGTGTTCTCAATAATTATAAGTTAAATGTGAAAATACAGCCGCACATTGCTGGCAGTCCTTTTAATGATAGGATGAAAAGCTTTCAGAGATGAGAAGGTAATGGTGGAGAGCAAGAGACTGTGACAAAAATAGAGACTTCATAATTTGTCTCTCCTCCACACTCCTGAATTAGAATGTATGGGAAATTGACTCTGGGGTAAAGCTATTTCTGCTTTTCTCTGTTCTCATCTATTTGCAAATGGATGAAAATGCTTGTACAGATGAAAATGCTGAAAAACTATGAACCATGATGTAACAGAATATAAATGAACAAGGATGTCTAAAAAGTATTTTACTTGAAACAAATCTGATATAACCAGGAAATTTGATAAGGTTGGAAATTAATCAGCCCATTATTCTAGAAACAAAATTGCTTAGGCTAAGGATGCAGTGTATAATGTAGAAAGGAAGCTTTTTCCCCCTCTCTAGGAATACTGTTATTCAAAATAGGTTTCCAAATTTTTGAAGATGAATTATATATATTTATTTTCAGTGGCATACACTCTTCCAAAATCATTTTGTGGTGTATGCACTTTCTCTCTATATTTTATAAATATAAATATATATATATAATTTT
The DNA here is from genome assembly GCF_028538775.1 of Myotis yumanensis. Lineage (NCBI taxonomy): Eukaryota > Metazoa > Chordata > Mammalia > Chiroptera > Vespertilionidae > Myotis > Myotis yumanensis. Next base: position 52,826,969 of record NW_027223757.1, on the reverse strand, counting down.
TATAAAATATAATTGCATATATTTTTTGTCTTCAAGATAGATTTTAAAATAATTTTATGTTATGGGCAGTTCTACTCTTCATAAAGTTTACTTGTAAGGTTTTGAATATGCCCTTCAACTGAACCGTATTTTAGTGATTATTTTTTAAAATTGTTTTAATATCTTTTCTTCCTATGTATATGAAGCATGAAAAAAATGACCAAGTAAGAAGATCTCAAACAGAGATGACTCAGAAATCTTACTTTTAATTAGTAAACTGAAATCCAAGGTCTTTTTTTTTTTTTTTTGAACTCTTTTTCCTCTGCCAAGACTTCTGTCAATCATTGTCACCCTGAACAGTTAGAGAAGGTATGCACTTTTACATTTTTCCAAAGAAATGTAAATTCCCTGCATTAGCAAGCTGTGCTGTTGCAACATAAAGCATACTCTTACTCTTGGTTCTTTCTCAGGAGGTGCTGAAGAGTATGTCTAATAATTTAATAATGCAGGTACACTAAAATGCCCATTTACTTAAAAGTCTTCAGAAGAAAATTTTCGGAAGGAAATGTAAATATTCAAACTGAGCTCAAAATTTCAAAATGTCATAAAAGAAAGCTTTGTTTATGTATTTATTTATTCATACTGTATATCTAACCACAAACTTTCTCTGAGTACCTATCATATTAGGTAAACAAGATAAAATCTCTGTTCTCAAACATTTCTTAAAATAAAAAAAATCAATGATTAGAACTTACGATTATAAATATTATAATAGTGTCTGTCTTTTTCACCATTTTGCCTTAGCACCTAGCAGTATCTGTCATGTAAAGAATCAAAATAAATATTTTATAGATGGTGGGTGGATGAATGGTGGATGTGGTAGAAGATAAAGTAAGAGCAATAGATGAAGGGAATCAGAGAGAATCAGGAATACCAGGCTAGCAGAATAATCTTTATCCTGAAGACTAGGGTTTCTTTGTTTTCAATAGACTTAGTTTATTTTTTGTAGTGGTTTTAGGTTCACAACAAAATTGAGCAGAAGGTACAGAGAATTCCCGTATAGTTCCTGCCCCCACATGTACACAACCCCTCCCCACTGTCATCATCCTGCACCACAGTGGCACATTTATTACAATTAATGAACCTACCAGTACATCATTATCACCCAAAGTCCATAGTTTACATTGAGGCTCATTGGTGGTATTGTACATTATATGGTTTGTTTGTTTTCTAATTAATTAATTATTTTTAATCCTCACCTGAGGATATGCTCTAGAGAGAAAGGAAGGGAGAGAGAAAGAAACATCGACCGGTTGCCTCCCATATGTGCCACCAACTGAGGCTTGAACCCGCAATCTGGGTATGTGTGCCCCAACTGGGAATTGATCCTTCAGTGCACACCATGATGCTCTCCAGTGGTCGGCAAACTGCGGCTCGGCAAACCGCGGCTCTCGAGCCACACGTAGCTCTTTGGCTCCTTGAGTGTGGCTCTTCCACAAAATACCGGCTCTTCCACAAAATACCAACTTCTGCGCATGGGCTACGAAGTTTCAATCGCACTGTACGTGCGCACCCGCACGTGGTATTTTGTGGAAGAGCCACATTCAAGGGGCCAAAGAGCCGCATGTGGCTCAGGAGCCACGGTTTGCCAACCACGGCTAACCAAATGAACCACCTGCCAGGGCCATTCTATGAGTTTTGACGGATGTCTAATGATTTGTATCTACCATTATAGTATCATACAGAATAGTTTCACTGTCCTAAAAAATCCTCTGTGCTCTGCCTATTCAGCCCTCCTTCCCGGGATCCCTAGCAACAACTGATTCTTTTACTGTCTTGCCTTTTCTGGAATGCTGTCATACAGTTGGAATCATGGTATGTAGCCTTTTCAGATTGGCTTATTTCACTTAGTAATCTATATTATAAAAGGCCTGTGGTCCTAATGCCATAAGGACCAAAGACCGGCGCGGGTGGGTGGGACTGGGAGTGTGGCAAGGCGCACATGGGTGGGCGGGGCCATGTGATTTCGCACGCTGGGCTTCTAGTATGTATATAAGTTCCTCCATGTCTTTTCATGGGTTTTTAGCTCATTTCTTCCTAGTGCTGAATAATGTTCTATTGTCTGGATATATCACAGTTTTTCCATTCATCCAAAAGGACATCTTGGCTGCCGCCAAGTTTTGGCAATTTTGAGTAAAACAGTTATAAACAGTTACATGTGCAGGTTTTTGTGCAGGGCGTAGGTTTTCAACTGATTTGAATAAATATCAAGGAGTTGCTGGATTATACGGTAAGGGGATGTTTACCTTTGTAGGAAGCCACCAAACTGTCTTCCAAAATGGCTGTCCCATTTTCCATTCCCATCAGCAACGAATGAGAATTCCTGTTCTTCTACTAGCACACCCCTGTCAGCATTTGGTGGTGTCAGTGTTTTGGATTTTGGCCATTCTGATAGGTGCGTAGTGGTATCTCATTGTTGTTTAAATTTTTATTTCTTAATGACATAAGATGTTAAGTATCTTTTCATACTCTTATTTACCATCTGTGTATCTTCTTTGGTGAGGTGTTTGTTCAATTTTTGGCCAACTTTTTAATTAGGTTGTTAGTTTTCTTATTGTTGAGTTGTAAGTATTCATTGTATATTTTGGATAACAGCCCTTTATCAGATGTGTCTGTTGCAAATATTTTTTCCCAACCTGTGGCTTGTCTTCTCATTCGTTTGACATTTAGAACAGTTTTTTGTATGTTTTTTTTATTTTAATAAAGCCCAGCTTATAAATTGTTGCATCCATGAATTGTGCCTTTGGTGTTGTATCTAGAAAGTTATCTCTGTACACAAAGTCATCTAGATTTTCTTCTATGTTATCTTCCAGGAGTTTTTATAGTTTTACATTTTACATTTAGGTCTATGATCTAATTTGAGTTAATTTTTGTGAAGGGTGTGATATCTGAGCTAGAGCCATTCTTTTCACAGATAGATGTCCATTTTTTCCAGTACCATTTGTTGAAAAGATTTAGGAGGGATTTTTTTTTTAATTTTAGGAAAAATTATATTTCTTAAGAAACTAAAGGAGACACATTAAATGGTCTTCCATTTAATGTTCCAGGATAAAAATATATTCTGAAATAATCAGATAAGGGACTAACTTACCAACATTGAGCTTACAGCAATTCTCTATCCCAAGCTTCTCAAAATATATATTCTATTGTCCTCAAAACAGAGATGAACCTCACAGTTTGCAGTTGTTATACTGGGCTGAGCATATTATCATGAATTTAAATGATATAATTGAATTAATGAAGAAACAATTACATAGATTTCTAACTCAAAACAATAAAAATACTTTTAAAAACTAAATAATGGAAAACTGGATTCATAATCTAATTGTTGTTTATAATAACTTTCAAATAACAACCTGGAATTTTTATTTTATTGCTTAAATAAAAATGCAAACTGTAAAAAATAATTCTTTCTAATAAAGTTATTATAATTAATACATGAAATTGTTGGTACTATTCAAAAACTACAATAGAAGAGATAACTCCATCATACTAAGAAGAGACAAAGACAGACATTACCATTAAATACAATTCATGTGATGCCTTGTACCCAGATTGCAAAACCTGAAGCTCACATTTACTAGTACAGTAATTCTAGATGCAATATAGATAGAGCTAGTCCACAGATATATCTTCCCAATGACATCTTAAACATATTTAATGGTAATTTCCTAAATTTGTAATTATATGTTTATTTACTTGTTTATGTCTTGTATTTTCATTGTCTCCCTCCTCTCACTAACTAGACTTAAGCTCCATGAGGTCATATGTCCATTTCACATACCATGTGTCTTCAGGGCCTAGCATTGTGCCTGGCTTATAATAAGTACCAGTCACTGCTTGTTAAATGAGTGGAGAAAATTTAAAATGAGACAGGCCAAGGAGAGCATTCCAGGCAGAGCTAGGCATGAACAAAGGCCCAGCAGGGAGAATGGAACATGCTAATGTGATGGCTTCACATGGCTTTGACATGACAGAGTTTCCCATCCTTTACCCTGGCATTGATGAGATGCACGGGGCTAAAGAACTGGCAGATACCAGGTAAAACTAAAAATTGGAAGGCATTCTATCTTCCTGGGCTGAGGACCAGTTGTGAGATCACTCTCATTGCTGAGGAAGATGAGGCCAGCTCACTCCACCCTGAGCTGTGGGCTAATGTGACATCAGTGGCATCCTTCAGTTCCAGACGTGGGTTTCTGTTCAAACTCCAGTGCACCACCCAAGCAAATAAGGATAGAGCTATCAGATCCCCACAGCGGCAACTTCTGTAGAGCAGGCAGGGAGTATGAGATGGATAAGATGGGCAAGATAAGTAAGCTTCAATAGGATAGGATTTTATTACATTTGATCAAAAGTCATTCCAACACACTTAACACAGCAAAGGGCAAGGGCATGTAATCTTTAAAATAACTTTAAAATATCAAAATGAAACAGAGCTAAAGTGAAATTCTGAGTGTACAGGAAGGTAATATTTGCAGCATTGGTTTTATGAGAGGAAACTTCAAGGCAATAATATATCACTGGGCCATTTTAACTGCAGTGTCTAACATAGCTTCAACTCTAAATTTTGAAGTGGAAAGTGTGAAAAGAGTCTCTAAAAGTTATGTACACATTTATGTGCTACAGTAAGTTACTTATCTTTTCTCATCTTATTTAAGAGTTATTACAGTTTTACAATGTCTCCAAGAAACCTCCAGCTTGATCACACATATGTAGGGCCAAGTAAAAGTTGTGAGGAAGTGTGGGCTTCATAGGGTAAGGAAATTTAGACTTGCACTTGGGTTATAACAAACATGAAGGCAGAGAAGACAGCAGGATGTGTCTCACAATGAATTAAACCAGAGTCCTCCACACACATTCTGCACAGAGCAGCAACTTCCGCCATGGAATCCAGAGTTCGACTTGGCTACTAATAATATCTTCTGTGATAATGAGGTCCACAGGATCCTAATTTGCCTTGGTTTTCAGGAGGTGTTTATGAAGAATAATAAGAAGGTTCAGAGTCCAGGAAAACTTGCACAGGTCTGCCCACCCCCTGCTGGCACTAAATACCATGGGAGGTAGACAGCTGCTCCTGAATGCTGCCCTGGGCCACAGTGTGCCTGGGAATTACACCTGGAGCACAGAAGACCCCATTTGTGTCTGACCACAGATCCATGAGGTCTTATTCCTTTAAGCACCTGCAACTCTCAGTCATAGGAGTGTGCTCGGCCCACGCAGGGCTGGCCAAAGTGCTAGGGAGCAAATGCTCTCAGAAGCAGCCCTCAAGTAATAACAGCTGGGAGTTGGTGGGTAAATGCATCTTTCTGGGACAACACTGAGGTGTGTTGTAATCCTGAAGGATAGAGCTGCATGAGCCCTCAGCAGTCCCCTCTCATTCCTTTAGTGAGTTATAATTCACATACCCCATGATTCATATTTTAAGTGCAAATCTCAATGGTTTTTAATATATTCACAGAGTTGTGCATCCATTACCATAATCTAATTTTAGACCATTTTTGTCAGTCCATGAACTTTGTTTTGGCAATAATAAAAAAAATATTGCCCAGCTGGGTGGTTCAGTTGGTTGGAGCATTGTCCTATACACAAAAGGTTGCAGGTTTGATTCCTGCTCAGGGCACATACCTAGGTTTCAGGTTCAAGCCCCGGTCGGGCACATATGGGAAGCAATTGATCAATGTTTCTCTCACACATAGATGTTTCTCTCTCTCTTCCGCTCTTCCCCTATCTCTAAAAAACTCAATAGACATATCCTTGGGATTATGTTTATATCTAAAATATATATCATTTAAAAATATATATACTAGTATAACCTATGTATGAGGTCCTGTGTCAAGATCTGCACCATGCACTGGACCATGTGGGTGAACAAAAAAGACATGTTCCAACCCTTGAGCAGCTTAAATCCAAGTGGGACAGACATACACAAATACAGTAACAAGAGAATTGTAGGTTGTGGTAATAAACAGGGTGAATGAGAAAAAAAATGAGGACAAAATTTGTATCATAGGGTCAATGACAACCTCTCTGAGGAAATAACATGCAAGTGAGATTTTTAAAAATATTGAAGAGGCATCAGGTGGTTACAGATGGAAACCAGAATGTTCCAGATTCAGGCAACAGCGGGAGCAGAGGCCCTGAACGCTGAGTGGAGAGTGGTCTGAGTTGACTTTGGCAAAGTAGGAAGAAGGCAGGTTTGGCAGAGTGTTATACACCACAGGAAGGAGTTTAGATTTTATTCTAAAGGCATTGAGATGGCATTGAAATATTTTAATTGCCAGGTGTCATGACCTAACTTATGCTTTTAAAATAGTTGTCTAGCTACTCTATAGAGCAGTGATGGCGAACCTTTTGAGCTCGGCGTGTCAGCATTTTGAAAAACCCTAACTTAACTCTGGTGCCGTGTCACATATAGAAATTTTTTGGTATTTGCAACCATAGTAAAACAAAGACTTATATTTTTGATATTTATTTTATATAGTTAAATGCCATTTAACAAAGAAAAACCACCCCAAAAAATGAGTTCGCGTGTCACCTCTGACGCGCGTGTCATAGGTTCGCCATCACTGCTATAGAGAGTGGATATTCAGCAGGCAAGAGTAGAAATAGGAAGACTAGATAGGAGGTCACCGGCAGTTGTCTGGGCAAGAGACAATGTTGACTTGGACCAGCGGTGGCTGTGAAGATACAGGGAGTAGATGCAGTCAAATATATTTCAGAAACAATAGGATGTGAAAAAAATCAATGCAATATGTAGAGTTTTCTGTGAAAGGGAGCAGAGAAATGGAGTGGTTACCTGCAGTCAAAGATGAGATGTTAGGAAGTGAGAGGTGCTTGAGCACATGTGTGACTTTGGTGAGGATACGACAGATGAGTGCGCAAAAGAGTGCTGATGACAAGAGTGGTTGAGTGAGAGCTGGAATGGGTGAGGTCCCAGATAACATAGCTGGTCAATGGCAGAGATAGAAAGGGATCCAATCACACGCCTGCTCAGTGCTCTCTGAGGACTCCTTAGGGATCCTCAAACCCACCTAGAGGGAGGCTGAGCAAGTAAGACTTTTCAGACCCCATTCCCACTTTAACTGAAGCAGTGCTTGCTTTGTTTATTCTATATTTTGGGCTTATGCTTGAACTTGCACTTGAAGAAAGTGATCTAGGCTCATTAAACTTTGAGAATTATATCACTACTAGAGGCCCGGTGCACAAAAATTTGTGCACTGGGTGGGGGGGAGGGGGTCCCTCAGCCCGGCCTGTGCCCTCTCGCAGTCTGGGACCCCTCAGGAGATAACGACCTGCTGGCTTAGGCCTGCTCCCGGGTGGCAGAGGGCAGGCCCAATCCCTAGGTGCAGCCCCTGGTCGGGCTCAGAGCAGGGCTGATTGGGGAGTTGGGGCGCTGCCCCCTGTCATGCACAGAGCAGGGCGGATCGGGAGGTTGGGATGCCACCCTCAGTCACACTCAGGGTAGAGCCGATTGGGGGGTTGGGGCACCGCCCCCTGTCACACTCAAGGCAGGGTCGATGGGGAGGTTTCGGTGCCACCCCCTGTCATGCACAGAGCAGGGCCCATCAGGGGGTTGGGGCACTGCCCCCTGTCACTCACAGAACAGAGCCAATCAGGGGGTTGGGGCACTGCCCGCCCCACCCTCCCCCGTCACGCACAGAGCAGGGCCCATCAGGGGGTTGGGTGCTGCCCCCTGTCATGCACAGAGCAGGGCCGATCAGGGGGTTGGGGTGCCGCCACTGTCACACTCAGGGCAGGGCCAATGGAGAGGTTATGGCTCTACCCCATCACACACAGAGCAGGGCCCGTGGGGGGGTGAGTGGGTTGGGACTCCACCCCCTGTCACACACAGAATAGGGCCGATCAGGGGGTTGGGGCACCGCACCCTGTCACACACAGAGCAGGGCCGATCAGGGGGTTGGGACGCCGCCCCCTGTCACACACAGAGCAGGGCGATCAGGGGGTTTGGGCGCTGCACCCTGTCACGCTGATCCAGTGCCAGGAGGCCTCTCGGCTCCGCTGATCCCAGTGTTGGGAGGCATATTATCCCTTTACTATATAGGATAGAGGCCTGGGGGCTGGCTGGTTTGCCCTGAAGGGTGTCCTGGATCAGGGTGGGGGTCCCCACTGGGGTGCCTGGCCAGCCTGGATGAGGGGATGAGGGCTGTTTGCAGCTGGTCACACACCCTTCAGGGTGGGGGTCCCCACTGGGGTGCCTGGCCAGTCTGGGTGAGGGGCTAAGGGCTGCTTTCGGGCTGGTGGTTCTTGACTGAAGCTCCCAACCGCTCCTTTTTTTCTTTTCTTTTTTTTTTTTTATTCTGGGCCAGCTTTAGCTCTGGCTCTAGCTCTGAGGCTTCAGCTGCTGGTTTGTTTACCGTTCTATAATCGAAACAATGTATAACTTCAGCTCTGAGATCCCAGCCGGCTATATTTATTACAAAGTTTCAAACTGCCAGCTCAGAGGCAAGTGAGGTGGGGAACGTTGGAATCTGCAGTCACCGGAGCAAGCAAGCCTCATGTTCGCTTCCAGCTGCCTGGCTGCTGGCCGCCATCTTGGCTGACAGTTAATTTGCATAAGGATACGCTGATTAGCCAATGGGAAGGGTAGCGGTCGTACGCCAATTACCATGTTTCTCTTTTATTAGTGTAGATACTACACTACTTGCCAAGAAGTAGTTTGTTTGGCAAATATCTCTCTAACTTTGAAAGTATTCAAAGTCAAATATAGAGGAAGCAGTGCTTCCAATTTTTGTTGTTGTTATTATCTAGAATGTCATTAGCCAGTGATGGTGAAATTCAAGTCTGTGACAAAGAACTCTTAAAGGTCTATGAGACCAGACTCCAGCCAGTTTGGTCTGTTGGATGGACTCAGGCTAACAAGGTTGCTGGTGCCTCTGACCAAGGGTGTGGGTAGGATGGAGTAGTTGGAATAACCTCCACTTGTAGGCCATGAAATCCACTTTGGAGACCCACAGTCCCCTCCAGGAAATTTTGGATTCCCTGACAACTCCTTCAGTAAGGAGCAGCTCTTTCCAGAGGCATCATTTTCAGACATTAATGAAGTGGCTTTGCTCAAGTTTTTCTGTGTAGATGAGTCCAACATGTGCAGATCACTGGGAATAACACTGTCACCTCCTGGGATATCCTGACATTGACTTGGGTAGGCCCTGGTGCAGACTCTGCTCTGCCCTAACTCTAATGCTCTTCTCACCCTTGTTCTTCAAAAGAACCTGACCTGCCTGAAGGTATTGTCAGAGTATCCTGCTTGCTCTTCTACTCAATGCCATGAGGCGGTGGGGAAACTTTCAAAATCATCTGTATACATGTACATATATTCCAGTGTGGTAGAAACAAACAAAAAAGATATCCCCTTGAAATAACATAAACAAACGTGTTTTTAACTCTCATGAATTGTATTACTTAGCAAAGAAATGTTTAGTAACTTACTTGGTAAATATTAAGGAGTATGCCATTTGCCAAACACACCAAGGAAATTGCATAATAAAAAAAAAATGATTCCCACCATCTTCTGGAAGAGACAAATAATCATGGTAGTAGGTAATACATGTTATAATGGAATCGATTATAGAGAGTTATAGATGCAGAAAAGCAAGTGAATAACTTTCACAGTGATGGCTTCAGAGAAGAAGGTTGACTGAGCATAGAAGTTTACGAGGTAGAGAAGTGGCAGAAGGATTTTCTGGATTTATGAGGAAGTGAACAAAGCCATGGATACCTTCATGGAATTGTAGTGTCTGAGACATAAGTACTTCAGGGTGCTTTGGGTGTGGGGCATGTCCAGAGAAAGATAGTCATGAAGCTGGGAAGGGAGTTTGGGTCTAGATCATTGCTTTCTATGCCAGGGGTACCACTGAAGATTTCTAAGCAAAGAAGAAGCATGATCAGACTAGCAAAAGAGATATAAAGTAAAGCTTGGAAATCTAAAGGAAAACCGTCATGGTGGCCTGAAGGTGCTAGGTAAGGCCATGGCAGGGTAACAGGAGAAGGTAGATAGAGTTTGAGACCTGTAGAAGTTGAAATTGAAAGATCTAAAGGAATTGATATGGAGGGTGAAGGAAGAATTGATATTGACTAGTTTTTTACTTTGGTGACTTAGATAGGACCCAATGCCATTAACTAAGAAAGATGATAAGGGAACAGGAGCTAGTTAAAAGGCAGAGAGGAATAAGCTTAGGACAGCGATTCTCAACCTGTGGGTTGCGATCCCTTTGGGGGTCGAACGACCCTTTCACAGGGGTCGCCTAAATACATCCTGCATATCAGATATTTACATTATGATTCATAACAGTAGCAAAATTACAGTTATGAAGTAGCAACGAAAATAATTTTATAGTTGGGGGTCACCACAACATGAGGAACTGTATTAAAGGGTCGCGGCATTAGGAAGGTTGAGAACCACTGGCTTAGGATTTAATAATTATGTGTGCAAACAGAAGAGCATAAGTGTGTAACTTAATATCTACATGTAGATATTATCAAGACATCAACATTTATTTTGACAGTCCTTTTGGCCACCATTCATTTTTTAGTAGATAGATTTGCATTGACTCTTGCACACTCACTTGTACTCACAAAATTTGGGACCAAGATGAGGGCTGTAATTCATAGAGGGGAAAAAAGCACCCATGAGGAATGGAACCCCAGCCTGTGGACACTTTAGCAGTATTGTCTTACCAGGGGTTAATTGACTATGGATAATATCATAAATGATGCATTCCTATTGCCACTGGATTTTAAAAAATATCCATTCTGCTCTTTCCACATCAAAGCTTGTAAGAAATAAGCTGTAAGTGGGTTTCATACCATTTAAGAAGCTCCTGACATTTTCAAAGTTCCCCTGGGGTTTACAATGAGAGTCTATCAAGGAATACTGATCTCTATGAAATGAAAAGAAAATTCCTTGCAAATTTTTGTCTAAATGAAATAACAAAAGGAATGCTTGATATTAAAACTATTCACAGGAATTGCATTTAAAAAATTAAAAAAAAAATAGTGGTGGCAGGTTGCTACTTGCTATTGCGTTTGCTTTTGTAGCAATGTTGCTGAGTGGGGAATTTGATCAAGAGGGTTTGAACACAATGAGCAGAAAATTGTGAGTGATCGATCTGCTGTATGTATTATCTTGGTGTCTAAGTGAAGAAGAAGGTGATGAAATGATCCTTTCAATTCAAAGCCATGCTAATCATCAATCTAGATAATTTTTTCAGTGGTGTGTTTTGTCTGCTTAATATCCAAACTGGCCATCCGGGGGCTTCATATCCATTATGAACTATATAGCCCCTTGTTATGTTCTTGTTGGGTAGACAAGTGTTTTATCTTTTCTTTTAAACAATAATGTGCTTTTGATATGCTAACTTAATATTTATCTGTCAGTGTATGATTGAGTAGGCAGAGAGTTTACAATGTTTTAGCAGGCTCTTGCACTAAAAAATTTTTTGAGTGATCACATAATTCATCTTTACTTTGTATCTGAGAAATAGATTTGTTAGCTTGCTAATCATTTTTCAAGAAAAAGTCCCTGAGTCTGTCTGTGCTGTTCACTGTATATCTAGCACTTAGCACAGTGCCTGAGGCATGGTAGAGCCTCAGTAAACCTTAGATAATGAATGAATGAATGAATGAATGAATGATTACTTGCTGCTCTTGCTCTCTACACCCCCAACTACTCCATATATTACCATCAAGAGAGTCATTCATTGATTTTCTTCAAATAATGTCTTAATAAGGTGATCATATCATTTATAGTTCAAACCAGTACACTTGTGAGAGTAAAGGGATGCTGTTAATAATTACACCAGGACATGTGGCATAAACCGGGACATTCCCAGGCAAATTGGGACATATGGCCTCCCTATCTACAGAGGATTCTGAAACACTACAGGACCAGAGAATATTTTCTTGCCTGTATTTCAAAACTTGTCTCTATTTTCTTGATACCTTACTTAGCTTGATATAATTGATCGGACCTTTCAAGCTAATTATTGAGTATAAGCTAAGGTTAATAGTTTTTATTTTTTTGCGTTCCAATTTGAATTAGCATTAAAGTGGCAGGGGAAAAAACGCAGCTCTATAAGAAGAGGTAAAGAGCATTTAGGGGGCACTACTCTAACTCCCATGCCTAGCTCTGTCTGACACATACTTGGCTCACTAAATGCTTGCTTAAAAAAAAAAGAGGAATTCTGGTTTCAAAATAGTAGAATGTAGAACTATTAAACACTGCTCCCATATAAAATCCATACAAATTATTAAAATCTATTTGGCATCATAAAAATTGAAGGAAATGAAGGACATTTTTGCTTGACAAAAAAAACTAATGAAATCTTGAAAAATGGAAGGCACGTGGTTTAACATGAATTGGAAAAACACTTGTCAGAACATGTACAGGAGTAGCACCAAAAGAACACCATTGCTAGAGGGGTTAGAGCTAGGGAACAGAGATCAGAGGCAATTAGCAAGGGTACTACACTGGCATCAGACAGAATGACCACACACACACACACACACACACACACACACACACACACACACCAGGCATATCCATCTCTACGCAGCTGCAGTAGGAGCTTAGGATAGAGTGACAGGGCAGTTTCCCCAGGTGTCCTCAATGCTCCGGAGGCATCAGGCGTACCCTACCTCACCTCGTGCCCTGGCTCCTTCCTCCATCCCTGATAACAAAGCAGACCTGAGCAACAGCTGCCTCTTCCCCACCAGGTTGGACAAAGAGAGTTAACTGAAAAATCTAATAGGGGAGTTCAGCTACCAAAACAAACTCATTAGAAAGAGGAAAATATTCTCAAAGTGTAAGGAACACCAACGTCATAAAAGGGTCACTTTTATCTTCTCCAAAAAACTAGAAATTACACAAATGAAATAATTCATACTAGTGGAAGTACTGTAGGACTGTAACATAGCTTATTTTATATCATTTGGGAGATACGGAAAAATACCACATTCAAAAACTAGGATGAGTGATTATGAGAAAGAACCAATTAGAGATTGTGGAAATGAAATAAATAAACCTTTTAAAATCAGAGAAACTCAAAAATAGGCTGACTAGCAGAATAAACACAATTAAAGAGCACATTAGTAATGTGAGAGACTGCACCAAAAAATTATCCCTGAATGTAGCACAAATGGAAAAAGTACAAAAACGGCACAAAATAAAAGTTAAGAAAACAAATAAACATGAAAAACAGGGCTGGAAATCAATATAAATACATTAGGGGTCCAAACTGAGAGAATATGGAGAATGCAGAAGAAACAATACTTGGTGACAAAAAAGCCAAAAAAAACCCCCACAAAAAACCTAGACCTAAAAAAGTACTTAAATTCTAAAATTGAAAGGGCCTGTCAAGGAACAAACACAGCAATGGCAACAATGGTGACAAAAACTAATCCTAGACACTTCACAGTTATGTCAAAACTAATTGGAAAATTCTAAAATATAGGAGAGGTGGAAAAATATTAGAATGCCTACCAAAAAATTAGAATCACATTGCCCTGGCCAGTTTTGCTCAGTGGATAGCACATCTGCCGGAGGACTGAAGGGTCCCGGGTTCTATTCTGGTCAGGGGCACGTACCTGGATTGCAGGCTTGATCCCCAGCCCTGGTCAGGCCCATACAGGAGGCAACCAACCAATGTGTCTCTCTCACATCAATGTTTCTCTCTCTCTCTTCCCCTCCCTTCCACTCTCTCTAAAAATCAATGAAAAAATATTCTCAGCGGAGGATGAACAACAACAACAAAATATCAGAATCATATTGACACCATATTCAGCAGCAGCAGCATTGGCTATAACAGAGTATCAGAAGATCATCTTCAAAAAGCTGAGAGTAAATAGCTCTGAGTCTCTAATTTTATACAGAATGAAACTGTCACTCAAATATGAGTGCAGAAAACATTTCAGACATACAAGACCTTAGAAAGCTTATTACTCAGAGATCTTCTTATAAGAATTACTTGGGGATATACCCCAGGAAAAAGAAAATAGTTCCAGGAGGAAGCAACTGGATGCGTTGTGTAATTTAAAATTGATAATAAAAATGAAAATTATTTCTAGAGGGAATTAGTCTTAATTTTTTAATTTTAAACATGAAATTAGACAAAATTAGAATTTTTAATTTGCTTTAATTTCACAATGTGCCACAAGTCCATGAAGGTACAAACGGAGGAGTAATCAGATGCCTGGAGTTCTCTGATTAACCAGACTGTCGCCCTTAGGGAAGGCCCCACTTGTCCTGATGCCAGAGGAGGGGGAGGCCAGAGGCCAGGGCCAAAGCAAGACCTGAATGCTCCACAAAGACATTCTGAGAGCCAACACAGAACCTTTAGTGTGGCTCCTAAAGATCTATGTTTCCAATTACTGTCAACAATTTGTTCTTCTCTATGTCGTTTTCAAGAACTCTTCAAAGGTTAGCAGAAACTTTAATTTGATAAATCTAATAAAACTGAACATTAGCAGAATATTGAGATCCCAGAAATGCTTTAACTTGCACTATAGCTCTTTAAGTTTCCTTTTAGAAGGAGTTCTGAATGATAGACTTTCCCCTATTGGGCATCCCGTGCCCATTCAGGTGGCCAATAGCCTCAAGGAGAGAATTCTTTCTCTTGGCAGCTCCGTGTAAAAGTGGACGTTTGTTAAAAGAAGTATCTTGCAGTTACTACCTGAGTCAGGTGAATGCTATGATTCCCTCCCATGAAGGTCTTACTTGGCATCGCGCCTTTGGTGGACACCTGTTGTTGAAAACCCCCAGCTCACCTCCATCTTCCTGGAAGCATTTCACGTCTTCTCCCTTTCCCACAGCAGGAGCTGCTGCCCTGGTCCTGCCCAGCTGATCTCAGTAACTGGCCCAGGAGCTCATACATTGTCGGCCAAAATCCTTCTCTAAAACTTTCTCTTTACCCCTAAAATTGAGAGAGATGAGGGCCCTTTCTCTCTGGAAATCTGTGAGGATATGATCTTGATCATGACCATCTCCTTAGTACATGGAAGAGAAAAGTTGGCAGATAGAGAGAATGAAGCCAGAGAGCTAGGAAGAAGGGGAAAAGGATGGAGTCCTGGTGGAATAGGTCCCTGGCTCCTGTGGCACTAGTTATACCCCTACCCATCCTGGATTCTGGGCCAATACATTTACCCTTTTGCCTAGCTCGTTCGAATGACTTTCTATCATTTGCAACCAGAACAGTCCTGTTCAGTTAAGTGCCTTCCCCCGAACAGGTGCACAATAAAGGTCACTGGATACAGAGGAGCAGGCCAAGAATTAATTCAGCATGAGATGCAGGTCCGGAAGGAGGAGGTGAGTAGGCCAGGCCAGAGCACCATTGTGGGGGGCAGAGCACATTTGTGGGGGTAGGGGTACACCATGTGAAAGCAATTCTGCTAATAGGAGACAAATAGCCAAGCACCTGGCAGCAGCTCATGCCAACTGGGCACAGCAGAGGTGACAGCAGGTCCCAGTAGGAAAAGGTCCTTTATCTAGAAATTGAAAAGAATACTTGAGGAATTCTGTTTTGAGTATTATAGGATTTGAGACTGCTATTATCTTTCTGTGGTCTAATACTTGATTTGCATTGCTTTTACTTCCTCATAATAATGCTTTTTTGTTGCTTTGTGCTAACATACTCATATGTGAGTTTGTGTCTATAATTCCTGAGGGGAAGGAGAGAATTGATGTGTCAGCCTGTTGGTTTCCTAATGAATAGATATTCTCAAGGTTCTGGGTGAGGAATCAAGCCAAGGAGAGTGTAACTACACAAAGGCAATCCCACTTCAGGGCACAAGAATCTCTGACCAAGATTCACTTCTAACCATTCGAGTCGCTTTCTTTAGAGCTACAGTTTCCATTTGTGACAACTAATACTTCCTTTTTGCCAGTTTCATGGATTCTTTGACTTATCATTTATTTCTCATACATTTTGTTTGGCCTCAGTTTCTTCATTTTTTTATGGGTGGTAATCAACTTTAATCTAAACCAGGAGCATGGTATAGGGGGGTTAGAGAAAGACTCATCCTGTCTCAGCTTTGACTGAAGTGCCCAAAGAAAGCCAGAAAGAGTGTGAGACAGACTCTCATCTGAGAATTTACCAAGGAGATGATGGAGAACTACTTCTAGGACTTGTAGATGTAAATGGAGAAAAATGTTTAAAAGAAGAAAATTTGGTGTTGACATTTATTTGAGAGAGCTGTGGCCACTCTGTGAATAGAGGCAGATGGGTTTTAGCTCAATCACCTCAAGCTTCATGGGAGAGGTTTTTATGGGATGATGTGGAGAACTTTGAAGTATATTGGAGTTGGGAGACACAAAGATTGATGCCTGAGGAAGTGAAACTATCCTTGTGTCAAGAGGGCTAGAGGCGGCTGTATTGGGGGTAGGCCTGAACTTCCAAAGTTTCCAAGCCAACAAATATGTGAGGGTTCCCTCTGTACTAGAAATGGGTCCCATGGGAGACAAATTACTGAGGGGTCATGTTACATCCTGTCCTAAAGGACCACACAAAAGGGTGGAGGATTTCTAGTATCGAGAAGTTGGAGGTGAATTCAGAATTCTTAGGAGATATAAGAGGAGTTGCAAGTGACAGCCTGGAAATGAGGTGCATCCACCCACATCCCAGAGTGCCATCAGAGGAGTTGACCAGGGAACCTCTGAAGAGACCATTAAAACATCTCTTAGGAGAAAGAGTTGGCTATTCTCACTAGCCATGCCCAGAGAGCATGAAGCCAGCTTACAATAGTACCAATGTGGATAAGACCTTTTATGTTTTCCAATGACTCATCCTCTTCCTGCCTTCTGCACGTCTCCCTATAGAATGTCCAAAAACTGGATAATAAGTGGGGGTAAGGGACAGAGAAGCCCAATGTGGAAAAATAAAGAAAACTCTGTCTGCCCCACTTCCCTACTGCATACTTCCAGCCTGGACAGAAACTTCAAGCTAAAGAAAGGAGAAGGATTTTAACTTTAATGCTATATAAAGTTTAGTGATTTGAATAATATCTTAGACTGGATATTTGATTAGCGAAATAAGATTGCTTCAAGTGTCTATAGGGCTGTCTGATACAGTGGGGCCTTGACTTACGAGTTTAATTCATTCTGTGACGGAGCTCGTAACTCAAATTACTCGTATGTCAAATCAAGAAGTGAGCGAGTGAGACATGTGATGCTGGACTGATGTTGTGGCGTTCACTGTGACGTTCGCTGTGCCAACTAGCTATGGGGTATATGAAGCTGGCTCATAACCCGAATTTTAGGTCGCAAATCAAAGCAAAAAATGGGCCGAGAGACGGCTCGTATCTCGAAAAACTCGTTAGTCGGGACACTAGTAAGTCAAGGCCCCACTGTACTTAAGAGTGAGTACAAAAGCCAGGATTCCTGACCAAGTTTCCATCCTTAGGCAGGCTAAAATTAACTTCATGTAATGCTTTTAAATCATAAAGTTGAATTTTAATGCACCATACTTAGATTTGTGCACCATAGTAGTTGAAGCAACAAGGATAAAATCAAACAAATGTAATAATTCCTGAAATATGTGAGCAGTCTTGTCAATAAGCATAAAGAGGTCATGTTAATTATTCTCAGAACTAGTCAGGAATTCTTTCAGATGTTGTATTTTTTCTGGGCTTCAGAACTTAATCTTAGTTTACCTTTAGAGGCATGATGAAAGGACAGGCAGTTAAGGCTAGGAAGAACAGCTAGAGGAACTGGTTTATTTAACAGGGAGAAAACTGCTAATGGCACCAATTCTTAAAACTGTGTGTCACCGAGATTTAGAAACATCAAAGCCATGAACTCATTATGTCATAGATATACTTTTATTAAATACCTACTAATATACTGCTGCACTTAATGATCCAAAGAGCTCCAAGTATGGCAAAAGTGAGGAAGAAAATAGAAAACATCAAATATCCAAGAATCATAATTGACAGCCCGTGACTGGTTAGCCTTTAACATCCATTAGTTGACATTTATTGAACAACTATTATATGCCAGGCTCTGTAGATAAGGAGGCAGAAAGATACAAAGTGACAAAAGGTCAAAAAGGAATAAAAGTAGACACAAGAGGGATGAGAGTCCTGTGGGCACTGGGACAGCAGTACAGAGGAAGCTGTTGTATTTCACCACTATTTAACTGACGGGCTAAACTTACAAACCCTCTTATTCCCTCTGTGAAACGCTAATTGAGGCTTTACGCATTCTAGAATGCTTTTAGCTACTCTCTAGCATGCTTGTACACTTTTCCTCTCATTCACTGAGTTTTTTGTTGTTGTTGTTGCTCTTGACCAAGAGTTAGTTGTGTGTATTTCCCAAATTTACTTCTGCTAATCATATTTATTATTTTAATTAAGTATTTTAAGAAATAATATATGACACAATGAATCAGAAAATAAGCATTGTTGATGCTTTTGAAAATTAAGTTGAATGCTTTGGGAAGAGACAATCTAGTCATTTAAAAAAATCACTGTATAATAACCCAGATTCTGTAATAGTGTTTGAAAGTTTATAGCTAAATAGCAGAATGTACCTGCCATTCTCTTACCTTTTCTACCCAAAATGCTATTAAATGAGCTAATTCTGTAGCTCTATTCAATACCAAAACAGAATAGACATTGGCAGAAAACATACTGTCATTTTCTCACATAGATGAGCACTGTCAATTGCAAGTCCATTGTCTTGGCCACCAGCTAGGAAAAGTAATAACCTCCAGAAATTCTATTATTTGTGTGCCAATAAGGCCATATGACCACTGCAGGGCAAGTCTTTTAGGATCACCCACCACATACTTCATGTCAGTTCATTCATTCATTCAATTAATATTGATTGTGCTTCCATAGGGAGACTGGCAGAGAAACAATGCCCCTTATTGAAGAAGCAGGAGAGAAAATTACGTGCCTCACCTGACTCTGTCAGTATGCTTCCAAGGAGGAATCTTGAAACAGGATATAGCTTGCCATGGCCTCTCTCTTCTGATGAAGCTCATTGTGCTGGAAGGGTTTCTAGCCCAAGACTGCTTCCAGGGTTAGCATTTAATTATTTGTATCCAGTCTGGCCTGTTCCTTGTGGAAGGACAGGCTCCACTGCAACACAATGGAGTGTTGATTACAAATGGGCTTATAGAACCCTGGAAGGCCCCCCCCACCCCCCCCCTCCGCCCTCGCCACCCGGCCTGGCTGGTAGTGTAGAGCTAAGAAGCCAGCCCAGGTAGTAGAAAGTTACCTTGGTGACTCCCAGTGTGTAGGGAGACAGCTGGTTATTGTGCATAAGGCAAGTTTTATCATAGATTTCTAGAGCATTGATTAATTTCTATTAATATGCTTATATCCAACATGATTCAAAAAATCGAATGCTCATTTTCCACGACACTCAATGTTTATGAAGTGTTGAAAAATTCTGATAAATATTTATGATAGAGGCTATATAAGATTATTGACTTTCAAGTAATTCTGTTTCTATTTCTAAGATGATTTAGACACTGCATAAAATTATAGGTCAAACCTTTTTCTATCTCAAAAGGGTATTTTAAAAACTGAGACCTTATTCACATAGCACTTATTACTTCTTTAGGGAAGGAATTAAGTAAATGAAAGATAAATTTATATAAAAATTTGTAAATATTCTTGATAAATTTGGGAATTTAAAAACAATGTTCCCTTTGTGTGCCATAAATTTCTAACTATGTGAAATGCAATGTCTTAAAAAGGAATTGAGAATACATCCTATTTATCTCACATCATGTGGCTATGAGATTTTATTTTGAGCAAACATGATTAGGATAGACAAAATTAGAATGGATGTTCCAACAACTCCGTGTGTTGTCTCAAGTTAACTATTAGAAAAGAGTAAATTGAATTGTCCTAACGTTTCTTACTATTAATATTAATTTAAAATTCTCTTAGTGTTTTTTTCTCAGTCTGGTAAATGCCATTCTATACAGGATTAGACTTTATTTGTAAGAACACTGTATTTGGTGATGGGAAGGCGGACAGAGTAGGGATATCCAGATACTAAATACTCTTTGTGGTTGGTAATCCACAGTGGCCCTCTCATCTGCTTAACTCACTTGTTCTATGTAAGTTGTTGCTCAGGGAAGGGAAATAGAGGAGTTGAGAAATTCTTCTAGTTCATTCCTGACTCAGTGCCTTCAAAGAGGGATCGAGAGGAAGAGCATACATGTATGAGCATGGAAATTAGGCTACCCTTGGTGCTGATGGGGTCCTGCACCTCTCCTCGCCTTAACCCTCTCTGCTGGGTTAGCATCAAGGCTACTATGCAAATGCAAGAGCTCTTACATTCTTCCCCATTCCCTCTTCCAGGTTCTTACCTCCTCTGGGGTGAACTCAGAGGCATTTGCCATGGTATGAAGGCTGTGACAGGGTGCAGGAAGGCATGTTTATGCCTGAACTCTCCTTGAATGAAGCAGATCATTCCCATAGGAGCAAGTGCCCCTGCAATACATACACAGAGGACAAGGGACAGTTGATCAGGAAAACTCTAGCTAGGCATAATCTGGTTATAGGCAGCTGGTTTTTAATGTAGCTGTAGCAGTCAGCAGTATTTGCAAGTGAGAAGGAATAATGTACAAAACTACCATATGGGAGAATGTGATAGATGCCAAGGACAGTGGTAGGTGTGTTACATACACAATTATTCACACAACAAACCCATGAGGTTGGTATTATTTCTATGATCACAAGGAACCTGAAGGCCAGAGAGTCAACATAAGGCTGTGTGACTAAGAAAAGGAAAATCTTGGTGGAAGGACAGGACTATTCGAATTCAAAATCCACGCTATTAACTCCTACCAAGGATTATAACTAAATGGGAGGGACTCTAAAAGCAATATTCATCCTTGAAAATATTTTTCTTATCTAAAAACATGAATGTATTTATTAGGTCAAAACATATGTAGTTGACAATATTCAACTGCTTGACCTACAAAAATGGTAATTTCATATGGCTCAATCATATCTATTTATAACTTCTGCAGAAAATATTCACAGATGGGGGACACACTACAGAACATATTCATATTGCAGAACCCCCAACATTTCCTATGACTCACAGATTTTTATTGTGTAAAATTAAAAGGAAAGTAACTAGCGTGATAAAAAATTCACTTAATAAAGTTTGTATAGTTAAGACAGAAAATTTCTTGCACTAAACATTAAAGTTTTCCATTTGGAAGTAAAAACTGTCTGATGAAAGCTAACAGTTTGACTTGGAGTAGCCCAATACCAATGCAGAACAACAAAATAAGATGATCTAAATTAGACCTAGAAGAGAGATGCTACTCTGGCCACTATTGGTTAGAGTTATTTATAATTTGCTATGCATTTGTTGATGACTAACAAGTATTAGTACCATGAATACAGTTCTTTCATGATACACATCTAGTTAATTTCAGCTAGTGCTTTGTTCTCACAGATTTCCCAAGTAAAAGAGTCCTTTCAGGTACGGTGGTTGTCATTCATGATGTTGGCCAAATATGTCCAGTTTTTCTCTTTCTAACACAAGAAAATGGGAATGGCATTTCCAAGGCCCTGTGGCTAGGCAAGCCCTGTGATTAGTTACAGCCAGTGAGTTGTGAGCAGAAGAAACGTATGTCACTTCTGGGCTAAGCATGAAATTGCTGCTGTGAGGCCGTCCAGAGCTCTTTTCCTCTGGCATGATGCTTGACAACCTTTAATGCAAGGGCTACTCTCAACCTAGATCCTCAGAGGGGGGATTTAGAATGTAACTCCTAGCCCATCCGTGATGGATATATGCAGAAGAAATAAATAAGCATTATAATAACAGGTCACTAAGATTTGAGGGCTGCTTATTATAGAAACATGACTTAGCCTATCCTGATAGATACAGATGCTTTGAATGGCCCAACAAGAGTTTTGATCCCCATTCTGAAAATTAGGGTTGGGTCTCTCTGGTTCAGATAGTTCTGGTCCTGATGGACAGACCAGGTACCTGACTTACAAAATGGTACCTGAAAAGGGGATATTTCAGTGTGGGGATAGCTACTTTTTCTCCCTAACAGTAGGATCCTTCATGTCCAATTACCAGTTCCATGAATAAAGTACCCACTGAGTAAAGCAAAGCCTTCACAAAGGTAGAAAGAGTAGATAGCTTTATAAGAAATAAAATTTCAGAGGAACAGAACCTCCATCTGGGATGGAATAGCACCCTCCCCCCATCCATCATAGGGTTAGATTATCGCCATTCATCTCTCCTATTTAACCATCAACATCATTACCAAAAGAGTGTGAAAACAATGATGATGCCTAGAAAGGTTGAAAGTCCATCATAACCCATTAATATATTAGCAAGAATTGTATATTAACTAGAAATTCATACAGCATAGAGGGAATAGGATAGTTTCTAGATAAATCTAAAGGCAAGAGAGGATAACCAAAGGTCAGAAGCACCGGGTGCTGCCCAAACGAACTGATACCACACTGTGAACAATAACACAGAGAGTGCGGGAGCAGGAAAAACTGATTTTGCCAACTTCATGATTTCATCCTGGAGAAGAGCCAGTTTTAACACTGATTCCAAATGAGGTTTTTCTTGAGAAAAAAAAAATCCCCACAATTGGAGATGTTTATCAATAAGGGGAAAACAGTTTTCTGTTAAGGTCTCTGAGTCTCTGTAAATAAGTTTATACCTTTTTAGTGTACTAGGTAAAATTTGTCTATTTACCAGTTGCTGCCAACTCTGTAGCATTTATTCAAATTTATAGAAAATTTTTCTGTTAAAATGTATAGCTTCAGGCTTGCCTAGGAGGCATCCTCACATTTCAGCAAAATAGTCAGTCTTATTATAATGACTTGATATCTGCAAGACTCAAAGGTACTATTACAGGTCAGGCCATGCCTAGCAATCATGCAATGAATTGGAGCATACTACAAAAGAACAAAAAAATATATGAAGACAACATTCATAGCAGGAAAAAAGTATGGGGCAAAACATATTTTATTGACAAGAAAAAATAGAGAGACTCCCTCTCCTCCCTACGCTCAATGCTCACCATATCTGCCAGCAGGGATCTAAGAGCTGGCCATTGCAACAAGTAATTTATGCAGCTCTTGTTCCACTCTGACACTAATGCAAATTCCTTACTTAATGCTGACCTTCACAGCACCAAGCCAGCACTCAGCAACCAGAAATTCCCTTCAATCTTGCATGGAGGAGTCACATTTTAAAGCCTGTCATCTTACGTAGGGAACTACAATTTAACTGTCATTAATATGGCTTTTAGAATTTAAATTGAATAGCCTATCAAATACTTCTTAGTAGCAGGTAATTGTAGTTTATAATTAGTTCCCTCTTTTGAATGTTCCACTACAAGATTCTAAAACTTCACATTGGTTTTAATTGTGAATTCTCAGTTTTGAGGGAATTGGTCAAGAAATAAAGTTTTATAAATTAACGAAGGATAAGTAAATAAGAGTTCGACAAAGGTTGAAACTTTTGGCCTGAATCACATTGAATTTTGAAAAATGTATTGCATTTGTATTTAACTGCTTTTAGTATATTAGTTTGCTAAAGCTGCCATAACAAAATACCACAGACTGGGTGGTTTAAATTACATGAATTTATTTTTGCAGTTTCAGAGGCTAGAAGTCCAAGATCAAGGTATTAGCAGGTTTGGTTTCTTTTGAGGCCTCTGATGGACACCTTCTCACTGAGGTCTTACATGGCCTTATCTCTAGGCCACATACCCCTAGTGGCTCTCTGTGCATTCTAATTTCCTCTTTTTGTCAGGAAACCAGTCAGCTTGTATTAAGGCCAAACCCAACAGTCTTAACTTAATCACCTGTTTAAAGGCCCATCTTCAAATACAGTCACACTTTGAGGTTCCGGGATTAGGGTTTCAACATGTGATTTCCAAAGGACACAATTCAGCCCGTAGCACTTAGAAAATAAAATATAATGTAGCCTTTTGTTGATTACTCAGACTCTGAATTTTGGATATTTCTATATTTTTCTGTGCCATCAGCATCTCTAGAGAAAGTGAGGGTGTTTTGGAATGTGCTTTTTAAAGAAGTCCCTAGAATCCCTTTGTCAACTGAAAGCCCTAGACTTATGCTATCCAACAGAGCAATCACTATCCCATGATACCTCAAGAAAGCACAGCACAGTTGGGGTCCTCAAGAACTGCACTGTTTTGGCTGCCATTTCTTTTCCTTTCTCTTCGTCACATTCATCTCAGTTGCTCATTGTCATTGTTATTGGTCACTGCCTTTATACTCCATCATATTTTCTCCAAATTCTACTCTCTTGCCTTTTAATTTCCTGCATTTTCTCCTCCCCGCCCCTCTTTTCTTTGGCTTCATCTTCTCCTATCCTTTTCTTCACTGGAATGGTGAATTTAGCTCTGGAACATTTTGCCAAACAGAAATCTTTTTTCTTCTAATAAGGAAATGCCATTAATCTTCATGTCTCTGGTCACTCAACATTTCTATTGGTGATTCATTCACATACATTTTAGTGTAATGAGCCTGTTGCCTGAGCAGTGGATAAGATGGAGCCTCGTAGTCTATCTGGAAAACATAGCAATCACAGGAAGTTTGTTTTCTGCTATTCCTCTAGTATCATCTCTTGGGAGTTAGCCTAACAGTTAAGGACTTTGAATTCAGTCTGCCTGGGTTCAAAGTGTGGTGTCATCACCTATTAGCTCTTTGGCCCTGATCAAATTTCCTAACTTCACTTTCTCCATCTGTGTATTATAAGTTTTACGACTTCGTATGTTCCTGCTGACTTGACATTCCCACATACAGATTATAAGCTTCCATCCAGTTGACCAGGTGCACCCGTGTGATAGGCTAGACCCTGCCACAAGTTCCCCTTCTTGACATCCTCTGACTGTAATCTATGACATTCAAATGCACCAATGAGATCCCCTCATCCCTTTTGCTCATGTACCCCACACAGGTTCTCTCTCTCAGCTTCCCACCTGCTTGGCTGAGCCTGCTCCCTGGGTGGTCTCTTCATATGGATCCTTCCTCATGTGCAGTGACTTTGTCTTTCTAGGACCTGTGAGTGTAATATAGTTTGTTTTCCTCTGTGTCCCCTCTATGGCTGCACCTGACTGACCATCACATGAAAAAATATAAAACAAACTGTAAGATGGAGTTTGAGAACAGTACTCACCTTATGAAGTTGTTCGGATTGAATAAATTGACCTAAGGAAATGGCACCTCACGTAGAGATCAATAGGTAAATTTTTCTCAGGAAAAAATTAGCTCTTTACAATATGACTAGGGACCTTGTCTGCTGACTACGTGTGGTGATCTTGGGCAGAGGAACACTTATTTACCATGTGGACTCTTTATTGGGCATGTACTTCATACACATGTTAGAAAGTCCCTCCATGCAATCAATTTATCATCTACCTATTAAGACAAGACTTATGCAGAGAAAACAGAGATTAGTATAAGTCTGGGCATAATCAGGTGCTAAATAAAATGGGGCAAAATATTCTATAAGCTTTTGGAAGAAGAAGTACTGACTTCTGGCTTCTGGTTGCACATGAAAGAAACTTCACAGTCACCATTCTATCCTAACAAAAAGTTAAAGAGCTAAACAGACTAACATGTCAACAGCTCTTTTAGGATTCATGAGAGAGATTAGGATACAGGGCAAACTGCTGATCCAAAGATTCAAGGAACAAAAAGGTAACTACAGGAAATAACAACTTACCAGAGCAGAGACTCACAGTGAAACCACCCCAGAAACCAGTGCAGGTAGAAAAACCTGAACTGTAATGGATGAGTGCTAGAAGCTCAGTGTGGGCAAGTCTGAGAGTTAACAACTCCAGGGAGACCTAATTCTTAGGGGAGGGGGGGCACAATATTGTGAGATTTGCCTCTAGGAGCTCAACCAGATCCCACCGTAAATATTAAAGAAAAACCCCTTGGTGCTTCCTGCAGGGAATACGTCAGAGCACTCAGTTCTTGATAACAAGGCCTGCTCTCATGGAAAACTAGTAATTGAGAGCTTAATTTGCTGGGACATGATCAGAACCTAACTGTTCTGGGGAAGGGAAATATCCAACTCCAACCCACTCTAGCTAATCTCTCCCAAACTATTAGGAAAATACAGTGAGAATCACTTGTGAAGTTCACAGTCCAGAGGCCAGGCTCACTAAATGACTGAGACCTAATCACAGGACTGAAGAATGCTTTACCTGCCCTGGCTGGTTTGGCTCAGAGGATGGGGCATCAGCCTGTGGACTCAAGGGTCCCGTGTTCAATTCCAGTCCAGGGCACATGCCCAGGTTGTGGGCTCTATCCCCATTGGGTGGTATGCAGGAGGCAGCCAATCAATGATTCTCTCTCATCACTGATGTTTCTCTCTCTCCCTTTCACTTCCTTTCTGAAATCAATAAAAACAATTTTTAAAAAAGAATGCTTTACCCTCTCTTCATACCTCACCACCACATTACTAAAGATATATTACCAGCAGTTTGTGTGTGTGTTATTTAACCCAGTACACGATGTCCAGCTAAAAGAGGAAAATTGCAGAGCATACCAAAAGATAAAAATCACAATTTGAAGAGACAAAGCAAGCATCAGAACCAGTCATGGCAGGAATGCTGGAATTATCAGACTTGGAATTTAAAACAACTATGAGTGATATGCTAAGGGTCCTAGTGGGTAAAGTAGAAAGCATGTAAGAACAGATAGGCAATGTAAGCAGAGAGTTGAAAATGGAAAGAATCAAAAGAGATGCTAAAAATGAAAACACTGTAAGAGAAATTACAAATGCCTTTGATGGACTTACTAGTAGATAGGACATGGCTGAGGAAAGAATCTCTGAGCTTGAGTATATCTTCAAAGAAAGCTCCAAAACTAAAAAGCAAAGAAAACAAAGACTGAAAAACAAAATCAGAATAAAATATCCAAGGACTGTGAGACGGCTGCAAAACGTGTAACATGGATGGAATGGGAATACCAGACAGAGAAGAAAGGGAGAAAGGAATAGAAGAAATATTTGAAATAACAATGACTGAGAATTTCCCCATATTAATGTCAGATATCAAACCACCAATCCAGGAAGCTCAGAGATCACCAAGTAAGATAAATGCCAAAATAGTAATAATAATAGTGATAATGATAACCCCCAAATTACATCTACGCATATCATTTTCAAGTTATAAAAAATAAATAAATAAAAATAAAAAAGAATCCTTAAAGAAGCAAGAGGGGAAAACACCTTACCAATATAAAGGAATAAAGACAAGAATTATGTCTGACTTCTCAGAAACCATGTAAGCAAGACGTGAGGGGAGTGAAATATTTAAAGTATTCAGAGGAAATAACCCCACCAACCTAGAATTCTACACCCTGTGAAATTATCCTTAAAAAGTGAAGGAAAAATATTTTCTTAGGCAAACAAAAATTAAGGGAATTTGGCGAGTAGACCTGCCTTATAAGAAATGTCAAACAAAATTTTTGAGAGTGAAGGAAAATAATATATGTCAGAAACTAGATCTACATAAAAAGATGAAGAGCATCAAAGAAGAAACAAGTGAAGGTGTTAAAATAAGAAACATTCAAACCTGTAAAGAAATTTTGTGAGAAATTTATTTGAGCCAAACTGTCAACAATTGCCGGGAAGCAGAAACTCAATGAATTAAGATAATGCTCTGGAGAATGGTGATTTTTCGCCTATTTTTATAAATTGCCATCAAAGGTGGAGACATAAGTGGGTTACATGAAATCCATTGGTGATAGATTAGGGAGGTAGGAGAAAGCAAAGTGGGAAACCTCTGGGATTGGATAAAAAGTAAAATGATAGACACATACTTCTTTTACATAGATGGGTACAGGATAGCTAACAGTCAGTAATTAACACAATAACAATGAGGGAATTTGTGATCTCCACCCTGGTGCCCAGGTGAACTGGTTGTGCCCTGAGGGGTCCAGAAAAAGGGAAGTTACCAGTTACCCTGACATTCCACATGTATGTTATCTTAGATCAGCGGTTCTCAGCCTGTGGGTCGCGACCCCTTTGGTGGTCGAACGACCCTTTCACAGGGGTCGCCTAAGACCATCCTGCATATCAGATATTTACATTATGATTCATAACAGTAGCAACATTAAAGTTATGAAGTAGCAATGAAAATAATTTTATGGTTGGGTCACAACATGAGGAACTGTATTTAAAGGGCCAGAAGGTTGAGAACCACTGTCTTTGATGCAAAAAGACAACAGGCTCAGTAAAGATTGAAAATTGATCTTTGTCAGGCAGGGAAGACACTGGCCTAGGACCTGGCTACCTACTATAAACTGCTTTTTAATTAAAAGTTTTTAATTTCAGATCATCCTTTGTGGTTACTTTAGGTCTATGAGTTTGCAAGGCTGCCATGCAGGCCTTCCCTGAGTTAGTCAGGTTAGCATGTGGCCCCTTTTTGTCCACAAAGTTAAAATAAATTTTTATTTTTTATTCTTAATTGATTTCACATAACAGTTTGTTCAAAATAATGATATCCAAAATGTATCTAATTATGTATACTTATGTATGTGCTTTTCTGTGTGTGTGTGTGTGTGTGTGTGTGTGTGTGTGTATATATATATATATATATATCCTATCTAATAAAAGGGCAATATGCAAATTGTCCATCACTCCATCACAAAAATGGTGGTGCCCATAGCCACAAGATGGCAGCGCCCAGTTGTCTCAGCCCCGCCGGAGTCCCCCAATCCTGGGGGGGGCGGCCACTGAGAGCAGGCAGCATGAGTAGCCTGGTGGAATGCTTGCTTAGTCGCCATGGTGACGAGGCAAGTGTTCCACCCCAGCTGCAGAGGGTCTCTGACCAGTGGGCACAAAGCAGCAGGGGTGGGGGGCTTTCTGCAGTTAAGCGCAGAACGCTGGCATGCGTCATTGCCCCAGCGACGAGACACGCAAGTGTTCTGCACCCGGCCATGGAGGAGGGCCTCTGGCCAGGCTGGGCATAGAACGTTTGCATCACAGAGACTCTGACAGCAGGGAGGAGGAAGTCCCACCTCCACAGAGTCATCCAGAATCACCCATTGGTCAGACAGCTCTCAGCGGCCTGACAGCCAGGACTCTCATTCACCTGCATCTTAGACCGTGGCAGCAGGTCCCTTATTGGAGTGGGTGCAGGCTGGGCTGAGGGAATCCACCCCTCCTTGCATGAATTTCATTCACCGGGCCTCTAGTAGTATATATATATGAAATAAATGACAGCAATGGTACAAGGGATGAGAGGGAGGAATTAGGATTATTTTGTTGGTATAAGGTACTTACACTAAATAATAATAAAATAATAATAATGCTTTGTGTGACTTGAACTCATTAATACAATTAGTGAAGAGGGAGTTTTCTGGAGAAGAAAAGGAGGAGAAATCACAGTCATGTGAGGAAGGTGTTGAGCAAAGATGGAGAGATAAGAGTTAACATGGAGGAAGTGAATGAAAGTAGAAAAGGGTGCCTTTGGTGGAGAGGAAGTTCTGGATTTAGGAACAGGATAGATAAATGGTGGTGAGAGTGGGAAGACTGGCAGGTTTGGATTTAAAATTCATGTGAGTATCAGAGGCAGGCATTTCAGTTCTTTCAATGTGTTTCAAAGTAATCTTCTTTAGAATTTATTTTTATGAAATATACTATATTGTACTAACAACTATTTGATTTACTAAGCTCACTTTCAATAACTACCTCCAAGTTAGACCCTTTGAAATTCTCATCTCCCTTCAGGTTATTGCTAGGAATGATTCCATCTTAGCATCATCTATATACTTCAGGAAAACTCACTTTGTCACTTTGTCAAATATGCTATTAATAAAATATTAAATTACAATGAACCCCCAACTAACTAGAAGAACATAAAATAACCCCTGTGAAGAGGAAGACAATTTTTCATAGTTTATTCAGGTAAGTGTACATGAAGAGGAATTCAAGCAGTCAATTTATTTTAAGTCTGTATTTATTTTGTACCCACTATATACTAAAGAAAATGTGTACTTGGTGTTTTGAGTCATATAATAGAAATATAAGATCAATCTTTATCTTCAAATGGTAATAGCATACTTATGCACAGGAAAGTAAACAACATGAACAGTTTATGTTTAATGACAAAATGAAGAGTACAGTACTATTAATATAAAGATTTACTCATAGGAGTGATTAATGGAATAAGGGGTAGTCAGAAGTATTGTCATAACAATTGCTGATATTTGATTGTACTTTTAAAATGTGTAGCATTTGATAAGATGCAAAGAAAAAGACTACTCTTTCTTTGGTAGAGAAAAATATTATGAGTAGAGTATAGTGGCAAGAATAAGCCAGAGTTGTCCTGGACAGTGTAAAAAATAGAGGGTAGGGCCACACTGAGAAATATCAGAAGATAAGGTGTTTGGATAGAAAGTTAAAGGAGGGCCTTCAAAGCCAGAATAACATTTCTTTTTCTGAAACACAAATCCTCAGGTGCCTAAGCATGACTCCATAACAAAGTCATGGAGAAAGTCACAGCAATATTCCAAATTATTCAAAGTGCCTGTTGTAATGCAGAATGTAAGTCTAAGAACTACATTTTTTAAGATGTGCCCCTTCTCAAAATTAGTGAGTTGGGATGGAGATTTGTACCTCCTAGAATATAGTTTCTCAAGTGGCACCTTATATACCAGCTAGTTTCACCCAATTTTACTTTATCTTAAATTCTCCTTTCCAGTTTTATTTTTCAAATCTAACTGCCTTTTTACCATATGGAGTCTCTAGAATCTAGAAGTATCCAAGGACATTTTTATTTCCAAACTAAAGAAAGTTATTCTCCATGATTCATGTATTCAGCAAATATTGACTGAACACCTACTATGGTCAGAGAAACTAATCTAAGAGCTTGGATAGGTCTATGAACAAAATCAATAAAATTCTTACCCTCAGAGAGCTTTAATTTAAATAAGTAGAGAGAGAAAATAAAAGTAAACCATGAGAGATACTTATTATTACCCTATTTCACAGGTTAAAATAAAAACACATTCAGAGAGACAGGTAAATTTCCCAAGTTTATACAGTTACTAAAGGCCTGATGCACGAAATTCGTGCAAAGGTAGGGTCCCTAGGCCTGGCCGGCAATCAGGGCCAATCTGTGGGGAAACCGGCGGGGCAATCAGGGGGGTCCCTGCTGGCACCTGCCTTGGCCAGCCTGGTGCCGCCCGCTCACCAGCCCCGCCCCCTGCTGCTGCCCACTCGTTGGCTGGCCCCAGCCCCCACTGCCACTGTAGGTTGCCTCCCTCTGCAGGGCAACCAGCGGGCAATTGGGGGGCCCCAGCTAACACCCACCTTGACTGGCCTGGGGCCTGCGGGATGGGGGCAGCTCCTGTATTGAGCATCTGCCCCCTGGTGGTCAGTGCACATCATAGTGACTGGTTGTTCCAACATTCATTCCACTATTCGGTCAATTTGCATATTAGGCTTTTATTATATAGGATTGAGTGGTAAAATAAAACTCAAACTCTTCCATATCCAACCATAGCTACTTATTGTAAAATAATTGACTACTAAAATGCAGAAATATAACTCTTCAGTTGGTTTTTGGCATTTTTAAGCACATCTTCGCCCTCCCCCCCCCCCCCCCCCCCCCCACACACACACACACACACACTCTCCCAATTCTACTGATTCTCTATGTCTTGGTTTTGAAAGATTGAAGCTAGTGTGTGTTAAAGGTTCAAGGGGAAGCAGCATGAGAATCTTAAGGGTTAGTCTATTACTAATTCTTATCTCTCTGGGATTGTACACATTGAGAACAGGTGGAATTTTGATCTCTGATCTTGAACTTATTGCCCATTTAGCTCCACATTGTCAGTTCCTGGGTTTTTAGCACCATGGACAGCTGCTTTCCATCTAGGTTCTTTCAAAAGATTCTATAGTTAAATATTGTACGCTGTCTTCTGTCCCTCTGCATTTTAAGTATCATATGGCTATTACAACAACTATTTAACCATTTTCATATAATTAATCACCCAGAACATTTATTGCCTTTATATGCTCAATTAGGAAGCAGCAAAAAGTGCATAAGAATAGCATTTGAATTAAACATTCTAAACAAAACATCTTCTCAAGGTTTTGGTTTATTTGTTTGTTTTTGTATAGATATTTAAGCCAAATAGCAAAATTTACACATTCTATAGGACATTATGTTATGTTTTCATAAGTACACTTTTCCACTTACTGACCATGCTTGCCTTAAAAGAATTATCAAAATATTAAAGTTAAAATATTTGGATGTAGAAATCATATGCCAAGGAAATCCCATGCTCCAAGTAAATCCTATAAATATAAATGATCTCAGCATCATCTCACTGGCTGACAGAGAGGTTTCAGAATCTACTATTCCTGCTGGAAAGGGATAATATCCAGCTCCTTCGTGGTGTACTTTATATAGTAAGATCTTAATAATTGCTTTTTTATTACACTGATTAAAATGCTAATAAATGCCTCCATTGTGTCTCTCCTTCCCCTACCATTATGTTGTGATCTGGTAACTTCTGCAACAGACCATAGAGAAGCCAGAATGGTATCATGGTGAAGCATCAGTTTATTTGAATGAAAGGGCTTCAAGTATGTAAAGATAATTTTATATTAGTAGCAGAAAACAGCTGTTATGATTGACATTTAAATCACACCAAATATAAGGCCCCAATATACAAAATAGTACATAAAGTAATAATTGAGAAAATGTCAAAATTTGTAGCTTATTTTCACTTGGGCATGACATTTTGTCAAAAAACTAAAATACCTCTTTGAAGTTTGGTTGCATTAGATCTCTAACCTAAATTCACACAAACTAAACATTCAGTGTTGAAGTTTCAATTCTTTTTAATCTATTACATTGGAAACATAACATAGAGTAGCTCTTATTGTCTCAAAATATGATCAGTGTGTTCAGATAATGGTAAAGCAGTCCCTCTTTATCCATGGGGATATGTTCCAAGAACTCCATTGGATGCGGAAATCTCAAATAATGCCAAACCCTACATATGCTATGTTTTTCCTATACATATACTAGGGGCCCAGTGCATGAATTCATGCACCTTAAAAGGAACTGTGGGCCACGAGGCTGCAGTAGGACCAGGGGCAGGTCTCAGCCCATCCTCCGCGCACACTGCCTGGCCCCTCCCACCGCCTCCCCGGTCCCCTGTCTGTTGGCAGCCCCGCTCTCACTGCTGCAGCTCCCATGTGCTGACAGCACCATCCCTGCTCGCACCTGCTGATGGCGAGGAGCAATTGGGGCTGGCGCCAGCAGTGGGTGTGAGCTGGGCCAGCACTGTCAGTGAGTGCGAATGGCAGCTGCTGCCCCAATTGCGCCTCAGGAGCAGGGGGAGGTGGAGAAGCCCTCAGGGGCGATCAGGGCCAGCAGCCACCGCTCACATCCACTGATGGTATGGAGTTATTGGGACCGGTGCTGAGCACTGGCAGTGGATGCAAGCAGGGCTGGCTCTGGCAGTGGGTGTGAGCAGTGGCTCTGGCACCAGCAATGAGTGTGAACGGGGCTGGCACCAGAAGCAGGTGGGAGCAAAGAATTTTCAGTAACTACCAGAGGCTCACCCTGATGACAGCAACTGGCACCCTGCCTTGGCCTGGCGCCCCCGCTCACCTGTTCCACCATCCCGCCACAGCCAGTGCCTGCCATGTTTCGCCCACGTCCCCTGGTGGTCAGCGCATGTCATAGCAACTGGTTGTTCAGTTGTTCGGTTTTTCCAGTTGCTCCACCATTTGGACTATTTGCATATGAGCCTTTGATTATATAGGATACATTTTACAGCTTCTCTATGGCTTATTCGAATTGCCAGTATCATTATTGTCAGGGCCAATTTTAAGTAAAATAAGAGTTATTTGAACACAAGCACTTTACTATCTGATAACCAAGGTGGATACTAATTGACTAACAGGAGGACAGCATATACAGTGTAGATGTGCTGAGCAAAAGGATGATTCATGTCCTGGGCAGGACAAAGAGTTCATCACACTACTCGGAATGGTGTACAATTTAAAACTGATGCCTTGTTTGCTCCTGGAATTTTCCATTTAATATTTTGGGACCACAGTTGACCATGGGTAATTGAAATCATGGAAAGCAAAACTGAGGATAAGACAACAGCTTTTTGAACAGAAGTCTTATGTGCATTGACCTGTGAGATGGGAAGCTTGTTTTGGACAAATCAAGGTTTTTCACTTATAATAAGAAAGCAATTAGCAAATGAACTCTAAAATTAAACCATAAGAGGCCACTATTTCTTGACATATGATCAATTTCACAAAGGTAAACACTATACTTTTTTTTGGATTTGTTAGAATAAACATGTATCACTTTTTTGTGGTATCAACTTTTTATTGACGGATAATACATATACAGAGAAGTACACAAATCAGAAATATACAACTCAATGAATTTTGCAAAGCAAATCCACAAGTGTAACCCATATTCAGATCGAAATATAGGTCATTAGCAGTATCCCAGAAGCTTATACCTCCTTCAGTTACTAATTCCTTTGTTCCAAGGATAACAACTACCTTGACCTCTAGCACTACCATTGTTTTTGCTTCTTTTTGAATTTTGTGTAAACAGTGTCATATAGTAGCTTAAATATATACTAACAGTTTTCCAAATGGTTGTACCAAATTATACTACTGTCAGCTGTGTATGAGAGTTCCACTTGCTCCCATCCTCACCAAGACTTGATTGTGTTCATGTATTACTTTTATAATAACAATAATAATAATGGTTAGTAATTATGAGGCCATTTCAATTCAGAGGAAAAATATGAGACCTAGACCATTTGCAAAAAAAGAATTGGTAAAAATCATACACAAGATCCCCAACTATTACTTGAATTTTTAAGCTTTTATTATCAATATGTATATCCATACAGAAAATTAGAGAAAATCACCTGTATTTTATAATAGTTAACATTCTGCCACAAAGCTTAAACTTTTTTGCTAAAATATTAAAGCAAATTACAAATGTAAAGGTATTTCAATATAAACATTTCAGTATACATTTCTAAAAAGTAAGAATATTTTTTATAGAACCACAATACTATTATGACATCTAACAAAATCTGTAATAATTCCCTTATAAGATCTAATACCTAATTTCTATTCAAATCTCCCTTAATTATCCAAAAAATATCTTTGACAGTGGGTTTATTTAAGCCAGGATTTACTCAAAGACCACACATTCCATTTTGTTATGATGTTTCTGAAATTTCTTAATCTGAGTCCATATCCCACCACCCTTTTAAAATGACAATGACTTGTTGAATAAACAAGGCCATCTGTCCTGTAGGATATCCAAACTTCTGGATGTACCTGACTGTTTCCTCACAGTCATTTAACTTGTTATTCTATCCCATGTATTTCTTGTAAACCGAAAGTCAGATCAAGAATGCTTCCTGGAGGGGCAGTGACCTTCACGTTGCCTCACTCCAAGAGGGAGACACCATCTGGTATCTGACCATTAGTGATGCTAAGATGGTTAAGATGGTGACCCTAGGTCTTTTCATTGTAAAATTACCCATTTAGCCTTCCAATATTCAATTTATATGGACAATGACTTCAACTATTTTAATAGTAACAACAAAAATTTATCTTAAGGAATATTAAGATATAAAGTGTGTCCTGGCAAAATTGTCAGGGAAGATTTATTAACAGCAAAACCTTCTACAACTCCCATCTCTTTGACCCTTTCTTTTCTTCTTCCTCAAGACATCCTGGGCCCCCTAGGTATTTAGTGATGCTAGATAGAAGATGACAACTGAGTGGGAAAAGTATACTGGAAGAATTCTGGCTCTAACTCCTATACACAACCTCTATACGTTAAAACAAAACATGAACATCCTTTTGCATTTATTACTGGTTCAGTGGCCTTCATTCTCAAGAGGACTTACAAACAGTGGCTGTTGGAGCAGGCACTTTCTTCACCTGTGACAATATTTTCTAAAAACAGCTTATAAGTTTATTTTACAAATGTGGAATAAGCTGTTAGCTATTAAAAATAGTTGTTACTATTAGTCCCACAAAAAATACAACTTCTGATGGAACCAATAATAGTACAAGACATAATAACATTAAGAGTGTTAATTTTTTTTATAGTGTTTTGATAGTTTGGAAAAAGCCACAATAAGGAGGCAATATTCGGATTCTGCCAGTATACATGAAGTGCACAATTACTCAGTGAACATTTGTCTCTTCGATGTACCATGTCAATTCTTGATGTTGTTTTATTGTCCCGTGAGGCGTATTACTGGGTCTCAAGGGTAGAAAGATGCTAGAAGAATATTAAGCCCAGCATATGAAGGATGGACATTTTCGTGTTCTGAGCAGCCTGGAAATTATTGCTTAATATTAATTTATTAGATGATTGCTGAGCCAAAAGGACATAATATCCATTATGTAAATGTTCAGTCATGGACACTGTGCCCCAACACTTATTAACTCCAAGCTGAATATTGAATGGCGTACATCCAAAACTAAACATGTTCAAATAGACAAGTAGTTTGTCACGAAAAAGCAAGACCATTCAGTAAGTAGTACATTTTGTCCTACAAATGAGAGAGTATTTTTTCTTAAGCAACATTAAAGGCTCAAGCCAGAAAAATTGGGCCCTGGGAGAAGAAGCAAATAATGTAGTGGGAAAGGGAGAGCATTTCATTGCTACACATTAGTTCACATGTTTGTCAGGTCTTTATCTGAACAAATGTCCTAAAGGTGCAGTGCAATTTTATGTGCAGAGCTGGTGGTTATGCTTTGAAAGTCTTTCAAAGTTTTAGAAAAGGAATTGATTGCTTTGTGATGCTATGCATGGCAGTATAATTCACTGGTTTATCCGCTTACCTTAGCATTTTCAAAAATGAATTTGTGACTTAGTGATGCAGTTTTTGTGGAGCCTCGAGTTTTATACAGTTGACCTGAGAATCTTTTATATATAGTAGCCAACAGAGAAAATAATTTTTTTATATTTTATGAGTCTTCCTGTGGCTCTGAGGAAATCCCTGTCACATAGCATTGTCTTCATTGCTTCAAAAACCAATATACCCTCTAACTAACCAGTGCAGGAAGGAGTTTTTGCCTCCATTTTCCATCGCTGAGGCTTATATTTCTTTCCAGATCCTAGCATAGAGTTCAGCTTGGAACAGCTGTCCATGAGATGATTGTTGAATGAATACATGAGAAAATGAATAGTTGTATCATGTCAATGAGGTTATGTGTGTTCTGGGAAAGTCGTGAAGCTTAGGTGGTAAGACTACAAATAATTTGGCCAACTTAATGATT
Organism: Myotis yumanensis; assembly: GCF_028538775.1. Classification (NCBI taxonomy): domain Eukaryota; kingdom Metazoa; phylum Chordata; class Mammalia; order Chiroptera; family Vespertilionidae; genus Myotis; species Myotis yumanensis. Next base: position 52,789,621 of record NW_027223757.1, on the reverse strand, counting down.
TCCTGGTCAATTGAAACTAATCCTTCCAATGATGGCTTTCTGCAGTAGTGGAGGCAGGGTATATAAGTAGAGCGCCCTAAGGGAACTGTCTTTATAAATATGTTCTTTTCCTCTTATAAAAACAACACTGCACATCTGTGAATCTCATGTGTGCAGCGTATGATTTCATAAAATATTTAGCAACATGTGACCTTCCAGAAAGAGCAGGCATGAGGGTTTTTATTGGTGGAGGAGTTGGTTAGCAGACATAGCAGCTAGCTGTGTGAACTTTTCCTTGTTTCACACATACTTTCTAGGAGGAGTCACCTGCCCTGAAATACAGTCCTGGACACCTGTTGTTTTGTCCCTTGAAGTCAACAGACTTCTTTAGTCTGTAGTCAAACTCCTGTTTGACTGTAAGCACCATGTCCTACCTCCTGGAAATGACTCTTTCCTGTGGCTTTCAGCAGGATCTCTCCAGGACTAGCTGCCTCCTTCTGGTTTTGCTGAGAGCTATTCCAATTATCTGTCACAGTCCAGTTAGCTCCTGCCTTTCTAGATGGTGAATTGGCCAGGATGGGAGATAATGACCATGTTAGGAAGAAGCTATGATGTCACTATCTACCTGTGAGGGATGTAATTTTACTTGCCATGCATAAGTCTCAGCACCCCACTTCCTGTGCTATACCTCCTGACTCTGTTCACTTGACCTTGGCATCCTGTTGGGCTTGTCATCCATCCCTCAGTCAGTGACTCCCCAGGGGATCCACAGGGAAACATGTGCTTAAATCTTCAGGCCCATTTGGATCCTACCAGTCATTTAGCATAGTATGGGGGAAGGATTATGTGTTAAGTCTTTCCTTCAACTCTTGGACTTGATTATAATAAAACCACCATTTTCTGGAGACCAACCTTCCAAAAGCAGTCAGGAGCAGAGGAGGGAATGTAAGGTGAAGAGCTCCTGAACACCAGAGATAAATGACAAGTTCAATAACCAAAGGCTTAAATATTATGAAAACACTGTATAGTTAAAGAGCCTGTGTTCTGGCCAGTGGCCAGTGACTCTAAAAAGTCAAACTTTTGATGTAAGCCCAGAAATAAGAGGTAGATAGGAAAGAAGCAGGCAGGGGGAGAAAATGTCAACAAATCATTGGAAATGAGAATTAAAGGCAGTAGCAACATGAATTAGAAGTGGCGATGAAGGCAGTGAGAGGTGTCCTTCAGACTATTGGGAGCAAGAGGGCTAATGGGCAAATAAAGAGAGTTAGGGACACTTGCCGTGCTGGCATAAATGTGGAGTAACAACTCTCTTTTGTGTTGATAGAAATGTAAACCAATACAATCAGTTTAAAAAATAACTTGGCATTTAGACCGTGGTCGGCAAACTGTGGCTCACGAGCCACATGTGGTTCACGAGCCACATGCGGCTCTTTGGCCCCTTGAGTGTGGCTCTTCCTAAGCCTTAGGAGTACCCTAATTAAGTTAATAACAATGTGCCTACCTATATAGTTTAAGTTTAAAAAATTTGGCTCTCAAAATAAATTTCAATCGTTGTACTGTTGATATTTGGCTCTGTTGACTAATGAGTTTGCCGACCACTGAAGAACATTTGAATATACACAGCATTTCCATTCCTATGTACAAACCCTGGAAAAATTTGTGTCCACGTGTACAAAACTGTCTTTTAAAGCATTGATTATAGTAGAAAAATGGAAACAATTCAAATGTCTAGTGATATTAAAATAGATAAGTAAATCATGAAATTATAGTTTATACAGTAGAAGCTCTACATACAACAATGAAAATGAATGAACTATAGCTATGTGAATGAGTTTCAAAAATGTATCACTGAATAAAAAAGTCATAAAGAAATATATACATTCATTTCTACAAATTCAAAAACAAGAAAACCCAAATAATAACTGATTAATGATGTGTGCAAAAAAAAATTAGGTCAAGAAGCACAATTTTGGATAGTGACTAACTCTGGGGACAGCAAGGTAGGGAGGGAGCAATGAGTTCTGGGAGGGGCACACAAGATCTCATAAATTGAGTGGTGAGACAGGGTGTTTATTTTTATTCAAACATACATATGGATATTATTCAAATGTAAATATATATGTACTTTAGAGTATTAATATTTCAAATTGCTCACATTTAAAAAGTAAAATAGACAGCACAACAAAAAATAAAAGGGTGATTGTAGAAATGTAGATACAGTGTAAAATTTAGTTGCCAAATAAGTGGATCAGCATAAAAACGTGAATGGTAATATGTGCTCATGAATTTCAGAATATTAACTACTTCTGAGAACAGAGAGTGGGAGAATAATGGGATAGAGGTAGGTACAAAATTGACTTTGCCAGTGTCTGTAATATTTTATTTTTTTAATAGACTCTGGAGGAAATATGGAAAAATGTTAAGATGTTTAAATCTAGATGTGTGACTAGGTTAATGCTCATTACATATTTTCTGCACTTTTCTTTATATTATAGTAAAAAAATTGTTTCATTAAATAAAAGCAAAGGTGTTGATGTTTTTAGAAATTGATAATTAAGTCTCATTGATTTTGAAAACTCACATATCAAGAATGACTTGATCAAGAGATTAGGAAGACAGGTGGGGAGGTATAGAATAGTTCTGCAGGAAATCAATTAATTTTAAAATGTAATAAATATTTTATTAGTTCTTACTTAGAGTCCTGAATTTAAATAAAATTTCAGTTGGTTGAATTTAATAATTTTGTTTGTTTTACACATAGTCTCTTGATCTAAACAAGTAAGCATGAACACCACATTAAAAATTTGATTTACATTATTAGTTAAAATATATCTTCTTTATCTATAGTTTGCCTTATAACTAATGTTTTATTATAATTTTGATTATAATTTAAGACTAAAAATTTGTAAAATTTTATTTTAAATTGTTCTTTCTACATTTTAAATAAGGGAGGTAATTTTTAGTTTTGTGCATTGGGTGATTAATGCATACAATTATATAATAATTTTTTAAAGGCTAGAGTTTCTCAGTTTAAAACTAACGCTCACAATTATATGTAAAAGTTTAACACATTTGTTCACAACTAACAATTATTTTTAACTTAATTTAAATTTCTGGTTTAAATAATTTATTTTATTTGTGAGGTATTTTAAAGGTCAAATTACTTTCAATTACTTAGGTAAGTCTATTAAATTTTTTAAATGAGTTTTAGTACTTGGTCAAGTTTATTTTTCAACAGATGACATTTTAAATCTTTCTATATTCAAACACGAAGTAAACTGGTTTAACATAAAATGTTCAAATTTCACATTGGTTTGTTAAATATGAAATTAATATTTATTACATACTAAGGTAAGTATAAAAACCTGTAAGACAATTATTTTCTAATTATTATCAATTAAATAGACTCATGCCTAGAAACATATCCTTGTAATAATGTTTTCTCCACTTCACAAAAATATACGATACTTACATTGCTCTAATAAACGAATATATTTGAATTTTAGTTTTGACCTGGAAGGTGGGAAGTTTGAAGTGCTCTGAAGATTTGAATAAATTTATTTTGCATTCTGTAAAATGTTAATTTAATACTTTATAACTGATTCCTAATTTTCAATATGCTGAAAGCACAGTATGCCATGAAATACCCCCATTTAGTTTACATATGATTTGTCTTTTTATATTTATGAAATGTAGACCATTTGCAATGCAATGGCATTGTTATATTTTACTTTTTAATGTTTTCATGATAAAAAGGCAATGATCATTGTGCTCTTCATTTTCCACTATCAGGCAGGTAATTTTATTCCTGCGTTTGAGCATTATGTGTCTTCCAGGAGTGTTGAAAAACCATTATGTTGTACATGCATTCAATCTTACGAAGTCTGGCTTTTGGAAATTCTGGAATATATTGTAAGTGAAACCATTCTCCAATACAGAATCAATTCTCTATAGAAATAGATTGAGTCTGGGACAAGTGAAAGAAAGAGGACCTACTGTATGGAAATTAAAATAGCTGCTGAAAAACTCAACAATGAAACAGCTCAAATTACACTCCCAGGCAGGAACAGCGCAAATGGCTCCTGGCTCACAAAGAAAATCAATCCGAGAAGATGTGCTGATTTACATAGCTGATAGGGCTGAAAAATGGGCACGGGGAGAAAACAGCTTTCAAGATGCAAAAAGGCAGGTGAAGAATTAGATTTGTACCAAGAGGTGCATAATGGAGAAAGAGCTCTTGAAGAGTGAGTGCCATACAAAAGGGATGTGGTTCTGGAGCGAGGGCAAGGGCAGCTCTGCCTGTGTCCCAGTCTGGGAGCTGCTCCAAGAAACCTCTGGTGAAAATGATGTCTTAAGAGGGATTCATTAAGTTCCATAATGGGCACCCAGAGGTGATCATAAACCTGCAAAGAAAGTCTGTCACTTACTGCTGTCTTATTACAGTCTCTACGCGAGGTGTTATAAAATGTCCCACTCCTCTAACAGATTGAAAAAGCGCACTTTGATGTACGTTTTATTAATTTCGCTGGCTTTTAAATCGTCTGAACTGTGGAGGCCCACTATAATGTATCAGCCTGTTCATTATAGTTCTTATCTAATCACAGTTTCTAGAGAATGAATAAAATAGCCTAGGGATTGAAATATGTACGATTGTGAAATTACCCATGAGGACAGTTTGCCTGCATCAGTAAGTGTACAGGGACCGATTCCAGGGAAAGTGAGGCTGGGTAGATGCCCTACAATTTTTGAAGGCACACGTCCATCCCTATATTCCTAGCAAACCCGTACAGCATAGAATGGAATTTGTAACACTCTTTACATGACTCCTTTTTTAGTTTCCTTTTTCCTTCTCTCCGTGATGAAGGTAAAAGGGGGAGAGGTGATGGTAGGCAGAGTTGGTGAAGAATGCCCACATTCCCAACATAACGCCTCTCTCACACACAGTCATCAGTAGACCAAATGCCACAGGCCCTAAGTTCATCTTAAATATAGAGATGAGGTGAAGAAGTGTCCACATTTTGGAAATCAAGCTATGTGCCACTTCTATAAACCCCATTCTCATAGCAGAATGAAAATATCTCTGCCTTTCTGACTTGGGTTCAAGTCCAAGCTCCACCATTTACCACCAGTACAGCCTTAGATAAATTGCTCAACTCTCTAAGGCTTACTTTTCCCATCCCTAAATGGCTAAATAACCAACATCCACTGCAGGGGTTCTCAACCTCAGCACTATTGATATTGGGGCCACATAATACTTTGTTGTGGGGGGCTGTCCCATGCATTATAGGTTGTATAGCAGCATCCATGACCTCTACTTGCTAGATGCCAGGAGCATCCCCTCTGTTATCCACTGTGACAACCAAAATATCTCCAGACATTAACAAATGTTCCCTTGCCAGGTAGTGGAGGGTTCAGGGTGTCAACATCACCCCTGGTTGTTACCCTGAACAAAATAGTGTATACACAAAGACCATTTTCCTTCTAAAATAATAATAGAGCCCTGGCCAATATGGCTCAGTTGTTGAGCATCGTCCTAAGCATTGAAAGGTTGCCAGTTTGATTCCCGGTCAGGACACATGCCCATGTGGCAGGTTCCATCCCCTGTAGCAAAGCAACTGATTGATGTTTCTCTCTCATCTCTGGTTGAGAATCACTGTTCTATTGAGTATTTTGATGAATGCCAGGTGCTTTTCTAAAAGCTCTTCAAGGACCCACCTCTATATTCTTCCCAATATAGAGGCGGGTACTATTTTTATTTCACAGGCACAGAAAATGAAGCACAGAGAAGTTAAGTGCCATCTGGAGGTTACACATCTTTAAAGGGCTGAGTTTGTACAGAAAACAGGTGTTAGGCTCCATGTGTGTACGCTTCTCCTGTACTTCTATACCTGGGATCATCCCAGCACCCACCCTGTTGAACTGTTGTGGACATTCAGTGACTCAATGACTATACAAGCAATCGTTGGTCTTGCTGTTGTAATTATCAAGAGCACGGCTTGTACATTTTGCAAGGCAGGTATTATTCCATGAAACTCAGAGCCGCAACTACTGCCTCAGGGGCTTCAGGGGAAGGAAGGAGACAGAAACCTGTTGGATTTCCCTTTCCCTCTGCTAATTCCCCACTTCAGGTCAGTTGGACCACCCCATCTCTGTCATTGCTTAATTCAAAGATTCAGAGAAATCAAAGGAAATTTATATTAAAAAACAGAGAGTGACTTGATATAGAATCATTGGTTCCCAGATTCGGTTGCACATGGTAATTACCTAGCCAGCTTGATAATGCCAACTGGTGCTGAGGACCTCACCCAGAGATTCTGGTTTAATTGAACTGAGCTGAGGCCTGTGTGTTCAGATTTTTCAAAGTCCCCCAGATGCTTCTAACGAGCAGCCAAGGTTTGGAACCACTGACCTGAGTCTTCTTTTGCGTAATAATGTATTAGTTTATGTAATTTTTAATATAATTTACAAATTAAGTGTTATACTTGCTGATTAAATAAGGGGTTGCCATTTTTTATGTCACTATGAGGTAACTAACCCAAAATGTACTTGATAAAAATAAACTCTACTTACTTGGTGATTGAAGGTGCGGAGAAAGGAATAAATGCAAGAGAGAAGAACTAGAGTTTAGGTTTGCTGCCTGGAGGGTGCTCCAGTTCCAGGTGGATAACCCTGTTTTCTGGACAGAAACTCAGCATCAGGGGCCCAGGGGAGCTCACCAAGTAAAAAAATTAAAATGGAGTCTGCAATGTCTAAAAATAAGGGTTGACTAAAAGAAGGTCATATTATGACACCCTGCTTCCATCGCGGTGATTATTTTTAAGTCAATATAGTGACAGAAAAATGCTCACTGTATGCTATTCGATGGGGAAAAAAAGAGTTACAAAATAGTGTATACACAAAGACCATTTTCCTTCTAAAATAATAATAGAGCCCTGGCCAATATGGCTCAGTTGTTGAGCATCGTCCTAAGCATTGAAAGGTTGCCAGTTTGATTCCCGGTCAGGACACATGCCCATGTGGCAGGTTCCATCCCCTGTAGCAAAGCAACTGATTGATGTTTCTCTCTCATCTCTCTCTCTCTCCCCTTCCTCTCTCTCTAAAAATCAATAAAAAATATTTTAAAAAATAAAATATAACCACAGAAAAGCATCTAGAAGGAAGTATCCCAAAATGGTCAGAGTGGTCATTACTGAATGGTGGGGTTGAAAGTAATTTTTTCTTCTTTCTGCCTCTTGTTATCTTGTACCTTCTCTACAATAGTTATGTATGACTTGGTAACAAATATGTAATTAAATATAGAAACCCAGCTCTCTTATCCTAAGTCTATGCTCATGAAAGCATTCTTCTGGTCTATAATCTGGCAGATTTAGTAGATCTGTCCCCAAACAACAAGACTCTCCTAGCTGGCTTCCGGCATCCAGTCTCAGGTCAGTTAAAACTACCGGTATCATTGTTAAAGTGACTTGCTGCTTCCCTGAAGATTAGACCTGCACATGTCAGTCAACCAGAGTCTAATCCTTCATCCTCCAAGGTGGGATCTCTGGGAAGCTGCTCTCCAAGCCAGGTGGCCTCACACTGTCTCCTCACACCCCTGGCCGTATGCATGCAGCTCTGTGTGGGCTTTCATTTGGAGACCTTGCCTAAGCAATTGTTCCCCTGCTTGGGCCTTTTGCAGATTCAGGACACTTCAGCATGTGGTTGATTTGGAGCTATAGCCGGGCTTTGCTTTCCCATTAAAGGAAATATTAAAAGCAGCGAAAGACATATTGCTGGGAGAATAGAGACACAACTGAAACGTAGAAAGCCAGCTTTTGCAGTAACAGTCTTTTCTTTTGAAAACCAGCGCCTCATAAAACCATATCACTGACACAGAGCTTTGCATTCGATAAATACTTGATGAATGAATAAATGAATGAACGAACAAACAAGCATAATCTAACGCCATCCATGTAGAATGAAAATGAATCTTACCTAATGTGGGGCAGGCTTCTGGGTGAGTTGGGCTTATCTTTTTTTTGCACTTTTAGATTCAGACTTTTTCACAGATGAGTGACATGTGGCTCCTGCGGTTACAAGCAATTCACAGATTCTTTGTGCCAGAGTTCATACAATAAGCCATGTGAAAATGCCTTCTGAATGAAACGAAATGTGAAGAAAAACCATTTCCCTACAGTATGTGCATTTGTGGAATTGTGACATCCTTTTCAGAAGCCATTTTTGTGGTCTGATACATTTATATGCATTATTCTGCAGTACTGGCTTAGTTACCACATCCAGGAATTAGAAATATCCTTTAGGAAATCATTTATTTTATCCAACCCCTGTCCTTCCCCTGCCTCCATCTCTGTGAAGAAAAACACCTAACCTTTATACACATGATGTCTGATTGAATCTCTAAGACCTTCGAGGAAGAAGATCCTATCATTTTTCTTAGTAACCTTTCCAAAGTCTTATTTATCAAAGTGAAATTAAGGGATTATTAATTTAACTCCAGGTAGCAGGGTTTGTAATCATTACAATATGTTATCATCATCCTATTTAAAAAAAGCTAAAAATAACTTTCTTAATATAATCTTTCTAATTTCAGTCAAATCTGAAATTAATCATCTATAATTATCAAACCTAATTTAATTAAAACTAGCTGTTCACCATCTGGTCTTATTTGTACAAATTTAAGAATCTACCATTTCATAAGAAATTCCTCTATTTAACCAATTATGTTAAACATAATTATTATGTAATTAATCTCAGTTCAAATTACATTTGTTGTCACTTGACAGAAAAGTAATTTATGTGATAAAAAGCAGTTGACCAACTAATTACTCTGCCATTTGGGGTCTTTTATCTCAATGTCTCACCATTTTTTTAAAGAAAGGTATTTTATAGGAAAATATCCCTTTTGAAATATAAAACTAGCTATTCTTAGTGCAAAGTAAACATCAGAAATAATATTGGGAATGAGTCATCTTTGTTTTGTAGTTTCAAGATCTTTATCTGGATAAATTAATAAGCAAGCGAATAAAATTAATGGTAGAAACAGAACACAAATTACAAAGCTAAATGCAGTGAACCAAGAAAATGCATAAGGAAATAGGATCTAGGTAAGGATGTGTGTATTCCCAGTAGCAGGATTTCTGCAGGATCCTTGATTGCCACTATTTTCAGATGCCTGGTTTCCTCTTTGTGATTGATAAACCTGCTAATAAAAGAGATGAATAGTTACTGATTATGAAAAATATACCTATATAAATAATGCTTATTCCTATGCATTTCCTTTTGAAGACTTCTGGAAAATCAGTGATATTGCCCTAAGGAATCTAAAGAGTACATGTTACTCACCTAAAATCTTATCATATAGGAAAAGGTTTGATCGTTGAAAAAGCAGGTGAACTTCTAAATCAGAAGAAACAATTTTAATGACGAGGCTGCCTTACTTGAATAAGGGCTGGGAAGAGAAACCAGAGAGTAAGCAGAAAAAATAAAAATGTTTTCATGTAGGGGCAACCTTGCTGTAGGGGCAACCTTGCACTAGATAAGTGGGCCAAAAGGGAAGAAAAGAAGTAAGAAATTGACATGCGTTCAAATCTGAGAAACACTTTGTAGGACAAAGGAAGAACTTCTTTCTATAAGCTCAGTGAGAGGTAAAATGTACCGTGTTCTTCTATTAGTTCTGTACTTATTCTGTGCTACAAGTTGGCCTAAGTGTACTGGGCGTTCAAAAGTTGTCAAGTTTCCACAAAGAAGTGGTCATATGACAAGAGGGGCTATAAAACTTTCTACTAATCTGACAGAAGGCAGAAACACAGTGGGTAATGTTGTAACTTTAGCATTGGTTTTAAATCTTAAAATTATGAACTGCCTATTAGATAATAGTTTTATATCCATGCTAAATCTTCTGAACTTGAAAACCGCATGGTGGTTATGTGAATCAATGTTTTGCAATTAGAAAATATACACTGAACTATTTAGGAGCAAATGGTACATAATTTTTAAAATTAACTCTGAAATTGTTCAGGATAAATATATATATTTAAAGCGAATGTGCCAAAATGTAAGCCATTACTGAATCTGGGTGAAGGATATATGGGAGTTCTTTGTACAATTATTGTAACTCTGTAATTTGAAATTATTTCTGAGTGAAACTTAAAGATAATAACCTCAAAGTTTTGTCTGCATCTAAAAAAACTAAAAATTTGTCATCAGTGTATTGAGCTAAATCGTATAAGATCTTTAGGTTCTGTAGGAGCAGTTTGCTTTCACCCCTTGCTTCTCCTACCCAACCACATCCCAGCCCCATTCCACAGAGTGTGGAAGGCTTCTTAACATTTCCTTCTGATAAAAAAATAAAAATAAATAAAAGCAAAAACAAAACCCCACCACTAACAACAAAGGTATAAGCTTTGAGAAAAATTGTTACAAAGAACACAACAGCTGATGCTCTGTCCCTCATGGGAGTGAAAAATGTTCAATTTTTTTCTTTGAACACGCATCTCAGTGGTAAAACATAGACCCCCACTTTCCACAGGCTTCCGTGAAAACCAGATGGCATCTCTCGGATAGAATACTCATGACTACAAAGGTGGCATATGGGTCAGTGCCAAGATGATCACTTACACGGCATCTGCAGATGGTGGTCCACCACATCCTGAGGCAGGAATAATGAGAACAACATCCACTTCATCATCATCTGAATATCCAAACAAACACCAGGGGAAAGTTAATGAAAACAGCACCGGGGCATGTCCCGGGAGGGAGAGGGGTCTGCTGGCTTACCTGAGATGAAATGAGAACTGCAGCAAAACATATGCAAAATATTGACTTTGGCTTTTAATTGAGAATCAAAGATGATGGATGTAAAAAAAAAAAGAGTGTTGTAAACTGTAAAGCACTATTCAAAAAGAAGAAATTATTTCTGTCTACAAAGCCTGAACAATTAAAACAAATATGCTTCTCAAATGTTGTAGAAGTGAGTGGGACATTCCCAAAATTAACAATAAAAGTATTTCACCAGGACAGATAAAGTGGATTTCACTTACTTTCAGAAACTGAAATGGCAGTTTCTATAATGTATTTAAGTAGTGCAGATGGTAAACAGAAAATGTTATTAAATTAAGTTTGATAATTATAGATGATTATCTTTAGTTCTGAACTGCAATATGAAAAACTAACTAGATGGTTACCAGGACAATAATAAATGATGTAATTATATATCCCCTTACATGCCTGAATTACACGCACCTAAATGCATCCTTGATTTCCAGTGCTATTTATTCATACCTTCTCATTATTAATAAGCAATTAACTTTTTCTGGGGAGAAAGAATAAAGAGGTTATTTTGTGGGTGGATTGATGGATAGATGGATGGATGGATATAAAGATAAATGGCTGGATGAAGAAATGGATAGAAGGACGAGTGAACTGAGGATGGGTTCTAAAGTGGATGGATGGATCGATGGGTAAATGGAAGGATAAGAGGGTAGAAGGATAAATTGAAAGAGCCTGTGTTTCACTAACCAGCACAATGAAAAATCTTTGGATTTTTAGCAAGGTTCATTGATGAAATACAGTTCTCAAATAATCCATTGTTTCTGTAATAATAAAATTGGATTGGCAGTCAACTCATTCAAGAGGCATGGTTATTGGTTTATTGCTTCTATCTCAATGCTATTTCAATTTCCACTTTCCTTGGTTTACCTCCAGTTACCCAAATAATGTGTCTAATGCAACAATAATACACTATTTTTGTCAAAGTTTGATACCTATATCTTAATTTTTTTACTTAAGATTATCCATCCATTTGTGTATTTGCTATTTTAATTCAATGCATATTGAGTGCCTATTCTGTGCTAGGTCTGGAGATATGATAGTAAGCATGCAAAATCATTCCTTATTCTCTTGGAGCTTAGTTCCAGTGTGGGAGAACAGGTACTAATAAAATAATCATACAAATCAATGTTAAGTTATAAATTGTGATAAATGTTATAAAATGCATATTAAAATTTAATAATGTAATAGGTTTCTGAGAAATATGGTTGAGACATTCAAATAATAATTAATCAAAAATTGTGTTTTTAACTAAGCCTGCCGTTGGTGAGCTGAATTTACACTCTAGCTGAAATGTAAATTGCTTCTGCTTCCCGGGGCACTATTACTGGGTTGTCTTCCATGATTTCATAATGGGTGGGGCACATACCCTAGTCCTAATCATGAAGCCATCTTAAGTTTTTTAGTCTATAAAAACAAATACACCACAAAATCAGCTAGATCAAGTCAATATTATTATTTCTGATAATGTTCCTGAAAAGCGAATCCAAATTGTCAAGTGCTTATATTGCTTTTAATGCCTGGGCCTCCTTTTCCCCTTGAGACTGAATTTGTGTATTTTTTTTCTTTTCCCACCTTACTAGTACCTTGACAGAATTTCCTTTTTAAGGTACTTCTACACAAAAAGTTCTGAGAGCCCTCTATTCTCTCCCTGGGCTTAAAAAACATTTCTGGCTGTTTTCCTTTCTTATGTGTATTGTTTTCAGGTCCAAGATATAGTTAACATTTGTTTCTGTTAACGTAATTTTTTCCAAAGATTAATATCTTCCCAGTATCAGCCTGTGCCCCACCAACCCCAAACACCACACATTAATTCCTCCTCCAGGACTCAGCCTACAGATGGCCATTTCTGAAATCTGCCTTTTAATGGTGTGAAGTCAAGTATTAAAGGACTGAAGACTTGGCTTAACTCTATTAGTAAATCTTTATGAGTAACTTAACCTTTCTATAACTGACCTGCCAGCTGAAGATAATATAGGCTCTTTCATAGAGCTATTGTGATAAATACAATAAATTATATTTGAATTCTATGAAAAGTAATGTGCTAATTTAAAGCATTAAAAAATGTGTTATCTACATGGATTCTTTTACACTACCTTTGTCCATTTTTATGAAAGCTATTCAGTGACATTCAAAAGGGTAGCACAAGCACTCAACAAGTATTCACATCCCTCCTTCCCTCACAAAAAGTTTAAGTGTCAACTTTAATGTAGAATGAACAGAGATGAATGGAGTTGATTTATTAATTCCTTTAGGATATTTTCTATCTGCAATTCTCTACCAGGAGACATTTATAGGTTTTCAAAGACAAGCGTGTTTGTCCCATCATGGAACTGTATCTTTTAGGAAATTTCTCTCCTCGTTTAATACATTATAGCCATCCAAATGGTATCTTATTATAAGACAGAATTAACTGACATTAACATATGTGCCTTTCTCTTGATTGTTCTTTCAAAAAGTGAAACTATTCTCTCTATTAAAATAACATAAGAATTTGCAGTGCAGGAATAGTACATGGAGACCTCTAACAAATTCCCACTGAACACACGAACTCATGTGTCTATGTGATCTGTGCCAGGGGAAAGGGTTTCCTACCCCTGAATTTTTAAAGAGGGAACAAACATCTCAAGCCTCTGCTTTTTCTGGCCCCTAGCCCACAGGACCTGCAGTTTCTTGGAGCCATAACAGAGACATTCCCTAATGGCCATATCTCCCCGTTGGAGCCATAGGAGTGGATGGGATTTTACCACAAGGCTTACCCTTTTTGAGAATTTGTTTTCAAGGACTCACTACAACCCAAGCCAGTTGAATAGAGAGGAGGTAAGGATCTTAGTGCAATGTGTGCTGGGTGCAGGGCAGACAGAAGCAAGGCTATTACAAGCAGCACCTTTTCCCTCTGCTCATGCCCTGGGAACATGGAGAGCACACAGCCACGATCTGAGGCCCCACAAGTCCTTCTTCCCATGTTCCAGGGAATAGCAGCAAAAGCACAAATGATTCCCAAGCATCAGCAGCTTCTCTTTGTGCTACACAGAGACCTAGAAAGTGGAGCGGGACCCGAACCAATCTACAAAGTCTTTCAGTTACTTTTGGGAAAAGTAGGCCTTACAGAGGGTGCTGGAGAATCAACCACCATCTACAGAATGGATTCTAAGGGAAAAATATGCCACGCATTCCAAAAGCTGATTTCCAAGTGAATTTTAGAGCATAGCACATGAGTAAATTGGAATTTACTTTAAAAAATAATCCCTACTCAGGGTGAAAATAAATAAACACTTCAATATAATTATGAACTTACTAGAGGCCCAGTGCACGAAATTTGTGCACAGAGGTGTGTGTGTGTGTGTGTGTGTGTGTGTGTGTGTGTGTCCCTAAGCCCAGCCTGCACCTCTCCAATCTGGGACCCCTCGAGGAATGTCCGACTGCCCATTTAGGCCTGATCCCGGTGGCTACTGGCTCCCAACCGCTTGCCTGCCTGCCTGATTGCCCCTAACCTCTCCCCTGCCAGCCTGATCGACTCCTAACTGCTCCCCTGCAGGCCTGATTGCCCATAACTGTCCTCCCCTGCAGGCCTGGACCCTCCCAACTGCCCTCACCTGCTGGCCTGATTGCCCACAACTGCCGTCCCCTACCAGCCATCTTGTGGTGGCCATCTTGTGTCCACATGGGGACGGCCATCTTTAACCATCTTGTATGTTGGACTGATGGTCAATTTGCATATTACTCTTTTATTAGATAGGATTTACTATTCCTTACACATTATGTCTGTCAAACTTGTTTTTAGCTGTAAAGTTAACTAAAAATGCTAACTTCTCATTCTCAGGACCTTCCTTTCAGTTAATACTTGCATAGATAATTTAAGGTATTTTTAGTTCATGGTGCCCTTTGACATACCTGAAAATTTCACATTAACGGTGTGAACTGGGTGACTGTTGTTTTGAGAGTGAGGACACTGAGACTCAGCAAGTTTGACTTGCTCAAGGTTATATAAGCATTAAGTGAGTAGAACTAAAATTCAGTTTAATGGCAAATCCCACCCAGGCTCTTTCTACAACATCCCACTGCATTGCACAGACTTCTTGATGATAAAATAACAAGAAACATCAAATGATGCTGTTTGTTCAAAGGAAAGGCCTTGATCACTTTTTTCAACCAGAAAACTGTTAGCAGGTTGCTTCATTAACTAGCTGGAAGCCTTCGCCTTTCCTTATAATCAACACTTGGCTCACTCTTACACCACATCCTTCCCTTAGCAATCAGCAGCTTGCCTTTGATGCAGAGCTTGGGCATTTTCTGAAGGCAGAAGTATATTTTCAATAATGAACTATTCAAAAAGCACTTAAACTGAAAGTGTAGATGTTTTTTGTTTGTGTCTTTTGTTTTTTTGTGTGTGTTTTTTAAAACAGAATCTTAAAGGCACTTACTTCCTTTTGAGCAATATCAACATCCTTCTCTGGTTCCCAGTAGGCAAAGAAAATAGAAGTCTCTGCCTCTAGTGATGTACTCAGAGGTCACCCACAGATATGAATCCCAATATGTAAAGCAATTGAAACAAGACAAACTCAAGTAAATGGATCAGTAAGTATACTAAGTCTTATTAGCATGATTTTGTTTTGGTCATAACCTTATGTTTATTTTATGAATAATAATGCTATTCTTAAAAATGTTCCAGAAAGGCCCTGGCTGGTGTTGCTCAGTTGGTTGGGCATCATCCCGTGCACCAAAAGCTGGTTTGATTCCAGGTCAGGACACATGCCCAGGTTGCAGGCTGCATCCCCAGTAGGGGGCATGCAGGAGGCAACCAATCAATGTTCCTGTCTCTCCCTCTCCCTTCCTCTCTCTCTAAAAATCAGTAAAATATCTTTTTTTAAAAAAAGGAAGGAGGGCCAGAGAAGGATCACTCTGAGAAGAAGTGGGAGAAGCAGCACAGGCAAGGGCCCTAGAAACAGGGGAGATAACCATGCCCAAGAGTTGCTTTCCTATTCATTGTATTTTCCTTTTAGACTTTGAAGAACTAGCATGATAAATATTCACTAGGAATAAAATTTAGGCAAATACAACCTCACAAATGCATCAGTGGTAAGCTTTGTGACATTCATCATTTTCTGAATCACCTGACTTTTATCTCAATAATTATTTGTAGAAAAAAATTTACTTGTAGAACAATAAGACCACATGGTAGTATCATCTAGATTTTTGTGTAATTTTGATCCATTCTTTTTTTTTTAAATATTTTATTGACTTTTTTATAGAGAAGAAGGGAGAGGAATAGAGAGTTAGAAACATCGATGAGAGAGATCGATCAGCTGCCTCCTGCACGCCCCCTACTGGGGATGTGCCTGCAACCAAGGCACATGCCCTTGACCAGAATCGAACCTGGGACCCTTCAGTCCCCAGGCCAACGCTCTATCCACTGAGCCAAACCGGTTCGGCTGATCCATTCTTTACCATAAGAATAAACTAGTAGACTTACTATTTGAGTGTATGGAAACTTAACTATCTATTTGTATTTAACTTTGTGCATAGTTTTCCTCCTTTAAAAATATGCATGGACTGTATATTATAGGACCAATAAGATTGGGGTCAAATTTCTATAATTTAAGAAGTTAGTACTTTTAATTTTCTCTTCTTTTAAAAATTATTTAAATTTTGCTTTTAAATAATAACTTAGTTTACTATTTAGTCTTTGGTAAGCACTCATAATTTTTCTTCAGTTCCCAATAGATTTTAGTCCAAGATATGGATAATGGTGAGTAGACATAAACTATCTTAAAATATTAAAGGACGTAGTCGTTATAGTGAATGCAGTGTGTTAATGAGCAGAAAGACTGGCTGAACTGTATCTATATTATGCAAATCCAGAAGTCTTTTGTAAATTTTATCTCTGGGAAAAATTTCACAAACAATCCTCTTCCTACTTTGGGTTAGCATTTAATAATTATAAAAGTTGATTTCTTTTCCCCTTGTAAATGGATCAAAAACCTTTACTTTTGCATCCCTGGAGGTAGAAAAATGTTTTATTAAAAAATCTGTTGTACAAAAGAAAAAAATTCAGTTGTAGATTTTATTCCAGGCTAATTATGACTACAAGATTTTCTGAAGAGTGACTTGCAGCCAAGGTTAACCTCGGCTCATAGTTTACTCTTAGAATAAGCTAATGAATTTGAAATAAACCTGGCCCAAACATATTAGACAAAGCTCCATTATTACCCAGCTCTAAGCTATCATTTATTCACTGGGAAAAAAAAAAAAGAAAAAAACTCAGGAAGAAGCTTGCCAACAAACCAGATGTCACCATCAGTAGACAATTATGTTCCACAGTTTGGCACCTGGGGCCCACAGTCTCTATCCAAGGAGGAGGAGAAATAAAAAGTAGAACGTTCTGGCAGACTGCAGTCGAAAAAATTCCAAATGGCTCATGGTGAATATGGAGGCTGAAGAGCTACTTCTTTAATTCTAAAAAAGAGCGATCCCAACCTGCTAGTGTTCTACTTGTTGAAGATGTCACGATCCTGACACACACATCATAGTCTAAAATGCTGGCAGTGGCTGGCACTGGTTTGGCAGCGTTTTCTTCCCCTGGAAGGGGTGCCCCCTGGTAAGGAAGACAAACATCTTGGGGGTAGATTATCAATGGACTCTAAGACATTTCTTTCTTTGATAAATTTTAAGGAATGAAATGGAAAGAGTCATGATTTGGACCCGATTTCAGTGAAGTAATGACCAAAATGCATAAAACACCTTTTCAAATCTCCAAGTAAGAAACTGAGAATTATATGAAGAATTTCATCAAGGCCTTTTACAGGTTCACTGTGAAAAAGGAAATGTACTTCCTCTTTCAGAATGTGTTTTGATCTAGAATAGACACTTTGCAATCCCAGCTTGGCTCCAAATGAAATACCTAGATGGCCCACCAAATCTTTTTTTACTGTTATGTAATTTATAATTAAATACATAAATAAAAGTTGAAATAATTCATTTTTTTCTTAAAATTTTACTAAATATTTCTTTATTTATAGGGTGTCATATATATATATTCACATACATTTTTGACAGTTCAATTGAAGTTTCTTTCTTTTCAGGTTTGACATATTGGAATTAAATAATTATTTAATTGTATATACATTTTTTGAGACACCCTGTATATATTTATCCTTACCTGGAAACTGCCCATCTGCCCATAGTCAGATAAATATGAAGGGTAGACATTAGATTTATTAGTTCCATCTGTAAGTAAAACCAACAAACAGAATCCTGGTCAAATGGAAACTACTTTTACTATCTTTCCCTGCTTTTATAAGTCACCACATCCTGGATAGCACAAAATAAAGTACTTAATGTATAGAATAATTTAAAGAATTTGCTTATTGTGCTTAATATATGGTTATTATTTATTTTCATGATCAAACCCATTTTTTATAAAATTTAGGAAATATTTTTGCTAGTTATGTAAACTTCTTAATGTTTTGTTTGAATAGAGCTGACTGACCCACCGAAATTAATCTATGAGTCCACAAATAAAGGCAAGGAAAGATAGTAAAAGTAATTTCCACATGACTAGGATTCTGCTTGTTATGTTTACCTACAGATGGAACTAATAAATCTAATGTTTACTCTTCATATTTATCTGACTATGGGCAGTTCTTTTCCACAAACAAACTTATCCTATTTCTTAAATTATTCTATGCTTTGGGCAAGAAGCAAGATTTTTCTTTATGAATGATGTATAAAGTGCTAAGCATCTGCTTAATTAACATGTTAATTAATATAAATATTATATATAAATATATATTGTGTAATCAGTGTAAATAATAGAATTGATTATACATTAATATATATCTAAAGGTTGTGGTTCCAGAGTATATCTTTCAGGCTTTCAAGAATCATGTTTTTTACTTAATGATGAGGTAGCACATTAGTTTGTTCCTGGAAATGCCATGCTTTTACTGCAGTGGTTTGGAAGTGTTTTGGTTTGTGAGTCATTTTATCAAAGGTTAAAAACACAACAATGGTCACAAGTCCCACTAATACCACTGTCTCTTACTTCCTTTGCATTCAGCCCTCCCCACTGGAACCCTTCATGAGCATTACTAGAAAGAACATCGCTGTGAGTTTAAATGATACACACAAATTATATCATAAATAATTTCCTAGTTTGCCTCTGATGTGAATAAACATTATGATTCCCTGATGGCTATAAACATTAATGCTACCAGCCTGTGTGTCATCCTTGATCGATGGAAAATTGTTTTCCTAAGTGACTGGAAACAAGAAGCTGAGAATTAAAAGTCACCAGTTCTATTGCAGGATTTGCACTATCAGGTACAGAGACAGTGCATGTGAGTTTCCTCAATTTACATAGAAAATTGTAATTCCTGCCCTTAATTCACAGCACAAAAATAAGGGACTCTGATCTCAGTGGACAGCAATGGCCTTCCCAAGACCTGTGTAAATTGAAAGAGCAGTAACAATAAGCCACTAGCAATCCCCTGGTCTTGCTGCTGAAGCCTCTCCCCTCCCTTCCGCGCCCCCCCCCCCCCCCCCCACACACACACACACATTTCCTCTGACACCTGTCTATTCTGTTTCTAAAGTGGTAGGGGAAACATATAGAGTTAATGGTCACAGCTCTGGAATGGATGAAAAAATACAGAAGGAACGGTTTCTCTCCTCCTCGGTTCTAGTGGGAAGTCTGTGGCACTCTCAAGGTCAAGGAGAGTACTGAAGTGGGTGGCGAATTTCTGCAAAACACTTCAAGGTTTGATACAGCTGAAAAGGACATACTTTTATAGTAGCACATTGGGTATTGTAAACTTTTCTGCAAAGTTTCTTGACAGAAATGATGACTAATTGCTGTATCTCTGATATATAGTCAAGAAATTGTTAGGGAATTAAGTGAGAGAAAAATATTTAGTCATTGATGTTGGCTGTTTAAAAATTGTTATTTGTAATCTTTGATGTAAGGAATTTCTACTCTTAGTTTGAGGCCTCCATGGTGGGTTTTTTTTTCCATGTAATTTACAATCCAAAATGCTGCTGTAAGTTCTGCTCTCAGATAGCCCCGTATTTTTCCATAGCGGAGGAAATCCAAAGGAAGGTTTGAGAGCCTGCATAGAACTATATGGTACAATGCTTCCTGACATGAGGAAGAAGGCGTTCTCAGTTTCTCAGTTTCTTACCCCATAGAATGGAAGTAATTCATCTGGGTAAGCATAGGAGAATTCTTCACAGGACAGTGGAGAGTGGTAGAAATTTCAAGAGACCTAGATTTTGCTTCCAGCGTTATTGGCTATCTTTATGTCATTGGAAAAGCCATAAACCTCTCCAGACCCTCGTTTATTACTCTGCA
The DNA here is from genome assembly GCF_028538775.1 of Myotis yumanensis. Classification (NCBI taxonomy): domain Eukaryota; kingdom Metazoa; phylum Chordata; class Mammalia; order Chiroptera; family Vespertilionidae; genus Myotis; species Myotis yumanensis. The sequence goes on along the minus strand of NW_027223757.1, from coordinate 52,769,469 downwards.
AAGCAAGTGGCTCACTCATTCATTTATTTGAAAGCATTTGTTAGGCACTCACTAGATTGAGACACTGTGCTAGGCTCTAAGGTTGAAAGCCAGATAAGATGCTTTCCTCATCTTTAAAGAGCATGCAGCCAAGCAGGAGGTGACAGGAGCATAATCAGGTACAGGAAATGGATAAAGCTCTCATGGAAAAGTTGTTCAGGTACCAAAGAAACCAAGGAGACACGTGGGCATAGAAAAATTTCTAGGGTTGGTGTGTCTCAAGGCAAGGCTTTAAAATAAATAGGATTAGTCAGGACTTCAGTAGAACAGGGAGTTGGGGGATGCCAAAGAACTTTGCAAGCACAAGAAGCAGTAAGAGGAAAAGCAGGAGGTATGAAACAGCGAGGCCTGCCAGGAAAACCACAGGGGTCCAGTATGGCCAGAGGGGAAGTTAGGAGCCAGATGGCAGAGCATACTAAGGAGTTTGGGTTTTAGTCTGTGGGCATAACCTTTCAGCAGGGTCACTGGGCATGTGTTGCCTTACCCACGAACCCTTCTAGCTTAGAAGAAGCTGCCCACCCACTGCCCCTGCGGAAAGCAGATCAGTATTATCTACCAGGTGACTCCACCCTTCACTAGCTACTCACAGGCACCGGATACAAAAGAGGCCAATCTTGGATCTGGATGAACTGGCTTGCAGGTCTACTCTGGCAAAATTTAGTAAAAATTAACATAAGTATTCATGAGGATGTAGAGAAATGGGAACCCTCAGGCACTACAAGTAGAAGTGTAAATTTCATAAGCCAATCTGGAGAGTTATTTGGAACTATTTGATAAAAATTAATTATGCATATATCCAGCAATCTCATATATATATATATATATATATATATATATATATATATCTCAGAAGATTAATGTTACAGATCGATAAATGGACAGATAGATCAAAGTTGTTTGTTTCAGCACTGTTTTAGAAGTAGGGAGTTGGAGGAAACCCAGATGTCTATCATTATGAGAATGGAGAAGGAAAATATGATGGATACATATGCTGAAAAAGCCTTCAGCAGTCAGAACTAGATGTATATACAGAAACATGAATTTTAAAAAGTGTTGAGTGAAAGAAGTAAAACAATAATATAATATTATTTATACAGATTCTAAACGGAGACCTACACAGAGCAACACCACCTTTCAAAGACACATACCAGCCAAGAACAGACATTACACATATTAGAATCACTGCTTTTGGAAAGAGGGATAATGAGAAATAGGAGAGAAAAAAATTAAAACAATGAATCTTACCTTGCAGAAACAAGCAATAGTGTGTATAGATATGATTAACTCAATTCTATACACTTGAGGTCAGGAAAAAAGGTAAAATATGCATTTAAAGAGTAATATGCTCTCTTAAGAAACTAAAAAATAAGGCCAAAATTTATGTTTCTGAGTTTCGAAAAGGAATGTGACTAAATCATACTTATGACAGGACATCAGAATGAAGATCTTTTTCAAGTTTGCACTCTTGCCTCTAGCCTACAAAGCCTTTGTAAATACAGAAACACCCTCCAGCTCCTGTCTCCTTGGGGTCCAACCTGTTGTACTTCTGTTTCCTGAACTATGTTGAGTAGTTCTCTGTTCCTACCCTCAAAAAAGCCAAAATCAATGTAAAATGTGTACAACTTGGCCACAGTCAGGGATACCTGTCAGGACATTGCTAACGATCCAAGGAAAAAAAATATGAATAACTAACAAGAGGAATCAGTACTAGAGATAGAGATTTAGGGAACAAAAGACTACAGAAGATTACTTAAGTTATATAGGAATGAGTAAAATCATGGTTATAAATGTAGAGAGGAGAGGAAAGTAGTCTTTCAAGGACTATGTAATGAGAGAGAGAGAGAGAGAGAGAGAGAGAGAGAGAGAGAGAGAGACCAGCAAAAGAAACTGAAAGAGAATATCTGGAGAGAGAAAAAACATGAGAGAATGCCATATGAAAACCGAAAAAGGGAAAACAAGGGGCCAATTTCATTATTTACTTCTAAACTGTCAAGTATGTTGAGACAAGGTCATCATGACCTTTTCCAAAGCAGTTACTGTGTTGTGGTCGTGGCAGGAGTCCACTACCCATAGTCCAGGAGGTCAAGAGTAAATGGAGTGCCACTCTGACCAACACCCAGGTTGATGTTGGCTTATCTGACCCCAAACAGCATAATCCAGCCCTCTGGTTTTCCCAGGATGACATAAGGAAAAAAACACTGAGAGAAAAAATAAACTTAGTGAGACTACATTAAACAGAAATACTTTTAATATAATAAGGTCATCATTATTTTAAGTGTGACCAGGAGGGAAAGCATTGGAGGCAATAAATACAGACTATCTATTACAGGATTTGGCTAAAAAAGTTGCACTTGAACTCTAAGTCTCTTCCAACTCTAATAGTCAGTGATTATAGCTCATAAACTATAGTTTGTAAACATGAACATGGCCTTAGGTATGTTCAGAAAATAAAACAATGATTTGCTTCCTTTATTTCAGAATGCTCTTATAAAAGGAATTACATGCTCTTTTGAATGTTAAGCAACAATATTTCAAAATTAAGAAATATACAAAGTCAAAATTAACTTCTTATTGTCACCTCTACCCCATCTCATGCGCCAGAGAAACCACATTTTCTAGGCATATACAAACATATGTGTATATGTACACAATATTTTATGGAATGGACTCATCCGCTTAAAAATATACATATAGGCATGACTGCCTATATAAATATCTTAAAATATCTTAAAAATCAGTGTGAAGGGGCACCGGCTAATTGGAATAAACGCCTGTGGTAAGTAAGTAGCTGATGGGCCATTCTTTTCCTTCACTGGCCCCAGGAGAGGCGCTGCATTCCTGGTATGGGGGGAAGAGCTGCCCCGCAGTGTCTGCAGTGGTGCTCTCCCTGCTAGAGCCGGCCTGCCCAATGACTCGGACATGATCCTGTCTGTACAGCCTCCAACTTTCACTCTTTGGTTCTCTAAGATGTTTCTATGAGGCTCATGAATGCTTTAATAAATTCCCTTTCTATGTAAACTGGAGCAGTTGGATTTTTTGCAAGCCGAAACAAAGCTCTATCAAGAGAATTAAAAGTCAGATGCTCATCTCATTTAAACCAAGAGTTTTGAAGACTATGTGATCTGTGACCATCTGCAAGGAAGTGACCAAATCCCTGAGAGTCGTGCCTCTTTTTTCTCTCTTCTCCTCATAAACCGTAGGCCTGTGGCAGCTGTGGATTGCTAGACCCTAGGTGGAGACCGATCTATGGTCAGGACAACTATTTGGAACAAAACAGCTTTAAAGGCTTTAAAAATACATATGACTTTATTTGGGATTTTTCTTCTGTAATTTAAAAAGAAAAAAATCAAGAAACAAATAAGATCTTCTTTGCATATATCTGCTGTGAAGGAAAAACAGACTCTTTTTTTCATTTTTCCTTGATTACATCAGCAAGAGGCATTCTGAACAGTGTTTTAAAATTACTGCTTCAGGTCCTAATTATTTTTTAGTTTACCATGAAACAATACTTATGAAAAATAGAGAAGAAAAATTTCCAAATTTTCTCAAATAGACCAACTATGCATATGTTTATGTTAAGAAAACAAATTTTTAATTTTGGATGTAATATAATACTATGAAGAAAGGGGAAAGGAAACAAGTGCGGAAATGTATTTCATATGTTCGTTGTCTTTGGTTTTGATATATGCTTAACTATATTGCCTTCTAGGAGCAGCTAATTTCCATATAAAGTGTAGCTACTTTCAATTCTGCAGTGGAGGCTTTGATTTGTGTGCCCTAGGCTAGATCAGAGCAACGCATAATTTTCTTTAAGTTCCTTCTGTCATGCACAATCGGTGAGTTTTAGCACCAATTATAACATGGATGTTTAGAAAGACATTACCCAAAAGGGAGGGGGGGTGGATAAGATAGATGGCATAAAAAATGGTTAGCAAATCAAAGAAAAATTATCAGAGAGAACCTGATGGCAATCATCCTGAATTGTATGCATTTAGGGATAGGCCCACATGAATATCGGTCTGTTTTGGTGATTGCAACAGCTACCGGTATTTCAAGCCCGAGAGCAGAAGGGGGATTCTGCGGACTCACACCAAAGCATCTGCCATCGTTCGGCCCTTGTGTGATGGTTATGACAAGCTGGTAAGAGTCTTTGTAGAACTGACGGTGGCATGCACACGGGAGAGTCGGGTTCATGTGAGGTGTGACTTTGAACAATAGCCTAAGACCTCACTCCAAATACTTCCTGATGGCACTCTTTCGTTCAATTTGCTCCTTCAGTGCCCGTTTGAAGATGTGTGCTTTAAAAGCATATTGAGGAATTCTATTACCTGGGGGAATAAAATCAGCTCGTCACAACATATCAGCTTATGCTGTAGCTAATGCCTTTTTCTGATTACCATCCAATGGAAGGAGCTCCAAAGTAGGAATCAGGAGGCCTGCGTTCTGTTCCCAGACCTGTGGTTATGCACCTCTGAGCAAATCACTTATCACCTTTGGGCTCGTTTCTTCACCTCTAAAATGTTGAGATGACCGCGAAGATCTCCTGTAGTTTGGAAATTCTGACTCTTGTCTAGATTATGGCCTTTGTAATTTAACACCCTGAAGGAATGGAAATCAGAGGAGTTCAATTTTGATGGACTTGGGGGTGAGAGAAGAAAAAGTGAGGTGAGTTATTCCCATACCAGGGATGAGAAGGGATTTGTTAGGGAAGAGGCACAAACATTAAAAGAATTAAAACGGGGGAAGAAAACAAACTTCCCATTTCTCTACCTTGAATTGTCATATATTTTTGAAGTATTTTTTTCTTTCTGATAACATTAAAAAACATTGATATATGATTGATTTTTCTTTTTAAAAATCTTTTGGTTACCTTTATTTGTATTATAAAAATAATAATTAAAAAAACGATGTGCTGCCCTAACTGGTTTGGCTCAGTGGATAGAGTGTCGGCCTGCGGACTGAAAGGTCCCAGGTTCGATTCCAGTCAAGGGCATGTACCTTGGTTGCAGGCACATCCCCAGTAGGATGTGTACAGGAGGCAGCTGATCAATGTTTCTAACTCTCTATCCCTCTCCCTTTCTCTCTGTAAAAAATCAATAAAATATATTAAATTAAAAAAAAAACAAAAAAAAACGGTGGGCTCCCATCCCAATTATTATACACTTAGAGGCCTGTTGCACAAAGAGATTCGTGCAATAGGCCTTCCTTTCCTCTGCCTGCTGGCACCAGTTTGCCTCCAGCACCCAGGGCCCAGGCCTTCACTCTGGCCAAGTTCCGGCCGGAGCCGGCCCTGGAAACATCAGGCTTCGCTGCTTCGCTGGCCCCAGGGCCCGTCAGGCTTCGCTCCACCGCTTGGAGCCTATGTATGCAAATTAACCCCCATCTTTGTTGGCAGTTAATTTGCATATTGTACCGATTAGCAAATGGGAGACGTAGTGAAGGTACAGTCAATTACTATGTTTGTCTATTATTAGATAGGATCCTACAGGATAATCATCATTAACAGTTCAGTGTTCCTGAAAAGTCTTGCTGACTTTTTTATGTATATATGTCCACACACACCCCCTCCCATTACTTGCTCCTTTCACTTAATAGTATAATAGTATGACCCTTCTCTGCCTATTATACGAAATACTGCTGGTGAGCATCATATATATATATATACATATATATATATATATATATATATATATCTGACACATTTTAGTAGGATTTAACAAGGGAGAAATTTCAGAAAGTATGATTGGCAGGCTAGTCACAAGCACTCTAAAGTATGCTGGCTATTACCTACCTTAGTCCAATTTCCACAGAGCTTGAGACAAAGGCCTACATGTTAGAACCTTCTTAAGAATGTGATCACAGGGAACAGAAATGAGAAAAGGGAGTAAAGTAGGGAAGGAGGAAGAGCTGATACTAAGATGGTTTATTGAGTTCATGGTTGCTACCGGTGGCTGGTTGCTTAAATGCACAGGAATTTCTGAGAAGACATATGAAATGTATTTCTGGACCATCCATTTGGGTGGGAGTGGGAGGGAGTGGGAAAAGGAGAAGCATTTATTCATTAGTTTTGTCCCACTGCTCAGAGATTTACCTCATGGAACGTTGACTTCCCAGCACTTCAGGTTTGCACATATATTGGCCCTTTGCACATTCCTATAGAGTCTTGAGGTGTGGATCATCTGAGAAGCCCTAGGTGGGGCAAGAGAGAGGTCAACTAACACCTGTGTGAAGCCCACCTGAGCCCACACTGAGTCCCCACAGACTGGAATAAGACACAAGTGAGGTCAATATCTGAAGTGACACATAAAATGTCACACAAAAATGTACCAATTGATACTTCTACCAGTCATGCAAAAGTGTCCTTCCCTTTAACAACAATGGACCTTGTCAATAACTTTTGCCAATATGATAAGTGAACATTGGTATCACTTCCTTTCATTTTGCATTTCTGTATTATTGAGGTTGAATATATTTGCATATGTTTATTAACCTTTATATTTTGTCTATTTTGTTCATTGTGCACCCTATTCTTTACCTTTTCTTCTTTTGGTTTGGTCTTCAAGACCTCATTTTTTTTAAACCAAAAAGACTACTTTATGAAGTTCATTTTCATAGAGCTTTGTAGCTATTTCACCTTTATAATCTATAATACGAATATGCTGGGTCCCACTTGCCTAATTTCTAAGATTTAGTGTGCACTGATGACAGTACTTAATAGCATATACGTTCTTTGTATCAGCAAAGTTACGGCTATATTTTTTTTCAGTATTAGAATGAGAACATCGTATTTCATATGTAATAGCAGATATGGATTTTATTTAAGGATGAATGCATTCTATTTTCAAATGCTTTTTGGAACAAAGTCCAGTTTTAAGCTTGCTCTTTTCATTCTTTGTTCCTTTTTTTTTTTTTCAGAGAAATCTATTAGACTGTCATAGTCCAACTCCACTCTTATTTGCTACTTGTTAAATGACTTCTGAAAGAATACAAGGACTTTTCTATAACCTGCTCATGATTTCACTTCAGTTCTAATAGTTCAACTGCCACTCATGATCTTGTCATTCAGTTATCAACCAACCAAGCAAGGTCTTCTTGGTTTTATCCCTTGTTCTAAAACCCTAACTTTTGTTGTCTTCTGCTATTTTCATTGTCATAGTAATGCATTTAAGTGCCTGAAGTTTCAAACGAAGCACACTTATTGTGGTAATATTATAAAAGATAAAAACAGAAGCTACCATATGCTTTTATAGATTGTGTGTAATTATAGGAATATTAGAAGAGGAACCTAGTTGTCAAACTTGTGTTAGAACAAAAGACTAGAGTGAATAATTGTGTGGGTGCCATTTTTAAAAGTAAGTACATCCTAATAGCATACTTCCTAGGTAAATTTCTCTTTGGCAAATAGGACCTATGTATAATTACTTTTCCCGGCCTAAAGAGGTTGGTTGTGACCCAAGGGAAGATGACCCTATCTCCAACTGCAGGTGTCACCTTATTGGTGTAAGGGTGATTCCACCTCCCTTGTTTGTTAGTGATTTCAGAATGAGCTTGCTTCCTAACTCTGGCTGCTAGGACAAAAGAAAAGTGTGGAGGGACTTGTGGAGAAATTTTTCTTTTTCTGAGAGAGAACCATGAGAAGGTACTTTCTTCTTTCTTCTCTGTGCTAGGTCACGTCTGGATATTTTGCCTGGTGTGGCTATCAGTTTGAGGATGAAGCCAATCCTGAGAATAGCAGAGTGGCAGCAATAGTATGATCGGTTCCCTCAAATTATCCAACTTTGGCTGCAAGGAGCTCCTTTAGATTGGGTTCAGAGTTCTTTAGACAAGTCTTTAAAATTATTAAGTACTGCCCTAACCGGTTTGGCTCAGTGGATAGACTGTCGGCCTGCGGACTCAAGGGTCCCAGGTTCGATTCTGGTCAAGGGCATGTACCTTGGTTGTGGGCACACACCCAGTAGGGAGTGTGCAGGAGGCAGCTGATTGATGTTTCTAACTCTCTATCCCTCTCCCTTCCTCTCTGCAAAAAATCAATAAAACATATTTTTAAAATAAATAAAATTATTTTGTATGTTCACAAAATAATTAAGAATATACATAATATATGAAATGAATAACAATATAGTGAAAATCTGTGTACCCAACTCCTAGATTTGATGTTTAACCTTCACCATTGAGGTAGATATAGGAAAACGGGAGATGAGCAGGATGGGGAGGAAAATCGGTAGTTTGTTTTCAGATGTGCTAAGTTTGAGTGAAGGATGCTGAAGAGGGAGTTTGGAGCTCAGGGCAGTAGTCAAAGCGAATCATAAAAATGAGGTGCCCAAGCTGACATATTGGTTTCAGAAGAAGAAAAAATATATCACACACAATCCCACCACTCAGAGGTAAATGCTCTTAATTAACCTTTTTGGATTAATGCCTTCCAATTCGTGTTTTCATATAACTAAGAGATACTGTGTGTGCAATTTTGCATTTATTTTTTTCTCATTTAACATTGTAATATAAGTAGTTTCAATATCTTTAGAATGTGTATATATGTGGCATAATAATTCAAACATCTTCACACTCAAATTTATTCTTAAAATTCAAAAAATTCACCCTTACATGTCTTGGTTTTAGATTCTTTTCTCTAAATTTTCCTGGTGTCTGGTGGTCCTTTTTAGCTCCAAGCCTCAAGGCTTTTTTACATCCAAAAATGTCCTTCTTTGAGGCCTTGAGTATTGGTTAGGTTCATTTTCTCTGTCTTCTTCTTTGGAAATATGTATGGTTTGTAGGTTTCATATCTCTTATTTATCCTTCAGGGTCATTATCTTTGTCTTTGTTTTCTTTTTTTAGGTGTGTTTTATTTAAATTAACTTTTCTCTTTAGTTCATCTTCTTTTTCTTCAAGCCTTTCTAAAGGTTTATGAGTGATAATTATCAGATATAATTGGTATAGACACAAAAGGGGCCACATGGTAAACCTGACAAGCTCAAGAGAAGCCTGTATGGTGGGCCTTACAAACTCAGAGACTGAAAGTAACCATGTAGGATGGTCTCAACAATAAAAATTCCTAACTATAAGGGAGTCATGGTGGGTAGTCATATCCTAGACCTGTAGCTCCCTTGACAAAGGTCATGTTTACTTTCAGTAAGCCTGTCAGTAATTTTTTTTGCATCTAATAAGATAACATATCTTCGAAACATCAGAGTAATTTTCTTTTCTAGACCCCTGAAGCCACAACCTCAGGCATGAGAGCACAGGACCGCAGAACCCTCATTGTTATCTTGTCCCATGCATACCATCTCTATAGTTAATTACTAACTATTCTGTACCCACCAATGTGAAAGAAGTATGTGTTTCTCTATTTTGCCTTTTTATCCAGTCCCAGAAATTTCCCCGTTTTGCTTTCTCCTGCCCCCTAAATCTATTATCAATGGATTATGTACCCTCCTGAAGTCTCCTCCTTTTATTCTAATGTATAAAATAAGCTGCAAAACTGCCATTATCAGAAGCATTTTCTCAGTGTGTTGAAATTTTTATTCCTGACAATTGTCATCAGTTTGGCTCAAATAACTTCATAAAAATTCTCTAGAGGTTTGGAAGTATCTTAACATTGACCTTGGTAATATAAGGAAGATATTTTCTAAGATATTCTTTATCTTATGAAGTAAGACTGGGTAGTAATTTTGATTCTATCATTGCAGTTTTAGAATCCTAAACATATATATACCTCATCTCATCCTATCAAAGCCAACAACTAAGACTGTTAGCTTTGTATCAAATCCAGCCATCTTTTCATTTCAACTCTTCATATATTTTTGTATTTATCTTTTAGCCAAGGAGAAATATCTGAAAAAAGTTTGTTTCTTGTGGCAAATCGTTTTTGGAGATGTGTGTTCTTTCTCTTTATGTTTAGATAATGCTAGCTTTTTTAGGAGCCAAATGTTCCTCATTGTTGCTTTTTTTTTTCTAATATCAGTAACCTATATTTTTAAATGGTTGGGAAATCCCTATATAAATATAACTTCATCAGCAGACATAACCTGCAAATTATCCTTGGTGCCGCTAACTGCTCTCTGAGGCATGTGCACAGCCTCCCTCCCCATTCTGTTGATTTGCAGGCTGGGAGGGCTGAAAAAACCTGCCCCTTTCTGAAAACTGCCTAATAGAAGAATTCATATGTTAAAGAAGCTGAGGTTATCCATATTTTTTCTTTAAAAAATTCATTTGAACTTGTGTTATATAATTAATACTATAAATGCATATATAAATATCCATAAACAGAACATGTGCCCTTATTATTTAAAAGTATAAATAAAGGTCACATTTTGGCCCTTGTTTGATGTGTGTAGTTATTAATAATAAAATTTTAAGTAAATATCTCACCACCCCCATTTTTATGATGTCTTGTGAGATACTTTATGTGAAACTGCAAGTTCTTAAGTAATATTCTAATAATTAGTGCTACCATTATTAGTAAATATCACAAATTTTTAAGATGTTAAAGCAAAAATGTACATGACAAATTAGTGATGAAATTTGAATGAAATTGGAAGGCAGAAGCCATTCTGCTTCTTACATTAGAGTAGCAACTCACAAATGGGTCAACCTGAATCCTGAGATGCTACGCCCTTGTTATGCAAGACACGTATTGGTTCTTTTATTCTATTTACCCTTGACTAAGTGTTTCCTATGAGTTCCTTAGAAAAGCAGAAATTAAAATTGATATTGAAATACAACATTATATGTAAGTTATAATTTGTGGTATATAATTACACTACAACAAACCAGATTAATGTAGGTTCACTCATTCCCAGGTAAGCATTTTTTCTGTCTCCTTTTTATGTCCTCATTTGAAGAATCTCTTAAGGTGTTGTTATGGGGAGACATCTTGGCTGAGAGAAGCCTTCTGATTTCTAAGGCAGCTGTAAGTTGCAACTGTCCACTTTAATACCTCAGAAGACTGGTTTTTAAAAAGCAATACCAGTTCCTAAGAAGCATTTAGCTGATTACAGAAAGTAACAATGGAAGAAAATCAGGCATTCATCCTTATGGCGGGGGTGGGTGGGTGGGGGGGGAGTTATGTATCAGAGATACTCTTTTTCCTTTAAATCCAGTCTTTCATTTAAATGAAAGGATTTGTTTAAAGAGAAACACATATATCAGTCTATTTCTACTTAATCTGGAGTTTTAAAAAATTGAGGATGCATTTATAATTATTCCAAAATATATTTGAGATGACATTTATTATTTTTGCATCATTACTGATGAATAGATGTTTAATTGTTGCCAGCAGTTAAATGAAGATACCCTGTTACTAATCACTGTGATCACTTACATTCCAAACTCATTGTCTTTGAATGGCAAATGCAGAATTAGTAAATAAAGAGAAAAGAATAAGTTTAAAATTGGTAACCTCCATAAGATATTTATTCTGTATTATTATTTATACTGTCTAATCTGACCACATTGGGTCTCCCATAAAATTAAATGGGAAAACATTTACATACATACATACACACATACATAAATACAAGTAAGACTAAGTATCAGGCATATAGATATTTAAAAGTTACCACAGAAGGACCCTTTTTAAAATTCTCTTTGAAGAAGTATTTCAATGAGAAGAGAAAAAATACCTAGAAATATACTACAAGAGATATAGGCACTCAAAGAATTAAGTAACTTAAAAATTATATATTATCTAAAAAAGCAAGGATCAAAACAGAAAAACTAAAAATAAGATAAACAAATAAATAAAAAAAGAAAAAGGTCATCTATAATAATCCAGATCTTCTAAATGATAACATCTAGGAAGAGGGTTTGGTAGAGACATCAAAGGAAATGACAGTAAGCTAAAACACTTGTCCTGCTAGGAAAAAAGATAAGATAAATCAATTAGTTAACTGATACATTTAAGAAATTAACTTTTTTAAAATTTGCATAATTATAAATCTTAAGCAGTCACAAACATCAGAATGACAAAAATAGATTCTATATATATAAAAGCCTAAGCGACCATTATGACTGAACAACTGGATCGACTGGTCTACTAGTCGCTATGACACACACTGACCACCAGGGGGCAGATGCTCAACACAGGAGCTGCCCCCTGGTGGTCAGTGCACTCCCATAGCCAACCTCTTGCAGCCGGCCAACCTCCCCCAGTCCTACCCCCTATCCCTCCCCCAGCTGATAGGCCCTGATTGGCCCGGTCCCAATCAGCCTGGCCCGATTGGGACTGGGTGAGATGGCCCTGGTCACTGGCCAGGCCTAGGGACCCAACCCGTTCACGAATTTGTGCCCCAGGCCTCTAGTGTATAATATAATGTTAAAACTAATAGAATAAAAGGTGATCTAGGCAATGAAAGGCCTCAGGAAAGGAGGAAAAAATATAGTAAATGTACAATATGAAGAAAGGTCATAGAAATAAATCATAATATTTAAATAATAATTAAAATAAATACAAATGTGTCAAAACTCATTCTGAAAACACAGAGAATCTCAGAATGGATTTAAAAATAAGATAGAGTAATACATTGTCTACAGGTGACATACTTTCATAAAAGAACATAGAAAAGAAAAAAATCAAAGGATATGAAAAAACATAACATATATACCAAGCAATGATGAAAGGTAGCAACTTTAATGTGTGACAAAAGAATTCAAGATAAACATAAGGACCAAAAAAGGAACCTTACATTGGAAAGGGAAACAATATATTATGGGAGATAAGGAAATAGAGACAAGGAAGTGTAGCTAATTCAGGAAGTTTGGTTCTAAAAGGAAGGGGAGTACTGGGTGGTAGCTGGTGGTGTTACCATGATAGCTAGCTAGCTAATATTAGAATAGAAAAGGAGCCCTAGCTGGTTTGGCTCAGTGGATAGAGCGTTGGCCTGCGGACTCAAGGGTCCCAGGTTCAATTCCGGCCAAGGGCATGTACCTTGGTTGCGGGCACATACCCAGTAGGGAGTGTGCAGGAGGCAGCTGATCAATGTTTCTTGTTGGGGTCCAGCCCCATGGGGTCCAGGGGTTCCCAAAGGTGTGGACGGAGTCGGCGAAGAATGATTTACACGGAGACAGCATTCAGAACTGTTTAGCTTTCCTTAGTCTCCGTGGATCTTCCTGTGCCTGCCTGAGGCCACAGAGAGAGATCCCAAGGCAAGCTGAGCCTTTATTTTATAGTGAGAGGTAAACAAGGTAGTGGTTTCTAGAGTTACACAGTTCTTGTGAGTTTCACTTGTTTTGACCATAGTTACACTTCCTACACTTCCCTCAGCCCATTAGCTTCCCAGATAAAATCTAGAGAGCCTCATAAGGTCAAGCCTAATTATGCTAAGAGGACTGTGCCCTCTAAGCTGGGAATTGTTTGTGACTTTGCCCACAGGTCAGTCGGAGGCTTAACCCTATATCAGCTCCCCACATCTCACCCTTCTTTTATTTTTTAAGCTACTATAATGAGAGTTTTTAAGCTACCATAATGACAGTAAAACTTAAGCATCAAACTTAAGCATCAAGAACAAAAGTCTGGCTATTAAAACAATAACAAAACAATGCCAATGCAAAACCTAAAACATTTTAAAATTTGAACATAACATTTTTGAAACTAGTAAGAATAATAAAACAATGGCAATGCAAAACAGCAATAAGTGAAAAATCAAACCACAGTAACATTTTTCTACCAAATTAAAGTCTCTTTTGCCAATTTACTCAGAGTCCTCTGACTTGGCTGAGAGAATAGCTTCCACTTCTTGCTTTTCTACCATCTGCTGGGCCTCAGTTGTTAACTTCTTCAGTTGACCCCAAGTCGGTGGTTTGGTTGTCCTTGTTGATCTGGCTAGCGGGTGTTGTTGCTGGCGACGGGCTTCCCGAAGTGTCAGTGTGTTGTACGGCTGGATCAAAGGATCCATCAGAGCCACGTTTGACGGTGGTGTCAGTGTCTGGGGAGGAGTCAGCTGTGCCCTCTAAGTCAGCTGATATGGATGATACTGGGGAGGAGGAGGAGGAGGCGGAGATGGAGGGTAGTAGAGAAAAAGAAGAGAAAGCAAAAGAACTACAAGGCATGGAAGTGTTTAGAAAAAAGAGGAAGTAGAAAGGGAAGAAGGCAGCATCCTGCTCCAGCCCTTTCTTTCAGCTGCCCCTTTCCCTGTGGTCCAAGGTAGAAATGGGAAACAAGTCCTGTTGCAGTGAAAGGGAAGCTGCTGTCAGCCAGGTCTCTTATCTAGGTACTGATCTCAGCTGGACCAAGTCTCTTTCTGTTCCCTATCTGAGCTGGGCCGAGTCTCTATTCGTTATCTGGGTCCCTATCTGGGCTGGACATGGGAAGCGAGAAGCAGCCATGGGGGCAGGAGACCTTCCTCAGAAGGGGCGAGTGTTCAAGCCCCTGCACCATTGTGGGGGTGAGGATCTGTGCCCCACCTCTGTTGAACCCCAAGTTCTCTCCTACTGGCCCCTCTGTGACTGTGCCTGTCTTAGGTTGTTCCTCCCTGAGGAATCTTACCCGTCTTTGACTAACCATCCATGCTCCGGGGCCAAGCAGGGTGATGTGAGGTTCAGTTCTGTCTCCTTGGTAGCCTATGCCCCTGTGGCCTCCATGCCAGCAACTGCTTTTGGATCCCCTCGCCTGCTGGCGGGGTCCCGGCATTGATCACATATCTTGGGGAACCCAGGTTTCTTCTCCAGAGAGGACCCAGCTCACTCCATTGGGCGAGAGACAGATCCATGGTACCAGCCACCGTGACCTCAGCTTTAACAGAGAACTCAGGCAACAGCTGTGGGCAATTGGATTGTGAGAAGAGGGTCCCTCTTGACACAAGGGCAAGAGGGGCCAATATAGGACAAAGGAGAGTCCCGGGACAGGGCTTTCTCAGCCCAGGATGTCAGGCTCTTGGCACAAGACAACTCCACGTATGAGGCATATACCAGACACCCCCTAGTCATGGCAGAAAAGGGAGGTGCCCTTCCTGGAACAGTAGGGTAGGGAGATTCTAGAAAAGGCTGTGTTCAGGAGAGAAGGAGAAAGGCCAAAGAACCAGCAAACAAGTAGTCAGATTAAGAAAAAAAGAAAAAGGATAGGAGATGTGGGGCAAAGCTGGAACATAAGGACAGACAAAAAGGAGGCACATATGATCCTCCCAATGGACAGGTTGTTCCAGCTCATGGCTGCACATCTGCTGCAGACGGGCACTGGTCAGGTGTGCTAACTCAGCCTCCCAGGCGTGATGGTCCCCAGGAGGGAGGCAGAGGCTGCTCCTTCTGGAAAGATAAAAAACACAACCTCTTCCCCACATCATTACTAGATCTGGTAAAACTCTTGTCTGGTTTTGCATCTTTCCACTGGGCTAAGTCGGCAGAGGCTATTGTACAGGAGGCCCGATGCCTTTTGGCTGCTGTACAACCCTCTGCATCGTATTTTTTAAAAAATTTAACATATAACAGTCTTCTCCCCCTTTTTTGTTTTTATAGAAAAGGTTTACATTGATGGAATTCTGACCATATATAAACATACATACTCCTCTGTATTCACAACTTCCCACTTCAACCCCAAAAGCCGCAGCTTCACATTTCTACCGTGAATTGGCTCCACCTCCGAGCCTCAGCACCTCAAAACAAAACCCCAATTTCGAGCCAAATTGTTAGTTTTACCTTTTGTGTCAAGAGCTAACTTTGATATGTTAAAAACTAAGTAAAATCCACTTACTCAATCCAAAACAGGCATTAAAAAGAAAAACCCCAAATGCTCTCTTGTATCCATTTTAAGAGTAGGATTGGTGCTTTCCGCTATTACCTGAGTCCTGATCTATCACCCCAGGGAGAGCTTGCCAGTCCTGCACTTTCCCGGAGTGGAAAGGCTGCAGTGGGGTTAAGGATAAGGCTCCTTGGGCCTACCTTCTCCCATGCCTCTACATTTACCTTTCCAGCACCTTTCCTTCCTCAGAAAAGCATGGACATGTTAAAAGATCAATACGGAGTCTTTTTTTTCTTCTAGACTCAGTATGGCACATCGTCTCATTCTAAAGATCAATACAGAGTCTTCTTTCTTCTAGACTCAGTATGGCACATCTTCTCAATCTAAGTTCTGTACTATCCACCCACTTACCCTACTTATCCTCTATAGGGGGGTCTGCAGCACCCTACGGTGGAGTCCTATCTGTCCCGAGTGCGGGGGGGCTTACCTAGGGGAATCCTGTTCGGCACCAAATGCTGGGGTCCAGCCCCATCGGGTCCAGGGGTTCCCAAAGGTGTGGACGGAGTCGGCGAAGAAGGTTTTACACAGAGACAGCGTTCAGAACTCTCTAGCTTTCCTTAGTCTCCGTGGATCTTCCTGTGCCTGGCTGAGGCCACAGAGAGAGATCCCAAGGCAAGCTGAGCCTTTATTTTATAGTGAGAGGTAAACAAGGTAGTGGTTTCTAGAGTTACACAGTTCTTGTGAGTTTCACTTGTTTTGACCATAGTTACACTTCCTACACTTCCCTCAGCCCATTAGCTTCCCAGATAAAATCTAGAGAGCCTCATAAGGTCAAGCCTAATTATGCTAAGAGGACTGTGCCCTCTAAGCCGGGAATTGTTTGTGACTTTGCCCACAGGTCAGTCGGAGGCTTAACCCTATATCAGCTCCCCACAGTTTCTCTCTCATCGATGTTTCTAACTCTCTATCCCTCTCCCTTCCTCTCTGTGAAAAATCAATAAAATATATATTTTTAAAAGAAAGAAAGAAAGAAAAGGAGCAAAGGGAAGGCGAGACATTATAAGCATGGTCATCTGGGCAGCTTTCCCAGGAAGCTGCAGTTTCACACTTCCCAGGGAAACACGGGTCCATTCCCTGCAAACACTGGGAGAAGGGGTCCAACAAAAGGAGAAATGATCCCACGCACAGTGAAGTTGGGGTGATGTAGGGAAGGTGCTTGTCTGTCATTCTAACCTGGGGAACAAAGATCATTGGCTAGAAGTGGAGCTACTGCAAGCACCAAAATCCCAGAAGAGTAATATCCCCCACATAAAGAATTCTCTCTTGTCCCTCTTGCTTCATTCCTGCTTCCTTGCATTTACTTTTTCTGTGACCAGCTAGCCTGCCATGTGGCCATGGAAGCCACATGGCCCATGGCCATGCAAACCCTACACGCAATGGACTACAACTGGGAACACAAGCTAAGCTAGCCAGAAGCCGGGCTGAACTGTGCTTCAATATGGAATGGAGGCCCTGGGCAGTGGCTTTGATCTCAGCCCTGCTGAAGACAAAATGGGACTTTTTCCATGGATTGAGAGAGAGATGGAACCTTGAAGGGGAACTCCCTTAATGTTACCTCAGCAATAAAGCTTTCCACAATCTCTCATCCTCCTGTAGGGGCCTCGGGAAATTCTTATTCCTGTGGCACCCCAAAAGCCTACTTTCAACAGGTGGTAACACAGACGATGCCCCACTGATAACAGAAGGAAGAATGAGGAGGTATTTTTAGTGTTTGATAATAGGAGCTTTTTGAGAAAGTGATAGGGCCAAACATCAGAGGAAAGAGAATACTTCCACAGTAAAAGAAAAGAAAAAGAAAAAGAAAAACAGGTCACAGAGAGGTGAGTGTACAGATGTGGTTGTGGAAGAGTGAGATTTTCTGTGTTGTTGAGCCTGGGTGGACCCTCACATGCCTTTCAGCAGGTAGTTTGTAGACAGATGAAACTGTGGAGATCCAGAATGAGTCATCCCAAGATGCGCCTCTGTGGTATGCAAATTGTTTTGAGCTAAAGGCAGCTTTAGACTCAGGCTCAAGAGAAACTTCTCCCTCACTCGCTTAACTACCTAGAAGAATTTGAATTGGAGGCATTGCTCCTAAGAGATTATCAGAGATAACTTCTTTCGACTTAGCTATAAGGCAGGGCAAACTTTTGTTTACTAAAGTTCCGCCCTTCTTATGATCCTGCTCACTACATAACTGTTGGGGAGGAACAAACTTTCTTCTGTACTCAAGGTTCTTCTGGCTGGTCTAATAATCAAATAAACATGAGACAGAATAGCACAAGAAAATAGCCGAATTTAATATGTACATGTGAATGGGAACCCCACATGCATAAGAGTCAGAGACCCCACATGCAGGAGAGATTCCCATACATATGTATGTATTAAATTTGGTTATTTTCTCTTGCTGTCTCCTGTCTATTTGATTATTAGACCAGCCAGGAGAAACTTGAGTTTGTTCCTCCCCCTAAACACCTATATGTCACCTCCCATATACCTAAGATATTCAAAGAGGAGCTCTGGGAGTCTAAACTACTCCTACATCAAACAGCAAGCCCAAGAAAGAGAAAGTTTGTCCCACAACCAAAATGTTTAGCACATGTCAATAAATCACAAAGCTTGTTTTGTTAACCTCTTATTTGTATATATATTTCCCCCATAACTCTGGTCTCTCTGATATGTTTGAAGATAGAAAAGTGGAGTGTATAAATGCAAGCTAAGTCAAGAAGTATAAAATATATAACTCAGATTTTCAAATCCCAGAGATGCTTTCAAAGCTTGGATATACAGGTGAACTAAACCTTTGAAGCTTCTAATGTTTGCCTCAGGAATGTGCCTTTATTACACAGAGAATGAAAACCATCCGTTACAGTAAGTGGCCTGATGTCTTCATGAGGGACTTTCAAATACATGAAAGAAACCTTGCCAGCGAGTCTCACTTATAGTGTACCTAGTGCCGGTGCACAGAAACAGCCAGAGACACAGAGGCGTGGGTTCCTCATCTAAAAAAATAAAGGAGATTTTTATTTTTCCTGGAAACAAAAATCAGTGCAACATGTGCCTGGAGGAGAGAACAAAGGTTGCTATTTTTCCTTAATGACAGCACTGGGTTCTGAAATTTAGCACAGCAGATAGAAAGAGTGTATATAGATTTCAGAAGATATCTAAACGTTATACAGGCACTTCCCTTAAGAATGAGCCGCACCAAACACAACAGCAGTTTTCTTTATTTTTTTCAAACAAAAACAAGACATTCTGAGAAAAAGAACCCCTATTCTTGACTCTCTCTGCCTTGATTTACTGTCAGGAACAAAAGACTTGGCTCTAATGGAGAACGGAAGGGGGGCAGGTGGGGGGGGGGCGGGAGGCAAGGAAGGGCTAACCTGTCTGTTCTGGTGACTTCCCACCTTCCATTAACTCCCAGCCTCAGGGGATGCTTCTCCCAGCTTCTCTCTCTGTTTCTATAATTGTCATTATTGTTTGCTAAATGTATCCCTATGGCTCTCTCCTGCAGTACACTCCTTCAGGATCTTAATGGATTCCTCTACTCTGACATTTCACAAATAAATCATGGAGATTGAGAAGTTCTTCTCCCAGGCCTGACCCTATTTGATGCATTTATATTAGACCCTAAGAAAAGAGGCTTTAAAAAAAAAAAAGCATTGATCAAATGTTCAAAGTGCAACAAAAATAGGCAAATAGGTAAGGTTTTTAAAAGACATTCTTGACAAGGCAATTTAATCTGCATAAATGAAAGATTAAACAGAAAAGAGAGAATGAAATTTGTAAAAGGAGACGCAGAGTAATTCAAGGAGGACTTGAAAGTCCCAGTCCCTGCTGGACATAGGAAACCAGAGGCCAGGCCCAGCAGCGCATCAAAAGACTGTATAGATACTTGAAAAAGTAAAGATGAATATTCAATGCTGATTAGAAATGTAAATGTGTGGCTCTAAGGGGCATAATTTCTGATGTCAGATATGTTAATGAACAAAAATTCAACAGGGTAAACTTAAAGAACTAATTGGCTTTATTGAAGGGTTCATGAGTCAGTTGGGAGGCATCCCCTCTAGTGAATGAAGAGGTACCCTGAGGAGCTGTACAAAATGAAGGTTTTCCTGGTCAGAAAATGGGCGGGATAGAAAGTGAGCAAAAGAAAAGAAAGGATGGTTCCAGGCAGGGTCACCTTTCTTTGGGGAAGGGCAGTAGGTGTCTTACCAGGCAGTTTACCACTAGTATTGATAGAAAATTACAAATTAATTTAAGGTCACACTCCTGGGAGAGGCTGAAACTGCTGTTACCTCTAGGTTTGCTGTCCCGGCGTGAACAACTCCACTTTGGGCTTGTCATTTCTTAACAGATAATTAAGAAAAGATCCTTTCATTGACTTATTTGGGGCTAGATCCACGGACAGATGATGAGTTTTGTAGGAGGAAAGAAGCATGTCAAGGGCTTTGCCAAAAGACACAGTGGAAAGGGGTTGTGGATGATAAAGGAATGAAAAACTTCATGGTTAGGATAATAGAGCAATCATTCTGTTGAGTATATACATAAATGGAGGTTTTCAAGTTAGGATGCATGAATTTCGCCACAGTCAGATGAAATTAAATCTTGAAAAATTCCACAGAAAACAGTGCTACTGAATAGCAATGAAAATATGAGGACGGGAAAACAGGGGCATGAAGCAGGGACCAAGATCACCGAGGTGCAGGAATTGAAATGACTGGAGGTTGGTACCACAGCCTGACAGCTGCGGTGTGACAGTTGAGCTAGTGCTCTGGTGGTAGGCTGACCTCTCCTCACCCACCCCAAAGAGAGCAGGGGGAAGTCTGCCTGCCGGAGAGATCTTACAATCCCTGGCAATGTTGTGACCTGTGTGTGAAAAGAATTACTCATTCTTCTCTGCATTCTAGTGAGAAATTCAAGTCTTGTTGAGTTTCTAACCTGAAGTTTATGGTGTCGGAATTGTGGAGGTCGTTCTTCTGGGCTGGTTGATCCTGGCTGTGTGGGCATCCATTACATCTGCAAGCTAAACTGAGGCAAAGGGGTCTGTCAGGGGAGATGTTTAAAACAGTGCACGGTGGCAAAGTGATAGGATGAGGGATATTGAAACCAACAGTCCTTATAACTTTGATTCAATTTATCTTTAAATCCTAGCTCTAGAAATCATCTCTCTCTCATGCGTCTACACCCCTCAGAGACCTAGCTTTTCCCCTTGATAATCAGCAACCTGCCTCATGTTCGCAAATCAGGACATCTGGCCATTAACGATAACATCATGAACTAAGTCTTGTTTCAGCTCCAGAGCCCTAAGGTGGAATGACCCCCTGGCTACCTTCCCCTGAAGCCACACTGAGGGTCACTGCAACAGGCCTCAGAAATCTCCTCAAGACCTGAAGAAACGACTCATTACCCTTACCTCAACCTCCGACCAATCAGCACCCGGCAGGGCCCTGAACCCCTAAAGCACCGTGTCTCGAGATTTTGCCCCCTGTAATCGATAACCCACACACCATCGAGAGTTCAGGCTTTTGAGAATTCCTTTCTCATTCTCCTGGCTGGTGCCATTCATAATAGATACTTCTCCACTGCAAACCTGGTGTTCAGCATTCACCTCTGCCAGCGCCAGGTGGACGGACTCCTTCTGTTCTGTAACAGTATCTGATCTCTATTATAACTCCTAAGCATAATGTGGCCTCCTTTATGTTACCCGACTTTCTTCTTTGTCTGTGAGCTTTCTCAGATGAGACGGACAGATGGTATATTGGGAGACAGGCTGGAATGAATCGGGGGGAAAGTGGGCAGTACTTCAGTAGAAGGTGAAAAAGATGAGAGCCTAAAGTGGCCCAGATTCCCAGCCTCCAGATAGTACATCAGCAGCATCTCCTCGTTTTGTTTTAAAATCAATTTCCTTCTGATTTCTTCCTCAATAAGACTTTGTTGACTGCTTTCACTTTAGTGTTTAAGTGTGTGTGGGGGGGGGGGGGGGGGGTGAGGGGGAGGGGTAATAGCATGTGAGTTATCTAGTGTCTTACCTTAATGAAAAAATATTGCCTTTAATATTTCCTCTGTGTTAACTGACTGGCTTAGCTCTTGATGTGATGAAAACAGATTATTCAAAGAATCGGTTCACTAAAAGCAGATACCACTGGAATAAGTGTCCATTCTAATAATTCAGCAGCTCAGTTTGCCTCCAGCAGATTAGAAGACTCAAAACAAAAAGAAAAATGGGGAGGAGAGACCATTGTAGCTCCTGCTCAATGGTTGAAATTTCTCATAACACTATCACAGGAAAATAGTTTACTAAGGTTATGACCGTAAGATCAAGATTTAGCTTAAGACTGAAAATTGCAATAATTTCTCTTCTTCCAATCCAGGATGCCAGCTAGGTAAATGCTGTCCTCCTCAGAGCAGATGTAACCTTTTGAAGGAGAGAAAAGGTCTGGAGATGAGTAAAGGCCAGAGGGGTCGGCACCATGCAAGGATAGGGCTGCCAGTTCAGCAGAGGGAATGCTCTTATTACCTCAAGATGCCTCAAAGCCGGCCTTTGGTATCCTATGTGAACATGGTGCAATGACACTGATTAGGACCCTGAAAATGGCTTAATGTACTATCTTCCCAATGCCCCCCATCAATTGTATGATGACAGAGAATAGAAATCTCTCCAGCCACAGGTGGTAAACGGAATTGAATTATTTTTCTATAATTAGTTTACCACCTGTATTAGTTTCCCAGGGCTGCTGTAACAAAGTACCACAAACTGGGTGGCTTAAACAACAGAAATTTATTGTCTCACAGTTCTGGCAACTAGAAGTCCAAGGTCAAGGTGTCAGCAGGGCTGGTTCCTTTTCAGAACTGGGAAGAGAATCTGTTCCATGCCCCTCTGCTACCTTCTGGTGGTCTGCTGGCAGTCTTTGGCATACCTTAGGTTGTAGATGCACCACTCTAATCTCTGCCTTCATCTTCACATGCCGTTCTCCCCGCTGTGTATGTCTCTATGTTCAAATCCCACCGCCCCCCCTTTGTCTTTGTTAATCCACATCCAAGGATATTTTTCCATTGATTTTAGGTAGAGTGGAAGAGAGGGAGGGAGAAAGGGAGAAAGAAACATTGATGTGAGAGAGACACATCTATTGGTTGCCTCCTGCACGCACCCTGACCTGGGCCAAGGATCAAACTTACAACCCAGGTACACGCCCTTTATCAAGAATCCAATCTGTGACCTTTTGGTGCATGGCTGATGCTCTAACCACTTAGCAACACTGGCTAAGGACAAATATCCCCTTTTATTTTATTTTTTTATTTTTTAATCTGAGGATATTTTTTCCCATTGATTTTTAGAGAGAGTGAAATGGAGAGGGAGAGACAGAGAGAAACACCGATGTGAGAGAGACACATCAATTGGTTGCCTTCCACATGCCCCCAACCAGGCCCGGGAGCAACTGAGATATATGCCCTTGCCTGGAATCAAACCCTGGACCCTTCAGTCTGTAGGCCCATGCTCTATCCACTGAGCCAAACCGGCTAGAGCCAAATATCACATTTTTATAAGGACACCAGTCATATTGGATTAGGGCTCACCCTAGTCACCTTATTTTAGTTTGATTGCCACTATAAAGACCCTATTTCCATGTATGGTCACATTCTGAGGTCCTGAGGATTAGGACTCTAGCGTAACATTTTTTTGGAGGACACAGTTTAACACATGGTACCACCTAAGTTAGTTGGCAATAATTAAGCTGGTTTTTTTCCATCTATCCTTAAGTGAGAATAACCACCTGCCCTTGAAAATGAGCATACCCACCAAGCCTTCTAATGGAAATCTGGTCTTTCAAATTACTGGTTCCAGATCCTTCCAGAGTGGAACTGTGCCTCTTCTGAATCTAAGGAGCAAAAGTGACGCTTCCGGTGGTATTTAATCCCCATGCCTGCTCTGGAGGTTGCTGCCAGGACTCCAAGTTCCCATCCAATGACCTGCCTTTGCTGACAATCCGAGGGATGTTACAGTGACCTCATGAGAGGGTGATGGCCCCCAAAGTGTGTAATATCAGCCACAGAAGACCTACTTCTCCCACCAACAATGCCATCTCCACTATTATGGTTACATTCTGCCCTTTCTCTTGAGGTTGGAGAAGACTTCAATGTAGAGGGCATTTGCCCCAAAAGTATCAGCTCTTAGAGATCTTAAAAAGCAATCCCCCTTTTCAGCTGGCCATCCCCTCTACTGAGAATACTAGGATTGGGGCTGCCAACTCACTGAGGGTATCATTTACAATCTCTCCTCACCTAATATTACAAATCTAATAGAATTTACATCATGAGCCTCTGGCAAGCATACCCATTACAAGTAGCCTGATGAGCCACATCTGAGAACTTGGAGTTACAAGGAAGAAAACTGACATCACAGAGATTCAAAGATAATTGCATGATAGCACAATGAAAAATAAGTGGTATGACAACACAAAGTAACTAGGCATCTGATTGATTATCCCTTTATTCTTGTACATAACCCTCCTCCTGTCCTTGGACCTCATTCAGAAACCAGAATGCTCACGAATTTGAAAGAAGTGTGAGATCTTTGGCTTCCACATGTGTGCCTTGCCTGGGTAATACACTCTCATATGTGTTGCAAGGCCCTGACTGAAGTTTTTTATGTGTTATTTTCCAAGTTGGGGAGAGGCCAGACTCCTTCCCTTTGGGGCAGTTTTTCCTTTACCTTTTAAAAAAAATATGTTTCTATTCATTTTTTTAGAGAGAGAGGAAGGGGAAGGGTTAGAAAGATAGAAACATAGCCTGGCTGGGCGTGGCTCAGTGGTTGAGCATTGACCTATGAACCAGGAAGTTATGGTTCCCTTCCCAGTCAGGGCACATGCCCATGTTGCAGGCTCTATCCCCAGTGGGGGGCATGCAGGAGGCAGCCAATCAATGATTCTCTCTCATCATTGATGTTTCTATCTCTCCCTCTCCCTTCTTTTCTAAAATCAATAAATATATATATATAAAGCAAAAAGAGAAGAAACATCACTGAAAGGAGTATCATCGATTGGCTGCCTCCTGCATGGCCCCCACCAGGACATGTGTCCTGACCAGGAATTGAACCAGCAACCTCTTGGTTTCTGGGTTGATGCACAACCACTGAGCAACACTGGCTGGACTCTTTTAGCTCTTTATCCACCAATGCTCAGCCACACAAACACTAAAAACACCACTTTGGAGGCTGTATCCAATAATTGAGAGGTTTCAAAAAAAAGAAATCACAATGAAAACCT
The DNA here is from genome assembly GCF_028538775.1 of Myotis yumanensis. Lineage (NCBI taxonomy): Eukaryota > Metazoa > Chordata > Mammalia > Chiroptera > Vespertilionidae > Myotis > Myotis yumanensis. Next base: position 52,744,455 of record NW_027223757.1, on the reverse strand, counting down.
CACATTACTGGAGGGATTATTTGTGAGGTCACAAATGTTGATTTCATTGACCACCCGATGGTGATGAGGAAGCTCTGCAGGCAGGCAGAGAGGTGTGCACAGGGGTTTTGGAGACCTTAGTAATATAAGTCAAATGGTCTTTATGATTGTGGGGGGAAGGTGATATTTCTTGAGGAAAATGACAGTTTTCTAGTTCTATTATTCTTTTCATGAGTCAGTTGGCTATACCATGTGGGTTTTTTAAAAATAGAGAGGTAATGAAAAGCAATATTACCAAGAGAAGAAAGCATTCTTCAGCTTTGGCTTTTAAAACCTGTGCCGCATCGCATACATTTTGTGCTCATCATAAACACAAGGCCATTATTTCAGACAAAAGGGAAAAGGATGCTTATTGTTTGTGATGCAACAAGAAGCAAATAAAAAGGGCTGAACTGATTATCATTCAGTGCAAACTAGTTGCTTCTCTTGATTGATGCAAAGAACTTTTCCTACAGTCTGTTAGAACGTAACTGGAAATTGGCAAAAGTTAAGCCAGGTTCTCAGGTGGAATAGAAGAAGGTTCAAAGTTGAGTTGTTATACAGTTCTTATGCCATCTGTTTTCATGGTGCTTAGAGAAGATTCAGGGGGTACAAAAAACAAACAAACAACACACACACACACACACACACACACACACACACCTTTGTCTCAGTGATAAAGCTGAATAACTCAGGTGAGGAAATAAAAGAGAAAAGACTATGCTGAGGAGAGTACAGGAGAGATGCTCTGGGACCAGGGTTTTAAAATATATTCATTCTGATCCTTCCCTGAGGCTGCAGAAAACTACCTACTGCCCATGTCACCCCTCAACACAGAGGCCAAAAAATAGTTACTGAAATTCTCTGCTTTGGGAAAGAGTAACCTTATTCTCTGCTCTGGTCCCAGGAGAGAAGGGATGATGCATGGCGAGGGAGTGATGATAGAAAACCCGCACCCACAGGAGGGCTCTTCCCTTTGCTTATTATTGACAAGAGACAATAGCCAAAGACCTTAAGTGCTATTAAGGTCAAGAAAGTGCTCAAGAAAGTGCTGGAAAGCGGGTGTGGTGACTAAAACACAGAAACCCTGAGAACTTTTAGGTCAATCTCTATTATTACCAGTCGTGTGAACTTGGGCAAGTCACAGCTGGTTCTGAGTCTCAGTCTCCTCTCTGTAATACGAGCATAAATCACTACTCTCAGAAGTACTGGTGTGATGAAGATTTGCAGGGACAATACGCACACAAATAACAGTGGCAAATGGGAGCAGAGACCATTTTATTGCTAACTGGGCTGGTGCCTGTGCCCTGCAGTAATCTGGACTGCAGTGTGTTGCTTAAGCTCAATTAAGCTTCATAGATCTTTTTTCTCTGCTAGAAGGCCAGATCTGGCCGCTAAGCAGCCCTTGGAGACCAAAACACTCAGTGTTTACATGTGAAGAAGAAAAGAAAGCTAGAAAATGGCTAGCCTACTAACAAAATCCAGATGCTAGGCAAGCTTGTCACATGAGGCTGGATGCTAAAGGTCAGAGAGAAGATTCCCCTAAGCAGGTGTCTCAAAACATGGCTACCCTAACCATCAGAAAGTGTGGCCCGGTTAGTATGGAATTTGGAGTTAAGGGAGGCAGGAGCTAGAGGGGGCACCACCATCTACCTGCCTTCTTATCTCAAAGGACTGAGGTGGCAATCAAATCAAAAAGTAAGGTGAAATCTCTTTGTAAAGTGTAAAGTACTAGAAATATCAAGGGTTATAATATTTAGCAATAGAGAGAAGGCATGAGAGAGATTTTGCTAATGAACCACCACAGTAAACCACCATAGCAGAAACAGGCCTTGAAACATCTTTGAGCCTCTCTCTTCAGGGAATGCCCATCTAGTCTTAAGGCAGGAAAGTCAGAATAAGGATCAAAGGCCTCAAGCTCTACCCTTCCCCTTTTCTGTCTTGGCTAGAACATTGCAAATATGACTTTTACTGACCACCTGTTCCCCTGATGCCCCCTCCCCGATTTCCTGTAGTTAAGACAAACAGAAACCAGTCTCTACTGGTTTCTGTAGCTATATTGACCTAAAAGTGACCAACAGGGCCATTACAATATCATTATAGTAAATTTGCATTGTGGTTTTGGAACTACTCTACCCCCCAAATCATTATGATGGTTCTAGGATGATTAAAACAAACAAACAAAAAATCACTATCTGGAGAGGAGGGACAAGGACCAACCATGTTGTCAGTAACCCCACCAGCTTCAGAAGCGGAAGAGCACCCTATCCCCACCCTGCCTACGTTTAATAAAAACCTTCCACTCACACGCCATCTGGGCGTCTCATTCCCCGAGGTCACTCACTCTCACTCTGCAGTGCATACTTCCCTTTTAATAAATCTAGTTTGCTGAATCTTCCCATCTAGCTCTCGAATTCTTTCTTGTGTGGTGACAAGGACCTGGACTTTGTTATTGGGTTGAGGCCTTTCTTGGTCTCCCCGGTTCCCCCCTGGCATGAGTCTTAGCGGTGAGCCTCTAGAAAACATTGGGTTTCCAATTCTATTGAACAAACTGGAAGTAGGGGGTGATTACTGAAAAGCCCAGCTTCGTACAGTGACATTGACACTGGTATTGACTTTGACATATAAAATTAGAGTGGTGAGTCTAGGGACCTGCCTCTGGGTCCTGCCTGCTTGCTGTCAATGGGAGGCTGTTGTGATACACTGCTAGAGAAACACAGTGTATAGAGAAATTAAGTTATTGGCTCCTTAGGTACTTACTCTGAGGAGCAATTCCAAGTTTCTATTCAAATTTAACATTTGAATACTAAATTCCCTCTTTCATTCCCTTAGATTTCTCTTTCCTTTGTTATCAAAGAGACTTCAGTAATCAGAACCAATCTAAATGTTGAGCAGCATAGAAGTGGGTAAATATATTGCTACACCCATACAATGGGACACTATGGAACCAGATGTGAGATAATTGTGATATAATAAACTAAGTGACAAGAACGTCTTACAATGTAGTAGATAAGCTTGGATTTCATTTTAGTAAGACAAACAAAACCCATAATTATATGGGGGGAAAAAGCTATATTTATTTTCTTCTTTTCACTTTTCTTCATATTCCATATTTTCTACAAAGAATATATAGAACCACTTTATTATTAAAAAGTAATAAGTGTTTCTTTACAAATAATAATTTTTAAAGGACTTATTAATTATTTTTAACTCATTAAAGCTTAGCTTTAATTCTAAAGTGAATCTTGGAAAATGTGATACCTCAAAACCATGATGTTTTTCAGATCCATTCACATTGGCCAGAAAATATATAGCCCCAGACACTGGGGCCTGATGCCTGGGACCAAAGAGTGGCAATGGGGTGTGCGGTACCTTCTGGAGAAATCTGGAAGCAGCCTGAAAACTTCTAGCATGGCCCAAGGGAGAACCAATAGGGTTCTTTCAAATAAGATTCTCCCTGTGCTCTGAAGAGGTTCGGGGTATGCCACCTCAAAATATGCCACGCCAGCATTAGAATTATTTTGAGCTGAAGGCAATTGAGAAAAATAGAGGTTGATCTCTCTGTCCTCTCCCTCCCCGCCACACTCCACTTGCCTGAAAGCAGAACACATTTTCCCCTTGTGAAGGGATCCTCCTCCTAACTCCCATCTAGGAAGGGAATGATAACCTTATCACTGGAAAGTAGATGCTGCTGAGAAATAATCTACACAAACAAATCTTACTGACTGGCCCACTAGTTTCTCCATATGCTTATCTCCCCCCAATTTGCCAACCCTTCTCTACAAATTCATTGTTCTTTGCTAAGATACTCTATGAGTCCGAGTTCTAACCAGCCCTTAGTTCAGTGGTTCTCAACCTTCCTAATGCCAAGACCCTTTAATTCAGTTCCTCGTGTTGTGGTGACTCCCAATTTCATTGTTACAAATTGAACATAATTAAAGCATACTGATTAATCACAAAAACAATATGTAATCATATATGTGTTTTCCCATGGTCTTAGGCGACCCCTGTGAAAGGGTCGTTCGACCCACAAAGGGGTTGTGACCCACAGGTTGAGAACCGCTGGCTTAGTTACTCATCATTGAGTTCTCCCATATATATATATGTACATTGCTCATGTTAATAAATTCATTCTGAAAATCTTTTTTTTAATTGATGTATTTTTACCATTTACATTTCATGTAATTATTTATATCTTTGTATTTAGGTCTAGAATTCTATTATTTGTTTTGTGTTTGTTTCTTCAGTAGTTCATTCACCTGTTTCTCCTCTTCCACTTTTCTTTGGGCTATTTGAAAATTTTAATTTATCTATTGTGCTTTTACTACGTTTTTTTAACAGTTATTTTAGTGGCTACACTTAACTTTTCTAGAATCAATATTTTACCACTTCAAATGGGGTTTAAAAACCTTACCAGGATGTAGGTCCCTCCTTCCCTTTATATTGTAGTTCTATCATATATTACATCAACATATATTGAAAATGACATCTTTCAACAAATGTTTAAACTATTCTTATGCACAGTCACTTCCTTTCAACTTTATAATCAATTTGTCAATGTCCTTAAAACATTCATCTTGGGTTTTTATTAAAATTACAATAAAATTATAAGTATTTGGGGGAGAATTGCTATTGCTTAATAAAGTGTTTGACACATAAGAGTTCTTAGTAAGTATTTGTTGAGTGAATGAGCAATTTGAATTACTGAGGAGTCCTGCAGCGGTTCTCAACCTGTGGGTTACGAACAATGAAAATACATCCTACATATCAGATATTTACATTACGATTCATAACAGTAGCAAAATTACAGTTATGAAGTAGCAACGAAAATAATTTTATAGTTGGGGGTCACCACAACATGAGGAACTGTATTAAAGGGTCGCGACATTAGGAAGGTTGAGAACCACTGCGAGGAACATGGGACGCCTTTCATTTACTAACATATTTTAAGTTTTTTTAAAAAATAAGTTTATGTTAGAGTAGTTAATCTACACACGAGTGGTTAAAGTTGACCATACCACAACACTGACTCCCTTGGCCATACTGATTTGTCCAGGGATGGACATCTGACCCAAGTTGTGACAACCACTAACCCTTATCAGAATTTTAAATTTGGGAACAGAGAGAAATAGTTGTAGTTTCTCTGATGTGGTGGATGGAATGAAATGGAGACTTGCCACTAAGGGTAGCCATGACACTGTTCCATATAAGGAAAGCCTGCCAAAGGCAGAAGAGGGATTTATTCCTTTCCTGGTTCCAGTTATTCCAGGAGCCCAGCTGAAATGGTATTCTTCTTGCAATTAACAAAGTGACAAGTCATCCTTTTAGCCTAAGCTTGTTCAAGTTGAGTTTCTGTTACTTAAAATTGAAAACATCCAAACAATCATAAATATCCATAATGATTCAGAGAGAGTTATCTCTAAGGTGCCAAGTAAAAATCACTAAAGAAACTACTTTCATGAATAGGTAATGATTATTACTATTTAATTATTCATTAAATATTGATATATAAATGGTAGCTTTCAAAGTATTTAAGAATACTTGGAAACTATTTTTAAAAGTCATTTAAGCATTTTCCTTGCTATCTTTCCCAACTTAATTAGCCTAGCAAATGGTAGTCAATCAAAAATAAACTTATGGCTAGCCTCTGTTAAATTATTTAAAATTATGAATTAATTAAATATTACAGTGCTATTTTTTTCAATTAATAAAATAAGGTGCCATAATTAGAAACCTTTTATAATTTAAAAGTATTAAAAAATCCTACTTACGATATTTTTCTTTCTATATCCATCAGAAGATAGTTTGAGGATCCCAAAACTCCTGACACTGTGCAGTGGCCAAAGAGCCATAGATAATTAATGTGTAATTGTGCGGAATCCATTTCTCCTTTATCTTTAATCCTATCTAATAATAGACAAAAATTGAAATTAACCATACCTCCACTACGCTTCCCATTGGCTAATCACCGAGATATGCAAATTAACCGCTAACAAAGATGGCAGCCGGCAGCCACGCAGCTGAAGCGAGCAGGAGGCTTGCTTGCTCCAGTGATGGAGGAAGCCAAGCTTCCTCCTTGCTGCGGCCCGGGCTCTGAGCTCCACTCTAAGCAACAAAGTTGCAATTATAGAAGCTAAACAAACCCCAGATATCTGCTTTCAGTAGGCGGTGGCCTCAGAGCTGGAGCAGCAACAAAGTTTCAATTATAGAAGGTAAATAAATCCCAGAATAAAAAAAAAAAAAAAAAAAGAGAGGCTGGGAGCTTCAGTCGCCGGTGGGCTTGGCCAGCCTGAAAACCTTCAGCCCCTCATCCAGACTGGCCAGGCACCCCAGTGGGGACCCCCACCCTGAAGGGTGTGTGGCCAGCCTGAAAACCTTCAGCCCCTCATCCAGGCTGGCCAGGCACCCCAGTGGGGACCCCCACCTTAAAGGGGGTGCAGGCAGCCTGAAAACAGCCATCAGCCCCTCATCCAGGCTGGCCAGGCACCCCAGTGGGGACCCCCACCCTGAAGGGGATGTGACCTGCTGCAAACAGCCATCAGCCCCTCACCCAGGCTGGCCAGGCACCCAAGCAGGATCCCCATCCTGATCCAGGACACCCTTCAGGGCAAACCAGCAGGCCCCCACCCATGCACCAGGCCTCTATCCTATATAGTGAAAGGGTAATATGCAAACTGACCCTAACAGCAGAAAGACTGGGAATGACTGGTCACTATGACACACACTGACCACCAGGGGGCAGACGCTCAATGCAGGAGCTGCCCTCTGGTGGTCAGTGAGCTCCCACATGGGGGAGCTCTGCTCAGCCACAAGCCAGGCTGATGTTGCCAGTACAGCAGTGATGGTGGGAGCCTCTCCTGCCTCCTCAGCAGCGCTAAGGATGTCTGACTGCAGCTTATGCCTGCTCCCCGCTGGCAAGTGGACATCCCCTGAAGCCTCCCGGGCTGCCAGAGGGATGTCTGACTGCCAGCTTAGGCCCAATCACCCAGAGAGCGGGCCTAAACCAGCAGGTGGTCATCCCCCGAGGGGTCCCAGATTGTGAGAGGGCACAGGCTGGGCTGAGGGACCTCCCCCCTCCCCCCCCCTAATGCACAAATTTTTGTGCACTGAGCCTCTGGTATGAAATAAAAGCCATTGGAATATATATCGAGAGGCTTGGAGTCAATAGTCTTTATGTCCCTTATAAGGCATCAGATTTAATTATCCCATCCCTATATCCTCCCTTTCCTGGTCTGTAGGTGGAAGTAGGATCCATAGAGGAGAGCTAGTCTCCTGTACCCTAGAGAAGAATGAAGCTGCTGTACATGGGGCAGTGGAGAGAGTTCTTTATGCCCTTGGAGATGAAGAACAAGGATGACTATTTTAGTTGATACCAAGGTTCTGAAATCAGTGCTGGGTTTCCATAGAGTCAGAGTTTATAGATGATCATGTGGCCAGTTTGAAGGATGTAGGGCCAACCCTACACTCACCTTCAAATGTCCGGTCCTCAAATTACTCCATTCAACATTTATTCTAGACTAGAGGCCCGGTGCACAAAAATTTGTGCACTCGGGGGGGGGGGGGGGGCGAGCGGGTCCCCCAGCCCGGCCTGTGCCCTCTCGCAGTCTGGAACCCCTCAGGAGATAACGACCTGCTGGTTTAGGCCTGCTCCCGGGTGGCAGAGGGCAGGCCCAATCCTTAGGTGCAGCCCCTGGTCAGGCTCAGAGCAGGGCCGATTGGGGAGTTGGGGCGCCACCCCGTCATGCACAGAGCAGGGTGGATCAGGAGGTTGCGATGCCACCCTCAGTCACGCTCAGGGTAGGGCTGATTGGAGGGTTGGGGCGCTGCCCCCTGTCACTCACAGAGCAGGGCCCATCAGGGGGGTTGGGGCTCCGTACCCTGTCACACACAGAGCAGGGTCAATAAGGGGGTTGGGGAGCTCCCCCCTGTCACTCACAGAGTAGGGCCGATAGGGGAGCTGGAGCACCGCCCCCTGTCACACACAGAGCAGGGTGGATCAGAGGGATGGGGTGCTGCACCCTGTCACACTCAGGGCAGGGCTAATGGGGAGGTTATGGCTCTACCCTGTCACACACAGAGCAAGGCCCGTGGAGGGGGGTTGGGGTGCCACCCTCTATCACCCACAGAGCAGGGCCGATCAGGGGGTTGGGGCGCCACCACTGTCACACTCAGGGCAGGGCCGATGGGGAGGTTATGGCTCTACCCTGTCACACACAGAGCAGGGCTGATCAGGGGGTTAGGGCGCCTCACCCTGTCACACACAGAGCCGCAGGGCGATCAGGGGATTGGGGAGCTCCCCCCTATCAAGCAGAGAGCAGGGCTGATCAGGGGGTTGGGGCGCCTTCCCCTGTCACGAACAGAGCAGGGCGGATAGGGAGGTTGTGGCCCCGCCCCCTGTCACACACAGAGCCGCAGGGTGATCAGGGGGTTTGGGCGCTGCCCCCTGTCATGCTGATCCGGTGCCAGGAGGCCTCGCAGCTCCACTGATCCCAGTGCTGGGAGGCATATTACCCTTTTACTATATAAGATAGAGGCCTGGGGGCCAGCTGGTTTGCCCTGAAGGGTGTCCTGGATCAGGGTGGAGGTCCCCACTGGGGTGCCTGGCCAGTCTGGGTGAGGGGCTGAGGGCTGCTTTCAGGCTGGTGGTTGTTGACTGAAGCTCCCAACCGCTCCTTTTTTTTCTCTTTTTTTAATTTTATTCTGGGCCAGCTTTAGCTCTGGCTCTAGCTCTGAGGCTTCTGCTGCTGAGCGTTCTATAATCGAAACAATGTATAACTCCAGCTCTGAGATCCCGGCCTTTTGTTTAGCTTCTATATTTGTTAGAATGTTTCAAACTGCGGGCTCAGAAGCTGGCAGCGCAGGCGGGGAACGTTGGAGTCCTCCTTCACTGCAGCAAGCAAGCCTCATGTTCGCTTCCAGCTGCCTGGCTGCCGGCCGCCATCTTGGCTGACAGTTAATTTGCATATACTCACTGATTAGCCAATGAAAAGGGTAGCGGTTGTACGCTAATTACCATGTTTCTCTTTTATTAGTGTAGATTCTACCTATCATCTCTTTGTGGTCCTCATTTTAAATACAAATACTTCTGGGAGAGGCAAAACATTGCTGCAATATTGTTATGCTTTAGCAAAAATTGGTTTGTCAATATCCCTCTAATCATCTTCATGTCATCCTCATGATCACAGACATCATTTATCAGGTGCTGATTTTATTCCAGACATGCCATATCTGGGTCAGAATGGTGCATACACAGACACTTAAACACAATTTAAGAATCATTCATAGCAGTTATAGATGAAGAAGTCAATTATAAATTACTTATCAAAATCCTTCAAGCAAAATAAATTGCTTTTTTCATCAATTTATTAATATCCAGTTTCATAGAGCAGCATAAAATAATTTATATTTGGGTTTGAAATGCACTTTGTGCATTTGTTTAAATGGAAATGTAGAATTCTAGGAATACTTCTTTCATAGTTTAAGTGTTTTTGCCACCCCCACCCCCATAATCTGTTAAAATCCTAATACCCAATGTGATGGTATTAAAATGTGGAGCCTTTAGGAGGTGCTTAGGTAATGAGGGTGGAACCCTTATGAATGGGATTAGTGCCCTCCTAGCCTCTTCCTGTGAAGATACAGGGAGAAGTTGGTAGTCTCCAACCCATAAGAGAGCCCTCACCCAACCATGCTGACACTCTGATTTTGGTCTTCTAGCCACCAGAACTGTGAAAAATAAATGTTTGTAGTTTATAAGCCATCCAGTATGTGGTATTTTGCTATAGCATCCCCAGAGGGCAAAGCCAACTTCTAAGCAAAAAATAACATGGCACGATATGAAAGTCTCTATCAGAAGAGCAGGGGAAATTTTTATGGTTTCAAAAAACCTTCTTGATGCCAACTGGATCACCATTCCGCCCAGGAAGGGAAAAGTACACAGCCTTCTAGACGGGCACAACCACCACGCAGGCTTCGTTGTCCATGCTGGACATTTCTGGATGCCTGGCTGGGTGGGGCCAAGCTGAGAGGAGAGAGGAAGAAGGACACCTTCACTTTCCCAGGGAAAGCAGTATTGTGAATGGGTGACTGACTAATCCATTCCAATCTATCTATATATCTATCATCTGTCTATCTATCTGTCAGTCTATCTACATGTCTATCATCTATCTGTCTATCTAATTTCTTCCTCCCCTCCCTTATTGTTGGGGAGGAAGAAATTTTACTATACCCTTCTAGGTCCTTCTAGCTGGTCTAAGAATTAAATGACATAAGGCAGATTTTAACAGGAGAAAATTAAATTTTAATATGTGCTTTTGGGAGAATTCACATAAACATAAAAATTCCAAACATAGTAAGGCACCATGAGGTATATATACGTCATTCTGGAGTAAGGAGAAGGAGGTAGGGACCTGGGACTTCAAAGGAAAATAAGGCAATTCACAGGGAGATGAAAAGAATTAATATTTAGCAAACAAATGTTTTTTGGGCCATCTAGAGACAATGGGTCACAGAGAGGACTTTGATCTTGCTAGGTTCCTCCCTGTTTACCACACTAGTCATACTATACTATGCTTGTCTATGACCATAGCTCTTCCTGAACGGGTCTTCTATCTTAAATTCCCATAGGCATTTAAGGTTGGAGGAAGGCCAAAGACTGTTCCTCAGCCTTTTGTTTCTTAAAAATAAAATAACCTTCACACTAGAGAGGTACTTTTTAGGGTGGCAAAATTTGCTTCACTACATTATCAAGATATATGCTGAGATGCACTTTTCTGCTTTGTCACAAATGCTTGTGCAAAGTTCTTAATTAGAATAATCCTATATAATAAAAGGGTAATATGCAAATTGACCCTAAAGGTGGAATGACCAAGAACGACTGGTCGCTATGACGTGCACTGACCACGAGGAGACAGATGCTCAATGTAGGAGCTGCCCCTTGGTGGTCAGTGCACTTCCAGAGGGGGAGTGCCACTCAGCCAGAAGCCAGCTCATGGCTGGCCAGCACAGCAGCAGTGGCAGGAGCCTCTCCCGCCTCCGTGGCAGCACTAAGGATGTCTGACTAAAGCCATTAGTCGGACATCACCCGAGGGCTCCTGGGCTGCCAGAGGGATGTCTGACTGCCAGCTTAGGCCTAATCCCCCCAGGGAGTGGGCCTAAGCCGGCAGGTAGACATCCCCCAAGGGCTCCCAGACTGTGAGAGGGCACAGGCCAGGCTGAGGGACCCCTCTGAGTGCATGAATTTTCGAGCACCAGGCCTCTAGCACATTATATAGTTACAGTTGGACAATCCAGGTTGATTGCTGGATTTCAGCCAGGGCCGTTGGCTCTCCACACTTGGGTCACCATCTAGGCCACTTCCCCTGTGCACCAGGCATGCTGCATTTTCTGTGATTATATGATGATACCTGAGTTACTCTGGGCCTAATAATTATTTACTTCTTGAAACCACCTGTGTCCACCAGCAAGGACTTGAAATTCAAATGCACTCAATTGAAATTTACATACTTTCCCAAAATACAGATTTCCCTCTCTTCCAGTCCCCAGCACACTTATCTCCCTTCCCTAATTTTCCTTTCTTTTTCTCTTTCCCAACATGTGTATAATCATCTGACATACTCTGTATTTAATTTGCTTATTGGTTTGTCTTCTGTGCCCTCACCCTACTACAAATAAGCTCTGTGAGTTAAGAAATTTTTGTCTTGTATTGACTATTGTATCCCTAGCATTAGAGTATCTGGCACATGATAGGTATTCAGTAATAATTATTGAGTAAATAAATAACATTTTATAGGCATAAAATTCCCATCTATTTTAGTACAAGATGGATGGGAATTTTTAAAACTACAGAAAAGCACCAAGAAGAAAATAAAAATCACCACCCATAATACCACCAAACAAAGATGTTAATATTGTGGTTGTCAGACTGTGGGGCAAAGTGTAATGGTCACTGTAATGAGAAGGTATCTTCCAACTGAAAAACAAAGCAGGCAACTCCATAGAATATAACAGACTTTATTACAGAGTAATTTACTTACAGACATAGGGTCAGTGCAGACAGATGACCCGGCAGTTCTGCACACATTATTCTCCACTGCCAGTCTCCTGTTACAGAACTTTTTTACATTATAACTCAGGTACTAATGATTGACAAGACAAAGGGACAAACAATGCAGAGGCACCAGGGGTCTTGTGGTAAATGATTGCTCATGACTGATACTCTCACCAGTTTTATATTGATCTTGGTTGTCATGCCATTCCTTACAAAAATATTTAAGGTTACATTTGAAGGAACATAGATAATCAGCAACTCGAAGGCTTTAAATATGCTTGCTGAGGACAGTGAGGTTGGCCAAAGGTCACAGCATAAAAGTTAAAAATGAAATCCGGACACAGAGATGGAGCTGGTTTTGTTCACAGCTACATCTATAGAGAATACAAATATATTCCGTGTGTCTTTTTCTCAATGTGTAATGAACACCATTAGAATTGTGCCCTGGTCAGGTAGCCCAGTTGGTTAGAGCATTGTCCCCAAATGCCAAGGTTGTGGGTTCGATCCCCAGGCAGGGCACATACATATTATATGTGATTACTCCCTAATTGGAGGTAAAGAAAGCGCGGCTCAGCAAAGCTCAGGAAGTGGACCGGCCTTGAGGTGATGACTGATGCCAGAGCTGAGCTGAGGGATGGCTGTCTGGCTCATCACCTCCATGTTCTTTCCATTTTGCCATTCGTGCCCTAAGTGGCAAAAGAGAGGAAAGAGGGAAGGAGAAGCTCCTGGTTATAAACAGTTTATAATACTTAGTGTCATTTCTGCCAAAAATTCCCATTCGGGACATTTAGAACCTAAAGAAACATTTTTAAAATTAGCTAAAAGCAAGAATTTAAATCATGTGACTTTCAGTGCATGACAGATCATAGGTTTAATATAACCTAACATAAAGTTCAATTACTAGTCTTTCAGATTCAATAATCTTTTTGGAGACAGGTATAGTAAGAACATGAACTTATTTATTATTATTCCCCCTTGGTATAAGAAAAGTATTTAAGGCAGATTTAGTAGACTGTAAATTTTTTAGGTTAATTCCAAATGGCACATCATCAGTCTGATAAATTTGCTATAGGCTGACTCTTGGCTTTTCCAGCACAGGACAAAAAGAAAAGCTGATTCAATCAGTTGGGCAAATGTATAATGTGGGTAGCCACTCCAGTATGTGTCTACTACAACCTAGGTCATTTTTCAAAACAGAGCCTAAAAAGTACAATGATTTGGTTGTATGTGGGTGTATATGCAAGAACATTAGAGGAATATTTGGAAGAAGATACTCCAAAACAGTGGCATGACTGTTTATGAGTGGCAAGTTTATGAGTGACTTGTTTTCTTCGCAATTTATGCATGTACAGTAAAATTCTTCATGCAACAATAGGAATTAGGCCACAATGCCATTAACACTTGTCCACACTCCTCAGCCACGTCCCATTTTGCTAAAATGTTTACATCTAGGAGATGGACCGTTGTAAGAAAATTGATGAGAGAGAGAACCTGCTAAGGAAATGGTAGACAGTGCCTTCTTGAAAAACAGACAATTTGAAGTGTGTCATGTTGTCCCAGTATTCTCAAACCTGACTTCTCTAGATTGGGTTGACAAAATGGACACCAGCTCATTAGAAGATCCCTGGAATTCCCAATTAGCTACAGGACCCAAACATCCTCATCCATATTTATATCAGAGTGGGCATCTACCACCAGGTGGCATCAAACCACATCTGGGACCAGACGGGATTTGGAGAACTTGGTTGGACTTCCAGAATGTCAGGCAAGCTAGTTACACATGCTCGCTCAGGCCATTTTACATGTTTGACTTATTACATTATGGTGGGATCTCACTGCATGACTTTCTTTTTCCGAACTAATAAATATTTTAAATTAATTTTTTGGTAGATGATTCATTGACTTCTTTCAGATCTCCAATGAAGTAATGGATTTATACAATGTTCAACCATCTCTGCTAACATCACACACAAAAAAAAGAAAGACAAGCAGACATTTTTCTATCTCCTGGTGAGAGAATGGAATGCTGTATATGAAATCTTGTCAAAATATCAAGCCTGTATCAGCTCAAGCCTCTAGATATAACCTTCAGTTTACAGACACATTGGGGAGAATGGAACATTTAAAAGGACACCATGGAGCCAATCAGCAAAATCTGGAATATAGGAAATTATTATACTCTTAAAAAATAAAGTTTAATATGGTGATGGAAGGAGATTTGACTTTGAGTACTAACATACTGTTAAATATATAGATGCTGTATTATAAAATTGTACACTTGAAACATATAATTTTATTAACCAATGTCACACCAATAAATTTAATAATAAAAAGTATAAATAAATAAAATTCAAGGGGAAAATTAAAAAAAGAAAAAGAGGGGGAAATAGAGGGTTTAGTAATCAAATGTCATCTGGGTCATCACATAAACAAACCAACTGTATGGAAAAAAATGAGCATAATTTTAAACACTGACTCTTATGATGTTTAAGTTATTGCTAAAATGTTAACATGTAATAATAGCAGTGTGTTTATATTTTTAAATATGCTCTTATACTTTAAAGGCAAGTACTAAATACTTACTGATAAAATTGTATAATGTCTGAAATTTGCTTGAAAATAATCCAGGGGGGACGAGGGGTTGGGAGTATAGATAAAACAAGATTGGCCATAAGTAGATAAGTGTTAAAGTCAGGTAATGGATATGTGGGACTCACTTTATTCTCTTTTTCTGTGTTTAAAAATGTATGTAAAAAAAAGCTAAAAGAGAAACTACAAAGTTTCCATTCCATCCTCTCTTCTTCCCAGTTCCCATTTCTCCCTAGGTAATAATTACTTGTAGTTTCTTACTAATCCTCTTCGAGTTTTATGCAATAAGTTGTTTTTATAATTGGAAATACATTAAAGTATATATTTTTTAAGAGACAGATTTCTTGGGAGCATCTGACTTTCAACCTATCAGTTGACAGTTATTTGAATTCATTCCTTAAGACTGATGCTCATTTCCTCTCTGAGTTCCATGGACACGGCACCAGATCACTAGGACCAGGCTACGTGCTTGAAAATAATGACAGCAGAATTGTTCCTGGTGACTGTTTCCATGGGAATGAAAATGAATCAGCGGCAAAAGAAACTCTTAAATTTCAGCCTGAGGGTCGCAGAAGGCCATTCCATTTTCAAAGGGCTGTGGCTGTTTACAGCTTTTATGTTTAGGGGAGATGAAAAGATATCAAACATAAATTTATTTCATTGGAGAACATTACCTAATCATATGTATGAAAACCCAGCCATTATTCAGGGAGATCTGATGAGCTTTCTGCCTGTACACAGCCCTGGTTGTGAGTGGCTGGTGAATACCATCATCTTCAATTTGACTAGGATTGTTCTGAAATTCTGCCATTCTGTGGCATTTTAGAATGAAAGGTAGATTTATGGGTGTCTTGAAGAATACTGGTTTACAACCTTGAGTGGTATTGAGGGCCCTTCCTGTGGACTAATTGGAATGCAATGAATGTAAAGCTGAAAATTGAGATTAATTCAAATCAATCTTTGACAAGAATCAATACACAAAGAGCTTGAAGAAAGACAGCAATGGCATAAATTCTTATATGGAAATAAGTTTTGAGAGAAGCTATTTAAGGATATTTCAAATAATTTAAATAATTATACTCTATTCAAAGTCTGTGTGTACATCTGTCTTCTTATTGTTTAATAATACTAGATTGTGGTTGCAGAACAATATGTGGTCTCTTCTTTATGCACATCCAGCAGCATGAATCTTGGCAATAGACCATCTAGAAAAATTGTGTTTTTTTTTGGTGATGAGCTGCCAGGTTAAGAGAATTATATTCCTGTTATCATGCCTTCATTATCAGAGCATTTTATATAATATCTTTTTTATATGACATGGGAGTACTGTTATGATAAGAATTAATATAGCACTTTAACAAGCAGCTTAAAAAAGTCAAAGTGTGGTGGTTTTAGATTTATATTCACAATATTATATAGGCAATGTAGATAACATTAATAACATCTTTTTTAAAAAAAACTATGCAATTAACATCTATTTCTATAAATGAACCACAAACATAGGAATAATATGAAGCATATTTAGCTAACTCATTAAAATAGAAAAAGGGAAAATGAGTTTCATGTGTAACATCAGAGAAAAAATTAATTCCACTTTCTGGGGTTTGGATTTGAGAGAGAGAGAGAGAATTGAGAAGAGGGGACAAAGGAACCAATGCTGCACTGAAGAAAAATAATAAAAAACTCATAATTTTCTCACTCAGGTTAAAAGCTATAAGTAATCAAGTTATGCAGTGAACATTTACATAGGTAAACTTCAGAATCTCCTTTGAGGCATGAGACATTTAAAACTAATTAACAGTTATTAATATTGAAAAATTCCCCAGGCTTCAAAAAACATTTTCTCATAGAAACATGTAGTGAAGACAGGTGTTGAGAAGAGCACCCTGTTTTCTCTAAGTGAGAGATGGAAGACAAAGCAATGAAAAAACGCAACTAACAATGAACATAAAACAGACTCACAAAACAACAACTAACAGCTGATAGACTCTAGCCAGCGGTTCTCAACCTGTGAGTCGCGACCCCTTTGGGGGTCGAACGACCCTTTCACAGGTATTGCCTAAGACCATCAGAAAACACATATATAATTACATATTGTTTTTGTGATTAATCACTATGCTTTAATTATGTTCAATTTGTAACAATGAAAATACATCCTGCATATCAGATATTTACATTACGATTCATAACAGTTGCAAAATTAAAGTTATGAAGTAGCAATGAAAATAATTTTATGGTTGGGGGTCACCACAACATGAGGAACTGTATTAAAGGGTCGAGGCATTAGGAAGGTTGAGAACCACTGCTAGACAGAGGGACAATGGCGCTGGCATCATGAAGAATGGGAGTGTTTGAAACACGGCATAAACTCTCAGCAGTGTTCCTTAGATTATTGTGACATTCCTCTCTCTCTCTTTTTTTACAGTTCCATATTTCTTATTTAGAAAATACTATGCAAATATATACAAAAGCAATATTATCTTTTGCTTTTTTTATTTATCCCAGGACTTACAATGTTGTATTTTCACAACTGCCAGCCAAATGGAGTTCCAACTGTTAAAAGTACAAAAGTTCAAAATTTACTTACTGATTTTCAAGCTTTTCAGGTGCATATTTAAATTTTTACACATATATGTTTAAACTATTGTTTTTGAGTACTTTGCTGATAATCTTTAATACTTTTAAATTTTTAACACAGAATTATTTTTAGGTACAATTTAAGTTATTCTCTACTAGAGGCCTGGTGCACAAATTAGTGCACAAGTGGGGTCCCTCGGGGTGGCCTGGGGGGGTCGGGCCCCAGCTCATACCCCCAGCCTCGCAGCCCCACAGCCCCTCCTGGCACCCCTCCATGGCCTGACACCTCCCGCTCACCTGCTCCATCATCCTGCCTGTGGGGTGATCTATCAGGGCCGGGCTCCCCGCCCAGGTCCCTCAGCACCTGGGAGCTGGACGGTGGCCCAGCCCCCCGTCACTGCCACTGGTCACCATCTGCGTGATGATCAGTTGGTGCCAGGCTGTCTGTGGAGCTATCAGTTGGGGCGGGGACCCCGCCCGGCTCCCTCAGTTCATTGGGCTTCCACTTGCCCCCTCCTTGGCCTGGCACCACCCACTTACCTGCTCCATCATCCTGTTGTGGTCCTGCTCTCGTTGGGGCTGGCAGTGCCTCCACTGCTGCCTGCTGCCTCCACTGCTGCCTCCAGTGCCACATCGCTGACGCCCACCATGTTCCATGCCTCCCCCTGGTGGTCTGTGCACATCATGGCGAGCGGTTGAACTCCTGGTTGAACAATTTGCATATTAGGCTTTTATTATATAAGATTAGTAAATAGTCATTTTTAGTCTTGCAATGTATGAGAAGAAAGCACCCAAATCTTTGAATGTTGAACGCTGTCTATGTTCCAGTAGGCACTGTCTGTATAAACCTCTACAACTACCATTTCCTGCAGACATAATTCCACACCTATACAAGGCTTGACACTGGGCTAGACTATTATGGGTGTTTGATAAATATTTTGTTGATCTGTTAAAGAAATTGAAGCTGAGGAATTACATAAGTCATCTAAAATCGTCTGCTTAGTAAGTGGCAGGCCTTTGGCACTGTGCTGAGTGCTAGAGATTCAAAAACAAATTTGACATTAGTACTTTCCTCAGGATTCACAGTTCAGTGGAGGGAGATGGATAAGTTAAAGTCATTCAGATAAGATAGTGGCCGGTTATGTAGGATGCAGAGGGAATACAAAGGAGGGAGTAGCCAAGTATATATGGGTGTCAAACTAAGCTCTATGCAGGAGATAACAATCGGAGTCTTAAAGGACAAGTAGATAATCTGCAGATGGGGCTAAAGAGGGTGCATTTCAGGCAGAGGGGCCTGTAGGAGCAAGAATAGGCTCAGAGTCATGGGAAGCCTGGTCTGAAGGAACTGCTTGTTTATCAGTATGGCCAACGATAGGTGCTTATTGATGAGAGGTAAGAAGTGAGTCCAGGGATAAACCAATTGATGAAAGACTTTGTTCTGTTAGCAATGAAAAACCACACAAAGTGCCTTCAAAGGGAGGGTATTACAGATAGGTGCTTTAGAAAAATCTTCAGTAAAAGTATGGAAGATAGATTGAGGTGGGGCGGAGAGAAGGGTATGAAACTGGAGGTTGGAAGAACAGTCAGGAGATTACTGAAGCAGATCAGGCAAGAAATGAAAATAGCTTGAACTAAGAGCAGTGACATTGGGCTCAGAGAGGACGACAGATTCAAGAGACATTAAGAGGACAGAATAGATAAGACATTGGGATTGATTGGGTGGGGTGACAGTGAAAGGAAATGTTGGGTACCAATATTTCTGACATTGGCACTTCAAAGTATGTTCTACAATGTGGGGAATGGAGGATGGGGTAAGATACATAATGAATTCTGCTTTGAACACAGGAAACTCAAGATGCTGGTAGAACATCCTGGTGAAATATGCAGTTAGCCATTGAACGTATGACTGCTGAATGTAGGAAGAGGTGAGGCTAGAAATACAAATTTGGAGGTCATCAGCATATCAGTGAACATGAAAACTACAGATATGATTCCTCCGAGAGACTATGTGTGCAGAGAAGAGTGCTATGGACAAAACATTGAGAACCCAACATGTAAGTAATGGTGGAGAAAGAAAAACCTGGACAAACAAGGCTAATAAAAATAATCAAGGAGATAGAGTTTGAAGCAAGAGAAAGTGGAGTCCCCAAATGTCAACAGGAGTCTAGAATCTCAAGAAGGTCATCAGTATCAACTAGCATAAAAAGTACATGAATCCTGAAAGAAGCTTATTGGGTCTGAAGGTTGGGGGTTTGCTGTTATTGCATTCTTTACTTGGTAGTTTCAATGGGAGACAAACTGGGCTAGGTTTCCTAAAATATGTAGTCATGTGTGTGTTCTTGTGTATGTTAGTGTGTGTTTGTGTCTGTGCATATGTACATAGGTATATTTCCTCTTAACTACATTGCTGCCTTCATAAGACTGCCTGAATATTTCTTATGGTATGTGTCCCTTCTACTCATGTTTCTATTCTTATATATTTATGCTGATTTGATAGTTGAAATATTTATATATCGAGTTACAAATTTTAAGAGACTAAATGTCATAATTGTCAGTGTCTCTCAAAATTTCAGCTGTAATAAATATGGGCAAGTAGAAGTACTTTCCTCAGGGTTCTTCTTCCCAAATAAAATGCCTTTTGGCAAAGAGGAAAGAGCAACTCTTTATGATTTCAGTCACATATTCTCAGAAAATGCCCTGAAAGGATCCCATTTTAATAGAAAGATCTGGCAGACTTGCCAAGTATTCCTTAAAGCAATTCAATATGAAACAGTGTCTTGTAACTTCTACCACAAGGTGATTTTTTAAAAAAAGTTCTAAGAAATTCTAAAGAGATGATTGTTGCATAGATTACTCCATGGTGAGAGCAGAATCTCAACACTGCAGCACTCTATTCTCCAATTTAACTCAAAGTCAAAAATATATACAAAAAATCCATATTTGAATTTTTAACTTTTTATTTTTAAATAATCATAGATTCACTGGAATTTGCAAAGGTAGTATAGAGTGGTCCCATATTTCTTTCACCTAATTTCCCCCAGTGTTTGCATCATACATAACTATAGTACAATATCCAAAACCAGGAAGTTGACATTGGTAAAATGTGTGTATATAATTCTATGGGACTTTATCACAGGTATAAATATGATGGCACTGTAGCCACCATGGCAGTCAAAATATGAGGCTATTTCATCATCGTAACAGATTCCCTCATATTACCCTTTTTGACATTTTTTAAATGTCATATAAATAGAATAATACAATATGTGATCTTTTTGAGGTTGGCTTTTTTCACTCAGCATATTGGCCTTGATCTATCCAAACTGTTGCAAGTAACAACTGTTTATTCCTTTTTTAGTGCTGAGTAGTATTTTCTGGAATGGATGTACCACAGTATGTTTAAGCATTTACCCAGTGAAGGACAGTTGGGATGTTCCAGTCTTTTAGCTTTTACAAATAAAGCTGCTATGATAATTTATGCACAGATTTTTGTGTAGATTATGTTTTTATTTCACTGAGATAAATGCCTAGGAGTGTAATTGCTAGGCCATATGGTGAGCATATATTTAGCTTGCATAAGAAACTGGAGAATTATTTTTCAGAGTGGCTATATACCGTTTTACAATCCCAATAGCAGTGTGTGAGAGATCCAGTTTCTCTACATTCTCAGAAGCATATGGTATTGTCCTTATTTTTTAAAAATTAAATCTTTATTGTTCAGATTATTACAGTTGTTCCTCTTTTTTTCCCCCATAGCTCCCCTCCACCCAGTTCCCACCCCACCCTCTGTCCTTACCCCCCCACACACTGTCCTCATCCATAGGTGTACGCTTTTTGTCCAGTCTCTTCCTGCACCCCCCACACCCTTTTCCCCTCAAGAATTGTCAGTCCACTCCCTTTCTATGCCCCTGATTCTATTATATTCACCAGTTTATTCTGTTCATCAGATTTTTTATTCATTTGATTTTTAGATTCACTTGTTGATAGATATGTACTTGTTGTTCATAATTTTTATCTTTACCTTTTTCTTCTTCTTCCTCTTCTTAAAGAATACCTTTCAGCATTTCATATAATACTGGTTTGGTGGTGATGAACTCCTTTAGCTTTTTCTTATCTGTGAAGCTCTTTATCTGACCTTCAATTCTGAATGATAACTTTGCTGGGTAAAGTAATCTAGGTTGTAGTTTCTTGCTATTCATCACTTTGAATATTTCTTGCCACTCCCTTCTGGCCTGCATAGTTTCTGTTGAGAAATCAGCTGACAATCTTATGGGTACTCCCTTGTAGGTAACTAAATGTTTTTCTCTTGCTGCTTTTAAGATTCTCTCTTTGTCTTTTGCTCTTGGCATTTTAATTATGATGTGTCTTGGTGTGGTCCTCTTTGGATTCCTTTTGTTTGAGGTTCTCTGCACTTCCTGGACTTGTAAGTCTATTTCTTTCACCAGGTAGGGGAAGTTTTCTATCATTATTTCTTCAAATAGGTTTTCAATATCTTGCTCTCTCTCTTCTTTTGGCACCCCTATAATTCGGATGTTGGTTCGCTTGAAGTTGTCCCAAAGGCTCCTTACACTATCTTCATATTTTTGGATTCTTTTTTCTTTTTGCTTTTCTGGTTGGGTGTTTTTTACTTCTTCTTATTTCAAATCTTTGACTTGATTCTTGCTATCCTCTCGTCTGTTGTTGGATCTCTGTATAATATTCTTTATTTCAATCAGTGTATGCTTAATTTCTAGTTGGTCCTTTTTCATATCCTTGAGGGTTTCACTAGATTTATTGAGGGTCTCACTAAATTTATCGGTGGTTTCTAGAAAATTCTTGAAAAACCTTGTAACCGTGGTTTTGAACTCTATATCCAGTAGTTTGCTTTCCTCCATTTCTGTCATTTGTGACCTGTTTCTTTGTCTCTGCATTTTTTATGCTTCCCTGTGTTGATAGGGTGGCTTTCTGTGCTAGGTGTCCTATAGGGCCCAATAGCTCAGCCTCCCCAATTACCTTAGGTGGACACTCTTGGTGCACCCCCTTGTGGGCTTTGTGCACAGTCTTGTTGTAGTTAAGCCTTGATTGTAGTTGGTATCACTGGGAGGAATTGACCTCCAGGCCAATTGGCTGTGAGAATCAGCTGTGTCTATGGTGGTGGGAGAACTTCTGTGCTGGAGACACCCTTATGGGGCAAGACTTGCTTCAGTGGGGCTTTAGTGCTCACTGAGTCTGCCCCCTGAGTGTGTACCTTATGGATCTGAGGAGTTGTAATCTGGATGGTCCCACTCTGGCCACTGGGTACACTGGCTCTTGAATCTCTAAGGAGGTGCTAATTTAGCCTCTGCCTGAGGCTACCCAGCAGGAGCTATGGAGAGATCTGCAGATTCCTCTTCTTTGTTTAGGATTTAGAGATGCCCAGATGAGGCCCAGCTGTGAAGTAATGCAAGCTGCTGTGGGGCCTTGGGCCTTCTTTTGGATGTTCTGGGTCTCTCTGACCCAGCTGCAGTTTGTTAGGTAATTTTCAGATCGCAAAGGGCCAGGTCATTCATATGCAAAAGCCTCTGCTGCAGCTTGGGTGGGGCAGGGTCTCAGGGAATCAACAGGGCGGAGCAAACAGCAATGGCTGATCCTCAGTCCTGCCCTAAGAGGCCCCAGGTCTCAGTGTCCCATGGTAATCCCTGTAAGCACCTCTGAGAGAAAGCCGCCCTTGAGTTCTGCCTGCTGCCAGACAGTCCAGTTTCTCCCTGTATGAGTCTGGGTCCCCAAAGACTAGCCCGTAACTGGAGTTCAGAGCGGGAACATGTGTCTCCCTCCTGATTGAAAATGAAAACCGCGTCCTCAGTTGCTAGGCCTTTCTGCGTGAGCCTCCATACCTCTGCACTTTACTTCCGCACCTCCTCTGAGTCTCAGTGTGCTTTTCTCTTTCCTTCTAGTTGTAGAATTTCCACTCAGCCAGCCATCCTGTGGTTCTGGATGATATCTGTTTTGTCTTTTAGTTGTATTTTTGAAGTGGTTGTGCGAGGCAGCAATTTCAGGTGTTTACCTATGCAGCCATCTTGGTTTCTCTCTCCTCACTATTTTTTTTTAGCTGCTCTAATAAGTGTATTGATAGATCATGATCTTAATTTGCCCTGAGGACTAGTAATGTTGAACATCTTTTCATGTGCTTATTTGCCATTTGTATATACTCTTCAGTGAAATGTTGTTTATGTCCTTTGCTTGTTTTCTACTGAATTTTTAAATGTTAGGTTTTGAGAGTTCTTTATAATAGACTAAATGCCCAGTGCATGAATTCGTACACAGGTGGGGTCCAGCCGGCCCACCCTGGGTGAGGAGCTGAGGGCCGTTGGACAGATGGCCCCGCCCCCAATGGGGGGGGAGATTAGGGGCAGGGCAGGCCAGGGGGAGGGGCCATGGGAGGTTGGGGGGGCTAATTGGGGACCCATTTGGGCTGGTTGGCCGCCGCAGTGAGCGTCATAGCAACCAGTAGTTCCAGTCGTTCTGGTCGTTCCAGTTGCTTGGCTTTTAGATAGATAGATAGATAGATAGATAGATAGATAGATAGATAGATGATAGATAGATAGATAGATAGATAGATAGATAGATAGAATAGCTACATGTTCTTTGCCACACATGTAATTTGCAAATATTTTCTCCCTGTATGTAATTTTATCTTTTTATCTTCTTAACAGAATCATTCACAGAGCAAAAATTTTAATTTTAATGAAGTCCAATTTATCTTTATTTTTCCGTTTAATTCTTTTGGTGTCATGTCATATTTGGATTTTTTGGGTTGAAAATTCATTTGAATTTCCAGAGGACAATGAGACAAACAGTATTTAGGCCACAAAAATGATTATAACTGAAATGATAGATGTCTGAGATTTGCTTCAAAAGAATCCTATTTAGATAGAAGATGAGGTGGGGGCAAAAGTGGGAGGGTATATAAATGAACAAGAATGACCATGAGGTGATCATTGTTGAAGCAGGGAGGATAGGTACATCAAGTTCATGATAATATTTTCTACTTTTGTATATGTTTAAAAATTTCCGTAATAAAAAATTTAAAAACACACCAGTGCATATATTTTGATTAATAATTTAGTTTGGGGAACTTTTCCCTACTACAGAAAAGATTGAAATGATGAAAAAATAAAGCTATTTGTATGAAGATGTTTATAACAACATTATTGGTAAAAGCAGAAGAAAAAATCAGAAATACAAATAGCTAATGGTTAGGGAATAGTTATATAATCTAAGATATATCATCTCAAGGATCATTATGGAGCTATTAAGGTGATAAACATGAGGCTAAAGATACATGAAAAGTGTTTTACAAAATAATGTTGGACAGAAATGTTAGCCAGCCATAGTATTTTAATAATGTGATTTTATATTTCATAGAAAAACTTTAGTACATTTTGCTTAAACAGTTTAATGATAATTTCAGTTGACATAAATAAAAGAATATAGCAACAAGATTAGTCCCTTCCAGATCAAGGAAGTAGGGCAGGCAAAGGGGTGTCTTTTGCTCCCTCATCTGCATGTGAGGGTAGATAGCAGCACACACACTACTATCCCTCAAATATACACCCTTGAGCATCTTGACAATGTGCTAAAATTTATGGCAGTTATATAAGCATTTTACTAAAGTTTATAAAAATTAAACAGAGGAAAATGCAAGTGCATAAGACATGAAATGTTAGCTAGTAATGGGCTACTTTGTTTTAAAAAATTGCTAAAGAGATACAGTTTCCTTAACTTATAACTCGAGGGATCATCTGCTTTAGAGTATTGCAATGCCCACAAATATTTCTAACTAAATGTGGTAAATCAGGTGATGAGCCCTCATTGAATCATGTTCTTAACGGCAACAAATTCATTTTGTGCTGGAAATCATAATGGTTGTAAATGATGTCGACAAATTATTTTATATTACTTTCTTCAAAACGTAGAGCATAATTCCCCTTCCCTTAAGTCTGGGCTGTACTTAGTAACTCACATCTAAGGCATAGAAAGAAGTGGAAGTGAAGGTGTTGACTTTCAGAGTTAGGACATGAAAGGTGCAGGGCTTCCCCCTTGCTCTCCCTCAGATCATGTGGTCTGGAGAACACTACTATTATTTTATGAGGACACTCATGGAGAATATATGGAGAAGCTCATGTAGGGGGAACGGAGGCCTCCTCCCAACAGCCATGTGAGTGAACTTAAAAGCAAATCTCCAGACCCAATAAAAACTTTTAGATGACTGCAGCCCAGATGACATCTTGACTATAACCCCACAAGACACCTTGAACTGGAACCGCCCAGCTAAGCTAAACCTGAATTCATGACCCACATAAACTGTGAGATAAGAAATGTTTGTTGTTTAAACCACCATTTTGAAGTAATTTGTTATGCCCCAATAGATGATATAGACATTTTTAGAAGCCTTTTAGAAAATTTATTTAATGTGATTCTTAAGGATACATGTTTAGTGGTATTTTATTGATTTCGCCTAATCCCGGATAGTCTCTTATAGAACTATAATTTTGCCAACAAAAGCTTTGCCAGCTAGAAAAATTTTCAGAAACATAATTGTACAAATGCCAAAAGACTTCTATAGCTAAAATCTATATGTCTATAGGACATATCAGTGATATAAACAAGAACGTTAAGGTGAAAATGATTTGTGAGTCCTCTTAAGTTTTTAAACATTAATAATTTAAAAAAATCTTTTATACTGGGTGGGGGAAGTTGGAGAAGGGTATGGGGAATAAATGGTGATGGAAGGAGACTTGACTTGGGTGCTAAATACACAATACAGTGTATAGATGATGTGTTGTGGAATTGTGCACCCAAAACCTGAGTAATTTTGTAAATCAGTGTCACCTCAATAAATTCAATAAAAAGGAAATAAACTATATTTTATATTAATATTAATTCCAAAATATTTTTCTGTAAAATGTTTCATTGTTTGAAATTTGTTTTATTTGTATTTTTGTTTTTAGTATTTATACTGAAGAGGATGAATAGTTTGTAAAGCCTGAGAAAATAAGACCCCTCATTTGTGAAAAAATTTCTCATGTGATCAGTATCACACCTTTTTAGATCTTTAGAACAATTCCCTTCCTTTTTTAGGAGACAAAAGTGTCATTGTTTAAAATATACCAGTTTTAAAAAATTATTTATTTAAAAGAAAACAACACAATGTGACATGTCCTAGCTATGATTTAAGAGTCCTTTTCAATGCTTTCTGGGGATATTGGTCAGATTTAGATTCTTTCCTTTCATCAAAGATGTCAATTAATAGCTGAAACACCAGAAATGTGTTCCCTGATCTTGAAAGAAAGGTTACCCTTTGCTCTCCAAGTCCTGGATTCCTCTGTACTAGTATATGAACTGGCAGGCTTATTGGGCAATGACACTGTCGGTGTGCTCCGTAAGAGAGGCTTTGAATTTCATCTTAGCAAGTAATTTGGTGAGAAACAGATTCCCTTTCAAATACTTCCACAGAGATAACCTAATGGAAAATCTTTCCACTAAAGGTGTGAGGATAGTGGTCCTTGTTGGTTGGGGAGAGAAAATGGAGTTTGGCAATCATGATTATGGGCCACAAAAGCCAGGCTTAGTTATCTCTTGACAAACAAAAGACTTCCTAATGCCGACCAACTGTGAAAATGATACATCCTAATGACAAAAACCAAGCCTCAGTAATGTGTCTGGCTTAAGAAGCAACTTAGCAAATATAACAGAAATATGATGGGGTAATAAGAACATGTTATCAGAAATTACCTGTCCCGCTGGGGATATCAAATAACTTGTGGAAGCAAGAGCATCTGCTTTTGATTCCTGGACTTTGGAGAATACAAAGGTAGCTACAGTCATGTGTTAATTTGACAGGATGGTGGGACATCATGGTGAGCGTCTTTTAGTGATGAGAGAAATTGTTCAGAACTCATGCCTCTGCCCACAGATGTTTAACATACTCCTAAGTGGCTTCTATGTCATTGAAATTATACTCATTAAACTTACATAGAGGTGACTTGTCATTCAAAGCCTAGGATTAAATCTCACAATGTGGGAGAATTAGAAGCCAATGCACAGACTGTCAATAAGAGTAATGTAAGCCTCCTTTGGAAATATAATTAAACACAATAGTATCAGATGTAATGTACAATATGAGGTATGTCAAGGAAAAAATATAGGATTAATAATTAATCAACTATTAATCAAGTTGCCATGGTTTTTCAAGGAAGAAAATTATAGTAAGATGCAAAATTAAGAATGTAGAATATGTGACACAGTCTTACAATTATACTATGTCATAGTCACACTCATTACTACTGTTTGCTAAGCAGTGCTGTGTCAGTAATAATCCACTATGTGCCATATTTAATAAAAACTAAAATATGCAGCTAATCTTAAAAATTAAACATAGAAAATAGTGTTCTATATCTGTAGCTCCATAAATTAAGACACCCAGTACCTTAAGCAAAGTTCCAAGGAATAAAGCGTGCTGCCATTATTTCTGAAGATGCTATTGCCCTTCTATGGAGAGGCTTTGAACTTTGAGTTATTTCCAGGAGTGTTGTTGGATTATTTGGGGTCTTCCTTTTGACCTATGTCATGTTTCTATTAGCTGACTGATGGGGTAGAGGTGCAGGTCAGGAGTGCAGAACAGATGGAGGTTAAATGGTCCTACCAGGGTCACATGCATACATGTCTCATGGAGCTCCAACTAAATTCTTTGACTTAAGGAAACTCTAAAGGAATCGAGTTTTTTTAGTTTGGAGAAGAGAAGGCCATGGACTGTTCTGATGATGATAATCTTAACACTATGTTTGAAGCTGCTAAATAAATGTTGCCCAACTGTTCTTTATTCTACACAAGGTCATGACTTACTCGGAGGGAATGGTCTTTAAAACTGTAGCTGAAGAAACCCCTGATGTAACATAAATAATTGCTGCAATTTAAGAGAAAGAGACAGGATGGTGTCTTTTTTGTCATGATTGAATTTTGGAGGTTACCTTCTTGAAAATGAAGAAATGGATCTCGTTACTCTGTCATTTCAAAAAACACAGAATTCAGCTTGTAAGAACAAGATGAAATAAGAAGCAATGTTACTATTGATTTCACACCCTAAAATATGAAGATACTGGATTATTTAATAGTAAGCCATACTAGTCATATACAGTTTTCACAGTTCTTTTTCATCTGAAAAAAGGCATTGTATATTTTAACCATATTGGTTAACAAAAAAATTAGACTTTTCTTCCAAGATGTTCCCTAATAAATCTGGATTGGTGATCATTATTTAGGGGGAGTGGGTGGAGGGTTTGACACATATCTCAGAGGATAAAGAAACCTAGAAAAATACCCTGAGAATGAGAATGGCATTTTCAAACTCCATCCCCACACCCATCCAAGCCCCACTGAGAGTGTCTGTTGTAGGATCCGTTGTTTTTGATGGGCTATGACACGTCCCGCGGTGGAACCAGTGGAGAAATGATTGAACACCATTGGCGTAGATCAATGCAAAGTGAAATCTGATTGAGAGCCCAAGCTGTGAGAGTGGACCACCTGGGTCCAAATTTTACCTCTTCCTTGCTGTGTGACCTTGGGGGAGTTACTTAACCTCTCTAAGCCTCACCTGCCACATCTGTAAAATGGGATAATAACAGAAACTTGCTCACAATGAGGACTGGGAATTTAAATAAACTAAAGCAAGTAAAGTGCAATAACTAGCGCACAGTAACTAGCACTCAATGAATGTCAGATAATGTGGTTATTGCTCCAAAAAGGATTCAAAAGTTTCAAATCTGAGAAGAGAGAAAGCTGTTTTTGAAATAGCATTAAACAAATGTCTAGGTAAGGACTGGATTAATGGCACTTTCTCTTGGAAATTGTAAAAGAACGCCTTCTATTGGATGGCATTTGAAAGTCTCTAAGTTTTCTTGTTACATTTGAGGAGTCTTTGAAATGCAGTTGAATACAGGAACTTTTGCCCCTTTGGCAATCTCTATAGAATGAGTACTGTGTGAGCAAATGATTATGCACTTAGTAATTTCAGTGTAATTCAGAGTTCACTGGTCAGGGTC
The DNA here is from genome assembly GCF_028538775.1 of Myotis yumanensis. Classification (NCBI taxonomy): domain Eukaryota; kingdom Metazoa; phylum Chordata; class Mammalia; order Chiroptera; family Vespertilionidae; genus Myotis; species Myotis yumanensis. Next base: position 52,715,166 of record NW_027223757.1, on the reverse strand, counting down.
AGGCCTACATTCCTTATCTCACTTGTTCTCAGCCAGCCTGATTCTCATTATCTGTGAAGATTCACATGGAATGATTTATTAAACTTTCCCAAAAAACTCCTAAAGGACAGCCAGCTGGTCTAGGAAAAACATTATATGCTGAATTTTATTTGCCTGAAATAATGCCACCCTTTACGCCTTCTTGCTGTTGAAGGAGTTCAAAGTCCTTCTCAAGCTGGTCCTAAATTATGTGGCCAAGTTCGCTTTCCTAACTGTTCACTCGAGGCTCTGGAACATGCCTTCCTGCTGGCTCTTCCCTGGGGAATGGAACCATTTCTTCTCCACCTCTCTGCTCTTCCTTTCAAGGCCTTTCAAAGGGCAGTACAAAGTTCCTTCTCTGGCTCTGCCAAAACATATTTTCTTCTCTCTCTCTCTCTCTCTCTCTCTCTCTCTCTCTCTCTCTCTCTCTCTCTCTCCTCAAGCTGCCATAACCAAACACCATAGGCCAGATGTCTCAAACAGCACACATTTATTTTTCATAGTCCTGGAAGCTAGAAGTCCAAGATCTAGGTGCCAATATGACCAGTTTCTAATGAGAGCTCTCTTCCTCATTTGTGGACAACTGCTTTCTTGCTGTGTCCTATGCATCAGCCCTAGGAGACTAAAGCCCATCCTTATGACCTCATTTAACTTCTTTTACCTCCTCAGACCCCCCCATCTCCAAATACCTTGGGGATTAGGGTTTCAACATGTGAATCTTGGAGGCGGGGCACAATTCAATCATCAACAGAATCCTCTTCTCCCCCTCCCTCTCTCCCTCTCCTCTCCTTTTGAGTTTCCTACTGCTTCAGACAACATGTTTTCCATTGTTGGGTGATTTCTTTTATAGCTATATCTTATCTTCTCAACTAGACTGCACATTGCCAAGAAAGGCACTGCATTTTTTGGCATCCTCGCAGTCTGGGCACATAGAAGAAATTCAATATAGATGCTACTTGATTGACTCATTAAAAAATACCTTGAATTCAGTGAAACTATCTATGGCAGTATCCAAAAAAGGGTAAGAATTATTACTGCCAATCACTGAAGTTTTATTATGAGCCAGGCACTCTTCCAAAGTACCTTAAAAAAATTAATTTGGCTAATATGGTTAGCTCATTTTCTTTAAATGTGAACTAAGTGCTTCCCATAAGCCAGGTGCTTTGTATATGTGTTTTATATCTCATTTAATCTTCATTACTGCCCTGTAAAAAGCTATCACAGTGACCATTGAAGAGATAAGGAAACAGGTTCAGAGAAAGCAAGCCCCCAAGGTCATGTGGCTAGAGGTGGAGCTGACCTACGAAGCAGATGGGTCTGATTCTAAAACCCATGTTCTCTCCACTATTCTGCACCACAGTACAGTCCACACTGCTGGGTAACACCAGCCAGCCACTGTTCTTCTGACTCCCTGAGAGCTTTGACAACGGCATCTTGGCTGCTCCTGGGACTGAACCACTGTTCAGACACTGTAGGAATTTTGCTACTGGCAAGGGCACCAGCAGAGATTTTTGTGCTGTATTAAATGTTTTAAGCAATCCAACAGTGGATAAGAAATTCGTGCTATGCTTATGAGGATGCCTTTCAGTGGCCAAGTTGATTTTTCTGTCATTCAGAGTAATTCAGTTCTTTATTACCAATGCTACATGGGGACAATTAGTACTCCGCTGGTCCAGAAACAACAAAACCCTAAGGTGTACAGAAAGAGCATGTGGAATCTGGCCATGAGCAAGGATCATGCAGAGATGCCAATAGGCCACCAGGTTGTGAAAAATCCAGTCGGTGTCCAGATAAATTAATACCAAAACTCCAAACAAAAACAACCTATTTCTGAGTATTTCTCAGTAATTTCATCTCCTAATGATGTAATAATGTAAAATAAATAAAAAGGATAGAAGGAAATGAGTTACCTCAATCCTTTCCTGGTGGCTGTATAAATTGGAGCCACCTTTCAGGAGACAATTTGGAAACACATATGATAATGATACCTCCAGATGACCTCTGAGTGAATTACAGAAAAAGAAAATACACAGAGACATGGGAATCATCTCTTTCAGTTATTCCATATCTACCCATGACCAATCAAATTGAGCACTTATCTGCATGTTTATTGAACTGGGGAGGTTTGAGAAAGGGGATACATATTTTAAGTTATTTTTTGTATCTAATAAGCAACTCAAAAATATTTTTAAGAAAATATATATGTATATTCAAAAGTCTCTTTCTCAGGCCCCATAACCACCTAGTTCCTTGCCCCAGAATTAACAAGTTACTGGCTTATGAATCCTTCCAAATATCCTATATAATAAAAAGCTAATATGCAAATTGTCCCCTCAACCAGGAGTTTGACCAGGGAGCAGGGCCGGCCTGCCAACCACCCCTGGCCCCTCCTCCCAGCCAGCCCACCCCTGACCCCACCAGAGCATGAATTTGTGCACTGGGCCTCTAGTATTCTATGTACTAGTAAAAACATACACACAGCCCTGGCTGGTGTGGCTCAGTGATGGAGTGTCAACCCATGAACCAAGAGGTCCCAAGTTCAATTCCCAGTGAGGGCACATGCTCAGAGGCAGCCAATCAATGTGTCTCTCTCATCAATGTTTCTATCTGTCCCTCTACCTCTCTTTCTAAAATCAATAAAAATATATTTCAACACACACACTCTTCCTTGTTATTCAGATAATTTGTGTTTTCTTTTGCTATATAGTCAATAGGGAGGCACCAAGTTCCAGTGTAAACTTTTGTATTAGAAATGTAATTTATTGTCTAATTACAGATCTCATCAACCCACTGACTTTCCTTGTTTCTACCTGGGGAGGGTGGTCATGAATACAGAGCCCTATACTGTTCTTGGCCACAAATATTTGAAATTCTGCCTGCAATCCAGGTTAATTATCCTCCCTGCCTCAGAATTATTTTTGCCTACCCTCCGTGTTTATACACTTTGTTTCCTATATTGCATTATTCCTTTCTCTTGATATGCTTTCTCCTTTTGATACAGCACATCTTTCAGCAGTCTTTTAGGATGGAAGAAAGCAAATACAAATTTTTCATGTCTGAAAATCTCTTTATTCCATCCCTTCCTTTGGTTGGTATTTTGGCTGAGTATAGAATTCTAGGTTGAAAATAATTTGTTCCTTGACTTTGAAAGCATTGCTGTAGTGTTTTCTAGAGTTGCCGTGGAATAATATGCAGCTATGCTTATTTCTGATCCTTTGCAATCCTCCACTGGCTGAAAGCAAGAACAAATAAATGAAGTTGAATTCACATTCATGCTCACTCTTCTCCTCCTCCCATCACAAGGCAAGATACTCATGTTCGCTCTTATGATGGACATGGCTAAAAACTGTGAGGTTTCTTCTAAACTTAGGGTTCAATTATAAAGATATTAATGGGAACATTCTAAAACCCCTGTGTGTATGAGAAGTGTTTCTTATCATCACTGGTTAATGATCATGGAAATCATGCTTTTACCCTGTCTTTTTCCAAAGCTTTTCTTGACTCTATCATCTGACTTGGGGAAAACTCATTAATTTGGGCTAATTGACCTGTCAGGATTAATGAAAAGTCTGTCTAAATTACAGAACATATTAAAAGTGTTACAGGCATCTGTGTTCCAGTGAAGTGAGCTTTGGGTAATGCATCTGAAGATCTGCATTTAATTAAGTTCCAGCTTTGCCAATTACTAGTCATGTGTCCTTGAGCTAACCTATTAACTCCTCTGAGCTACCGTTTTTTAATCTATAAAATGGGTATAATGCTTAGCTCACAGAATTGCTGTGATAATTAAATGTATTACAGGCAGTTGTTTAGTAAATCATACAACGCTCTACACATACAAGGCATTCTTAAAGTAATTTAAATTAGATAAATAATGTTGCCTAGTGGAGTTCTTTGGGAAGCTGTTTTAATATATAAAAGAAGTGTATTGTTTGCATGTTTTTCCAGGTTGCTTAGTAACTGTTTTCCATAATTAAAATTTTTGCCATAGTACATGGCTTAACAAATCCTTTCTTCCAAGGTATTATAAAAATAAACTTTAGCCTAGTTCCTTGTCCAAATTATTAGAAATTACAAATAGGTAAGTTTTATTGCAGTTTTACTTTTTTTATTTAGAAAAACATAAAATTGTCACTCTGAAGTAGTAAGACTTTTCTGAGAATAACATTGTTGAAATAACATTGGGGTTTGGGTGATTTGAAATAAATGGAACCCTGTTATTATTATTTGAAGCAGAATTGGATTTTTTCATAGAAAATAAAATGGGACAGAAACGACTTTAAGGCATAAGTGGCAATTTTATTTTATTATTTTTAGATAGAATTGTACAGACATTTCTTATGAAAAGCCCTAACTGGGAAACAATGACTAAAGGTTTCACACACCAGCGACATCTGACATTGTACCTTGAGGACTCTTGCCCTTTCTATGTACTGCTGTTTAGGTAAAGGAAATAAACAAGCAGCATCTGAGAGCTCTGTCATTCAGGAAGAAATACTGCTAAATATATAAAGAGGGCTTCCTCCAAAAACGAAACTAAATGAGAAGGGTATAGGAGTTTTCATTATTCTTCCTTTCACACACATTTTTTGTGTGTGAAATGTCCTTATTTCTAATACTACCATAAAATTTTAAAGGAATTTGGTGTACTTCAATCTTCCATCAAATAATGTCATTCATTCATTCCACAAATGTTTGTTGAGCACCTTCTATGTACCAAGTACAATTCTAGATGCTGTGAATGCAGCAGTGAATGAAATGGACAACATTCCCTGCCCTCAAAGGTGGAGTCAGGCAAAGAAAGCATGGGTGGCAGGCATTACAAAACACGAGAGGCAATGATTCTGCATTTCTTGAAAGTGTGATCTTTTTCTTGGTGCGTGAGGGAACTGAAAGCCTTGGGAATCCTTCGGCTCCAGATTCCAAAACGTATCCTGCATACATCGGGAAGGCAAGGAAAAGACTCAAAGTATGATTGTCTAAAAGACTGAGTAAATACAAAGAAATCAGATCATTTAACTTAAGAGCCATGGTCCTCTCCTTTCACCAAACAAAGAATGGCAAGCTACCAGACTGATCTGGCATACCAGGGTTATTCCGGGACAGCCTTAACGTCTAACATTCTGTCCTACTCCCCCTATGAATACACTCATACTTGTCTCATCATATTTTCCTAAGTTTTGGTTGAAAAAAAATGTGGCTCTGTCATCATAAAGCAAATGCTGGAGCAGCAACTGAGATACTGAAACTCTGCTCTGCCAACGCCATGTAGCAAGGGCAACGAGGGGAGATGACTGATTAACAGAGGCAGTAGAAGCCTGAGATCATGCGGAAGATATCTCTAACTCTTAATATGACAGGAAGCACAGTGGCATCTGGGGAGAAAGAACGACTCTGCTTTTGAAGGGAGACGGATTTCAAAACATCCAAAGCCATTTAGAGAGTCATGAGAGACAGTGGAGCACCACCTAAAAAGTAACCTTTTCTTCCTGTTTCCCGTAGTTTCCTAAATTGGAGGAGAGAGAACTCTAACCTTCACACTGGGACTCTCCAGTGGAATGTCTGGCCCCAACTAGCCCTTTCTGCCCTGCTGTTTCCCTATTGCAAACTCACCACGCGTGTTCTCCACTGGGGACCAAGGTCATGGAGGCAGAAACATCCACCATCAACATCCATCCAGTCCAAGTCCCTCAACATAAAACAAAATCTCGTAGCTTTGTCTCATTTGACTACAGGTTCCATTACCCTTTAATAACAAAAAATAACAAGTTATATGTAGATATATTTGCATATTTTGAAGTTCACTTTGGTTTTGCAAGAATGGAGGTAGTTTTTTTTCTTCCCTCTCCTTTCTGACCACACCTGAAAAGGTGAAGTCTCAGTTGTTTAAATCACTTGCTTCCGTTGAACACAATGTCACAGAAGATTTAAGCAAATCAGACTCCACAGGTCACCTAGCCCAAACCCTCATTTTACAGATGAAGAAACTGAGATCCAGGGAGGTTAAGTAACTCTCTCTGGTCACAAAGCCAATCAATAGCAGCACCAGGGATCACTGACAAGCCCATGGTTATTCCACTAGAAACAGGAATACACTCAACATTTCCAACAGACTCCTTGTTCCCTGACATCGTATACTGCTTTGGGGAGAACGTGGAATCTCTCTGTGGAACACAGGGAGGCAGGAAAGGGACTCAGGCACATAAAAGAGCAAGATTAACTGAGGGTCCCCAAAGGCATTGGAGGTGCTTTTGACCACACCCAGTGTTTCTTCAGCCTGCAGATGGCAGTCAGGCCTACAGTGACGTAAGGTCATTGTGTTTGTGACCCTCTGTGTTTGAGGACTTTGGTTCATGTAAGATGCAATATTGATTAATCAAACTATAAAATATCTATGAAACTTGACCCAATAGAGTTCCAGCCAATAGCAAGGATATGCTATCATATGTGGTTTAGAAAGCTTAATTTGACAAGTGTGAACAGATATCCCTTTTCATCACAGTGGATTTCTAAAACTGATTTTGTGTAAAGATGACTGCAGTAAAATGGGCTGTCGTTTCCATAGGAACACGATCTCTGGTGTTTGGTTGCTGTGTTATAAGTGTATGTGCGTGGATGAGTGTGTGTGTTGGGGGTGGGGTATATTCTTGACCAGAAAGGAGCCCCAGTAGATGGGCAGCGTTTAAAATGGTTAAAACCGACTTGCTTACACAACAGTCTTATATCATCCACATGCCTTAGAGATGATTGATGAACTCCAACATAAATTAATTAAATATTTAATTTGCCAGCATTGGATTTGCCTCTTTAAAATTTAGGAGGATTTCGAGATGTTAATTTGAATAGTCTAAGTGTCTTTAATTAGGTACCCACTAACTTTGAACCACTACCTTCTTCCCCCCTTAAAAAATGTCTCCATAGCAAACAATTATTAAAAGTAATTCTGTTGCCCAGAGTTTCTTTTAAAGTGGTGGTTACTCCATAAATTTTTGCTGGTGATACTAACTGAAGAGATTTCTGAAAAATATTACTTAATCATTCTCCCCATCTTCTCTTGCCTCCTCAATTTATTTAAAACTACAAGTTAGGGTAACTGTTCACCTATCAGTCAGAAAGCACCGTGATCTGGAGACAGTGGGAGCAGCTGCACATCCTTCATTGTCATAGGACTAACCTGACACTTTGTGGTTGAACTTTTTGAGCACTTCACACTCCACTAAAAAGCCTCAAGCCAATTACCGGACTCTTAGAATTGATACTTTAAAAAAAAAAAAAAAAGAGTTCATAGAATTATTAAGCAGGTGTAAGTAACAGCCCGGCTGCAGTAGTACTTTCTTTCTTCTTAGAGTGGGGACAATGTCACCAGAAATGCTGAGTAAAGGGAGCAAACACAGAAAATTTAATTATAGGTGCTGATTAGGCAGCTGGATAATTGCTACTGACTATAGTGTCAGTATAATACAACAAGATAGAAATGAGCCTGGCTCTGTAAAATTGGTAACATTTGCTGGGATTTTATGTCTGCAAAGATCTAAATTTTGACTGAAATAGTCAGATATTCCCCATTATTGTGTATTTTATCTGTAAATGTATTTGGAATGATTCTTTATTCAAGGACATATGGATATCTCAAAATATAAATAGGTAGTAAACTTGAAAAGGGGTTAGTGTGGCACTTAATAAAGAATACAAGCAAAAATGATAATGCTCTAGCTTTTTATCTATTATCCATCCTACTGTTGCCAAGGATGAGGTTAGCAGGCACATTTATATGCTGAAGGTACAAGTGTAAAAAATACACCTTCACTGCAAAAAAGGAAGAAATGTATTACTTTTCAGCCAGTACTCACACATGTAAGAAGCTTAATTACTAGTACTCAGTAATCTATATATTCATTATTTTGGGTTAAGAATTACCCTCCCCTCACTAGAAACTCAGAAGAACATACTATTCTAAAGCAAAGTTTTTCAAGGTAGGTTCCACCCTGTTCTTTTGACTAGCCATTGAGTAAAAAAGCATTCTTAGCTCCAATGAGTCCTAGGTGGCCCCTATGGACATTCACAGTGCATTTTTGACATATTAAAACTCTAAAAACACCCTAACCGGTTTGGCTCAGTGGATGGAGCGTTGGCCTGTGGACTGAAGGGTCCCAGGTTCGATTCCAGTCAGGGGCATGTACCGTGGTTGCCAGCACATCCCCAGTAGGGGATGTTTCTCTCTCATCAATGTTCCTAACTCTCTATCCCTCTCCCTTCCTCTCTGTAAAAAATCAATAAAATATTTTTTTAAAAACCTCTAAAAACAAAACAAAACACAAAAACCTGCCTAACATTGTTTAACTTTTTCCAAAATTTACTTGGTCATGGAATCCATTTGTCAGATTACAGCTATCAACCTCCTCAGAAACTTCATAAAACAGTCATGGAATATTGTCATGGAGAACTTAGTCATCTGGTCAACACTTTCTCCAAGCTCAGATAGCTTTGCTATTTTATCCTCAAGATGTAGTCATACAAGTCTAGTAAATCTGAACTCTATTTCACATGGAAACCATTACATTGCTACTAGAAACTTCTTCGTTACATTAAGCCTAAACTTGTGTCCCAGGGTTTTTTACCTATTGCTACTAATTCTAGTCCCTGGAGCAACATGAGGTGAAATTTTCTTCCATTAGGCAGCTTTTCAAAAATCTAAAGATAATGACCATGTTTCTTCTGAGTTAATACTAGTCCTGGCTAACTAACTCTATTTCTTAACAATTTGTCCTATGCCATGATTTTGGGTTCTATTTGTCTTCTTTGGTCGTGCTTCACTTTGTCAATGTCCTTCTTGAAATGTAACCTCAAAACTGAACATAAGACTGTGGGTATGACATATTTTGAATAAAGTATAGAAGACAGTGGGATTCTTAACTCTCTTGATCTCAACATTTAATTCACAGATTGCCACAATTTGAGTTTACAGGAAGGAGGCTCTTTGATGGAAATTAATGTGTGGGAGGTTTATTAGAGAGTGCTCTTAGGGTCAGCACTCATTAAAGGAAGCATAGTAAGGCAGAAGTTGAGCTGTGAAACAGTATCAATAGAGATATATGCTTTGCCTGTGGTTTCTTTAGAGTCAGCAAAGTTGGAGTTAACCAAGTTGGAGTGAGAAGGCTGGGATTTTATATTACCCTCTCCTATTATCCATCAGTTGTTGGATGAAGGCTGCTCCAGAAAGGGAGGCCATCTCCTTGGAAAAGGAGTCTCTTTTCAGTTGAGGTAATCCCCAAAGGGAGTTGACAGCTGAAGGTTGGCAGCTGAACACACTGCCAGCATGAGGGGAATAAGCCCTTCATTCCTGAAGGGTATTCTGGACAGCACTTGATAGCATCCACTATACAGCTCCTTCATGACTTTACAGACCTTGATTAGAATTTTATGTTAAATGCAACTGAAAACCATTGAAGAGTTTAAAATAGGAAAGTGACATGATTGGTTTTGCACATTTAGCAGCTCACTCTTGCTAGTGTATAAAAAATGAAATGGAGCAAGGATAGGATAGGCGAGGCAGTTAGGAGGCTCCTACAGAAGCCCGGATGAGAGATGGTTATGGCTAGGATTAGAATGATGACAGTGAATACGAAGAGAAGTGAACACAGTTGAGATCTACTTCAGAGATAGAAGCATTCAGTCTTGGAAATAAAGTGAAATTAATTGAGAGGAGAGGGATGGAGTTAGACATGACTTCAGGCTTTCTAGTGATCAAGATTCCAGCAGGGCCATGCTCCCTCTGGAGGTTCTCAGGAGGAATCCATTCCTTTACTCTTCCAGCTTCTGCTGGCTGCCAACATTCCCAGCTTGTGTCTGCAGCACTCCACTGTCTGTCTCTGTGGTCACATTACCTCCTCATCTTCTGTGGGTGAGTCAAATCTCCCCGTACCACTCTTTTATTAGAACACTTATGATGGCATGTAGGCCCTGCATTGTTTTGAAATCTCCTTAGCTAAATATTCAAGTTCGTCATTTACAGGATCTGCCTTTTATACAACTGTAGGGCACAATTTAGCCAAGTTTCTGCCTCTACATAACAAAATTGTCTTTCTTTCAGCTTCCAATAAAATGTTGAGCCCTCACAAGAAGGGCCTTTAATATTCATATTTTATTAATATTTTGTTCAGGGCAATCTAGGTGTTTTGCTATAATGCACTTCAAAATTCTTCCAGCCTCTGCCTAATATTCAGTTCCAAAACCGCTTACAAACTTTTAATATTTGATTCTGCAGCATCTACTTCCTAGTGCCAAAATTTCGACTCTTTTCCAGTCACAGAACCAGTATGAGGTGAAGGCATATGGTTCAGGACAGACTTACTAGAAGTCTTCTCTGAGATATTAAAAATTTTAACTCAAGAGAGAAAATCTTATTACTTCTCTAGTTAGGTCTGTTAGACTATGTGTCTAGGGTTGTAGGTACCCAGGTTCCCTGTAATGTAGAGACTCTATCCTCACTAGAAAAGGATAAAGCCAACACACTAAAAACACAGATAAAGAACAGACATGGCGAGTGAAGGTCCATTCTGAATTCTAGTTTCTGCATCTTTCTGCCCTTAAGGGCAGGTCCAGGCCTGAGGAACTCATTTTGAGTTGGATAAAGGATGGGAGGACAACTTAGGGAACTGAAAAATGAGTGGCAGGAGGGGCAGAAAGACACCTGGAGTATGTAATCTTCCAGAAGCCAAGGGAGAAAGTGGCTCAAGAAGAAGGAGACGGTGGGGTGAGTTGGGTATTGCAGAGAGATCTAGATGGGAGGATTGAAAAGCCTCCTCCAGGCTCAGCAATGAAAAGTGATCGGTTAGTGCTCAGGCAGTCCATTCTAGGGAGCAGTGGGGGCTGAAACAGGATTAGAAATGGCTGAAGAGTGAGTGGGAGGTGACGAGACACAGGAGGAATTGATTGCAAATATGGAAAGAGAAACTTTTGGTAAGAGAATGAAGAGCGTGGAGTAGATGCAGGTAGGATTGGCGATTGTTTGACAGGATGATAAGGACTTCTATTTTCTCTGTAACGTATGAGGCCAAGTTGACTGTGGGTAAAAAAGAGGAAAGCAGTAATGTTTGGTGGACAGGAGATGATGGTGATATACTGAGAAGTTCATGGGGGTGGGAATTTTGAAGACAGTGGAGATGTTAAAGTTATTGAGGATGATGGAAAGTATCTTATAATGATCCCAAGAAGTGGCATCATCAACATAAAGGTCTTTAGCATGTCCCAAAGAAGACATTTTAACTAGAGTCCAACTCGATAACTTGGAAGAGTAAAACAGAGAAGAAGGGCAATCAATATAGGGTATATTATTGAGCTATAATTTGTGAGTATTTTCTATACTTTCTTTTAAGCATAAACATGTATTAATTTCATAACTGGAATGTGATTTTTTGCCTCATATACATAACCTCACTGAGGACCATTCAGGAGTCATATTGAGCATGTCTCAGGATTGTCACCCCAGAAATGGGAGAAGGAAATGTTTACCCATGAGGCCTACCCAGTGGTCCAGGGATTGCCCTTGGGTGTTAACCTCCGTGAGCAGGTATTCAGTGACTGACTTGAGTTCCTGCTGACTCTGGAGTGATGTGGCAGAAAAACCCCAGAGCACAAAGTCAAAGGTATGCAGTGCAAATGAGGCAAGCAGCTAGCCAAAGAGTTGGGCCAGAGAAGATGTGAAACACAGCACAGCCATTCTGCATTCACAGCAAGGAGCACTCTAGAGTTTGTAAATTGAGTGTAGAATGTTTTCCAGAGCCCAGAATCAGAAAATAAAATAACGGCTCCTTAATACATTTAGCTGAGAGTTAGTGAACATTGCCCTGGACTTGGTCAAGAGACTTCGTTTCTAGCACAACACATGCTTCCTTACCAGTTTGTGACATGTCCCAAGTGTCAGATTCCTTATCTGAAAATGGAGAACAATGCTTACTTCACCAGGCAGTATAAAAATTAAATTAGGTGATAGAGACATTTACAGGCATATATGCATACATACTCTAAGACATATAAAAAGAGGAAATGTTAATACGTAGAACTTTATAAACCATGACTCCTTATGTGCAATGTCCTGTTTCTCCCCATTGCAGTCTGAGCAGAGCTCAGGCAGGGCAAGGATCCTGGGTGAGGCTTGGACAGGCTTGGACCTCCTGACATCCAGCTTTCTACTTGCTGAAGAGCAGCAGAGTTGGAATCTGGGGCATCAGTTCTTCCCACTCTCTTGGTTCTCTTTCATCCTTCCCAGCATGTACCCTTTCTGTTACTAATTAGTCAATGTGCCCATCAGAGAACCCCAGACTGGCCATTAAGATGCATCTTTCAACAAATGCAGTTTGAATTCTGCCTAAGACCTACTTACCTATGCTTATTTTATCAGAGAAAATCAGTGACGATGCCCAGCCTCTTTAAGGTATGGGATTTTCACCCTGTTAGATGAAATCCATAATCCACACCAACTGAGAATGTCAAATTGTTAATAGTCCTTTAAAAATTTCACTTCTTTCCTTTAATGATCTCATTGCACTTGGGAAGAGCCAAAAGATTATAATCTGTGTTGTAAGTCTATTTCCTTAATTTGATTTTTATATATTTCAAGCTTATATACTGTATATGAAAGGAAAAAAACAGTTATAAAAGTATGTTTATAGATTTTTTAAAAAGAACTGAGAAAAGTATAAAGATCAAAAGACAATGACCACTAATCTGTTCATATATTTTCTTCCAATTTGGTCATTTTTTTAATATTTGGGATTTTTTTTCAAAAGTACAACTTTGCATCCTGTTTTTCTATGTAACTTTATAGTGAGATAATTTCCATATGTAAAAGTTGAAAATCAGAAGTTAGAGAAAGAAAAGATAAGTAAAAGGGAAACTTGGTCTGTTGAACTCAGCACCTTTGGCAGTACACAGATGAGTAAGACATGGCCACAGAATAGGGGTTGGCTTGACTAAAGATGGGACACAGGAAATAAAGACTAGAAGCTTCTAAAGTGGGCAGAAGGGATGCAAATACTTCCCCAGTTGTCTGTCACACACAGCTCATTCCTAGCCAACCTCAGAGCAAAATCTCACATGCCCACTTGGGTAGTCTGCTGCTGTTTCTAAATGAAGTTGCTGTCCAACCTTTTTCACTTGGCTATGCAGATAAGGTTTTATTGTTTATTGCTATACAAACCTTCAGAAGTCAGATTTATGCTTCTGGCTTCACACAGTCCTTCATGGTGAAACTCAGAAAATAAAATGCTAGAGGCCGAAAAGGGAAAGCGATAAGCTTGGAGATTTTCTATTCAAGGTACAATACTCTCATTTTCATTGACTTCAAGGTCATATTCACTTTTATAGATCAGGATGCTAGTCTTTACACTGGAATTTCAAGGAAGGCTGCACTTATAAATTAGTAAAATGTATGAGTCATTGCAAAGTTGTGTTTGATCCAAGATTCAGCTACCAGCCTAGCATAATACCGGCATCTGTCCTAAATTCAGTGGGCCCTTTCATTAAAGCTCCAATCCTGGAATCCAATCATTCTTGGGGTTAAACTACAGAATTTTTATTGCTGTCCACATTAACATTCAATTACTTAAAATGCAAGACATTTGTTAGAGGTCAATTGCTATCTGAGAATGTGTGTTTATGTGAACGCATGGTTGGGTTCTAAGGCAGAGCTTCCTGAAGGACCATAGCAAGTGTCATTTTTAAAAATGAACTTTGGATAATAACCTTGACCCCTGTGTCCCAAGGACATTAGCAAGATGTGAACCACACCAATGTGTGGTTATGGCTTTTGAAACAGAATCAATCTATTTGGGAAATAGAAGGCTCATGAGGGAAAATCGAGAAGTACCAGATGATTCAGTGAAAAGCATTCAAAGATAGGCCCCATTAAACCAGTAGAATTTCTTTTGGTGACAAGTACGCTCACAGATGATAGAGTTTATTAAGTTGACTTATTTCTTCAAAGGATAAAACTCTCAAAGGAAAGGGAAAAGATCATTAAATGGCACTGCCTTGCACAGATTTTAGGCAATGAACCAAGTTCCCAAATAATTTTAGTTATTAATGGTCTAAACTGTATTATATTATCAAATCAAGTAGAAGGCAGCACATTCCATGTTTGGGGCCCAGAAATATATGTGCATTATTGCATTCATGCATGTCTCTGCTAGGTTAAGAAGTGCATGTTTCACAGGTAGAATAATTTTCCACCTTTTAGTCTCAAGCTGACACAATGCTGACACCAAGGAAATTGGTAGAATATCACTGAAGCTTAGATCTTGTCATTGGGAATCCAAATAGTGTATTCCTTTTGCAGCCTGTGCAAAACAGAGAGCTTCTTCTCAGAGATTAGGGTCTGCAGCAGGGAAGAGCGAGATTCGAGGCGCAGTTTTGTGCTTTTGTGCAGTCAATATTGTTTATGGATTGCTCTGACATGGCTGCATCTATTTGGAGGAGAAAAAAAAAAAGAAACTACAAAATACATACACTTGAGAATTTCAGGAAATTACCCAAATGCTCAAATCCTTCTCAGGGGCAATGGTTTTTCAATAGGAGTTTACATGATAAATCCATGCGGTGAATACATTTAAAAAATAATAATCTGGCAGCCGCCTGGAACAATAGCACACCCATATCGGCTGCCGGTTTGAAAAGAGGCCTCAGTCAGAATGTGTGGGAAATTAGACCATCAAAAAAGAAAGAATACAAAGGAGGCCCAGAATGACTGAAACAGGCAAGGCAGCTTATCCACTCGTCGCTGACAATGCCACGCACGCTGCGGAAACTACTCAGAGCGGCCTTACAGAGAGGTGCACAAAGCCAGCGTGGAAATGGATGATAAGCAGAAATCTGCAGCCATCAAGAGCAGGAGAAGAGGAGGCAGCTGCAAAGACAGGGGCCCAGAAACGATAATCAGGTTGTAAATAAAGCACCTACATAGTAATGACCCTGTCAGGGCTTTGCTGGCTGGGCCTCGCTGCCATTACTTTGCTCTTTGCCATCTCAACGGTTGATTAACAAGGTCAACTTTCACGGCCGCAGTTATGTTAGAGCTTGGATAAGGAAGAGAAAAGATACTGCAGAATCCAAGTGCGGTTTCAAAAAATATCATGTCTAAAACTAGAGTAAACAGCAAAGGCTAAATTTTCAAAAACAAGAAACGAGGGCCAGCATTTGTGAGAAAGCCCATTCGCGCCCACACGCTGGCTGGTGCAGGAGATGTGGGCATAACGTGCAGGGAAGTGGCTTCCCAAGTGCCAGCCCACTGACAGCCGTCATCACTCTCCCAGCATAATCTCGCAGCTTCGGCTTAGTCTCCTGTGAGGGCAAGATCGCCACGTTTTCGAGGACATTTTCAACCCCTGAGTCACTTCTGTATCACAAGGGACAAGTGTTCCCACAAGACAAGTGACATTTGAGGTACAAGCCAAGAAGAGCTGTTTAAAAAAAAAAATAGGAATGTGCAAAAATCCTATGTCCAAAATATCCTCTCTATATTGAAACTCTCCATTTTCTAAGAGTTGCTTGAATGCTCCCTTTAAAGAACTTTGCCAGCTAATCAGGTTTGGGGTTTTCCCCCTGCTGAGGATGGACCAAAACAAAGCAGGTATAAACCATCACCAAAGACTCAAAGGCTATAGCACCAAGTCAGGGCTTGTACAAACTAAATCATTCCCTCTAGATTCTCAAATGGACATGAGAATTTCAGACGTTGCTTTTTGTTTTCGGCAGTGGAGGAATAATTTAACAAAATCACTGTGAGTAGCATAGTTCATTAGCTAGTGAAAATGTTACGGCCAAAGAGTGAAGAACTTGCCCTTAAGAAAAAAGAAGTCGCCCTGATTCTAGCTTTATAAATCACTCCTTAGTTCCAGCACAATAGAAAGATGGGGGAGAGAACCGACAAAGAATAACATTGTTTGCTACCCATTATTGTCTCACTCCTGGCTCCATATTTCCTCCGGGGAAATTGCGTGTGTTGTAGCTCTACTCTAGGTTAACGTCTGCGGAATCATGACTGCCTGTGCTTTCCCAGCTCAGAGGGTGCCACAGGCATTTAGAAGGAGGCCAGCGTGCTAATTCAGCAAGGTGGCAGGGTTGTTTTGTTTTTTGGGGTGTTTTTTTTGGGGGGTGGGGGAGCTTGTGATTGTTGCTGCACGTGCACAGAGTGAGAACTGCTCTCTGAGGCTCAGACCTCGTTTCCAAGTGGAAGGCAGTCTTTGAGAAAAGCATTTGGGTAGGAGTCTCTTAATGACAGTAGGAAATTATTTCCACAGCATCGGGGGTTCTGCTCATTCCTATGACATCTCCGCCCAGTTCAGCAGGCTCCATCCCTTGTTTGGATGACAAAAAGGTGATTGAGGGTCCAGGCCTCATTATAACAAGACTCCAGGGGGTGGGCAGGAGCGCCTCTTCAGTCCACACTAATTGTGCCGGCAGTAAAAACTGCACCGACCCCTTTCTATCAAAGATCATATTGTGATGAGAGGCATCTTTCTTTCTTCGTTGTAGATTTATCCCAGTGCCAGAAGAAAAGGTTTCCTGGTGTTGTTACCTGGAGGGGTCCAGTGTCACTAATAACCAGTCAGTCCAGCCTGGATTCTAAATGCTAATAGACCGGTGAGGGTGGGGGTGGGGGGAGTCGTTGAGGGGGGGGGGGGGGGGGGGGGAGCGGGCTGGCAGAGGTCCATCTTGCTGTGGTGACTCATGCCTGAATCACAGCCAGGCTGCCAGGATGTTGTTTTGGGGAAGTTCGCAGGCCTGTCAAAAACCTGCTGTTGCCATTGGCTGATATTATGCAAGATTCCAAATGATATTTATTTATATTCTCCTTTTGGGTTGGTTGTGTGGTTTTTTTTCCTTCCCTCCCCCAACTGCATAGGCAATAGAGCTTCAAGTGACCACAAAGAAAAAAAAATTTAAGATAATGCCCATTAAAAATAAAAGGCACTTTGCCCCCAAGCTCCCATCAGCTCTCAGGTCAGAGCGATGCCAAACAATTTGCTTAATTCATTAAACCCCTCTCTTCACTCCTCTGGATGGATGCGGTTGGGAAACAGGCCTGGGGAATGACGCAGAACCCCATTTAGAATTCCAGGGATGACAGAGTGCAGCCTGCAGTTATGTCGGAGCGTATTCCTTTCCACATTTGTAGCATCTCTTCGCAACTTGCTGGCCTGACAGTTTCTCACATTAAACATGAAACTTCCCTGATGAATTTGGCCTGGGACTAGAAGGATTTCCTTCGTTTCATGTCTGACTAATGATGGGGTGGGGACGGGGGTGGGGCCACTGTGCAGCTCTTGGAAGATTCAAGGAGACTTAAGCTGTTCAATCTGAGCTTCTCCCACCCCCGGAGTCTGTAGGAGTTTGACTGTAGAGCTGAGGAAATTCTCCCAACTGTATCATGTAGCCCTGCTCAGTTCCTCTGCAGAAACTTGGTAGGCAGAAAGAGTGTGAGAGCATTCATTTATGTGCCTAATTTAAGACACAATTGAGAGGCACACTGTTCTAATAGATGGAGTTCTGCCTGAGAAGTTAAGAACCTGAGTTCCCTTCTTAGCTCAGATGATGGCTCAGTGCAGTGAAATGATGATTGGCACTTTTCAGAAGAATTTGAACTCTAGAGACAGTCAATTTGGGACAAAATTATATATAAATACAGCCATGATCCCCATAATCTTGAGCTTTCATTGTTCTGACAAAACCCAAATTTTGCTCTCTCTAAATTCTTTTTAAAAAGTCCTAATAAAAAATGTTCTTTGAGTTGAACCTCAAGGGGAAAGAGAATTGTTTATTATTCACTGTGCTAGGGGAGCTTTCTTTGGAACATTGTTCAAAGCAGACCTGTGGTGCTCCCTCCACCCTCCCACCCCCCGCCCCCACCCCCTACACACACTGGAAATGGAAAGACAAAGTTCTTTCAAGTCCTGCCTAGGGCACTGGACACAGCTGCATCGCTGCCTTGCTGGAAAAATGACCTTGGCCATTAGCTTGAGTGCTTGGTGGTTGTTTCCATCTGAATAGCACACTCTGGGAAGGTTTTAGGTTTAGAAGACAAAACAATCAATGCCAATAGTTTCACTAATCTTACATCCACTGCAATCTACTCACTAGCTCAAGTTTACTTTTTCTCAGGCCACCATAATTACATAAAAATAGATCTCAAGTATGGTCTTAACCAAATTATGTTTCCACCCCCCTCCCCCATAATGATCATTTAATGAATTAACACAGTGCCCTGCTAGATAATACTATAATAAAATGTGCCATTCAAAGTACCAATAGTTATTGCCCCTTGCCCCCCTGGTACTAAGAACATTTTTTATTCCTTTTTCTCCATGCATTTTAGTTTATCAACTATCAATAAATCTACATTTATATGTTTGACTTTGTTAATAATAAACATTTTGTTTTTATTATATTTTATTAACTAAAACATTCAATACATATGTAACTACCAACAATGAGTCATGCACCGTTGTAGGTATTTGAGATGCAAAGATAAATGTCTGTCTGATCTTAAGGAGCTAACAGTTTAGAGGGGAAGACAGACCAATCAGGATAGGCTTGGTGACAGTTGCAGGTTCAGTGTGGGGTGCAGGTTCAGTGGGGATGCAAAGGATAGGGGAAAGGTTAGCAAAAGGGAGTTAATAAATAGGCTTATTCTGGGTGGAGAAATGGGGTGTGTTTTCTGAGCAAATTTAAAGCACAGAAAACCATAAAATGCATGGAGCCAAGGCAGATTGAGGAGCCAGGTGAGGGGAGAAGCAGAAGTGAGAAGTAGGCAGAGGTCAGATTTTATAGTGCCACTCGTGTTTTTCTAATTTTTATCATGTAGACAATGGGAAATTATGGCAAGATTTTATCTGAGGAAGGATGTGATTCAATAGACAGAAAAGGATCACTCTAGTACCTGAATAGAGCTTGGGTTAGAGAAAGTTTTAATGGATATTTACTACCAAGTACACATTCTTTCTTTTGTTCTAGAAAACACTGCTGCCCGTGCCCATTCAATAGGGCTTGTGTAGGATGACTTGATTCCCTTGCAGGCTCAGTTGAGCATATGACATGGTGAAGGCCAAGAGGAACTGATTCTGGGGCTATGCTGCAGCAACTAAGAGGCTGCCTCTTTCAACTCAGACATGAAACTGAGTTGGCAGCATGATCCACATTGTAAGAGCCTATCTAGGATGAAACCACACAGACAAAAGTAGAGTATAAGGATGGAACGAGATAGAGCCTGGATTGAACTGTCCCTGGATCTTCTGACTTCTAAGTTATAAGAGCCTTAAGAGTTCTCTGCCACTTGCAACCAAAAGATTCCTAATTAATGCAGTGAGGCAAACAGTAGAAGATTAATGAAATAGTCCAGGTGAAAGATGCAATGAGTTTGAACTAAGGCAGTAGCAGCAGGAATAAAAAATAGGGAAAAGTGGGATTTAGTGAAGGGAGACCCAGGATTTAGGGATGGTGAGGAGAGTAAGCATATAGAATGATCTCCAGGTTTTTAACTTGACCACCTTGGCTGTACCAATGTAGGGGATGTTTGAGATGAAAAGAAGATTTGAGAGAAAAGAGTTTGGTTTGGATGTGATGAATTAGGTCCTCTGGGATACCCAGATGGAGATGTATAATAGTACACAGTTGGATAATGATTCTGGAAGTCAGAAGAGAAGTTTGGATGAGCTTGAGATCTTAAACATGAAATGTGGCTTACAGATTCCTACAACTCATGACAACCATTAGAAACCCAAAGATCCCGATATGGAAACAATCAATGCATCTGAACAACAACAAAAAAAACCCACTCAGCTTCTTCTCAAAGACGAGATGAAATAATTTACAGTAGTCTTCCCTTATCTGCGGGGGTTATGTTCCAAGACACCCAATGGATGCCCAAATCATGGATAATACCAAACTCTATGCATACTATGTTTTTTCCTATTCACACATACACTTTATGGCTTCTCTTTGTCATATCCAAATTGCCAGCATCACTACCCTTGTGCTTGGGGCCATTATTAAGTAAAATAAACGTTACTTGGACACAATTACTGTGATGCTTTGGCAGTTGATCGGATAACTAAGTGACTAGTGGGCAGGAAGCTTATACAGTGTGAATATGCTGGACAAATAAATGATTCACTTCCCGGGAGGACAGAGCAGGACTGCATGAGATTTCATCATGCTATTCAGAGCAGTGTGCAATTTAAAACTTATGAATTGTTTATTTCTGGAATTTTCCACTATCATATTTTGGACTATGATTGGCTGTGAGTAACTGAAACTGGGGAAAGCAAAACTTCAGATAAGGGGGGACTGCTGTACATTTTTGGCAAGACAATTTTTGTTTGTGCAGAATATTCAAGAAGTTGCTGAATTTTTAACATCTCCTGAAGGCATACACTCAATGTTAGAGCACCTCTCATCCTTCAGTCACTGCACCAACTGGAGATGTCCCTATATAGTTCCAAACAACCCCCTTAAGAGGGAGTGTCATCCTCCAGACCCCATGTGAACTCCTCTGGCTAGAGTGTGTGCCTGTATGCTAGCATGTGGGTAGTCCTCTACCGTTGTAGCATTCACACAAATAAAAATGAAACAGTAAGTACAGCTAAAAAGCCATCAATGGATCTAACCCCAAAGAAAGTGGAGGGCTTTCCCATCCTGTCTGTCTGTTTTGCTCTTCCCAGGACTTTAATCTTCTCAGACAACTTAGAAGTTCTATCTCTAACCTCTCTCATCCCATATACCATCTGGACTGCATCATTTTTAAATGTAAAAATGACACACATAGAAATGTGCATGACAGCATTACAGCATGCATCGGGCTGTTTGCAGGCGATCATCCGTATATGACCTACTTGACACCATTTCTAAGTTTGGGGAAATGTTTAATATCATTCAAAGCAACCAATGTGCCAGCATGCTTTAAAAGTGAGATTCTAGTGGCCCTGGCTGGGTAGCTCAGTTGGACTCAGTTGGTTAGAGTGCTGCCCTAATGCTCCAAGGTTGTGAGTTCTATCCCTCGTCAGAACACATACAAAAAGCAACCAATAGCTCCAACCGGTTTGGCTCAGTGGATAGAGCGTTGGCCTGTGGACTGAAGGGTCCCAGGTTTGATTCCGGTGGGGGGCATGTACCTTGGTCGCAGGCACATCACCAGTACGAGGCAGCTGATCAATGTTTCTCTCTCATCGATGCTTCTAACTCTCTATCCCTCTCCCTTCCTCTCTGTAAAAAATCAATAAAATATATATATTTTTAAAAGCAACCAATAAATGCATAAATAAGTAGAACAACAAACTGATCTCTCTCTCTCTCTCTCTCTCTCTCTCTCTCTCTCTCATCAATCAATAAAAAATAAGATTCTAGTAATATAAGTCACCTTTTAACATTTATTTATCTGCAAATGTGCATTTCCATGTGTGAGTGGTAATGAACTCATGTGTTGAGAGTGACTTGTAATGTGGGGTTTGTAAAAAGCTTCGATGATGAAGAATATATGAAAGTCATTAATGAATGCTATGATTGGCTCCTTGATTCAAAGAATAATAGGTATCTCTCAGACAACTGTGAAAGCCTTCATTTTTTTTAACAAGCACTTTAATTTGCACAATGTCATGAACTAACTTGTATGTAAACATAGAAATTTGAGGAATTGAATGCACTGAATGCATGCCACTTTATATACTTGCTCTTGGAGTAAGATTCTCAAGGAATCGTAAATCATCATCATCGTTATCTTTTAAAGCAGAAGCTGCAGGAGGCTCACTTTTTCTCCAATTTCTATTGGGATAAGAGAGAGCCTGTGGGGAGGGGGAAAGGAGAAGAAAGAGAACAAGGAACAGGGTGATAGAATCCTGCTAGTGTAGACTGCAGCTCTGGGCTGAGAGCCGTGGAAGTGTCATTGTCTGTCAGGGCCATGTCTACACAGGCTAAAGGACAGTTTTCAGGCCCAGGGCCTGTGCAAAACAAAGAAGAATGTGAAGAAATAAACACTGACCCAATATGATTGTGAACAACCTAACACCTGGCCAGTTCATGGCATCTTCACATAATTATCAAATTGAGTCACCCGTGTAAATGATTTCCCAAATCATTGCCACTAAGACAAAGACAATGGAAGGAGACAGAATGAACTAGAAAGTGTCTTCCTTCCCCCATATTTGGGAGCGTGTGTTCAGACGATGTGCTGGAGACACTGGGGACTAATCCATTTCAAGGCATAAAAAGGAATCAGGGAGGAGTCAGGGTGTTTTTTCTGGTCAGAGATTGCACTGCACTTCGAGAACTACTGGCCTATTTTCTGTGTATATATTTTATCATCCTTTGGTTCTCTGAAAGTGGGCTGCTCTTGTATCCAGAAAACAAAAGTACTGATTATATCTGGCATTGCTTTCTCCAATGGAATGGAAGGAAATGTCCTTAATTTCATTTTTTAAAATCTGTAGTAAACATCACATATCATGGTGAAATACTTACAGCTTTCTTTTGAGTTCTGACATGAGATAAGGGTGTCTGTTATCATTATTTCTATTCAGTATTATACTAGGAGTCCTATCCAAGTGCAACAAATCAAGGGGAAAGTGAGAATTGAATATGAAGAAATAAAATTGTTTAAGTATTTAAAAAATATGATTAAGAATGTGTAGAAATACTAAAATAGTCTCTAGACCAACTATTAGAATTCATAAATAACTTTATTAACATTGTCAGATACAAGATCAATGTACAAAAATCAATTCTATATAGAAGCATATTAAAATATGTAAAATGAAAATTAAGTAATAATACTATTTACCATTGCTTTAAAAAACAATGAATTCTTACAAATAAATTGGCCAAAAGATGTGCAACAAAACTGTGCAGTTTCTATAAAGATAATCACAGACCATTATTAAGAGACTTTAAAGAAAACCAAAATAAAGTTATTTTATAATCTATAATAATAAAAACATAATATGCTAATTAGACCAGAGGACCTTCCGGATGAAGCTGGGGCTGTGAGGGAAGCCCAGGTCCCAGGTGCCAGAGGGAAGCCAGTGCAGCAACCAGGGGAAGAAAGGCCTACTCTTGCACGAATTTCGTGCATTGGGCCTCTAGTGCTAATATAATCTTGATACCAAAACCAAACTTTATGAAAGAAAACTGACCAGGTTTTACTAGGTTCTGGTATCAAAATTATATTAATATTATAAAATAAGTTGGGAAATGTTTTCTCTTTCTCTGCTCCCTGAAAGAGTATGTAAGATTGAAGTTGTTTCTTCCTTAAATGCTTGGAAGAATCCACAAGTGAAACCTTTGTGGACTGGGTTTCTCTTTGTTAGTAAGTTTTTAAGGCTAGATTAACTAATTTAATAAGCATAGGACTATTCAGATGTTTTGGTAAGATGTGTGATTTTAGGAATTTGGCAATTTCATATGAATTTTCCAAATTTATTGCTTACAATATATTTTTATCCTTTTAATATATGCAAGATTTGTAATAGTATCTCCTTTTTATTCTCATATTTGTTATTTGTCCCTGTTCTTTTCTTCTTGATTGGAAGTTATCGATTATGTCTGTCTTTTCAATGCTTCAACTTTTACCTTTCTCCAAAAAATTGCTTTTATAAACTATTGTATGTATTAAATTAAAAATTCTGTAATCACAAAGAAAAATGAAGAACAAGAGAACCCTCAAACTACAGGGTTAAACAGCAAAGTTTACAGGAACACCATGAAGTGTGTTACAGACAAGGTTCTAAAACATTATTATTACATTTCTTTTTCAGTAACTTTACTGTAGGTAATTCATCTATTTAAAATATCCAAAATTCACATTTTTATCACATTCAATTAGGCTTTCTGCTCATACTGATGTTAAATATCTCATTGTTGCCAAATTTTAGTAATACTTTTATGTCAATTCATCCAGAAAAAAAGAACTCTATGCAAGAGTTAGACGACTATTATGCATTTATTTTCCACTTCAGTGATTTCCAATCTTTCTTTTAGCACTTACTTCCTTTTATTTTCTTTGGGTTTAATTTGCAGTTACTTTTCTAACTTTCTGAGTTAGATACTTATATTATTGATTTTAAGAAATACCTTTTTTTTATTTGTAGATGGGGCCATAAGTTTATCTTCAAAGCTTTAGCTTTAGACTGCAAATTTTGATAATGTGATATTTTACTACCATTAAATTCCAAATATTTTTCCATCTCCATCTAATTTATTTTATATATATATATATATATATATATATATATATATATAGATTGTATAGAAGTATACTGCTTAATTTCAAAACTTTGGGGGATTTTCTAGTTGTTTTATTGTTATTTATTTCTAGTTTAATTCCACTGTGATCAGTGAGCATCCTTTTAAATTTCTCAATCTTTTAAAACTATTACATCTTGCTTTATGCCCCAGAGAATAGTCAGTTTTTGTTAAAAGGTACTTAAAAAGAATGCAGATTCTGTTATAGGATGGTGTTCCATATATTTCATTTACCTCGAGTTTGTAATCACATACTTCAGATTTTTATATTCTTGAAATTTCTTTCTGTATTTTTTTAAATATATCTTATTGATTTTTTACAGAGAGGAAGGGAGAGGGATAGAGAGTTAGAAACATCGATGAGAGAGAAACATCTATCAGCTGCCTCCTGCACACCCCCTACTGGGGATGTGCCCACAACCAAGGTACATGCCCTTGACCAGAATCGAACCTGGGACCCTTGCATTTGCAGGCCGACGCTCTATCCACTGAGCCAAACCAGTTAGGGCTCTTTCTGTATTTTTTTTATTAGTTATAAAGAAACTGTGCTAGTTTGTTCTTTTCAGCACTTTCCATCCTTTTTTTTTCTCCCTCTGCTTTAGTCAATGTATTTTTTACTATCCTCTCTTCCAATACATGTATCCTCTCAACTGTATCCACCTGAAACTGATTGTTACATTAGTTATTATACTTTTCCTTTCTTAAAAATTCTACTTTATCCCCCCTTTTTAATAGATTACAATTATCTGATGAAATTTTCCATCTTATGATCTATTTTATTTGACATATCAATCACAATAATTAAGAGAAAAATGTATGGCTGATCAATTGAATAGCTTGGATACCTATAAGTCTATATCCATTGTTTATTTCTGTCTTTGTCCTGTTTTTTTATATGAGTGGCAATTTCTTATTGAATGCCAAAAATTATAATTGAAGCATTGTAGAGGTGCAATGTTATCTTGCTCCACAGTGCATTTGTACTACCCTTTGCCAGGGAGTGAGCACATCGCTTTTGCACTCTTTGGAGACTTAGTCTACCTTAGCCCTTATGGCGCAGTCAACTGAGAGCCTAGGGCATTGACTAGTGCCCACGTTTTTAACAGGTCTTGGGCTCCAATTTTTATTTCCTTAGCACCATGAAACTGCTAAAAAAAATTCACTCTGCTTTCTGTTCAGCTTCATAGCCACCTAGCATGCCAGGACTAGGAATCAGAAAATGCCTCAAGGAAAGGACTGTTACCAAATGTGAACTTACTTCTCTGCACCTCCTTTCTCTCTGGCATCTTGGCCCTTCAAGACCTGGCTACGTTAGTGGGCCCAAACTCCATTTGCCACCCAGCTCTGAGATTGCCTATGGCTCTGCTTAGCAACTCAGCCTCGTCCTCTAGTCCAGGATTTTAAAAATGCCTCAGGAGAGAAGCAGCATGCAGAATGTGAGGCTTTCCACAGTAAACTCATTTTCCCTCTTGGACCTTGGTCCTTCAATTCCTGGCTTCCCCGGCAGCCTTTGGTCTTTTCAAATAACTGGGCTTTTTTTCTCTGACTTTTCTAGTTTTGTCAATGGAGTCATCAGTCTTTTATTAACCACAACATTATAACTGGAAACAATAAGTCCTCAGTTTCATTCACTATTTTTGTTATACAACACCTGCTCTCGTCCCCATGCCAACTCCAATACTCCTGGAGATGCCTGTAGTACAGGATAATGCTTTATATCATTCTTCTGACAACATTGCTACTGCAGATTTATTATGACATGATTCTTACAAAATAAATATAGTAAACTTTAAGAGTGCAACTTGCTTAAGGAGCTGAGATTTCCTCTGGGGCAGCCATATAAGTGTGTCTTCAGCATCCACTGTAGCGTTTGAATCAAGGACACATGCAATCCCTGTCAACAACTGAGTGTGGCAGGGTACCGGATCCTGGCCATTTCCACCCAACATGGGATCTTCTACTATCCTAGACTCTCAGAATAGAGCCCACGTCTTAGGCTTTTCCTATGCAAACTTCTTCTTTCCCCTCTCCTTTCACAGGTGTCAAGCCTGCATTAGTCTGCTAGCTTCCTTTGTCTACCCCTGCTCCCTCTTCCTTCTCCTTTACAGGGGTTACTCCAAAAAAGCTTTTGTATTCTAACTTCATCTTGGTGTCTGCTTCCCTGATACACACTCACGTAGATCCCATTCTTCCAGATATGTCTCCTTAGCTTACTCGTGATTGCTGAAAAAGGAGAAATCTTCTTGATTGGGCTTTCCCACCAGTATTTGTTGCAGGTAATATGGTGAGATGTATTTCACTTTCCTGGGGACTCAATAGTGAACACTTCTCAAATATTAACATCTCTATATAGTTCATTGTGTTTTTGTTGTTGCTGCTGCTGTTGTTGAAAATAAATATATTTATTAATTTATTTTTTATTTTGTTCTTTCATTAAAAAAGTAAACCTTATTGAGCATGTAATAACTGCTAGACACATTGCTAGATTTTCTTCTTAGGAAAAAATAAAATTCCTAGGAGCACAAAACAAAGCTTTGCATCCAGCAGGTAGTGTTCAGCCTCTTTACGGTTCTCCCTTACCCATCAGACATAGGCTCCTTCCAGCCCTATTACAGCCTTTGTCATCCAGAGGTTTCAATCTGTGAGTAGGCCCAATCTGTTTACAATTTACAGCCCAACTGTAGTCATGTTTCACAGCAAACACCTAAGGCACTTTTGGTGAAGTTAAGTGAGTGGCTCTGGAAGTTTGAGTATCACTTCTTCCTGCTCTCAAACAAAATCTAGCCTGTTCTGTGTTTCTCTCCTCTTATGAGTCTGATGTGCACTGCATAGTCAGGGCAGTAGGGGGACATGGCTAACATGGAGATTACAGGACAACTGCACTAACAGAAAATCTGAGAAAGAAAAAAAGCCAAGAAGCAGGACTAACAGAGAAGAAGGCATCAGCCAACTACCACAACGCTGATCATTTCCCAAGAAGATTGGCATTTTCCCGAGAGGTATGGCCAGAGAGATGGCTCCTGAAGGCCTGTGAGGAACTCATAATGACTTCCTGGTTTCCTCCCATTACCCCTGCCAAAATGACTCTCATTCCAGAAAACACTTTTCTCAGTCATTCCCTTAAAATCCATGGAAATCAGGCTGCACAGTATCATTATCATTATGTGGTGAGAGGAAAAGTAGGTCTCTGACTAAAATGCCTGCTCTAAGGTAGTCATGAGCACAAATGGGTCAGTGGCAGAATGGGGGGAAAATGTGATATGATTCTAACACATTGTACATTTCTAGGCTTGCCAAACCCTCCTGTGATCTCATAGCCAATTCCTCACTGCTGAATAATTTTAACGAAAAAGCTGAGCCTTGACAGCTAGAGTAAGATGAGCTTTCACTCTATCACAGAGTCGAACACCAGGGTTCCAGTGTTGATTGGCTTATATGGATCACTAATTTCCTCCCTTCTTGACAGGGAGCCCACACTAGAGTCTACTAAATTGTATGAGAAAGTGTGTCATAAAATGCAAGTACAACTCCAATAAGATGATTAAGAATATAGACCGGCTGGTGTAGATCGTTGACCTATGAACCAGGAGGTCACAGTTTGATTCCTGGTCAGGGCACACGCCTGAGTTGCAGGCTCATCCTCCAGTAGGGGGCATGCAGGAGGCAGCCGATTAATGATTCTCTCATCATGGATGTTTCTATCTCGCTCAAGCTCTCCCTTTCTCTCTGAAATTAATAAAAATATATTTTTTAAAAAGGATATAACTGATAAGCTGAAAGATCTCAAGATAAGGAACTGAAATACCACAAAGAAATGAGGACCAGAGAAGGGCTATGTGTTCAGAAGACAAGCACGGTTGAAAGCTCCCTGATTCATTTTCCCAGTCCTAAAAGGACAACAAATCAGAAATACTCCAGCCACCAAACAGGAGATGATACCGAAGCAATTTTGCAATCTTAATTACAGCGAATTCTTTCCTTTTTGCTTTACATCCCTCTGTGGATGAGTCAATGCTTCGTTTTCCTTTTAAATTCAGTAGGAAATTTATGGTTGAGCGAGATAAGAAAAATGTGCAGTTTTGTCTGCACTAGTGCTTGCCATTACTGGGGAGAGTGTGTGTATGTCAGGAACTCTTCCTGAGCAAACTGTGAGGTAACCCTTTGCAGTGCCCTCTTTACATCCCTTTTGAAGCTCCTCCTGGTGGAATGCTCAGATGTTCCTACCCTAGGGAACCAATTCTGTGTCCTCTCCACTGCCTGTCTTCCTTGACCTGCTGAGGTGTTAATTCTACCAAGCTGTCAGAGCAGAGCACGATATTTTGGCCTCCAAACCTTGGCTCAACTCTCTCCCTACCTAGAATTCCCTCCCCACCCTTCTCCATCTGTTTAATTTCTGCCTTTTGTTAAAACCACACATATTGGCCAGGACTCTTGATTATAACTAACTAAATTCATTCTCAAGCCAGCTTAGGCCGAAAGGGCATTTTTTTAAACTTTATTTTTATTGTTGACACCATGATACATGTTCCCACACATATTTACTCCAAAAGACCTGCGCAGAAATGTTCATGGCTACTCTATTTGTAATAGCCCCAGCTGGACATAAACCAAGTGTCCATTAATAATAGTGGTAGCCAGGCTGGTGTGGCTCAGTGATTGAGCATCGACCTATGAGCCAGGAGTTCATGGTTTGATTCCCGGTCAGGGCACATGCCCAGGCTACTGGCTCAATCCCCAATAGGGGGCATGCAGAGGCAGCCAATCCATGATTCTCTCTCATAATTTCTATCTTTCTCTTCCTCTCCCTGAAATCAATAAAAATGTATTTTAAAAATAATGGTGGTATAGTCATATAATGAGTTATTGTACAATAGTTTAAAAAAAACTGCTAAGAGCAACATAGGTGAACTTCACAAACACAATACTGCGTCAAAGAAACAGAGAGGGAAGGGGTGGGGAATGGTTGTGGGAAGAGATTAACCAAAGAATTTATATGCATTGTCCATGGACACAGGCATAGGGTGGTGAAGGCCTGGGGCAGGGCAGGAATGGGTGGAGGGCGCAATGGGGGAAAAAAAGGGAAGACATCTGTGATACTTTCAACAATAAAGATTTTTTTAAAATAAGTCTAAACAAAAGAATGAATGGTGTGTGATTTATTCACATCAAGTTCTAATGTAGTCAAAGCTAATGGGTAGTCACCCCAATAAATTTAATTAATTTTTTTAGAAGAGAAGCAAACTATTAAAACACACACACACACACACACACACACACAGCTTAAAGGATCTTATAGAAGTCATGACAGTGATTATCCAGGGGAGGGAACTGGTAGTTCAGGGAGAGGTTACATGGGCTGCTGATATTTCTCCTTCTGTCCTGCTTTGTGGTTACTCAAATGGGTCACTTCATGAAAAATTAATCAAATTATACACTTATAATTGGTGCATTTTGTTATATACAACAATAAAAAATTACTTAAAATCAGCTCATGGAACATTATAATTATTGATTTTAAAGAGAAAATGGTGATGTATATGTAAAAAAGTCAAATGTTCCTGTGTATTAGAAATACTTAAGAATTACTTTAGAATTAATTGCTTTAGAGTTAATTTGAACATGACTGTATTATTTTTGTGTGTGTTGTTTTCTATTTTCAATGACCAAGAATCCATTTTTTATTTTAAAAGGAAAATTAAAAGGATTTTAAATACAAGAAAGCCTCTTCAGGCTTGACCCATCAGGTGGTTGGACCAGGAAGGCCAGAGGGAACAGATGGATCCGGAAAAGAAGGTGCTTCTAAAAAAGTTACTGAACTGAGCAGGAGTGATTTATGGGCAAATAAAAAAATTAATCAGACTAGACAAGATTAACACATTGTACCTCATGTTAAACTCAGTGAAAAATGGTAACATCTCATATTTCAGTGGCCCTTTATAGCTTCAATGTACTTTCATGTCTATTTTCTGGCTTTAGCCTCACAAAATTCTGTAAAATAACTGGGGCAATGGCTATAGTCACCATTTTATGAATAAGGAGTGAGTCCCAGAGAGAAAATAACATACCAAAACCTAGAACTTGGTAAGTGACTATTTGAGGGAACCAGAAATTCTATCCCAGTTAGGTTGTCTTTTATGAGAAATGGCAATAGATACTTTTATATATGCAAAGACCCCCAAAATATATCCCTCTCTCAAGTAACCATTCCCCCAAATTACTCAAGCACCAATTCTACACAAAAAAGCAGTAAGTAATAATTAAAAAGCAATAAATAGTAACTGAGACTTTAGGAGTTAAAAAGTAAGCATGTGAAAAGATATGCTTCAGC
This sequence comes from Myotis yumanensis, assembly GCF_028538775.1. NCBI lineage: Eukaryota > Metazoa > Chordata > Mammalia > Chiroptera > Vespertilionidae > Myotis > Myotis yumanensis. The sequence continues at coordinate 52,684,535 of NW_027223757.1, read as the reverse complement.
ATTAAAACCAAATAAATACAGAGTTAAATATAAGTAACTATAATAAATATTATCAAACTGAATCTAGAAAATAAAAAAATTCTGAAGTCTTGTATTTCTAAGTAAATAATAGCCTGAGTCATAGCCATTAATGTCGTTAATATTGGCCTTTGTTTGACATATCAAGAAGTCAAAATGTATTCCTTTACTTTTTAAAAAATATATCTTTATTGTTGAAAGTATTACAGATGTCCCCTTCCCCCCCAATTATCCCCTCCACCCACTCCCATGCCCCTTCCCCCCTCATCGCCCCCACCCCCGAGCCCCAGTCTTCACCACAAGTTGTCTGTGTCCATGAGTTATGCATGTGTGCATGTAAGTTCTTTGGTTAATCTCTTCCCCGACCCGCTTCCCTCTGAAATTTCAGTCTCTTCCATCCTTCCATGTCTCTGGATCTATTTTGTTCATCAGTTTATTTTGTTCATTAGATTCCACATATAAGTAAGATCATGTGATACTTGTCTTTCTCTGACTGGCTTATTTCACTTAGCATGATAGTTCCAGGTCCCTCCATGCTCTCTTAAAGGGTAAGAGATCCTTCTTTTTTACAGCTGCATAGTATTCCATGGTGTACATGCACCACAGCTTGCTGATCCACTCATCTACTGATGGGCACTTTGAACATTAAAGATATGCTTAAAGTATTTTTTAAACTTTTAAAAATGACCAGCAAAATTTGAAGCAAGATGTCCTCTTTATTGTATTCTTAGTAGAATAAAGATAGAAAAGACAAATGCAAAAACAAAAGACACAAGTAAACATAAAGCAAGATGACATAAATCAGAACTAGCGGCTCACATAGATAGATGTAAATGATGAACTTTAAATTAAAAACAAAAATTCTAAGATTGGATTAGAAAATAATTTCTAACCAGATGATTCTTACCAAAAAAACACTCAAAAATGATGCCGAAACTTAGAAAAAATTAATGTTTTACCAGGCAAAGATAAAGGAAAAGGAAGGGCAAAAATATAAATATCAAACAGAGTAGATTTCAAGCAATAACATTAGATATGGTAAAAGAGATTTATTCTATAATAAAGTAACTCCATCATGAATATGCCATAATTAAGAAATATATAAAATGAATCAAGAAATATATAAAATAAAGCCTTTTGGGGGGAAAAAAGATTGAAAGGCAATTCTAATGAAAGATTTAATATAGCATTCTCAGTCTCTGACAGGATAAAGTAGAAAATTAAAAAGGACATGAAGCTTTAAATAATTTATACTAACCCTGAATTAATAGATATATAACACTTGTTCCCCACAGAGAATATACTTCTTTTTAATTGTGTATGGATCATTTACAAAAAGTGAGTAGGACTATAACATTTGAATTCAAAAAGTAGATATTCTGTGACCCACATACACAGAAAGTCAGGGCAGCATGTCACCAGCCTGTAACAAATGCTTAAGCCCCAGATCTCAAACAACCTGGGCATTTTTTTAAAACTCTGGCCTAAATAAGTATTGGGTCAATAAGGACATCAAATTAAAATCACAGACTCTTTTTAAAATAGTGCAATTGAAAACATTACCTTTTAGAATTTTGGGAATGGAGACAAAAGCTGAATTTAGTATTTTTAAAATTAAATTAAATGATTTTCACTATATTCTTTATCCCTTAAAAAAAATCTGGGTCTTTCTGATTATGTTCTCATAATTGATAAGATTTAAACTTAATCATCTAATTGTCCTAATAAAAGTTGAAAAAATGAGACTACATGCTTTGAGGGTATCTGGCCCAGAACTGACCTGAAGAACCAACTGGAAGTCAGCAGTTGGGTTGTAAAGTAGGTGTCACTCCTATAAAATTTCAGAGTGGCACCTACCTTTCTAGAAATGATGTTCTTGGGAGCCATTGTCAGGGTGATGGCAGGTAGGAGAGGAGAAGGAGAATATTGTCCAGCTGAGGTCAGTTTAATGCTGTTGGTACCAGATTAACCTGAGTAGCAGGGCTGCAGTGGCCTGCAGTGGCCTGCTCCAACCGGGCAGCGATAAGGTACATGGGCAGAGAGGAAAGACGGAGCATCCAGCTGGATGGCTCTGATAACTGGGGGAATCGACTGTGTGTGTGGCCACCCGTTGACAGACATAACAGTCCTGTAATGAAATTCACTAAGTACAATGATAAGCAAGTTTCATCCGCTCCATTTCAAAAGAAGAGTTAAGAAATATGAATCCAAGGGGCTCTTTTACACTCCAGTGAAGCAATAATCTCAGTATCAGGGCCAAATTTTCTCCATACAATTTAGAATGTGAAAATGCTTCTGCTTTCAGAATAGCTAATATCTCCATGCTAGCTTAAAGTCCGCGAACACGAGTCACTGGCTCCCATTTTCATAGTGATCACAGCAAGTGGGCCTCTAACTCCAAAAGTCTCCCAGCATCTACCACTGGTTCTCTTCAAGGGACAGCTCAGCATTATTTCCTGGTGAGACTGAAAAATATGCAGAGTAGAAAGGAGTCTGAAGTTACCATTGGTAAATAGTGTGACATTATGCCTTGAGTTCTCCTACTCTTTTTGTCCTTGATTTTTACGGTTAATATGAGTTGTGAATTATACTGTTCCCTCATTTACCTTTAAGATAAGTGTTCTAAGCCATCCACACTATTTTGCTAAGCCCACTGAGACTACAAACCCACATTTTTTTTAAGTGATCAACTGGAATCAGGGGTTTGAGTTTGACCTTGGAGTCGAGTTTCTTCTAAGCAAAGTCAACTGGCTAGTGTAGAAACTATATAACATTTCTGAGCCCATGGACACTTGTCTTTTGACTTGTAATTTTTTTCATTCCCATTACACTTGGAACCTATAGAAAATGGTTTATGGCTCATTAAGCTGAAAATTGTAAAATTATATTACAGCTAAGGTAGCTATGGCCAAATCTAAGTTTTAATATATCTTCATATGGTCTCATGGCATTATGAGAAAATATAATTGTCATGAACAAGGAAGGAGTTCTTAGAGACAGCACACTATCTAGTGACTGCCATGTAGACCTCTGTAACTTACATATATGAAAAGTGCTGGACTCCGGGGATGTATTTGCAAAAGTGACTTTATTTTTATCTTCTGCTGTCACTTTAAACTTGCTCTCTAGAGAATTTTCCTTTCCATTTCCCTTGGTGATCATTGGGAGTGGCCCTGTTATTTTTCTGTTCATATTTTTAGCAGTTTAATGAAAGTATAATAAAGTGTAAAAGGCCCATTGTGAGAGTATAATTCAATGATATTGTTAGTAAATTTTAGTGAGCTGTACATCAATCACCACAGCCCAGTTTTAGAACATTTCCATGACTTCCACTAAATCTCTTAAAGCTCATTTGGACTGAATCTCTGTTCCTTCCTCAGTCCCAGGAACTACTGATCTACTGTCTGTCTCTATAGATTTTCCTTTTCTGGACCCTTCCTATAAATGGAATCATACAATTTTGTTGTCTTTTGTGTCTGGCTTGTTTTACTTGCCACAATGCTTGTGAAGTTCATTCATGTTGTCCGTGTATACATATTTCATTGCTTTTTAGTACTAAACAGTAACCGATTCTATGGGTGGCTACAGTTTTGTTTATTCATTCACCAATCAATGGATATTTAGGTTGTTTCCACTTGGGACTATTGCAAATAATGATGCTATGAATATTCATGTATAGGTCTTTGTGCATCTATAGATTTGCATCATTAATTGACCATAAATATAAAGGTTAGTTTTTGGATTCTCAATTTTATCTCTTTCATTTATATACCTATCCTTATATCAACACCAAACTTTCATGATTACTGTAGCTTTATATTAAGTTTTAAAATTGGTTAATGTAAGTCCTATAACTTTATTCTATTCTAAAATTGTATTGTCTAATCTAGATCCTTTGCATTTCCATATAAATTATTGGATCAATATGTCAGTCAGAGTTCAACCAAAGAAGCAAAACCAGTAGGGGATATATAAAGAGATTTATTATAATAAGTTGGCTTATGGGATTGTAAGGGCTGACTAAGCAAATCTGAAACCCATAGGTGGGCAGGCAGGAAGATCAGCCTAGAATAACTCATGGGCATGAGCTGAAGCTACTGTTTGCAGATAAATTTTTTCTCTTTTCCTCAGGGAAACCTCTGCCCTGATATTAAGACCTTCCAACCAATTGAATCAAAATTATCCACCATGACCTCTCTTACTTAAAGTCAAATGATCAAGACATGCATTACATCTGCAAATTTCCTTCACAGCAACATCTGAATTAGTGTTTTATGAAATAGCTGGAGACTAAAGACTAGCAAAGTTGACACAGCAAAAAATATTACAATCAAGTTTTCAATTTCTACAATAAAAGCCTGCTAGGATTTTGAAAATGACTGTGTTTCCCTATAGATCACCTGGGAAAGACCATCCATCTTAATAATATTGAGTCTTCCAAACACAAACCTGAAATATTTCTCCATCTATTTCTGTCTTTACAAATTTATCTTAGCCATGTTTTGCAGTTTTCCATATGGGAAGATTTTTAATTACTAATTCAATTTCTTTACTTGTCATAGAGCTATTCAGATTTTCCACTTCTTGTATAAGTTTTGATAATTTGTGTCTTTCTAGGAACTTGTCTCTTTCACCTAAGTTATCTAGTTTACTGACATTAAATATTTCATAATATTCTCCTATAATTATTTTAATTTAGGTAGCACCAGTCCTTGCTTTCATTCCTGATTTTGGTGATCTGTGACACCTTCTCTCTTAATTTCTCTGTCACTCTAGCTAAGGGTTTGTCAATTGTGTTCATCATTTTAAAGAACCAACTTTGCATTAAATGTCTTTATTTTTTGGTTTTATTTCTGTTTCAATTATTTCCACTATTCTCTTTGTTATTTTCTTTCTTTTGTTTATTTTCAGTTTAGTGTACTCTTTTTTTTCTAGTTTTTTAAGGTAGATATTTAAAATTATCAATTTTCTGCTCAGCATTATTTTAGATTTTTTCCATACATTTTATATGTTGTAATTTTTGTTTCATTCAGTTGAAAGTATTTTTACTTTTCTTTTTGATTTATTCTTTGACCCATATATTAATCAGAAATCTGTTAATTTCCAAAGAGATTGGGTTTTACCAGATATCTTTCTTTTGTAAATCTCAAATTTAATTCTGTTCTGGATCTGTATGTGATCTAACCTAGAGAATGTTGCCTGTGCACTTGAAAAGCATTTGTATTCTGAAGTCCTTGGAGTGTTTTATAAATGTCAGATGAAGTTATCTGATAGTGTTGTTGAAGACTTATATATTTCTGTTGATTTTCTATCCAGTTGTTCTATCATTTATTAAGACTGGGCCATTGAAATCTTCAACTATTATTGTTAAATTGCCCATTTTTCCTTTCAGTTGCATCAATTTTTACTTCATGTATTGTGAGGCTCTGTTGTGAGGTGTGTATGTACATTTTTAACTTTTATATATTCTTGATATAATAATCCTCTTATTATTTTGAAATATCATCTTTTTCTTTAATGATATTTCTTGTCTTAAAGTCAAGTGCTATTTATTATAGCACCTCCAGCTCTCTTATTGTTTTTTATGTAGCTTTTTCATCCTTTTACCTGCAAACTATGTCTTTAAATCTAAGGTGTGTCTCTTGTAAATAACATATAGTTAGATCTTGCATTTTTGTCTAGCCTGACAATGTCTGCCTTTTGAGAAGGATGTTCAGTGCATCCACACTTACCTAAGTATTGATATCACTGGACTTTGTAGATAATTTTGCTATTTGGGTTCTGTTTGTCTCATGTTGTTTTGTTCCCATGCTCTTGGCTAAACTTTTTTGTATTAAATACAATAAATATTTAAGTGTTCTAATTCAAGAGGAAAATCTTCTGGACATAGAGTTAAGAGTATTAGACATGAATCCAAAAACATAACTTCTAAGAAAAAAAGAATGATAAATTGGACTTCATCAAAACTTAAATCTTTTGGTCTATAAAATACCTTTTTAAGAGGATGAAAAGGTAGGTTATAGACCTGGAGAAAATATTTGCAAACTACATATTTGACAAAGAACTTGTATCTGGAATATATAAAGATATCTCAAAATTCAACAGTGAAAAAAAACAATCTAATTGAAAAATGGACAAAAGACATAAACAGATATTTCACCAAAAAAGAGATATAGAGCATAAAGAAGCACACTAAAAGATGTTCTACATAATTAGCCATTAGGGAAATACAAAGTAAAACCACATACATATATATATCCCAGCAACTCTTAGGCATTTTCAGAGAAACGAAACTTATGTTTATTCAGTAACTTGTACATATTGTGTATAGCATCCAAGAATGTTTATTTGTAATAGCCCAATCCTGGAAACAACTCAAATATCTTTCAACAAATGAATGGTTAAACAAACTCTGGAACAATCATACAATGGAAAACTACTCAGTAATAAAAAGGAACAAACTATTTATATATCCAACAACCTGGATGAATCTTAAGGGCTTAGTGGAAAAAAGTAATTTCAAAAAGTAATATACTATATAATTCCATTTATATATCTCAAAATAGCAAAACTATAGAAATGGAAAAGAGATTAGTTATTTTTAGGGAGCAAAGGCAGGTGAGGATTGGGTATGACCATAAAGGTGTGGCAACACAAGAATTTTCTTATGGTGTTAGAACAGTTCTGTATTCTTATGAATTCTGATTGTGTTGGTGGTTACACAAACTTATACTTGTGATCAAATTGCACAGAACTACACACACAGGAGTACAAATAAAACCCAGTGAAAACTAAATATGGTCGTAGTCTAGTTAATAGCATTATGCCAATGTCAATTTTCTAGTTCCTCATATTGTATTAGTTATATAAGTTGTCACCACTTGGGAAGCTGGTTGAAGGGTTTAAGAGACTCTATGTACTATTTTTGCACCTTCCTGTGAGTCTAAATAAATTCAAAATAAAAAGGTAAAACACACATACACATACAAAAATTGTCTAGTCCAATATATCTATCTATACTTCAATGTTTATCCAATGATAACATTTCTTCCTAGAGTTTTCCTCTTTTCCTGGCTTGCTAAACTGGTCTCTTCCTCCATCAGTGTCAAAATTGAGGGTGGAGGTGGGATTGGGGTACAGAGTAAGGAGGAAAGCAAGAAGGGAAGAGAGGATAGGACCCCTCCCCTCCTCTCTGACTGGAACTGTATCAGGATGGCCTCATGTTCTTCAGGCCTGGCAGGAGTTTGAAGTGGGTGCTCTCTCATCAGCACTGTCATGGGTTCTTTGGAAACTCCCTGTTGGGCCATCAAACCACAGCTCCCTGAGTAAAGGTGGTGTCTCTTCAATGGCTGGCCAGCCCCATCCAGTCTGCCTCTTCCCCCACTGATACACCCCACAACTTCTGAGTGCTTGCCCCAGGCAGGTCACCCCTCGGGGACAATCTTTTTTAAAGCAACCCTATGCCAACATTCTTTGTGGTTTTGGCCTCTGGGGACTGGGGCTCCCATACCTTTGATCTGCTGATAAAAGTGGGTAAAGTTACTGCCCAAAGGCACACTTCAACCGTCTCCAAAGTGACTTGGTCATTAGTTCCCTGTGCATTTCCCCACTCAGGTAAGGTCTCTCTAGAATACTTAGAGAATATTCATAACGCATGAACATAAGTCCCACCAGTACCTAGCAATTAAATATATTACTTCTGATATCATTGCATTTGGCCTTAGAAACAAAACCTATGGATGGTTGAATTAATCTTAATTGCAACTTGTCTGATTCAGTTTTCATACCTAATAGAGAAACAAAGCAATATATTGAATTAGCTTTAGTGGACCATATTTTTTTGTTAATACTCACCCAAGGATATTTTTTTCCATTGAGTATTTATTTATTTATTCATTATTTTTTAGAGAGAGTGGAAGGGAGGGAGGACAGAAGAGGGGGAGAGGGAGAGAAACTTCCATGTGAGAGAGGCACATTGATTGATTGCCTCCCACATGCAGGATCGAACCTGCAACCCAGGTACATGCCCTTCACTGGGAATCAAACCCCTGACACTTCGGTGTGTGGGCTGGCGATCTAACCATTGGAAAACACGAGCTAGGGCTAGTGGACCTTTTTCTTTCACACTATAAAACATGCTGCCAATCCTAAAATGCATTTCTGGATCATTATAACATTACAGTTTAGCAACCAATTAAAAATGCACATACACACACACACACACAAATCAACTTTAACCAGACAAACGTATTACATAAGCATCCTAGAAGATCTTTGCAGAGTCTAAAGACTGCATGGAACCCTGCAGCTTGAGCAACACTCTAAAATAACACACTAATAAGCAAGAAAGAAAAGGAGTTACAGTAAATGTTCCAACAGAACTTGAGGAAACTGACAGACAGAATCCTAAATTGGATGTGTCACATTTTGGCAATAGCAGCCACTTGTGATTAGTGTGAAACAAGGCGCTAACAGGCTCAAGGGCCCATAAGAAGCCAAAATAAGTGAGAAACAAATGAACCTCTAACCAAGGATGCTACTGAAGACAACTCAATCATTGCAGGCTTCCTTGTATTGCCAGCAGTTCCACCACTGGGAGTATCCACTCCCAGGATACAGATATGATCTCTTGTTCATTCTTTTCCTCACCTGCACACTGTGCAGTCCTTCTGTGCCCTGCATTTAGCCCCTCAAGCCCCCTTCTGTCCCCATCTGGGGGCTCATCTTCTCAAGCCTGGTCTCTCTGTGTTCCATCTGCTACATCTGATTTCTCCTGTGCAAGTCACCAAACCTTCCTCAAACCCCATTTTTACCTCACCACACCCAGGGTCAAGAACTTGCTGCTTTCTCGTTGGTTACTTAACTCTTACACTCAATGCTAGGAGTAAACTCTTTAGCTCAATGTTAGGAGTAAAAGCAGGGGTGTACCTTTACAGTAAGACTCGTGTTGGTTGCGTGGCCACAGGCCACTTCAGCTTCCTCAGAAGTGACTTGGCCATCAGTTCTCTGTGCACGCCCCCACTCTGATAAGATCTCTCTAGAATACTCATGATACATGAAAACTCAAGCACATGTGAATGTGTTCTGGTATTTCTGGAGACCCAGTCAGGGAAAGAAGCAAGATCTCTAGCCAGAGAGAGGGTTCAGGGTTTCAGATTCTCACCACTCCAGTCAAGGTGCAGCTCATGGTGATGGTATAGAAAGGCACGGGCATGGTTCTGACCATCTGAATGAAGAGGGTTTCTCCCACCTCACCCTTGTACTTTAGCTCCAGCAGTTAAAATAGCAGCAAAGCAAGTAGTGGGTGTATGTTTTACTGTCTTGGGATGTCTTCAAAAGTGGGCCATCATATCCTCCTTATGGCTAGAGAAGCTCTGCATGCAGAAACTAATCCAGTGCTGAATGTCTAAGTACTAACCTTAATATATGACCAAATCTACTGTCACAGGTTGAATGGTGCCCAAGTTCTACTCCTCTGTACCTGTACCTATGATCTTATTTGAATATAAGGTCTTTTAAGATGTAATTAAGTTAAGGACCTCCAGTAAGGTCAACCTTGATTTAGGGTAAATTCCAAATGCAATAACCAGTATCCTCGTGAGAAAAATGAGAGGGATATTTGAAGCATACAGATAGAGAATTTGAAGAGGGATGGATTTTGTTAGGACTCTCAGCAACTCTTGATCTACAGAAGGGTGAACACAGTGTGCGTGGGAAGGGGGAGGGTTATTTCTATCTTTTGTTTTTATTAAAACTTTTCATTTTACAAGTTACATTATTAGTATAATATTTAGAAAAAATAAAAATACTAATAAGCATAAACAGGAAAGTAAAAACCACCAATAATCCTACAACCCAAACAACTATTGTCAATATTTTGATGTATAGTATTATTTTAGAAAGAACTGGATCAATACTCCATATGTTATGTTACTTTATTTTTATAATATTTTTAAATTCAGATATAATTTGTATACAAAGCACATTAATTATCTACTGCTACATTAAAAAGCACCCCCAAAACTTAGCAGCATAAAAAGCAACAAGCACTTATATCTCACGCAGTTCCTATGAGCCAGGAATCTGGGAGTGGCTTAGCTGGGAGGTTCTGGCTCAGGGTTTCTCATGAGGCTGCAGAGAAGATGCCAGCCAAGCCACAGTCATCTGAAGACGGGAACAGCCTTTTCCGAGCTCCCTCTCTGGTCGTCAGCGGGCTCCAGCTATTCACTGGTTGTTGAATGGGGGGTTAGTTCCTCTTTACAGGGCTGCCTGAGTGTCCTCAAGACATGCCAGCTGGCTTCCCCAGAGCAAGTGACCCAAGACAGAAAAAGCATGAAAGTAAGACCGAAATGGAAGCCATGGTATTTCTGTAACCCAGTCTCAGAAGTTACATACATCACTTCCACTGTATTCTAAAGGTCACACAGACCAACCCAGGTACCATGTGATATGTCAAGAAGCAGGGATTATTGGAGGGTTTTCTTAGAAACTGGCTTCTATAATAAATTGCACGGATTTTAAGTGTACATTTGATGGGTTGTGACAACTGTACACACTTACGTAACTACTAGAGGCCCGGTGCATGAAAATCGTGCACTCACGGGGGTCCCTCATCCTGTCCTGCGCCCTCTCGCAGTCCAGGAGTCCTCAGGGGATGTCCGACTGACAGCCTAGGTCCGCCCTGCAGGCCTAAGCTGTCAGTTGGACATTCTTAGTGCTGCTGCGAAGGTGGGAGAGGCTCCCGCCACCACTGATGCACTCGCCAGCAGGGAGCCCAGCTTCTGGCTGAGCAGCGCTCCTCCTGTGGGAGCACACTGACCACCAGGAGGCAGCTCCTACATTGAGCGTCTGCCCCCTGGTGGTCAGTGCGCATCATAGTGCACTCAGTTGATTTGCATATTAACCTTTTATTATATAGGATTACCAATCAAAAAATACTTGTCCGTACAAAAAGTTTTCTCCTGTTCCTTTCTAGTCAAGCCCCATCCACTCACCAAAGGGAACCAGTTTTGATTTTTTTTACCATAGAATTATTTCATTATTTTATACTAGAGGCCTGGTGAACAAAATTTGTGCCCAAGGGGAGGGTCCCCCTCAGCCCAGCCTGCACCCTCTCCAATCCAGGATCCTTCGGGGGATGTCCAACTGCTGGTTTAGGCCCAATCCCCGGGATCAAGCCTAAACCAGCATTCGGACACCCCTGTCACAATCCTGGACCACTGGCTCCTAATCGCTCACCTGCCTGCCTGCCTGGTCACCCCTCACTGCCTCTGCGTGCTGGCCTGATCATCCCTAACTGCCCCCCTTGCTGGTCTAGTCACCCCTCACTGCCCCCCCTCCCCGCACCAGCCTAATTGCCCCAACTGCTCCACCCCTGCTGGCCTGGTCATCCCCAACTGCCTCCCCCCGTGCCAGCCTGGTCGCCCCATGCAGCCTGCTGTTCAGTCATTTGGTCATCCCTCACTAACCCCCCTGCCAGCCTGGTCATAGTCAGCCATCTTGTGAGGGTGTGAGGGTTAATTTGTATATTACCTCTTTATTATATAGGATACTTCATGCAAATAGAGTTAAACAGTATGTACTCTTTTCTGTCTGGCTTCTATGACGCAGTAGTATCTCCTGGATTCATCCAAGCTGTTAAACGTATCAGTAACGCATGCCTGCTAATTTCTGACTGGTATTCTACTGTATGATTTTACCACAACTTGTTCATTCATTTTCCTGTTGACAGACATTGACTTAGCTCCAGTTTGGAGCTGATATGAATAAAGGCATTATGAAAATTCTTGTGCAAGTCCTTTTGTAGACATATGTTCTCATTTCAGGTAAAAACTAGAAAGTTTAATTGCAAGGTCATAAAGTTGATATAGGTTTAATTTTATTTTAAAATTGCCATACAGTTTTCCAAAGTGTTAGTATCATCTTACATTTCCACCAGCAACTTATGAGAGTTCCAATTATTACCTATATTCACCAACATTTAACTTTTTGGTTTTAAACTTTAGCAATCTGGTGGGGATGTGATATCGCATTATGGTTTTAATTGGTCATTTTTCTATTGCTGGTGCTTCGTAACTGATTAATAGTCAGAGCTAATGTAACCACGATGTAGAAGTCCTTTCAAGCCAAATTCAAGATAATTAAATATACCCTTTTTCTAGAAATAGTATAAACAATATTAATGTACAGAAGATATTCTTTGAAGGTAGCTGTTAAAATAATTTTACTCATTATAATTATATTGCGACCTTGTCCCAACTATAAGCTCATTTTCCTTATCTTTTACATAAAACTCAGGCTTTGCTACTTCAGGGTTCTGGCACCACATTCAATCTGTCCAGATGGCTTCCTATTTTGCCCTTGCTTTGCCCTGAAAACTTGTCATTTCTGTACTCTTGGCCTATTCTTTTAAAAGTGTTTCTTTGCCACTCCCCAGTTGTTCCTTTCAAATTTCCCCCTAAAAATTATTTTCACCCACCTAAGTTTGTGATCAGTATAGCTTTACTGGGAACTTTTTGTTATTGAAAAATATAATGGAGAAAGAAATACTAAAAAGAAACCCTAAAAAAAATTAGAAAGGAGAATTTTGTGTCTCTTCTGTTCTTCCTGCTTCTCTTATTCACTTGAGCATCATTATTTAGAACAGGAAATTTCCCTTTGATCTTAGTACCAGGAATAGTTTGCTTTTGAGCAGTTGGTTTGTTGTTACGTATGGCCTTCATGAATCATTTAACTGATCATGCTCTCCTATCTGAGCTGGCTGCTAGAAATCTCAGAGTCAGATTTGCAGCCCATCTGTACCAACTGGATTGTGCCTCAAGACATACTTTCTGTCATTAATCCCACTCTTATTTTTATCATCTTATTTTTCATACTCTTCTCTTATTTTCCTACTACTTATTGTCCATTTACCCTGACTTATTTTTACTTAAAAAATTAAAGTCCCTGCCCAGCCAGCATTCCTCAGTGGTTGAGCATCGACCTATGAACCAGGAGGTCATGATTTGATTCCCGGCCAGGGCACATGCCCCTGTTGTGGGCTCAGTCCCCAGTAGGGGCCGTGCAGGAGGCAACCAATCAATGACTCTCTCTTATCATTGATGTTTCTATCTCTCTCTCCTCTCCCTTCCTCTCTGAAATTAATAAAAATATATTTAATATATATATGTATATATAAAATTAAAGTCTTATATATTTTGAACACTGACTTAACACTTTTTTTCAGAATAAGATGGATTATCCTATCTAATAAAAGAGAAAATTGGTAATTAGCCATACCTTCGCTACCCTTCCCATTGGCTAATCAGGGCGATATGCAAATTAACTGCCAGCCAAGATGGCGGCTGGCAGCCAGGCAGCTTGAAGCTAACAGGAGGCTTGCTTGCTTCAGTGACAGAGGAAGCCAACGTTCCCCGCCTGCCGCTGCCGGCCTCTGAGCTTGCAGTTTGAAACATTGTTACAAATATAGAAGCTAAACAAAACCCCAGAAACCTGCTTTCAGCCAGCCGGGATCTCAGAGCTGGAGTTGAAACAGTGTTTCGATTATAGAATCCAAACAAACCAGATACCTGCTTTCAGCAGCCAAGGCCTCAGAGCTGGAGCCAAGCCTCAGAGCTAAAGCTGGCCCAGAATAAAAAAAAAAGAAAAAGAAAAAAAGGAGTGGTTGGGAGCTTCAGTCACCCACCAGCCTGAAAACAGCCCTCAGCCCCTCACCCAGACTGGCCAGGCACCCCAGTGGGGACCACCACCCTGAAGGGGGTGTGACCAGCTGCAAACAGCCCTCATCCTCTCATCCAGGCTGGCCAGGCACCCAAGCAGGACCCCCACCTGATCTAGAACACCCTTCAGGGCAAACCAGCCTGCCCCCACCCGTGCACCAGGCCTCTATCCTATATAGTAAAAGGGTAATATGCCTCCCAGCTCTGAGATCAGCGGAGCTGCGAGGCCTCCTGGCACCGAGATCAGCGTGACAGGGGGCAGCGCCCAAAACCCCTGATCGCCCTGCTGCTCTGTGTGTGACAGGGAGTGGGGCCACAACCTCCCTATCTGCCCTGCTCTGTTCATGACAGGGGAAGGCGCCCCAACCCCTTGATCAGCCCTGCTCTGTGCCTGATAGGGGGGAGCTCCCCAACCCCCTGATCGCCCTGTGGCTCTGTGTGTGACAGGGTGCGGTGCCCCAACCCCCCTCCCCCCCCACGGGCCCTGCTCTGTGTGTGACGGGGTAGAGCCATACCCTCCCCATCGGCCCTGCCCTGAGTGTGACAGGGTGCGGCGCCCCAACCCCCTGATCCGCCCTGCTCTGTGTGTGACGGGGGGAGCTCCTCAACCCCCTGATGGGCCCTGCTCTGTGCGTGACAGGGTACGGAGCCCCAACCCCCCTGATGGGCCCTGCTCTGTGAGTGACAGGGGGCAGCGCCCCAACCCCCTGATGGGCCCTGCTCTGTGCGTGACAGGGGGTGGCGCTCCAACTCCCCAATCAGCCCTGCTCTGAGCCTGACCAGGGGCTGCACCTAGGGATTGGGCCTGCCCTCTGCCACCCGGGAGCAGGCCTAAGCCAGCAGGTCATTATCTCCCAAGGGGTCCCAGACTGCGAGAGTGCACAGGCCGGGCTGAGGGACCTCCCCTCCCCCCCGAGTGCACAAATTTTTGTTCACCGGGCCTCTAGTCTATAAATAAACAGGCAATCTCCTATTTTCTAAGAGGAAAGAAAAAGGAAAATTTGTTTAACCTAATGTCATAATTCGTGTCTCACCTATCATAGGCTAAAAGCTTCTAAAAATAGTATCTCTTGCACCCCATTTGCAAACAGAGGGGTGAATATCAAGAAGTTAATTGAACTGCCCAAGATCACAGATTGCATCACTGACGAGGGTCCGTAGGGAATCTTTGCTCTTCACCCAACACATTGTTTATGAATCTAGCACTCCACTTGCACTTGGGTCATGACTATTTAGGGTATTTAATTACTTTGAAAACTCATTCAAAAACACCAGTCCCTGCCTTTGAGGTCTATGGGTTTTTAAGTCTATGGAGAACTGGCCTAAGGTTATTACAAAGTTAATTGTTTTGGATTTTTTTCAAAAGCAGCTATGGTGTAGCAAAAAAATCATTGTCTTGACTTTTCCAAAATCTGTAACTCTCAGAATTAGGGAAAATTACTGTGATTTTCTTGATCCCCACTGCTCAAAAAAATACAAAGTAGTAATATTCCAGAGGAAACTACTATTATATTAATAAAAGTATTAAGCTGGTATATTAAAATATACAGAGATGCTTAGGAAATTCAGTTAGGTCAAAGATTTTTTGGTTAGTTGTCAGGGGAGATTGCAGAGCATACAGAAGTTAGGATTTAAAAGAAGGGTAGGGCTTAAATTATTTAAGTCAGGAGACAGTAAAGGTACAGAACCAGGATTGAAGAGGGTATTCTGGCGACAAGAGAAAGACATCATTTGGCCAAAGTGGAGGGATCATTTTAGGGATTGTGAGTTTAAATTGTATTATTCACCTTCATATGAACACCAAGGAAAATTTTCAGTTTCATTCTCAGAGGTGACTGGACCTAACCATAAGTTCCTCAATAAGACAATAATGGGCTGACATTTGTTGTTCAAAACACAGCTGAGAGAAGAATGGGAGATGCATGGGAGGGGGCTATATCAGTTAAAGGTGCCCCACAGTTGATCCTGTGAATGGAAAAGAAATGTTCAGTTTAAGACTCATTGTTTAGAAGAAATAGAGAGAACTTAATGATTGCTTAGATAAGAAAAAAGTGGAAGTAAAATTATTGTAAGGCCTCAAATGTTGGCAATGAGACAGTTTAGGATGTTCAGAAAGCATTTGGAGATGTGGGCCTAAGCACCCAATAAGAAATCAAAACTGGAAGTGACAATGTGATAGTTTTAAGTCATTCAATTCAGTAACTCAAATACGGAGTTTCCTCTTAATACATAATCCTATGCCAGACCTATGGAAGGTAATGAAGAAAGGTAAGATATAGTAAGGCAAGGCTTAAGTACAGAAAGTGTGTCAACAAGACTGAGGAACATAGATATAAATCAGGAGCCAAATAAAGAATAAAAATGGTCTTAAATAGAAGAAATCTCTAGGAAGAAAAAAAAACAGAGTGAAAAGGTGACCTTAGAATGAAAACAAATATTAAAATATTTATAAATCATATATTTGATAAGGGGTTAATTCAGTGTATAAAAAGAACTACAACTCAGCAAAAGCAAGACAAATAACTCAATTTAAAAATGGGGCAAAGAACTTGAACAGATATTTCTCTAGAGAAGATATACAAATGGCCAATAAGCATAAGAAAAGATGCTCAACATCACTAAACTTCAGGAAAATGCAAGTCAAAACCACAATGAGATATTACTTTATACTCCTTAGGATGGCCACTGTTTAAAATAATAATAATAAGTGTTTGATGAGAATGCAGATAAATTAGTACTCTTGTGTATTGTTGGTGCAAATATAAAATGGTACAACTGCATGGAAAACAGTAGTCAGATTTCTCAAAAAAATTACCATATAATCTAGCAATCCCACTTCTGGGTATATATCCAAAAGAATTGAAAATAGGATCTCAAAGAGAAATTTGCACACCCACATTTATTACAGCATTATCCACAATAATCAAGAGATGAAAGCAATGTAAATGTCCATTAGCAGATGAATGACTAAGAAAATGTGATACATACACACACTCACACACAATGGAATAATATTCAGCCTTAATAAAGAAGGAAACCTTGTCACATGCTGCAACATGGATGAAATTTGAAGACATTATGCTAAGTGAAATAAGCCAGTTACAAAAAGACAAATACTGCATGAATTCCACTTACATGAAGCATATAAAGTAGTCAAACTCATAGGAAAAGAAAATACAATCATGGTTGTCAGGGGCTGGGGGAGAGGGGAGAAGAGAAGTTGTTCAATACGTATAGAGTTTCAGCTTTGCCAGTTGAAAAAAGCTCCAGAGATCAGTTTCACAAGAAGGTTCATATAGTTAACATACTAAAGCGTGCACTTAAAAATGGTTAAAATTGTAAATTTTAGGTTATCTGTTTTTATTACAATAAAAAAGAATATAAGAAATCTCTGAGAATGTGAGCACTGAAGAAGACAGAGTAAGAGTAGTGAGAGGTTGAATACAGAAGCTGAAAGAATGTGCTATAAAAAGAACCAGATGCAACAGAGAGATTAACAGGGCATCAAGGAAACAGAGAAATCATTATAGACCTTAAATGGGGCATTTTCAACATTCATTAATTGATTCAATCTACAGAGATTTATTGAGCTCCAACTATGCACCAGGCACTGTTCTAATAGAAAAAAAGGGGAAAAAGTCTTTTTCATTGTGTTTGCAGAAAACAATAAATATACATCAGATAGTGATAACTGCTATGAAGAAAAATAAGTAATCTAAAGAGGCTGGGTTGGGCACCGGGGGTGGGGGGGCAGACAGGACTCTATTTTGCTATTTTGGTTTTTTTAAATAGTGACCAAGAGGTTATCTGATCGGACACCTGAAGGAAGTCTTATGAATATATGGGGGAATCAGGGCAGAAGGGAGAGCAAATGCCAAGGTCTGAAACAGGAATACACTTGGGCTTGAGAAGCAGTAAGAAGGCCAGTGCGGTTGAAGCATTTGAGAAAGAAATATCTATAAGAGATGAGCTCTCAGCCGTGGCCAGGTAGCGGTGGCACTGAGGATTAAAAGGGGGGAGGGGCCCTGGCTGGCTTGGCTCAGTGGATGGAGCGTCGGCCTGCGGACTGAAGGGTCCCGGGTTCGATTCCGGTCAAGGGCACGTGCCTGGGTTGCGGGCTCGGTCCCCAGTGGGGGGCGTGCAGGAGGCAGCCGATCGATGGTTCTCTCTCATCATTGATGTTTCTGTCTCTCTCTCCTTCTCCCTTCCTCTCTGAAACCAATAAAGAAATATATTTAAAAAAAAAAAAAGGGGGGGGGGGGAGGGTATGAAGTTTACAACAATTCAAAGAGTTTGCTAGTGAAAAAAAGGAGAGATAAAATGAACTAGAGTTGAATGACTCATTGGTATCACAGGAGGTTTTCATTTTTTGTGTTGTTTTTTTAAAAATATATTTTTTATTGATTTTCCACAGAGAGGAAGGGAGAGGGACAGAGAGCCAGAGACATCGATGAGAGAGAAACATGGATCAACTGCCTCCTCCACACCCCCCACTGGGGATGTGCCCGCAACCAAGGTACGTGCTCCTGACCGGAATCAAACCTGGGACCCCGGAGTTCGCAGGCTGATGCTTTATCCACTGAGCCAAACCAGTCAGGGCGAGGTTTTCATTGTTTTTAAAAAAGTGATATGGGGAGAGGGGAAGAGGAAGAGATAGAGGAAGTTATGACATGGGAGGGAATTATTAAGGTGCAAAATACCTTCAAGAAGAAGAAAAATATTAAATCCAAAATAGAGTTCAAGATATTAGATTATGGTAAAGGAAGAACTTCCTTCAGCCATCCTGGGGAAAGATGCAAAAATAAACCTGTAGCCACTGACACCTGCTCTCAGCACCTACTTCTGTACAGCCAACCCAACAAGTATAAATATGAACTCAGACAGTATAAATTCTACTCAAATAGGAGACTAATGGTCCTTGAAGTCTGTAGGCATAGATAGATATTTGAGGTAATTCATTAGAACCAAATAAAGGAAGCTTTTGGTTGTTGATTTAATAAAGTACTACAGGATCTTTACAAAATCTTAGGCCTGGCTAGATATGGGTTTAATAAGTTTGGTAATCAACATATGAAATGGAGAAATGGTTTGATCTTTATTTTCCTTAAGGCTTCTAAAAAGATGGAAACCATCTGAAAAGAAATCTAAAACAAATACATAATAATTTAGAAAGTTCAAAAAACACATTAGAATACATCAGCAGCCTGAGTTTATGAGGGAAATCAAATAAATAAAGCTGAAAGACTCTTAAAAATACAACCTGACCAAAGTAAATGTTTGAGAAATTTAAATAATATTAGATCATTTTTTTAAAAATATATTTTATTGATTTTTTACAGAGAGGAAGGGAGAGGGATAGAGAGCTAGGAACATCAATTAACTGCCTCCTGCACACCCCCTACTGGGGATGTGCCCACAACTGAGGTACATGCCCTTGACCAGAATCGAACCTGGGATCCTTCAGTCCGAAGGCATCAGCTCTATCCACTGAGCCAAACCGGTTAGAGCTTAGATCATGTTATTATTCAACATTAGGAATGTCTATTCAACAGTCGTAGGTTCATGACCCCTCCGTCTTAAAAAGGTTCACTGTACAAAAGGTACTTTGGATTTGTGATAAGTAGGCAACACAAAGTCTTGATGTTTAATGTGTATGGCTGGTGTTATTGACTAGAGCTCAGGCCCAATATTAGAAAACATTAGAAAAAGCATAAAGAAGATGAAAGACACATTAACATATGTCGATCCTATTGCAGTACCTACCAAGTATCAGAATGACTTTTGGTATTAGCTGATATCAGTATTTAACGTTATTCATACTCTTTAAAATTGTGAAATACAGCATCTCTACAAACCCAGGTATAAAACACACATGTATGGTTTAATAGATGACAATCATCTTCCTCCTTTTGCTTTCCCTTCAGGGATAACTGCCATCCTGAATTTATGATACTCATTCCCTTGCCCTCCTTCAGAGTGTTTCTACCTTTGTACACGTCTCATATTGTTGCATGCCAGAGTGGATAAAGGACCCTGTTCAACTGGCTTACATCCTGGCATCTGTATTGGCCAACTTTTAGATTTTCATCCATCTAGTGGATATGAAATTATACCTCATTGTGGTTTTAATTCACATTTCCTGATTATTGAGTTTGAGCATCTTGTCACATGTTTATAGGACAGCTAGAATGGTTCTTGATAGAAGAGCCATTTTGTATTGGGCGGCTCATTTTTTTTCTTATTGATTCCTAGTTATTTATATAATCCTTTGAGTTATATGTCTTGTAGATATCTTCTCCTAGTTTTTGGCCTACTTTTTCATTTTCTTTTTGATGTATTGCAGTGAACAGGTATCCTTAATATTAATGTAGCCAACATTTACCAATTTCCTCCTATGATCTTACTCATTACTATTTCTAACTTTATTGCATTATGGTCAGAGAATGATTACAGATTGGTAGGACTGGCTCTTGTCCTAGCAAAAATTCAGTTTTTATAAATGTTTTCATGTGGTCTATACATTAGTATTCTTCTATATCCTTACTAATGTTTGTTTGCCCAGTCTACTGGTATTTTAGAGAGTTCCAGAAGAGTAGATTTGCCCATTTTCCTTTGTAGTTCTGTCAAATTTGAATTTCCATATTCTGTAACTATGTTATTTTGTTCACAAGGTTTAGATTTGCTGTAACTATAAGGTGAATTAACAATTTTAATATTATGTTGTGGCTCTCTTAGTTCTTATTTCCTTACAATCTAATGTCTAATATTAAGATAGTTGCCCCAGGTTTCTTTTGATAATTTGTCTAATATATATATTTTTCACTCTCCGGTTCTAAAAATTTAGGTATTCTTTTTAAAATATATATATATTTTTTATTGACTTCAGAGAGGAAGAGAGAGGGGGAGAGAGATAGAAACATCAATAATAAGCCCCACCCTGGGGATCAAGCTGGCAACCTGGGCATATGCCCTGACTGTGACCTCCTGGTTCATAGGCTGACGCTCAACCATTGAGCCACATCAGCCAAGCTTAAGTTTCCTTTTGATGTATGTGGTCTATTGTAAATAGTGTATGGCTGGACTGTTTTTTAATACAGCCTGGTCATCCTTATATTTTACCTTTAGAGTTTGGCTCATTTACATTTATTGTGACTAATAATACAAAATATATTAGATGTAATGCTCTTATATTATTAATCAATATATATAAAGATATTTATGATGAGAAATAAGCTCACATGATTATGGAGGCTATAAAGTCTCACAATATGTCATTTGCAAGGTGGATACTCAGTAAAGTGGATGGTGTAATTTACTCCAGGTCCAAAGGCCTTAGAACCAGGGTAAATCTCAGTCCAAAGGCAGAAGACCAATGTCCCACCTCAGTCAGACAGAAGAATCAATTCTACCTTCCTCTGACTTTTTATTCTATTCAGACATTAACTTGATTGGATGATGGTCACCCACATAGAAGAAAGCAAGCAATCTGCTTTACCAATTCAAATGTTGATCTCATCCAGAAACACTCTCACAGACACATTTGGAAATAATGTTTAGTCAAAATCTGGGCACCGCAAGGCCCAGGCAAGTTGATATAAAAAAAAAAATTATCATTACACCTGCTAATGTCAATAATCCATTCCTAAAACATCAGGTATTTTGCTTGAAAACATTAAGTCTATTTTCTGTTCTTTTAAATGGGAAAATGTATAATGCATTATATGTTAACCTTATCTCTCAACCAATTTTCTTAAGTAAAATACTTAAATAAAAATAAACTATCATATTGGGATGTGAAATACTTAAAACATCATTTTAAGGTTACCAAACATGAAAGTCTGAATGCATATCATGAACATGATGTTTAGAATATGGCAAAGCAAATAACAGCAAAAAAAAAAAATACATTTGTTAGAAAAAAAAATTCAATGAAATATTTCCAATAAAAACAAGATAATTACCTGCAATAAGCTGTAACTCATCAAGTGAGGAGAAAACTTGATACTTGAAGAAAACTAAGGAGGGAGCAGAACTGTGGCATAATTGTTTGTCACTGGTTGTAGAAAGAGCTGATGTAGACGAGTGGGATGAAAACAGTAATTTGAAGCAAACTATTCACCTCAGAAGCTGATGGAAATTCTCTATCCATTGGCACTTCTGAAGAAGCTCCTGAACAAGAAAGCCAGGACACAGTGTCAAAGGAGGTGACTAACAGTGGAGGATGAGAAACTTGTAAAATGAAGCCTTGTTTAAATTTCCAATTATTTTCTCCTTTCAACAAAAGTTTCTTCAGTGCATTTTTAGAGTGTGTGTGTGTGTGTGTGTGTGTGTGCGCGCGCAAGCGCGCGCCCACAACTCATTCATCACTAGTCAGAAATGAGGGCTAAGTAATAGAAAGGCCTTTTGGCAATGTGCTCAGCACAAGCACACAGCGGCAAAGTGTGGTTCCCACTGAGGGTAACGCTGTAATGTTCCGCTCAAGGCCAGCATCCCTTTTGTGGAACTCTGCATGCTTTTCCAAAAATCTTCCTGTGATTTTGATGACTTATCCATTGTGTTTGACATGTGACCTGATAGCTCTCCAGCACATCATTCTGTTAAAAATGCATTGAGTATTTACAATGTAAGTAGACACTGCTCCTATATAATCCCTAGCTGATACAAAATATATCTAGAGATTCATGAGTTCTATGATATTTGGTTATTAAAAGCAAGTATTTTACTGGAAAGGTATTAGGTATAAAAAATTCTACAATATATGCCTGCATTTTAATTTACTTTTACAATTTTATTCATTTTCCAATTGTATCTCTATTTTCTGTTTTCCTCCCTCTTTGCTTCTTTCTTGCCTTTAAGCCCAAATGTGGGCTTTTTTTGTGGTTATAAATGATCAGGGCAGATATTAGACAATCTCTTTCTCATTCCCAAAACCATAATCAAGCCATCTTGCTGCCCTCTCCTATATGGTGGGCTTCGTTTCTCATTTCCACTGCACTGAGAGTGTAGACTTTCGAAGTCCTGGTTTGTTTGGAGATCAGCTCTTGTCTTCCCTAGCTTGAGGTCTCATTCCCTGAATTCACATGCCTCTGGCAAAACAGAAGCAGGAGGCCTCAGCACAGAAGTCAGCCTGGGTGCTCCCTCTTGCCCAAGGTTTTACATTTTCTTCAGTTTTCACCTCTGAAAAGCCCTTGCTTTCATGCCAGCTCCACAATGAATTTTAAAATACATTTTTAAAATTAATATTTAGCTTGTTTCTGTCAAGCAGGCTGTTCAGGCCATCTCATCTGCCTGTACCGCTGGAAACAGAAGTCTCTCTTCCTTTTCTAACATCTTTTTTATTGTCCAAACCCAGGGAGTCAGAAGGCTGTCAAGTAACTTCTCAGTTCATGCTAAATAAATTCAGAAAATAAACCAAGCAGGTCAAAAGTGCCATAATGTTTTAATGTGGCAAAATGTAACAAACCCTAAGACTAAAATTAAGGTGAATCATGTAGGCAATTGTCACAGAAGGCTTGTCTGCCTACAGGGGCATGCTCATTCTGCTCACTCAGAGTGGCAGGTTTTACTGGGAGTTTGACTAAGACTCTTAGTATTGGGGGATAGCTGTAAAGAAATGCCTGGTTTTTGTTGAAAATAACAATCCGATGGGCTTAGGAAAAAAGGCTTATGAAACTTAACAATGATCTCTGAGTGATGAAAACTATGACTCATTAGTTATTTTATTTATGTTTATCTTTTAAACATGTTTTATTCTCAAAAGGAAAATGGCAATAAGTGTGTTTTTTTAAGGCAGAGATATATGAAATGTAGCATTTTAGCACTGGGGGCAGGGACCACACAGGGTCTTCAGAAGGTCAGTGGTTTACTGTAGACATCACAGTGCAGGCAGGTGATTTTGCTCAGAAGTGGCAGAAATCAGTGATAAAATTACTTATGGGAGTAAATGGCACAGGAAGGTTGAGGTAGGCAAACATGGCAGAGAATGGTTTCTAAATGTTATAGGTCTGAAACACTTAAGAAGATGTATTCTTTTAACGCATAATCAAATGCTGTAACTAGATGTAAAATGAAAGCAGTTATTTTGAAGGCTAACAATGAAAGAAACACTTCCTAAAATTGCCTGCGATTAGAAAATACACTTAAATTTTAATTAGGATGATTAGTCAGCTCAATATTCTACACACACAGGAAGGTAAACCAAAAAAAGCAGGCTTCTTGAGGGTGCCCTTGCTGATGTCAGCAAAGAGGTTTCCTTACACATCCACTAATTTCAGTATTTGCTATCTGCCAGGTACTATGGTAGATCCTGGAATCCACAGACAATGGTGCCTCATTCATGCCCTCAAGGATCTCAAGCTCTTTTGAGGACGATGGATTTGCACATGAGCTCCAGTGTAGCTAAGGATTGGCCATACCATAGTGACCTCTCTTATAAAGGGACCAATTTCTAGTCTCAGTGTCTGACCTATATTCTTCCATCTGGACCCACAGGTGATATTTTACTTGACATGTATTTGCTGAAAGCAATAGAAACAATCCCAGATGCCTAGCATTTGAACAGGAGGCTTTACCTAAATTTACATTAGGGGAGCTAGAGCCCCGGTTCATGGTAGATTTGGCATTTCCAAGCCCTTCCCTCCTCGCTCTACTGCACAGTCATTGGCAGTTAAAATATTTGGCCCCCAAAGGCAGCCAAGAAAAACAACTCAGATATTGGTGTTTTAAAGTAGAGAACGTTAAGATTGATAGCCTCTGACCTAGAAACTTCCAGAAACTGCTTCCATTTTATAATTTCTACAGGGCTAAAAAGCAGTAACTCAAATGGAAACTGGGTGTTTTCTCCAGCATACAGGCATATGATATAATCACTCCTCAGACAATAGAATGAAGTCAGAGCATGATGGGAAGCTCATGACTGGTCATGTTTCAAGGCCTGTGCTTCTTCGGGCCCTTTTTAAAGAACCTGCTTTATCCACGGGCCTTGGAAACCGCATCCCAAAGGTGACATCCCATGGAGAAGGTAGGCTAATCAGATTCTCAGGAGAGGAGTTTGAACTTAGCAATTGAGAGTGAAGTAAGGCAGAGGTCATGAAACAGAGTTGGAGCTGTGGTCCCACTGGGTTGTGGGCAAGATGAATAAGAGAAGAAGCTGACCAAAAGAGCAAGAATAGACAGATGAGAGAAAGGCAGATACAGCTTGTATAAGAGAGATTGTATGGCCCTGAGATATTGGGGAACCAGGTTCTTCACTTCAGTCCTGGAAACCATATGTAGCCATGAAATGGCCTGACATTTCTTTGGAAAAGCTCCCTCTTTACTTGGGCTAGCTTGAGTGGGCTTGTTTTCTTTGTCTTGACTAAGATAAATCAGAACACAGCTGAGCAGAACCATTTTATTACTTGTTATAGGTAACATTCAAATGCATCAGTGGGTAAACAAGCTCTATTAGCGAAAATCATAAGAACACTGCAAAGCAAATGGTGAAAAATGCACTGCTAGCTACCATAATACCTGCATGGGGGAGGCTGAAATAGATTGCATGTTCAACTTGAGATTCAATGGGAAACCAAGACACATGCCACAGGGGACATTTTAAGCCCTCGTTCCTGATAGAAATAATAGCTTGAGTGCCTTGATCGACTACTGGCCTCAAAAATGTCATGAAATCAGGTGCTTCCAGTAGCAGCAGTAGTGATATTAATTTAAGAGTAATTCATAACCCAAGACAATAAGCTGAGGCTTCGTGACAGGCCTCTGATTTTCCAACTCACAGTGTATTTTGAGGGACTGAATACATCCTCTTTTGTTTTGTATATGGCAATGTCACAACAGTGTTTATGTGTCCGCATCACAAATACATTTACACAGCATTTTTTGATACTTACAACTCATTTATTAAATGGCAATGGTCTAGTCCTCCAATGAAGATAAACCTATAAACTGGTTTCTTATCTACAGCCCTTATCCATTATAGATCTTGTGCCTCCTGAAAGATGAATAATTACAGTCCCTCAGGAGATTTGCTATATATATTGCTGTGGTAGTCATCAGATCGGAGGGAGGCTTGATAGGTGTGGGCAACAATGATAAAACGAACAGCCCGCCTGTCTGTCAGGCAGCAAAGTAAATTGGGGAGAACAGCCCTCATTACTGCAAGTTGAGTGGGCATGTGTGGCATCCAATTTCTGGGCATGTACTCTTTCTCTCTGTGATAAAGTAAATACTATACCATAAAGACTTACCATAAATAAATTCATCTAATGAGTAAGTAAAAGAAAGATCATATATGACTTATGGATGAGTTCATTTGAGGCCCTATTTTATATAAATAACCTGCCCTTTAAAATAAAATAGCCATACATATATTTGCCACATTGGAAGTCTATATTCCTTGGGGGGAAATGGCAGATCAGAAATCAGAATCTCACAAGCTGTGCATAATAAATGTGTAGCATATGTTACGGCTGAATTCATTTCTACGGTTTGCAGCACATATATTCTACCTAGAATTGCAGAAGTGCTTGTTATCTTGATGACACTGAGGCAAGAAGAGAAGTTGACAAGAAGAATGTCATATTTAGCTCGCGATATTTCCTCCTGGGATCATGTCAGAATTCCTAATAATAAATCCATGGGAATAAATGCAAGAATCGTAGAGTTTAACATTGCCATATCCTAATTATAGACTGGTCTTAGTAGCCCCATAGGTCCTGTGGATTAATTTTATAAATTATGTTGATTTCACTATGACATATATCTTTTACAAAATGTAGGTTATAAATGACCTGAGCCTTCTATTAATTCAATGTATTCTTTGGATGATTCTATCCTACCAGTTCTAACTGGTAAATCAAATCCTTCTCTCTCTACCTTCAAAATCCCTAGTTTCTTCTCTTTAAGATGTCTACATGATTTATTATCTTATCCTTCATTCAGCAAATACTTATTGACCGCCAACTATGTGTATAACATTGTGCTACACACTAGGAAAGATGTGAAGATGTATAATGCACCCTCCTAGCACTCTAGAAAATTCCTCTTTTTCCAGACAATAAGACAAGCACACATGAAAAGTGAAATGTCAATGCAGAAGTTAGAATACTTCAAGACAATAAAAGAGATATCTCAGAACAGTATATTTTGAAAGGTTAAATAACTGATATAGACCAAAAATAAATAAATAAATAAACGAAAAAGGTGGAAAGAACAATAATCTTTCAGTGCTCAGTGGTCAGAGAAGGCTTCCTGGAGAAAAAGAAAAAAGAGAAGATTTGAACCATTTTAAAAGAGGCAGTCTGAGCATGGAGGAGGACATGGGTTAATATGCATAGACCACTCCTCAGATGGGGAGGAGCTTTGCCTGGCGTGCAGGAGAACATGCAGGATGGCAGTGTGAGGACAGTCTGTAGAGCATCTTGACTGGCAGTCCATTCTTCATCTTAGAATAATGGGAATCTATAAATGTTTTTTATTATTAAATCAACTCCATTGGGTGTAATTTATGCATGATCAACTGCACACATTTAGAATTTACTGTTAGATGAGCTTTAACAAATGGATGCTGATATGTAACCACCACTGCAAAGAAGCTACAGGACATCTCCATCACTCCAGAAAGTTCTCCTTGATCCTTTCCCATCAATCCCTCCCAAACCCCTTCTTTTTCATTAACACATCACAGTCCACTACTGATCACTGGATATTTTTAATAGTTCCAGTTTTAAGCTATAATATTTTCAAGCTGCTTTATTATACTTTATACAGCTGTAAACACTTGGAAAGAGAAGGGATTTGTTTTTTTGGAGGGGGTGCCGCTTTCCCTTCCCCAAATTAAGTCTGGGCCTCCCAGTGGTATTACTGGGTTAAATTATATGTACTCCACTCACCCACTAGAGTTTTAGTGTGGTGTGGCATCTTGTGCCATACTTCCACTTGCTCTGACTCCCAGATTCCCAGGGTACATGTTGGTTTCCTCCATTGGTTTTATTATCAGCATCAACAAGTCCATTTAAGACTTAAATATGGCAGATTGATCACACACATGTGCCTCCTCTCACTCTCAAGACCCTAATAAAATGAAAATAAAGGGACAAAACATATTATATGTGTGTATGTATGTGTCCACAAGGATATAGAAAATGGGAGAAAAGATATCATCAGATAAGGCACTTCAACATATTTGGGAAGACAGACAGCAAATTGAGATGCAGTAACAGATTCAGAAAACGAAGCCTATTTGAAAGAGCCTTAGAGAGGAGAATCCACTTTATCCAAAAAATATCTCTGAGATTCTCAGACTCTTGGTCAGATACTGCAGAAACAAGGGGTGAGGCATGAGGTTGAAAAGGGGATTGGTTGAAAGTCTGCATGTATGGAGGATGTCTCTCCCACATTATCCATCAGGCAATTACGTCCATCTCTACATCCAACCTCCAGCCAAGCAGGAAAAGGATGATTTAATTTCTTGAGAATTCAAGGGAGAAGCACTAAACTCGGAGATCTCAGACCTAGTGGAGGATATTAAGTGAAGAAATTCTCTGTAAGAGAGAAAACTGAGTGGTGGGTGGTTCTCTCTTTGCTCATCCCCATGACATTGGTAGCTAGTCATACGGCTCGTAGTCAGTAAACTGAAAAATCCATCCCGCGGAAACAGAAGCCCCCAGAGAACAAATCCCAGAGAGTGTCTTTTAGGCGCCACTTCAAAATCAAATGGCCCCTTCATGCCCAATCACCCTGTAAAGAAGTCTCCCAGTTGATAGCACTCATCTGTGCATATAGAAATTCCAAGGTATCCTTCACTTCTTCTTCTTTTTTTATTATTATTATTAGAAATAGACAGTCAAGGTTTATTGTCATTTTAGGAAAACTTACAATATGAAAGGGAGAGATGAAAACAAAGAGTGAAAAGGAACACAGAGGAAAGAAAAGAAAGTACAGAAAAGGGAAGAAATTTTCCCCCAAACAGTAAATATCCTTAGAGAGATAGAGACTATGTTGCATTCATAAAATAAGAATAGAAAGCTTTCAAAAAGAAATAGATAAGAATCAGAAAGTGCTCTTGAGAACTAAAAATTAGATAGAATCAAGGAATTCCCCCAGAAAATGGACAAAAAGGTGGGGAAAAAATAGGATAAAAAATACATTAAAGTTTCATCTTAGGAACATCAGCTGAGTTCTGAAAGAGAAAACAGACAAGATGGGAGGAAGAAAAGTAGCAAAGAAATAATTTAAGAAATGTATATGAAAATCTACATGAAAGGGCCACTCAGTAAATTGCAAACAGACACATGGGAAAACATATTATTGTAAAATGTCAGAATACCAGAGCTAAGGAGAAGATTAATAATAATTTTTAAAAATCTTTCAGAGAGAAAAATAATGCCACACACAAAAGGAACATAGATCAGAATGGCACTGGATTTTTCAGAAGTTACATTGGATAACAGAAAACAATACAGCGATAGCCTTAAAATTGTGAAGGAAAATTATTTAGAACCTTGAAGTATAAACCCAGCCAAACTATCAATCAAATATCAGAGTAGAAGAAGGCATTTCAGAAAGGCAAAGTCTCAAAAACTGACTTCCCCTACACTCTTTCTTAAAAAAAACAGATGAAGGATATTTTCTATTGAAATAAGGAAAAGTATCAAGAGAGTGAAAGACTCTGCGAGTGTGAGAATTCAACAAGAAAGCAGTGAATGAAATGCCCATTATGCTGAAGAGAGGTGCCTGTTGACAGCTGGGTAGGAAGCCTAATGACCAGCTGTCTGGAGTGAGGCAGGAGCACCAGTGGGTCTGGGGTGGGGAGTCTTCAGAAAAAAGACATGGGATTGGTAGACTACCTGAAATGTTGAGATGTCTCATAGAAAATTACAGAGGGCGGGGAGCAATTGATAAATTCAAGCTGAGGGCACACCAAGAGCACATTAGAAATGAAAGTGAACTAACAAGGTGAGGAGGGCTTTAAATCAACAGGTGTGAAATGAGAGTAGTGTGGAGAATAGGTGTGTGCATTACACATATAGATGTATAAATGTGCAGGTACACATGAGCAGGTGAGTGTATATGTGTGTGTGTGTGTGTGTGTGTGTGTGTGTGTGTGTGTGTGTGACTGGAGAAAAAAGTAAGGACCGAGGAAGAAGAAAGATCATACTGTACTCAGAGGTCCTGTTGCTAACATAAATCTCAGTCTGCTTTATGGAAATGTCCTTCAGGTGATTTGTTTTGTTTTGGTTTTGCTTTCCGTCTGTAAGATTAGAGGTCACTGATAATTCTTTGGTGTGTGACTGAGGGCAGGAGGAGTCTGGGCCCTCTGAAGTCTACTATTACACAGGGTTTTCTGGGGGTCCATAGTGCAACCCTTGTGTGGAAGGCTATTGTCACATGCTGGAGCTGAGTTGTATAGACTAAGTCAAATCCGTCTCAGATGCTACCTTTCAAAGCCTCCACCACAGGTTAAAAGGGTTTCAGCAAAGAGAACATGAAATAGGGCGGCTTCCTGCTGATCTTGAGAAAACAGATGACCTCTGTCTTTTAAAAGTCTGGGGGGAAACTACAGTGGGAATGTTATTCTTCAACCATTTTTTCTCTTTGTTCACTCCCTTGACTATCATTACTGATTATTACTGATTATTATTCTTTGTCATTAATACCTGGGATGCCTATACATATTAAAAAGTACTCTAGTTCACACAGCGTATTCTTATAGGAAAGACAAAGATGACACCAGAATGGAGCTAGAGTAACAGCCAAGACAAAAAGAACAACAGGTATGTCAAGGGCATTGGCCTAAGGATGACCCCAAAACTCTAAGGAGGGTCCCAAAAGGTATGGCTATTGGGCAGAGGACCTTGGAGCTAGGGGTCAGGGGTCTGGGTCAGGGTAGGTCCTGGCTGGGTATGCAGGCCAATGACTTGACGTACCTGTGCCTTCGTTTTCTCACCTGTCAAGTAGAAATAGTTACTCATATCATGGGATTATTTCAAAGTTAGCATATGTAACAGATTTTTACATGTAAAGATTATAAAAGTGTAATTTATTAACATCACAGTTCAGATATTAATATATTTTATAATATATAATTAGTATATGTGATAGATAATTATTATGATTTATTTTCTTGCATAATATGTGTTTAACAGATATCAAATTCTTTCCATTTTTCATAGTTACTTTGATGCATTGTTGCCAACATGAAGGCAATTAAACTGTGGCTGATATATAACGGCAATCACTAAGGTGACAGTTCTTGAATTATGCATTGAGCCCAAAGACCAATTTCTCAGCGGAGGCAGCTGCCGAGTGGTGAACAGAGCACTGGGTGTTCTTAGGGACCGGGACCCCGCCTCGCTGTGCACCCTGTCAGGTCCTATCCCCTCTCTGAGCCTGAGTCTTCGCATCTGTACACGGAAGGAATTAGATGATGGTCTCCAGGGTTCTCTAACCAGAAATTTTCTCTCAAGGTTCTCTCTCAGAAATTGTTTCTCATGTGAGACGCTGGGTCAGGCACAGGGGCAACCAGCAGTGGTGTTGGCTATCTCTCACTACAGAACAAATTATCCCGGAACTTAGCGCTCCAGCAGCACTGATGATCTCACAGTTCCTCTGACTCGGGGCTCTCGCAGCCTTCAGTCAAGCTCTTGGCCAGGGCTCAATCTGGAAGGCAATCACTTCCAAGCTCGCTCATGGAAGAATCCGCTTCCTCCAGGTGTGTGGGACTCAGGGCTCCTGGTCCTGGCAGGCGGCTGGCCACAGCCACCCATTCCTTGCTACGCGGGCTTCTCCACAGAGCTACTCACAACACTGTTAAGCTTTCAAGACCTCCTGTAGGCCAGGGGGGCTGTTTTCTGCTTTGGGGAGATTGCACAAGAGAGGAAAAGGAGCGAAGAAGGGGGAATTCTTTCAATGTCTTGGCTTTCTGGTGGAGGGTGCGCCTGACTAAATAAATATACTGTCCCGTTGCTGCTCAGGCCTCCCTCCGCCAAATGTGCATGGATCTTTAGAGGGTTCTACAGAGTTAGACAGCATGGGGAGGTCATGGGGCCAGTGAGTTCTCCCAATTAGACCTAGCGGGGCGTAGGAGGTGAGAGAATTATCCCTTCACAGAAATTGAAAAATTAGCAAATCCTCAAGGCACTGGTTATGTCGGTGACCACAGAGGTTTGGAGAAGGAGGCTCACTGGGGAAGAATTTGGAGGAGTTAAGATGTCACCAGATGGAGAGTCAGGGGAGTGAGGAGAGGCAGACAGAGAGTGTGCTGGTCAGGCACGTGGACCTTGGAGCTAGATCAGCTCCAGCTGGAAGCCCTGCTTCCTTTCTTCTTCCCCATTTAATCTTAGGTGACGCTAAAGCTTTCTAATCTCCAAATTTGGGAGAGTAATAGTATCTATCTTATGTTGTTATTGAGAGACTTGATTCCATAATGTTCAAAGAATATAGAATTATGTGCTTAATAAGTGGTCCTTATCATCATTGTTATAAGCTGGGGCATGGTATTGGCAAATTGGAACTACCAACTGCATCCCTGGGCAAGGAGAACACTTGTTTGACTAGATTGGAGGGTTGAGCAGGGGGCAAGGCTCTTTTAGGCTCACTAATGAGATTTCCTTTCTTTGGACCCTAAACTGTTCCCTTGAAATTCAATCAGCTGAAGTAAAAATGTATACTTATTTTTGTAAGACTGAAATTCTGCAATAATTGATGATTTGGAAAATTATTCATTTTACATAAAAAGTAATTATTTAAGAACTTTCAAATAAGAAAATAGAGACAGTCATTTAAATGAGAGAATGAGTTAGCTAGCTTATTTTAGAAAGAATATAATTTTACTTTTGTGCCAACATGTTGCAAAAAATTAAAATATACATACAGCAGATCATATTGCTGCACTGCCCAATACAGTAGCCATTAGCCATGGGTGGCTCTTAAAAAACTTGAACTGTGGCTAGTCTGAACTGACATGTGATGTGATTGTAAAAGTCACTCTGGAATTTAAAAACTTAGTATTCAAAAAAATATCTAAAATATGTCAATAACTTTTATATTGATTATAGGTTGAAATGATACTTTGAATATGTGGGGTTAAATAAATATACTACTAAAATTAATTTCACTTCTTTCTTTTGACTTTTTTAACGTGGCTACTAGAAAATTTAAAATCATATTCACGTCTTGCATTGCATTTCCCATTATACCTCTATTGGATATCCTTGCTCTAGACAACGAGGAGCAGAAGCTCCTTCTATGTATTCATTCATACATTTATTCTTCCATTATCAATCCTTTGTACTGGAAATGCTAAGACAAACATGCGCTGTTTGTCCACATTACGGGGTTTAGAGTTTACTGAGTTAGGGGAGGGTGTGTGGAGCCAGCAGGCTCCCACACCTGTGTGCTGGGCTGGGCTGGGCTGGGTGAGTCACTCCTTGTAATACCCACGGGCTGTGTCCCGGCAGCTGCAGGCCTCACCCTGCTCTTTGCGTTTCGTTGTACTCTTTCTCTTCATCACAGCCATTCCATCCTTTGCACCCACCCCTCCACCGCTGCCTCTCCCAGCTCCCGTGGGAATTGGCACTCAGATCTGCACGCCCAGGACCATGCCCGGGAGCTCACCTTCGTCCTTCTCTAAACCATTCCCAGAGACAGTCCTGTCCGTCTGGATTCCTTAATAAAAAGTAGCGAGTTCTTTGTTTGAGTGACACATTCAGCCATGAATAATTCTCTGCCTCCCTCTCTCTTCCTCCCATCCCCTTTTCTCTCCTCTCCCCCAACTCTTTAAAAGATCCCATAGCCTTCCTCTGATAACCACATCAGTGTTTATAACACAACATCACTCAAGGAAGTGACTTTTTACACCTGGATTTTCCCTGATGCAGTCTTGCCCCTATCTTGTTCTTCTCCCAACAGAGAAAACAGTCTCCCTGTCAAGCTATAGGCATTCCCCTGTGTTCGCAAGCAGTTAATGAATCAGCCTTTCTACTTTTTTTCAAATCAAATAAATACAATTTTTAAAATGTTTCTATGGTGTTTTGGTTGTTTGATTTTTCTTTCTTACACCTTCACCTTATTCTGCTTAGGTTCTGAGGCAGTAAATTATTTCATGTACTTTCAAGGTTGTTATTTCCTGAAACTTGTTTATATTAGTCTTTTCAGAGACCCCGTGCTCCCCCCACAAAGGTCTAGTATTCCATTAAAGAAATGAAAGCCGTGCTTCAAAGTATGGCACATAGAGTAAAAAAATCACTCTGATTTCCACTTTTATATTTTTCTTTATCCTTCTCCCTTATTCCCTAGCATAGAAACAGGGCTGCATTATCGATTCATGTTCAACTTCCAGGCCACCCCACCCCCCTCCACCCCTGTCTGTCATTCTTACATTATCTGCAATTCCCAACAGAGTATTTGTGTCACTGTCTTTCCTGTTAACCTGGCGTTTTTCATCTTGGATTTCATTCTATTTGCAAAAATTGGCAAAGAAAAATTATTAAGAATGGTTGTTTTTAGGTTGTAATTAAAATTGTATAAAATGGGTGCTTTAGTCTTTTTTTTTAAGCTTATCTTATGCCCCAAAGTGAAAAATGCACCTGCTACTTAAACCATAATTCTTTTGGCAGTGGTTTCTTGGTCAGAATCAAATTCCTTCCTTCGCCTTCAAAAATAGCAAATATATCAAGGTTATTATTTCATTCTACATATTGAATTATGGAATACCCATAATATTTTCTGGCCCTGAAGATTTCTTAATGTTTGCGGGATGTAGTTTTAGAAAACTATTGTTTCCAGACAGCTCAGCTGAAGATACTTGAAGGGCATGTGAATCTGGAGTTTAAAAAAAAAGCCACTGCTATATACTATTTTTACTTTTAGGATATTGAAACATAAGGCAAATTTTTTTGGATTATGGCTCATTACATTTTACTGTGACTAAAAATAAATTGATAATTAAAATAACTTTGGCTAGTTTTCAAGCAGATACAAAATTACAGAGATATTAGAAGTATATATAAAATAAATTTAAGCAAATAAAATGGAAAAGAAATGAAGCTTAAATTTCTGAATAACCTTTATTGGAATGCCCTAACTCCAAAAAAATAATGCACTTCCATTATAGAAAATACAAACATTAAGGTTAAGGCACAAAGAAGGAATAAAATTATCTTGAGTTTTCATATTTTTATCTTTTTAATTCCTCAAATCTTATTGTCTGAGAATCCTCCTTGCTCGGATTTCTCCTTTTGTGTAGTAACCTGCGGTGTTGTTTCTTTTTTTATGGGAGCCATATATTCTCAATACTCAATGCAGATGGTACTTGGATTTCTATTCTCCAAATGTCCATCAAGAAGTCTCTTTCCCTGGAGCAATTGCACTGATTGTCCAGTTAGATCTCCCATACTAGTTCCTGATTCTCCTCAAATGCCTTCTGATTTTTCTGATTTTTCTAATGATTGTGCATATTCATGGGTTTCAATACTAGCAGCTGGATCCCTCTTGTAATTGTGAAAGTCATACTGGTTAATGTGTCCTGGCTGGCCTATGCCAGATGTTTTTTTCACAGGAATACAGGTTCTCCCTCACTTCTCTCACTGCCTCCCAAAAGCAAACAAGATCTGGGATCAGATCCCACATCCCACACTACATCATGGCTCTGCTCCTGCCAACTTCCCCAGAATCCTGACATGAAATCAGGGAACCCTTAACTTGCTGCACAAGGTGGGAGCAGACTCATCCAATCCAACAAGCTATTAAATTTACCATCATCACCCTCCCCCACACTGTGAACTTGTGAGAGTCCCAGAAAAAACATAGATCTGCCGGGGTGTCATAAATACAAATATATCATCAGCTATACTTTAAAGAGAAACTAGAAACTCAACTGCTAGGTAGAGATACGAAGTACTTGTCTCGGCCTCACACTTTCCAGTCACGATACTCCTCTGTGAGGCAAACTCAAAAAGAAAATGTGTGCTTGTCAGCAAGTCCCTACACCTT
Organism: Myotis yumanensis; assembly: GCF_028538775.1. Lineage (NCBI taxonomy): Eukaryota > Metazoa > Chordata > Mammalia > Chiroptera > Vespertilionidae > Myotis > Myotis yumanensis. The sequence goes on along the minus strand of NW_027223757.1, from coordinate 52,648,812 downwards.
GACCTCCAGTGAGGTTCTATCAAGAACACAGGAAAATAGTTACTGCCAAAGGTAAATTTAAGATGATGTCCACATGAAACAATGTATCACAGGAGGAAAGAAAAATAGAAATTTTAGTTTCATGGACAAATAATTTTACCAAAATGGCAGCAAACACTCAGGAGACTACATCATTCACTTTGTAACTGTCTTTTGTCAAATGTACAAAGACTTTATGCCCCAAATCTTTGCTTCCCGCCCCCATATCTGTGTTCTCTCTGAAAGTGAGAACTTTGATCATATTGTTAGCCTCACTCTACCTCCCCTTGATCTCTGTTCTCACTCTGATCCTAGTTTTGAAGAAACTGAAAGCAAAGCTTGCTTTGACGTGGCAAACACGGAGCCTGGGTTAGAAAGCTGACAACTTGGGTTTCCACAGCGGTTCCATCCCTTATGAACTGCGTTACCTTAGGAGAGACATTACCTGTCCTCTCTTATCTTCAGTTCCCTCGCCTATAAAGTGCTAATGACAATGCCTACGATAGGGACAAAACATTAACAAAGTACCAAGAATGGGGGCCCAATTAGGGATGAGATGAGTATGAATCCTCTAGTTCTGCACTGGAGCCTTTAGAAATTTGAGAATTCCAGAAGCTCCTTTCATGTGCAGTACCCTGCATGGAAGAGACAGTGAAGAGCTCAGGAGTGAGCCTCCTTCTCTTTCCCTGCTTCAGTGGCCAGTGGCATTCCACCCCGCCCCCACCCCCCACCCCCCCCCACCCCCCGCCCCAGAGGGCAGCCCTCCTCAGCCAGGGACTCTGACAACAAGCAGCAGTGTGCCCCCAACCACCACCATGACCTCAGTTCACAGTGGATTTGTCTCCTGTGCAAACAATAAACATTTGGGATTTCAGGTTATTTGGCTACCACAGCATAACCTGGCTAAAACATCCTAAAACCCAAACCCTTGTTCCTACTCCAAACTAGGAGACTATCTATTCCTTAGACCCAGAAGTCTAAGCCAGCCACCCATAAATGTGAGATAACCCTCACAACAATGCAGAAATAACATCTGACCAAAATGTATAGTGTGTGTGTATGTATGTGTGTGTGCGTGCATGTGTGTGTGTGTGTGTGTGTGTGCATTTATAACTAAAAATGTTCACAAGGATTATCTCTGGATAGTACAATTATGGGCAAGTTTTATTTCTGCTCTTTATATCATTCTGTATTTGTTCAGTTTTCCTCAAGGTATATGTATTTCTTCTATAATCAGAAAATGATTTTAACATTATTTTTAAAAATGTATTGTATTGATGTCAGCAAAACGTATCAGGATAGGTAGGCATTCAAAACTCTGGTCCTCTATTGCTACAGACACAATTTGCTGACCCCCGCTACCTGCCTCTGCTTCTACCTCACCCATCCCTTCGTGTGCTCACCGTAGTCACCCATGGCCCTCATGTGGCCGTGGGCTCTTATCGCTCTCACTGTCCGTCATGTTTCTCTCTCGCCCTGCACTAGACCACACACAAGCTCCTTGAGGGAGAGCCAAGGTCATGTTGAAGCAAAGTGTCACAGGGCCATGCTCCCTCCTCAGACTCTGGGGTAGAGTCTGTGCCATGCCTCTCTCCTCGTTTCTAGCCACGACTGGCATTCCTGGGCTTGTAGTCACATCTCTCCAGGCTTGGCCTCTGTCTTCACACTGCCTTCTCCTCTCTTAGAAGGAAACATGTGGTTATATTTAGAGCCCACTTAGATAATCCAGGATGAACTCCTCCTCTCAAGATCCTTAATTTAATCAAACCTTTTGCCATATAAGTAATATTCACAGGTTCTATGGATTAGGATATGGACATATATTTGGGGAGCTACCATTGAGCTCACTACTACTAGCCTACAATGAAGTTAGCATTCCATAATATTTCTTAAATGGATTAATAAATTACAAATAAAGCTCAACTCCTCCAAGAAGTCTGACGTATTCCTCCCAGACATGATTAGGAACATCTTATCTACTCCAAATTTACATGCCCAATCCTTTCATCACACACTAGCCAGGGGGAAGATGTATTTGGACCTGAACCTGTGGTCCTTAATGGGCTCATATATTTTTTGGCAAAATGTTGTTTGGAAAGAAGAAAGGTCTTGTTTCCCTTTGTCCAGTCGGTTGTTTAATAGAGTCAGTAGCACTCTGAGCAAATCCGCACGGGGTCTTCGGCCCTTTCTCTCCAGGCTGATGGGAGGATTAATCTCCATTGGTGATACTTCTTTCTTTTGCAGTCCAGTCAGCAGGAGCTCTCGGTCCAGAGTGGATCTCACCAGATGGAAGGCTGGAGGTCCAGGCACTGTCTAACATAGAATCAATACTGTGATTATTAGTCACATTAAAGAATAGGAGTCACTGAGCAGACTGTGATGGAAGTCAATATAAGAATAACTAAAGGGGGAAAGAATGTATCTCGTAGTTAACATTAAGACTGGTCCTCTCCTCTTTGGTAAATCAGAGATAACTCAGTCCAGTGACACCTTTTCTTCTTCAGGGACCTTGCAGCCCCTCAGGCATTGTCCAAGATCTGCATCTCTGGTCAATCTGATTTCCTCCATAATGTTAATGCTATTAACTCAAACCATAAGTTGGATTTAAGACATATCTCTTCTTGTAGCAAATCTCGAATTCTATATTAGTGTGAATTCTCATCATCCTTGAAACATATAAGGTCGTGAATTATGAAGGAATGCCTTTGCCAGTGCACGGAATTCAGAACCCACTCCTCCCCTGCAACTTCCAGTTGAGAATAGAATTGCTGAATTTAGACTGCTGACATTTGACAATCCTACCTGCACCCCCCTTGACATGACACAAATACACGTTTGCTGTTGACACAAGTAGGCCCGTGTTCCCGGAGGAGTCCCCCTGTTTAGAGATCAAAGGGAAGGTCAGCAGTCCTGCTGCCTGGGGAGCCAGGACCACTGAGAGGAAAACAGGAGCAAAATGACCTTTCAGCAAAGAGGCAGCTAGAAAGAGCTGCGGTGCTCCTCGTGTGATGTGACAGCCAGGGCTGTGCAGAGATCCAGGGGACACAGCACCATAAGGAGGAGGCTGGCGGGAGCAGAGGGTGCTCCCCAGAAAATGTTCCTGACCCTGATGACTACAGGCTGGCCCTGGACGCTGCCCTTTGCTGACAGCACCCACACCATTAAGTGCAAGCTTGGCCCACATTTCCCTGCGCCTCTTCCATTTCCATTCGTTACTTTAGCTTTGCTCTCCTGCACACACTAACTCTTTCGAAAACCCTCTCAGCTTCTGTTTGGCTTCCTGCCTCTTGCTCACTCATCATAACAACAAAGCCTTGAGATACCAGGAGGAGAGAAAGTAATCTCCACGAATCTGTTCTGTCAAAACTACTAGACAATCATGTTAGATTGTCATCTGGCCTTTTAAAAATTAAAATACATATTTATTTGCATATAAAATAAAAAGCTGAAAGAATATACACACTAACCTGTGAAGAGTGGTGCTCTAAGCAGGGGTACGGGAGGAAGGAGAATGAGATCAAACTTTTACCACGTTTTTGTTTTACTTGAATTTTTTGCAATAATTCTATAATACTTTTGTAGCTAGAAAAAAAATCAATAAAGATAGTTTCTATTTTTAAAAAAGCTGAAAAGGCTAAGCAGGTTCATTTTTGCTTCCTCCTTTGCCAACAGAAAATGAGATCATTCTGAAATTGCAATTTGTGACGAGGCGGGCGTGCTTGGTGTGTGTGCACGCAGTGGGCCCCTCATAATGATCAAGTATGCATGCACAGGAAGAGCTCGGGGACAGCGGTGCCACTGAGGGCTTGTGCCTTCCGTCTGGAAGACCCTGAAGTGTAAATGCTTCATCTGCACTCCCCGGTTGTGCGGAAGAAACAGTCAACACCTCCTCTCCCTCTCACAGCTGTGCACCAGGGACCTGAGAGCCTCCAGGGAGTGGGGCTCCTTGGTGATGCAGAAGGCAGTGCATGGCACCTGACTACCAGCAACACATAACTAGCAAAAATAAAGACACAACACACATACCTTCAACTACCCAAGCCAACAAAAACTATACATGTGAATAAACATCAAAACAAGGAAATGAGAAAGTCAAAGAGATTGCAGGAATTACTAAAGTGGCTGGAAATAAATGGAGCTGATCTAAGGATGCTCTTGTGTTAAAGAGGATGAGAAAAGAGGGGACAGAATTTCTTACTTCTTATTTCTTGCCCTAAAATCATCGCTTGGAAAGACAACTCTCAAAAAGCAGCTGATATTTCCAGTTTCACCTTGGAAATGCAGAGAGCTGGAAGAGCATTGCAGTTACACTGTAACAAGAAAAACTGGGACAAAAACCAAATTGACAACTTTTCCTGAACCCATGAGAGAACTGAGGTCACAGGGCAAACGTCCAACCTAAAATCTGGGGAGAGACGGGCACCTGCAGGGAGCAACAAAGCCAAGTATTTGTTTATCTGGGGCAAACACCAAACAAACTGATAGGAAGATTTAGTGAGAGTTTAAAGAATTAGCAAAGGCTGAGTGTGGGCTAGTGAGAAGGTATAAAGTCCCTGGGAGCCACAGACGTAGGGGAGTTCAAAACCTCTTGCAGGCTTTACTCCACAAACCCCAGCAGACACTTTCACATCCTGAGAAAGCTTTGTCCGTAGTGCTGGCGGGGATGGGCAAGCAATCCCAGTGCTGAAACCCCACTGGCCCTATTTTTCCCATCTTCCCTATGTAACAAAGGCTTTAATCTGCAGGGGAATGAGCAACAGAATTTTACACCTCAGATTCCTAGTTGAAACCCATTGCAGCTGTGAGAAGAGAACAGGTTTGTAATAAGCTCTCCCTTGGGGGAAATAGTAGGGTCATGTGCTGGGATGAGCATGACTGCTGGAAAGACAGGACCACTTACATATGAGGGCCACACTCCTCAGATCCAGGCTCACAGTGCCTGCCTAAGACTGAGGTTAAATCAGAACATCCGAGAACAGCCACCCCACTAACTCTTTCCCCCATTCCATAGTAACAAGCACTGAGAAAATAACAGTAGAATATACTGAAAAGAAGTAAAAAGTGGTGGACCTTGAAAATGACTTCAGGTTTTCTCACTGCGCTGAATATAGTCAAACACTGCTGCAGTTAAATATTTTACCCTTTGTTCTCCCTGCGTGATCTACAATAATAATCTGCTTTGTGTTAATATTTACTGCTGTGTTGCTGACAATTACCTGAAAGAGAAGTTGGGGTGCTTCACTGGGCTGGAAAAAGTTTAGCTAAATCAGAAAGCAGGTCTAATTAAGCAAGTTGATTCTATGTATATAAAAGGCCAAGTTGACTTGTGCATGCGTGATACATATAAAGAAAGCTCTCACTGGCACCAATTGCACGCATGTGTTTCAATCTGTCATTGTCTATCATGAATTTCGTTGACACTTTTATTATAGAGAAAGGGCAAATAGTGATATTAAAATATTTCTTCTAATTAATTTCCTTTCAATGTGCACAAATTCGTGCACCAGGCCACTAGTATGCACATAAGATATTTGGTTAATTTCTTCCCGCTCCTCCATCCCCACTTCCCTCTGAGATTTGTCAATCTGTTCCATGTTTCAGTAACAGGTTTTTTAAAATGCCTTTAACAGAGCATCCAGGAGCTATGAGACAATATCAAATGGCCTACCATATATAATCCCAGAAGTAGAAAGTTGGAAGAACAGGGCAGAAGAAATACTTGAAAAAAAAATGGCTGAGAAATTTCTAAAAGTGATGACATACACTAACCATCGATCAAAAAACACTTAGCAGTATAAACACACATGCACACACAAAAAGAGCTAGGCTTATCATATAAAAACTTCTGGAAACCAAAGGCAAAAAGAAAATTGTATAGGCAGCCAGAGGAACAAATTAAAACCACATGAGATACCAGATATACCTATTAGAATTACTAAAAAATGAACTGATACTATCTAGTGCTGACAAGGATGAGAAGACACTGGCACTTATATTGCTGGTGAAGTATAAATGGTATAGGCTACTCTGGAAAATAGTTTTCAGTTATTTATAAAAATAAATATGTACTTACCAGGTAACCCAGCAATTCTACACCTAGACATTTATCCTAGAGAAATGAAAATGTATGTTCACACGAATGTTTGTACATAATTGCTTACAGTAGCTCTATTTATAATCACACACACACAAAAAAAAAAAAAACCTGGAAACAATTCAAATGTCTTCAATGGGTAAATGAATAAACAAAATAAAAGGAATGAACTATTGATACACCATAACAACACAGATGAATCTAAAAGGTATTATCCTGGATGAAAGAAATCAGTTTCAAAAGTTTACATACTATATGATTCCATTTATATTTAAATTCTGGAAGACATAAAGCTAGTGATGAAAAACATATTAGTGGTTGCCAGGATTCAGTAGTTAGGGGAAGGTATAATTACAGAAGGGTAGCATGAGGGATTGTTTTGGGGTGATGGAACTGTTTTGTGCCCAAATTATTGTTTAGACACAAATATATGTGTTTAAATTTATAGAACTCTTCTAAATAAAGAAAGAGAAATATGTATTGGTTGCCTCCCACACACACTCCTAAACAGGCATCAATACCCACAACCTGGGTATGTGCTCTGACCAGGAATTGAACCCACCACCTTTTGGTGCACAGAACTATGCTCCAACCAACTGAGTCACACCCGCTAGGGCCAGGTCCTGGTTTTTCAATAGCATAAGGTTATGTTGATTTCTGGTAAGATTCTATTTCTATGCTAGGGCATCCCCTCTGCCTTGCTACCAGGTACCATGCAATTCTGCATTAGGTCAGAGAAATAGTCCTCAGCAGAAGGGTGACATCCTAGTGGTACAATGGAGGGGCACCAACACTACAAATAAAAATGTATATATTTCAAACATACAATGTGATAATTTAATATACATATACATTATAAAAGGATTCCTCCCATCAAATTAATATATTTATCACCTCACATATTTAGTGTTTTTTTGTGTGTGAGAACATTTAAGTTCTGCTCTTTTAGTAAATTTCAATTTTACAATACTAGAGGACAACTGCACAAAATTTGTGCGAGGAGCAGGGGCCCTCAGCCTGGCCTGCACCCTCTCGCAATCCAGGACCCCTCGGGGGACATCCCCCTTGCAATCTGGGACCACTGGCTCCTAACTGCTGGCCTGCCTGCTTGCCTGATCACCCCTAACCACTTGCCTGCCTGCCTGCCTGCCTGATCACCCCTAACCCCTCTGCCTGCTTGCCTGATCACCCCTAACTGCCTCTGCCTTGGCCCCCGCCACCACGGCTTCATCAGGAATGACGTCTGGAAAGTCATTCGACTGTTTGGTCTAATTAGCATATTACACTTTTATCATTATAGATGGTATAATCAACTACAGTCACCATCCTATCTAATAATAGACAAACATGGTAATTAACCGTACCTCCAATACGCTTCCCATTGGCTAATCAGGGTGATATGCAAATTACCTGCCAACCAAGATGGCGGCCGGCAGCCAGGCAGCTGAAGTGAACAGGAGGCTTGCTTGCTCCAGTGAAGGAGGAAGCCAAAGTTCCCAGCCTGCTGCTGTTGGACTCTGAGCTTGCACTCTAAGAAACAATGTTGCAATTATAGAAGCTAAACAAACCCCATGCTTTCAGCCAGCTGGCCGAGCTGGAGTTGCAACAGTGTTTCAATTATAGAAACCAAACAAACCCAGATACCTGCTTTCAGCAGCGGAGGCCTCAGAGCTGGAGCCGAGCCTCAGAGCTAAAGCCGGCTCTCAGTTCCAGTGACAGCCATAAAAGGTAAATAAATCCCAGAATTTAAAAAAAAAGAAAAAAACGAGAGGTTGGGAGCTTCAGTCACCCGTCAGCCTGAAAACAGCCCTCAGCCCCTCACCCAGACTGGCCAGGCACCCCAGTGGGGACCTCCACCCTGAAGGGGGTGTGACCAGCTGCAAACAGCCATCATCCCCTCATCCAGGCTGGCCAGGCACCCAAGCGGGACCCCCACCCTGATCCAGGACACCCTTCAGGGCAAACCAGCCAGCCCCCACCCGTGCACCAGGCCTCTATCCTATATAGTAAAAGGATAATATGCCTCCCAGCACTGGGATCAGCGGAGCCTCAAGGCCTCTTGGCACTGGGATCAGCGGAGCCGTGAGGCCTCCTGGCCACTGGAGCAGCGTGACAGGGGGCAGTGCCCAAATCCCCTGATCGCGCTGCGGCTCTGTGTGTGACAGGGGAAGGTGCCCCAACCTCCTGATCGGCCCTGCTCTGTGCCTGATAGGGGGGAGGTCCACAATCCCCTGATGGGCCCTGCTCTGTGCGTGACAGGGGGTGGCGCTGCAACCTCCCCATCAACCCTGCCTTGAGTGTGACAGGGGGTGGCGCCCCAACCCCCCAATCAGCCCTACCCTGAGCATGACTGGGGGTGGCATCGCAACCTCCCGATCTGCCCTGCTCTGTGCATTACAGGGGGCGGCACCCCAACTCCCCAATTGGCCCTGCTCTAAGCCCAATCAGAGGCTGCACCTAGGGATTGGACCTGCCCTCTGCCACGTGGGAACAGGCCTAAGCCAGCAGGTCGTTATTTCCCGAGGAGTCCCAGACTGTGAGAGGGCACGAGTGGAGCTGAGGGACACCCCGTCCCCACCAGTGCACAAATTTTTGTGCACCGGGCCTCTAGTATTATATATTAGATCAGGGGTGGGAAATGTTTTTTCTGCCAAGGCCCATTTAGATATTTATAACATCATTTATGGACCATATAAAATTATCAACTTAAAATTAGCCTGCTATATTTGGTCAAACATTTAATTAACTCACCCCTAATGCCTAGGCAGGGCCAAACCAAATGATTTCTTGGGCCTTATAATGGCTGTGGGCCAGACATTCCCTACCCCTGCATTAGATCCTCAGACCTTGTTCATCTTGTAACTGAAAGCTTATATCCCTTTACCATTCTTTCCCTATTTCCCCTACCTCCCACTTTTTTTTGCTCTAAGTTCAACTTCTATGAGTTCCACTTGTTTTTTAAATCTACATATAAGTGATACTATCAAAAACTGATCCTTTTGGCTCTTAAGATTTGTTAAGTGGGTCCAGAGCAGCAGTTGATCTAAAGTTAATAAATTCCCACAGCTGATGCAAAAACTCTTCTGAGTGTACTGTGAGTTATGAGATTTCCCAATCTGATCTGTAGGACAGACATTGTGTGAGCAATGACCACCATCCTCGCTTGTTGTTTCGGGTCTTCTCTTGTTTCACCTGGTTTGGTTTCCATCTGTTGAGAATGTCTTTCCTTTATTTCAAAAACAAAGATGAAATAAAGGCTTTGTCAGGCAAAAAGGTTAAAAGAAGTTCCTCTGGTAGAAGAAAAAATGGCATCATATGGAAATTTGGATCTACATCCCCCCAAAAATGGATGTGCACTGACCACCAAGGGGAAGACATTCCAACCAGTAGGTTTGCTTGCTGCTGGGGTCAGGCTGATCGGGACTGAGCAAGATGGGCCAGACATGACCTAGAGCCCTCCTGCAGTCCCTCCCCTGCTGGCCAACCTCCTGTGTCCCTCCCAGCCCCGATCAGACACCAGCGGGGTCCCTAAGCCTGGCCTGCACCCTCTTACAATCCAGGACCCCTTGGGGGAAGTCGGAGAGCAGGTCTCGGCCTGATCCCACAGGTCAGGTCAAGGGACCCCACTGGTGCATGAATTTGTGCATCAGGCTTCTAGTTGGTAAATATGCTCTCTCATACAGTTGGTTCCCTTTTCATTTTGTTAATGGTTTCTTTTGCTATGCAGAAGCTTTTTAGCTTGATATAGTCTCATATGCTTATTTTTTCCTTTGTTTCCCTTACCCTAGGAGACATATCAGCAAAAATATTGCTACCAGAGACATCTGAGATTTTACTGCTGATATTTTCTTCTAGAGATTTTATTTAAAAACAAAGTGCAAAAATATAATGTGTTCCAAGAATGTTACCTTCCCCCAGTGTGCATAGAAGGTCCTTTTGATGGAAGTGTCTGTGACATTCCCTACAGCTAAACTGCACCAGCCATCTGCCCACCAGTAACCTGGAACTTGCTGCAGTAAGGAGCCGGCGAGCACTGGGCTACCTGAGCTTCCAGACAGGTGTAGTGCTCACTACCGTAGTGAGGGGAGGTGCATCAAAAGTTAACCTTGCCTTTTTCTTAACTGTGTTGGGAGCTGACAGTTCTCCATTCCTGGGGTGATTTTATTTCCCAACTGAAATTCTAAACTGCAAAGGCTTTAAGATAAAAGCTTATAACACTCATATATGTCTGTGCTCCTATTTTGCCTAAATCCTTTCATATGAGAATTTCAGAGCACTATAAAAACTACACGGTGTCAGGGTTCATGTAGCCCCATCTTTCATGTGCAGAAACAGAGAGGAGACGGGACTGTTGAAGCCACTTTGAGCAGGAGGATGACTCGAAGGTAAAGCTGAGAGGGCACCTTCCCCTTGGACCGTGCACTTGGAATCATCTCACTCTGACTGCAGCTTTCTCCCAGCTTGAGTGGCAGTTCAAAAGTATTCAGTTTGGTTCAGAGCTGTGCCTGGGAAGTGGCCTGATGGCAACTGAAATCAATGATTCCTTAAGCTAAATCCTCAGCCCTACATTTGTTACTGTGCAGATTCAAAAGAATGCAATGATGGGGTCCCTCTCATCAAGGGGCTTTATGAGGTATTTGGGTAGAAAAGACATAGACACACGGCATAGCTGTATTATACCATGAGTTCCTTGAGGGTGTAAACTGTTTTACTCAACTTTGTACCCTAGAACCTGGCTCAAAAAAAAGGAAAAAAAAAAAGGTAGGCTAACCTGAACACTTGCTTAGTACACAAAGGAGCAAAGTGGGTAGTCAATGATGAATGGGTTCCAAGAATGGAGGGTTCATGATGGACTACTAGTAAGTGGAAAGAGATGGGTCCATGATAAAGAAAGGATATGACCCAAACCCCAAAATTCTTTGAGATTTAATTTCTATATGACCATTGGTCTTAAGTTCTTTCTTCTCACTCTGTATCATGAAACCTGAAGTAAATTGGTGTCCCAATTAACTATTTTCTTTATCCAATGAGAGCCAGCTCATTTCTTCATTCTATAAGTGATTTTTGGCACATTCTATGAATCTGGAATTGCCCAGAGCCCAGATGTGTAAAAGTGAAGATATCAGGCAGTCCCTGCCCTGATACTCTGTACAGCCATGGGGTCCATGTGCTCAGGTGCTGGCCTCCCAGGCCTTTGACCTCCCTCTTGTGTTGGGTCAGAAGACCATCTTCTTATCAGAGGCTAATAGGTGCTTTTCTTTCTCTTTCTACCCAAAGAAAAGAAATAAAAGCCCATTAGGATCCCTCGGTGTGGTGAAAGGTTAGCCATGACTGTAAACAGCACTATTACACTATTATTCTTAGGCCCTTGGGACTCTCTAATGAGAAGAAATCTTCACGCTCAAATTCTCTGGTGTCAGTTTCTTTCAGGAGCTTCCTTTGGGAAGCACAGACTGGACAAAATGCATTTTTTTATGCTCTGCATAATCTATTACTCCCAGGAAAAGACAGGGTTGAAAACAATTCCTGGACACTATAATTAGCAGCCTGATTCTCACAGCAACAAGGAAATTAGATGGAGAATTCGATCCCAATGTTGTGCCCCTGCCTCATGCCTTCCTTCTTTTAGATTTCAGTTCCATTTTCACAGCCACCTCTCTGAGATAAAATGTGGACTTGTCCCCCACAGACACCCACTCTATGGGCCCTGATGGGCCCCTGGATCCATTGTCTGATTTCACTGACTGTGTACCTGTTCTCTCACCCTGTCTAAAGTCCAACACATCCTCAGAGTTCCACTGAAAAATATACATATATAAAGCCTAAGCGACTGTTATGACTGGAAGACAGGAACGACTGGTTGACCAGTTGCTATGATGCCCACTGACCACCAGAAGGCAGACACTCAATGCAGGAGCTACCCCCTGGTGGTCAGTGCCCTCCCACAGGGGGAGCGCCACTCAGCCAGAAGCCAGACTCATGGCTGGCGACCGCAGCTGCGGTGGTGCTACCGAACGGTGGTGGCAGACGTAGCAGGCCGGGATGAGCGTGAGCCGGTTCAGGCTCCTCCCTGGCCATCTGCCATTTGGCACATTACTACATCCCTCAGAGGATGTCCAACTACCAGTTTAGGCCTGAACCCCAAAGGCCCTCCCCACCCCCCGATGCACAAATTCGTGCACCAGGCCTTTAGTGTTTCCATAAAGGAAGGATTGGAAAACTATAACACACAGGTCAAATCTGGCCCACTGCATGTTTTTATAAATAAAGTTTTATTGGAACACAGCTCTACCCATCCATTTATGTATTGTCTAGGGCTGCTTTTGTACTCAACAACATACTTGAGTTAGTGTTATAGAGACTGTATGGCCCACAAAACCTAAAATATTTACTGACTCTTTACAGAAAAAGTTTGCTGACTCCTGCTATAGAGTGAGAGAAATTTAGGGCATACATTCTGTGTTTTTCATTGTATTAAAAATACAGTTGTTTATGTAAATAAAATTGTATTTATATTTACTCTTTTCAGATAATATAAATTTTATATGTAGTTTTGGGTAATTTATCTTTGATTGTAAGAATCCAATGGGATTTGCATTTGTATTCCTGGTTTTGTGGGTCCCAGTGTGGCTAATGCTAATTATTCATTCCATCCATTTCAAAGTAAAAAATTGGGGGATGTCCTTAAATTAAGTTTTTCAATATTGTATTGGAGAAATGGAACTTGGAGGGACACCTTGTTTTGAAATGTACCCTTCCTCCTCCGGTCAAACTATCAAGTGGAGCATAGGAAATAGAAAAACAGTCATAGACTTCATAAGATTAGTGTCATTTTCAGTTTGGATAGAAGGAAACAATCTCAAATATTCAAAAGAAAAATCTGAAGATGATCTAAAATTAATCCCTGTCTAAGAAGCAGGAATTCTTGAGACATAAAGTTCTTGCCTGCTGTAAATGATCTTTTAAGTCATTAAATTGCTGAGGGACCATAAGAGCAGGAAGGCCTCTTACTGAGCAAACAGTCATTTTGGTTACTTTGATATAAGAGATGATCTGTAGTTGCCTTTTTACAGCTAGTTGATAGTTATTGGCTTTGAAAAAAGGCCTATATCTTGAATTTGCTAGAGATAGCTTTTTTCTAATGGTAGGAAAGTTTACTCAGCTAGTATCTCTGGCAGATCTACAGAGCAACAGAGTTAACACAGACATACTGAGTCCCTGCCATCCGGTGGCTGAACAGAGTAACTGCTTTAACCATGAGAGAGGTGACTTAATGAAGACGTTTCAGAAATGGGTCTCAGATTGAGACTTTATTGGCTTTGATCCCACTGAAAGTGGGAAACTTATTTGCATATGGTATAATTGCATAAATAAAAAACTAAAAAAAACTGCACTAGAACTATTAGAATAAATAAGGGAATTTGGTAAAGAGGCTAAAGATAACATAAATATACAAAACTGTGAAGCTTTTCTTTATTCTAGTGGTAACTGATTCAAAACAAAAATAGAAAAGTAATCTCATTTATATTAGCTCTAAAAGCATGAGAGGTCTGATCTCTCCCCCAGGAAACTTCAAAGTATTCAGGATCGTGATACTGAACTGATAGCTTTTCAATGTTCCATGAGGTTTTCAGGACTAGTCCCAACCTATGTCACGTGCCTATTTCATATCAGTCTACCTCATAAGCACAAGCCTTCCCATTATCAGTTTTTATGGGGTCTCTCAAATCTACACTACACTGAACAAGCCCTAATCCCATCCAACCCCCCACCCCTCCCCTTCCTCCTAAATTCTTTCACTGAACTCTCTAAAACTCTTGATCTACAGTCAGAAACCTAATCTTTGAATGGAAGTCCACAGAGAACATTGCCTGTCCTGCAGGCCTCTGGAAAAGAAGCTATTTTCCCCCATATTTCATATTCGTGGGCCAGGAAGCAGGTGAGCCTATTTCTTATTCACCATTATCTCCTTCCACTCTGTGACTAGCACGTCATGCCTTCTCTTTCTCCAAATCTCTTACTCCTTCCACAAACTCTCAGCTGATGTCTTCATCTTACACCTAACTGAGAGAATAAGAATCAGTATTAAAGAAGCCTTCCTTCCTAATGTAAATATATAGACGAGTGGTTCTCAACCAGGGGAAATGTCACCCCCAGAGGACATCTGTCTATGTCTAGAGACATTTTTAATGTTACAACTGGAGAAGGGGGATACTGGCATCTAGTAAGTAGAGGGCAGAGATATCGCTAAATATCAGATAATGGATAAAACAACCCCAACTAGAAATAACCACCTAGCCCAGAATGCCAATAGTGTCAAGGTGGAAAAAAACCGGGTATATACCAACCCACACCGACACTCCTTTCTTCTCTTATTCCAATGGAAAACTATCTCTGCCCCCATGAAAACCAGTTATCTCTCATTCTCAAAGACTCTCCTCTTGAAATGATAAACCCCCCCTCTTTGTATCTTTATCTTTCCCTCTCTATTGTATGTGCTCAATCATTCAACAAAAGTATTGGGAGCCTTTACCTATATCAGAAATTTTTCTTAGTGCTGATGATACAAGACAGCTTACATTGTAAAAGAAAAAAACAACCAACATTATAAATAAGTAAAATACATGTGTTAGTGGTAAGTGCAAAGGGAGAAAAGGAGGTAAGAGGAATAGAAACTATGTGTGAGGACAGGGGTTAAATTTTAAATAAGATGGCCAGGGAGGGGCTTTCTCGTATGCTTCAGTTTGATAAAACCTGAAAAAAGTGTGTGACATCCATGCAAATATCTGGGGGAAGAACATTCTAAGCAGAGGCAAAAATAAGTGCAAAGAGGGAGGGGTCCTGGTGTAGGGTTTTTCTGGTAGAGCCAAGAAACAGAGATGAGGTGGCGCAAGTGCAGGAGACTAAACCAACGAGAAAGGTGTGGAAGATGAAGTAAGAGGAGTAATGAGGGCCAGATAACTGTATAAATTTGTTTTTTAATCTTCTAAGTGATATTGAGAGTCTTTGGAGAAATTTAACAAAGGATTTCATCATCTGATTTACGCCTTAACTCAGAGGTCAACCAATTACAACCAGCAGGCAACCACCTGCTATTGTAACATTTTTAAAATATTGTGTATGGTTTCTTCTAAATAATGATGGTAGAAATGAATAGTTGCAACAGAGACCATACAGTCCACAAAGCCTAACATATTTTCTGTTCGGCCCATTACAGAAAAAGTTGAAGAATGGAGAGACCTTTATAAGTCAAAAAGCTTAAAAGCCATAGGTGAAAAGATATATTTGACGGCCTAAAATTTTAAGTTATTAAGTAAAAGGTATAAACAAAGCACAGAAACAAATAAGAGATTGGGAAAAGTGTTTCTCACAAATAAAGAGTTAATATTGATAATACATAGAGTCCGTGCAAATGGATGGAAAAGAGAACAAAAATCCAAGAGAAAAATAGGCAAAGATATAGAAAAGCAATGCATGGGAGAGAAATGTAAATAGCTAATAAACATATTAAAAGATGCTCAACATCACTAGTGGTGAGATGAATACAAATTAAAACCATAAGAAGATACCATTTGTCACTTCAAAACTCAAGACACTAATAACTAATACTAACGGGGATGCAGGGAAATAGGCACTTTCATCCATTGCTGGTGGGGATGGGAACTGCTTCAGACTTTTGAAAAGGTAATCTGACAACAGCTATTACAACTAAAATATACAGATTTCTTGAGCAAGCTTTCCCACTTTGGAAAATCTATTGTAAAAAAATTTAAAAACGGCCTAGCTGGTGGAGGAACATCAACCCATGAACCAGGAGGTCATGGTTCCATTCCTGGTCAGGGCACATGGCCGGGTTGCCAGCTCCATTCCCAGTTGGAGGTGTGCAGGAGGCAGCCGATCAATGATTCTCATCATTGATGTTTCTTCCTCCCTCTCCCTCTCCACTTCCCTCTCCCTTCCTCTCTGAAATCATTAAAAATACATTTTAAAAAAAGAATCAAACAAAATAATAATAAAAGAATGTACTGATATGAAACACTTTCCAAGATAGCATATTATTAAGTGTAAAAAGAGCCAATGAAGACAGTGTGGGAAGATATCTACCTGATATGGAAAGCATGTATTTTCATGTATAGAATAGCTCTATAAGGTTTCAAAATATTACTGATAATGGTGATTGCACTGCAGAGGGGTTGTGAGGGTTTATGGAACAGGAGAAAAAGGAACACAATTTCCATTAAATAACAGTTTTCCTTTCTTAATTTTTTTCCCTTTACAAAAGGGTAGTCCCTTTTGTGTAGTCCCTTTACAAAAATAAACAAAAATTAATTTTAAAAAGTAATCTACAGGTATGGACTTAGGGAAGTGTCCACAGTGTATTATTAAGAATAAAAAATTCCAAAGTAATATGTATGATATGATTCATTTTTATTAAAAACACTAAATA
The DNA here is from genome assembly GCF_028538775.1 of Myotis yumanensis. Taxonomy (NCBI): domain Eukaryota; kingdom Metazoa; phylum Chordata; class Mammalia; order Chiroptera; family Vespertilionidae; genus Myotis; species Myotis yumanensis. Next base: position 52,632,253 of record NW_027223757.1, on the reverse strand, counting down.
AACCAAGTTATATGTATATGCACTTATGCTCAGAGAGAAGAGTGACACAAAGATTACTTTGGTGGAAATGGATTTGGGGTAGAGTAGGAAAGAGGTAATTCGATTTTTCTTATATGTCTCTTTTTTATTTGACTTGTCACAAAAAAAATATATAAGATTATTTTTAAATTTTTTTTTAAATATATTTTATTGATTTTTTACAGAGAGGAAGGGAGAGAGAGATAGAGAGTTAGAAACATCGATGAGAGAGGAACATCGACCAGCTGCCTCCTGCACATCTCCTACTGGGGATGTGCCCGCAACCCAGGTACATGCCCTTGACCGGAATTGAACCTGGGACCTTTTAGTCCGCAGGCCAACGCTCTATCCACTGAGCCAAACCGGTTTCGGCGATTATTTTTAAATTTTAATAACCTAATAAAGTAAAGAAAAAAATGCTGCCTGGGTGGGATTTCTGATATACATTGTACTGAGCTGAAAACCACAAACTAAGCTTTACACAGCCACATCGTTCCTCTAGAGTCCCCTTGCAAGACATGCGCACTCTGGCCTCCACACTCTCCAGTGCAGAGATGCAAGTGTACATATCTGTGCGATAGACAGCCCTATTGAATTCTACTCCACATTTACAAATACTTTAGAGGCCACATTTACCTTGAACATAAACTACCCAAGCACCTACGGTCTTCACTTCTCATTTGACCATTGGTATGAGCTACCACATTCGCAGCCAAAATGCAACTTGAGGCAAAAGAAAAACAAAACAGTAATGTCAGGGCCAGCCTGACAGGTTGAGCCTGGCTGAGGCAGGGAGGTGGGAATTGAGAAAAGAAAGAAAGACAGGAAAGCAGGATCAGGAGGACTTCAGCTCTCGAGGAACTACAGCAACTTTATTAGCCACACAATCCTATTTATACACAACACACTGAATAGGAGGTCTGTCAAGAGGAATGTATTCTTTGTTCCTCTTAATCTCTAAGGGAGAGGCACAGCAGAAGGACAAGTTCTCAGTAGAGCATATCTCAGTAAACAGTTACAGACTTCTTGGTAAGCCATGAAAGGCTGTTCTCATTCTACTGATAATCGCCATCCAAACAAGTCTGGGAAAACTGTGTGGGTAAGGGTCCCAGCCTTACTAGCCCCTTCAGGTGCAAGGACCTTGCCAGCTTACACCTGGCCCCCAACACAGTAATACTAATTCTGCTTTTATTTAAAATGTTGATATTTTTTTCATCATGGATTTTTGTATTAATTTTTATTTTTAAGATATTGCCTTACTATGTAAGTGAGTTTTTTGGCGCCCACTTAAATTTTACACCTGAGGTGATGCCTCACTCTTACCCTCACTTGCCTCTCCTCAGGCCAAGACAAAATGGAAAGAGGGTCTAGGATGGGCTTATCCCAGCAGCCCAGAAGGTATGCCAGCGCTTTATGCACTGGGTGAATTCAAACACTCCCGTCCACCCAACTAGAGCATGAGCTCCATTTCTTTTTGTCTTTTATGCTAGAGTCCAGTGCAATAGATTCCAGCCCTGTGTGGCTCTTTGAGCCTATGTTAATTCACATCACAAATGTAGAAGGAGGAGAAGGCAGCCCCTCATGCACCTCTGAGGCAGCTCTGGGAGGACTGATAGGGTGCTCCACGGGAAAAGCCTGGGGCATAATGCAGTGCCCAGTGCAAACTAGACAGAATCATTTGTTCCTCATTCACCCACTCGACCTTACTGAGCACCTACTATCTGGTCCTCTGGGTATCAGGGATGCAACAGTGAACAAAACAGAGCAAAAAGTCTCTGCTTTCACGGAGCTTGCATTATAGTAAAGGAGACAGAGCAATAAACCAAATAAATGGCCCTAGCTGGTTTGGCTCACTGGATAGAGCGTCAGCCTGGGGACTGAAAGGCCCCAGGTTCGATTCCGGTCAAGGGCATGTACCTTGGTTGTAGGCACATCCCCAGTAGGGGGTATGCAGGAGGCAGCTGATTGATGCTTCTCTCTCATCGATGTTTCTAACTCTCTATCCCTCTCACTTCCTCTCTGTAAAAAATAAATAAAATATATTTAAAAAATAAACCAAATAAATGGGCCAAACTTGTAGTATATTTGGTGGTAAGTGCTAAGAAGAGAAATGAAGCAAGAAAGGAGGATGGGCCGAAACCAGTTTGGCTCGGAGGATAGAGCGTCGGTCTGCGGACTGGGGGGTCCCGGGTTCGATTCCTGTCAAGGGCGTGTGCCTTGGTTGTGGGCACATCCCCAGTGGAAGATGTGCAGGAGGCAGCTGATCGATGTTTCTCTCTCATCGATGTTTCTAACTCTCTATCTCTCTCCCTTCCTCTCTGTGGAAAATCAATAAAATATATTTTTTTAAAAAAGAAAGAAAGGAGGATTGCAAGTGTAAAGCAATCCGGGGAAGGAGGCTGCAGGAGAAGTAACATTTGAAGAAAGACCTGAAGAGCGTGAAGGAGGGAGCCCTGCAGGTGTCTGGCAGACCGGGCCCAGGCCTGCCAACACGGCCACTGGCTGAATGGGGAGTGAGGAAGGAACAATGATGGTGTGGCCACCAATGGGCTAAGCACAGATCTTCTTGTTACTTCATGAAAATATCCTTGTATTTGTCTTTCTTCTGTTCCTTTCCTAGTTGAGGCTACCCCAGGAGGCTCTGTCTCCATCCCCCTACTTCCTGGAGGTCCCCCTTTCTACCTTCCCCCATCCACCCCCCCATCGCTGCAGCCTCCCTACTGGAGTTCCTAGTCCTCGTTGACTTTCTTTCAAAGGAAACATCTTCACTTTCAAAGTTCCATTCCAGGTGTCAGCCTCCAATGCAGTGCCAGCAAGGGCGTCCCTCGAATCTCACCACTACCCAGGGTTCTACCATTTAGGCTTACAATTCTCATTATGTCTTCTCATGAATCAAAAATACTTAACCAGGCGTGTTATTCCAAATGGTCAACAACAGGTGGAATGTGGCCTGGCAAAGCACATTAGAGCTGGGCAGGGTCCTGGGCTCTACTGTGCCAGGATAGCCTTTGCTGCCAGGTGGCATAGGTCTGGGAGGGGCAGGGGACATTCAGGACTCAGGGCAGTGGCTCCTTGCTAGCTGGCACAGAAGCTGTGTGATAACTGGTACAGCCGCACCAGCAACTGTGAGCTGGATATGGACTCTGCTTCAGGCCACATTTATAACTTAATACAAATGGCTCTAGTTTCCTAAGAACTGACTTCAGATTTATAGCCATGGGCTCCTCCAGCAATGATTATCAGTGAGTCAGCTGCACTCGCCAGCCCAACCCTCAGAGAAGGGACAGGAGTCCTCTAGAATCATCTGTACCAGGGAGAAGACCTGTGAGTGGATAAAATTCATCCTCTAAATTGTTCGGAGAGGATCTGCCTGAGTGTACCACCAGCCGCTGCTGCCTTTTGTATCAAACATTCAGATCATGTTCGCAGTCACTGAAACAACAACAGGCAGGCCTGCTGAGAGATCAGACAGCCAGCATAATCTTTGAAGCTAACAGAAGCTTATTTGTGACCCTGGCAAGTGGAACCTGTGTGAAAGACCGAGACTGCCTCCAAGTTCATCTGCTTTCATGTTTCTCATTAAACCTGAAACCACAGTCGCTCCCTGAAAAGCCCCTTAGCCCAGGCCATTCTCTCTAACACTTTTGTCGTTGCTGAAGACGGTGCATTTGGCCAGCATCCTGTACAGGCATGGCAGGGAGAGTGGCGGGGTTCGGGGCATGGGGAAAGTAAAAGGGGGAGAGTTTGGTAATACTCCTCCTATTGCCACTCAGAAGTCCTCACCCTCCTGAAATTTTCCCATCAGAGAAATCATTCAGTTGATGTACCGGTGGGCACAAAGGCAAAGGAGGCAAAGGAGGTCACCCTGCGTGTATTTGGATTTTGTGTTTGTTCATTGTGCTACCTCATCAGCTAAAAAGTGTTGGAGGGGACTTCTGGTTCATGATGGCAGTCTAGGCACATATATTTGCCTGCCATCGTCTTGGGAGAACCCCACCACCATCAAAATATAAATGTGCCAAAGCCCACCTTTCCAGAGACCACCAGCAATGTGATGTATTAAATTGGCAGAGCACGGAAGGGACCTCCTTGACTTTGTTTAGGGAAGGGCTTTAGGTAGAAGTTAAAATGCGTGTCTAAGGAGGGCTTGGTTAGAACTTGGAAATGAGGCAGTTGCTGGAATGGTCATGCTCTTAGGAACTCATGAGTCCACAGGGTATCTAGTAACACAGTCATTGGTGTTAAAGCAGTTGGAGCTTAGCTTGTCTTACCTGCCATGAATTTGGTAGGGTTCATCTGTTTTGCAAGTCAGGGTACTACTGTTGACTGCAAAGGGTAGTTCGGTCTTTCAAATACAAAAACAAAAAGAATGACGCCCTTCACAGGGAACAGAACAGAAATAGGGAGTAACCAGTAAATGAGAAATTGCAGCAAATTTCTGGAAAACAAGTACAAATAGGAGTAGTTTGACAGGTGAAACAGGTGAAGAAGAGGCATTCTAGACTATCTGGGAGAGAGTTATAAAAGAGGCCCCACCTTTGCATGTGATCAGACATCTAATGGCAATTGCTGCTATTGTGGAGTGCTTACTGGGCCATGTATTTGTTCATACATTATTGCATTTAATTCTTGAAATACCTGATGCAATAGGAATTACAACCCATCTTTTACATATTAAGAACCTGAGGCTCAAAAAAATTAAATTATTTCCTTATTTCTCATAGTTAGCAAGGGTCAGAGATTGGATTCAAATTCACAGGACTTGATTGCAAGCTCTGTAAAGCCAGGATTCCAACTCTGGCTCACTACCCTATCCCCTGCACTTAGTTCAGTATGTGGCACATGGAAGTCAAATGATAGATAGATAGATAGATAGATAGATAGATATGAAGTGGGTGGATAGATGGAATATTGGGATGGATGATGGATGGATGGATGGATGGACCATCCCAAATCTAAATGACTCCAAAACCACCACATCATATTGCCTCCCTGGGGCTATAAAGTAGCATCGAAATCAGTCTAGAGGCCATATCCAGAGATGTTAGTCAAAACCAGAGGAATGCAGACTATGGACCTTAGAAAGCACAGTCCAGACTCGGGATGAGGAAGAGGTGGACAGCAGAGAAGCAAGATACAGGACATTGTGGACAGACAACAAAGGAGCAGAAATCCTGACCAAACTGTTTAAGCCAGAAGAAGCCAAGAATTGAGAGAAATCCTGAATGGCAGTGCCTGGGGCACCATCCCACACCGGCCCGGAGCCCATCACCTTGCGCTCGGATTAAGAGAAAAGGCGGAGAAGCAGTGAGGCGCAATGTGGAGCCAGAGGCTCTGTGAGCCAGGTGCGTGCTATATTTATTCATGTGTTTATACCCTGCTTGGCTCCAGAAAGCACATAAGGCATCTTGCAAGGGCACAGAAAGTACAAAGTAACATAAATAAGAGCCAGATCAGAAATGAAGAAGCGAATAATAAAGATCGGGCATAAGAGGAAGCCAGGAATGACACAAACAGGCATATTTTAAAATCCTATGCACTGGCTGTAAGACAATCACACGTCTGCCTCTGAGCTTCCTAGAGGAAAGGACTTATGAGGAGACTTAAAAGTCCCTTTCTTCCCTGCCCAGGTATAGAATTACTTAAAGTACAGACCTGGAGATCAGACAGATAGGATGAAAATGATAACCGCAGTAGAATGCATGGCCGTGCAGTCAAATAGGCTTACCAGTGTTCTCCCCTGGACACCTCCTCTCAAACTGAGCCCTTGAGACTGCCCTGCTGTGGGACAGTTTGTGTCTGTAGGCAGGCCCACTCGGGCAAGAGGTCTGGTGGGGAGGGGTGGATAGAACCCAGATCTTCGATGCTCACAGCCCTTTACAAGGTAAGCTTTATCCAAACAAGAAACATTAACTGTTAGCATCACCCACCACCCAAGGGCCCCACCTACTGAGAGTCTCCTCAAACTCCCACAAAAAGATGTACAGGATTGGTCTCTCTGAAAGATGTTAAAATTAGAATGAGCTACTTAGGTGCCATGCTTTATCTTCATATCATCACTGATTATCAAAATGCCTTACACTTAGTAACATCCAATTATTATTCATCTCAAATCCCCTGTGATGTTCAATGATGTGTTATACTATGCTTCAAGAAATATGACATCTGAGAATTATCCAATTTTCATCATCAAAATTTAAATTTTTATAAATCTCATTTGCTAAATATCTATAGTGAGGGTGGTGAGATAATACAATGGATGGTAGAAAGCTAGTTCTAAGGTAATGGTCAGAGCTTAAACTATATGGCCCCTGGTTTAAAGACACTTTCCCATAAGTATGACTCGAAACCTTTCCTAGAGTAGAAAAGGCTGAGAAGCAGTGCTGTCCTTAAAATCTGGGGAGGGGGGGGGGGGAGACTGTAGGTCTTAAGCATGAGACAAATTTCTCTCTCTCACTGCTTTCCTTCAGAAAACTCAGAGATCCTCACTTGACCTGAGTCTTAATCTATTTCTGGATCCATGTAGAACACCATGTCTGTAATAGAAAGCATTATCATTGTGTTATTTTTAATGCTTTGGCACTGAAACCTCCCTGACTAATCAATTATCTCCAGCTCATCTAAGCCTTCCACCTAAGATGCTCCAGCTCGATGTTCCATCAGCTCCACTTTGCTCTGTTTCACCTCAGAGCCCTTGGAGCAGACAGAAAGCTATAGGGCCCTTCATTTGCCAAGTTCTTCTCAGGAAAGGATCATAAGACCTGAGAGCCAAGGTGAACTTCTGAAGGACGTGGAGCAACTTTTCACTTATTACTGGCTTTCTTCAAAATCTTTTCTTAAGTATCTCTTCTCTCAAGGGTTATTATTATTGTTAAGCTAATTTAATGAACTTACATAGCTAGTATATGGGGGAAATTAAAAAATATTAAAGTCTACTCACTTCTATTACTACAATAGAATTGAGAAAAACAAATGAGTAGCCATAGTCCACCTAATAAATAGTTGTGCAACTAATTTACATATATGTAAATACAGGCAGCAAACTCTCAAGGGCAGAAATGCTTCTTGCCTCAATAGCAATGCAACAAATGCCGAGTTAAGTAACTTCAGGTTACCATTACTCATGTATTTTAGTAATTAGTAAGACTAGAGGCCCAGTGCACGGAAATTCATGCAAGAGTAGGCCTTCCTTCCCCTGGCTCCTGGCACTGGCTTCCCTCTGGCACCTGGGACCCTGGCTTCCCTCCTCCAGCTGCAGCAGGCACCCGAGACCCGGGCTGGCTTCCCTCTGGCCCCGGCTTCATCAGGAAAGAGTAGACTTTAATATTTTTTAATTTCCCCCATATATCAGTCTAATTAGCATATTACCCTTTTATTATTATAGATTATTGGTAGATCTGTTCAGAAACAGATATTCTTAAATATTTTGGGAGAGGAATTTATCAATACTGATCAAAAGCAATAAAGCTTTGATGCAATTTAGTTCCATTTTATGGAACTTACCACAGCAAAAACTAACAAAAACTATAAAATGTATAAAAATGTTCACAGTGGCATTATTTATAATAGTAGCAACAGGAGAATGACTGAGCAAATTGTGACACATCAACACATTGTTGCTCAGTAGCTCTTTAAAAATGTGAATGTTTAGTCAATTTACACTCAACATAATTATTGATATGTAATTCATTTCTGTACTTCTCATCTTTTGTTATTCCTCTTCCTCTTTTACAGCCTTTTTGTGTAAAACAAACATGTTTTAGAGTTCCATTTTAATTCCTCTGTTTATGTTTTAGCTATATTTTTTAACTTATTTTCTTAGAGATTGCTCTTAGTATTACAATGTGCATATTTAACTTATCACAGTTGACTACAGATCAATACTGACAACTTTGGTAAAATATAACAACTCTATTCCAATGTAGCTCCATTTGTTCCCCTCTTTCTTTGTGTTATTATTGTTATATGTACTATATATTATTACTGGTATCATATATACTCACATAGAATTATATATAATATATCGCCCTAACTGGCTTGGCTCAGTGGATAGAGCATCGGCCTGCGGACTGAAGGGTCCCAGATTCGATTCCGGTCAAGGGCATGTACCTTGGTTGCAGGCATATCCCCAGTGGGGAGTGTGCAGGAGGCAGCTGATCGATGTTTCTCTCTCATTGATGTTTCTAACTCTCTATCCCTCTCCCCTTCTTTCTGTAAAAAATCAATAAAACACATTTTTTTAAAAAGAATTATATATAATATATCATATATAAACATATATGAGATAGACAATCTTATATCATATAAACCATAAAACCAACAATACAGTATCATAATTATTGCTTTAAGCAGGCATTTTTAATTATTAAAATATGAAAAGAGAAAAAAAGACTATTGCAGTCTCTTATATTTGCCCACATATTTAACATTTTTATGTTTTTCCTTTCTTCCTGTGGACTTAAGTTACCATCTGGTAGAATTTTGCTTCAGTGTGGCTGATTTCTGACTTTCCTCAATATCTTTTGTAGGATTAATGTTCTAGCATCATATTCCTTCATTTATCATTTAGCTGGGAATGTATTCATTTATTTCACCTCTAGTTTTGAAAGATAGTTTTGCTTGACATAGAATTTTTAGTTGACAGCTGTTTTCTTTCAGCACCTTCACTATGTCATTTCACTTCCTTCTAACCTCCTTTGTTTCTGATGAGAAATTAATTCTAATACTTTTCATTCTGTATTCTTTTGCTCTCCTTGTCTTTAATATTTCCATATGCAAATCCATTCATCTTGTTTTCCATAATTTTGTCATCTCTTTAACAGAGAGAAATTTATTTCGTCCCCATCAAGGATAAATTTAGTATGTTTATTTTCAGATTTTTGCAAGGACTGGTGGTAGTGCTGCTGTTGGTACTGCTCATTTGATTTCTCAATCTGTCTGTACTGCTTTGTATGGAGGGTGAGTAGGTCCAAGTTCATTCTTCTCAAAAGTCATAACTTCTTGTCTTGGTGCTGCTTCAATTCTATGAAACATCCAGTTACGGGAGATTGGTGATGAGCAAAGGTGAGCACTGAGAAACTGCAGAACCCAGACAGAGGATTTGCAAGGTCCAATGTGAGGTGACAGGATGAGTGACAAACAGATAGGCAGGCCTGTCAACAGAGATCCAGCAACACTCAGAAGCATAAGCAGGAAGATAACCACCCGCATGGTGTCTAAGATCAGGTTAGCAGAACCCAGCCAAGTGCTGGGATCAAAGCAGGATTCCTGTGAGACTTTGGCATTGAAGAAGCACATCTTCCTCCTGCTTATGTGATCTAGAGCAAGTTCTTAACCTCTCTGAGCCTTATTTTTTCTATTTATAAAATAAGGACTAAAATATGTGGTGCACTAAGTGGGCCATAGTAGTTGTTAATAATGGTAATGCCTGTAGCAGCATAAATGAAGAGGCTGATAATATAAGCAGAGCCTCATTCCTAGAGGACCTATCGAAACATAGGTAGAGGCACTGGGTGAACAAGTTGATGATTCAGTTACTAGAACTCGGAACCAAGATAAGATTCCATTTACCTGCATGGAGGCAAGGATCAGAACTGGATTGTGTTCAGAAATCATCTAAATATTGTACCAGAACTCCTCATGTTTCTATTTGAAGTATCTGATGACACTGATACAAAATGAACATCATTTAACAGTTTGTGAAGTTCTTTGTCTTCAATGGAGCCAATACATTAACGCCCTGTTCCAGTTTCCTTAACTCAGCAACGAATTACTCTAAAATGTAGAGGCTTGAACCAATGACAATATTTACTTTGCTTATAAATCTTCCATTTGAGCAGGACTTGGTAGTGTCAGCTAACATGATTGGAAGGCTGAGGACTGCAATTATCTGGAGAATCATTCATTCACATGATGCTGACTGCCATCTGTGACCTTCACAGGGGCTATTGGCTGGAACATCTACTCATGGCCTCTCCCTATGACTTTAACTTGGACCTGTACTGTCTCATAATGTGATAGCTAGGGATGAATGGTGAGGAAGAGAAAGAAAGAAGAAAGAAAGAAAGAAAGAAAGAAAGAAAGAAAGAAAGAAAGAAAGAAAGGAAGGAAGGAAGGAAGGAAGGAAGGAAGGAAGGAAGGAAGAAAGAAAGAAAGAAAGAAAGAAAGAAAGAAAGAAAGAAAGAAAGAAAGAAAGAAAGAAAGAAGAGAGAGAGAGAGAGAGAGAGAGAGAGAAAGAAAGAAAGAAAGAAAGAAAGAAAGAAAGAAAGAAAGAAAGAAAGAAAGAAAGAAAGAAGGAAGGAAGGAAGGAAGGAAGGAAGGAAGGAAGGAAGGAAGGAAGGAAGGAAGGAAGGAAGGAAGAGGAGGGGAAGGGAGGGGAGAGGAGGGGAGGGGAGAGAAGGGGAGTAGAGGAGAAGAGAGAAGAGGAGAGGAGAGAAGAGGAGAGGAGAGGAGAGGAGCGGAGAAGGGAGGAGAGAGGAGAGAAGAGGAGAGGAGAGAGGACAGAGGAGAGGAAAGATTCAATGGGAGAAAACATAAAACCCTATCCTTAATGGAGGAGTGTCAACATTATAATTTAAAAGGCATGTTGGATGGGATGTAGTGGTATAACCATCTTTGCAGAAAAAAATCTGCTACCCAGCTTTTGGTTTTTTCAGACACTATAAGAAAACTTGTAATAAAAAATAAATAAAATTAATTTAGAACAATAATGGGAAGTTAGTGTTTAATGGGTACAGAGTTTCAGTTTGAAAAGATGAAAAAGTCCTGGAGATGGATGGGGGCAATGGTTGCAGAACAATGCAAATGTGCTCAATAACAATGAACTATACACTTAAAAATTGTTTAAATGGTAAATTTATGTTACTTATATTTTGCCACAATAAAAATGTAAAAAAATAAATAAACCAATGTATATTTATTCCACATACTAAATGACAAACCTCTGTTGAAGAAATATTCAGAATACTCTACGTGCTCCATGGAAGAACAGCTGTGCCTTCATATCTTGTACATATTTCATTTATTATACAGAACCTATAATTTTCCAAGTGTCCCACTGACCCCACCAATTGGCAGCCTAGTAGCTTCATACTACTGGCTCCTATGAGCAGCCAGCTGGCACACCAATTCACTGGTCAGGGCCAGTAGCAGCATCAAATACTTCTCCCACCAAAGTAAAAAGAGACAGGTAGCTGTCTATAGAACCTGGGTGCACTTCATTTTATTGGTATGTCCTCATACTGTATGCTGCACTTAAAAAGGAGGTATTAGTGACTTTACATCAAGTAAGCATGGGAGGTGGGGTGTTGTCGTTGTTTATCTTTGAGATTTAACACATGTTAAGGTGCAAATTGTGTTCCCTATACATGCTCCTTACTTACTACTGGACATGACCACGATAGGAGGCTAGAAGTACTTCATGGAAATGGTGCCAAACCTATCCCAGATTATTTTAGTGCAACTATTAGTAATAATTCTGTCCTTAAAAATGAAAACATCTAGGAAAAAAGAGGGGCATTTGTGCAATAGCATAAAACAGGACTGATCCAGGTGGGGATAATAGTTAAACATACATCATTACAAGAGTCATTATAAGAATGAAATGAGATGTTGTGAAAGCATTTTGCATAATCTGAAGTGTTATATACATATTTTTCTATATATTGATCCATATATGCATTCTTCCCCCCTGATTATTTCAAAAAGAGTGTCACCATTGTTTTACAAATTTCCATAAAGCATCTTGCTGTGATTTTAATAGGCATTACATGAAATCCATATATTAACCTAGGGAGTATTGTCATCTTCACTATTTTTAGTCTTTTAAATAAATAATATGGTATAGCTCCCTACTTACTCAAGCCAGCCTTTATTGTCCTCATTAGAGTTTTATAGAGTCTTCAAATAAATCTCTTTGTCATGGATTATATTAATAGCCAAGAATTTAATGTCCTGTTGCTATTTTAACAGAATCTGCATTTTCATTGCATTTTCCAGCCTTGTATCACTAGTGTATAGGAATATGTTTTTGTCTGTATGGTGAATTAATCTTCCATTCTTTTCTGGCACAATCACCCATTTTACCTCCTATAATTCCAATTCCAAAGTATATACCCCAAGTCCCATTTCCCCTAAGTAGCAAGCACATCCATATAGGTACTTTAGACATCCTATAGGTACTTCAAACTTAATGTAACCAGAGAATGTAACCATCTCCCCCAGAACCTCCTCCTCCTTTGATATTCCTGATTTCAGTGAAGCACATATCCTGATGTAGAAGATAAAACTCAGAAGTCAACCTTGACCATCTTCTCTTTTACCCCCATATCTCATCACATCCCAAGGCATGTACACTCTCCACCTTTCTCTTCTCTCTCTCTTCAAGTTCAGGCCTTAAAATAGATTTTTTTAAATTTGTCTGTTTGTAGCTGTTCTCCCTCCTTCTATTTGTGTCTGACTCCGCCCTCCCCCCAATCCTTCCCCACCCACACACTCAAGTTGTTCTTTACACTACAGTCCAAGGGATCTTTCAGAAACCATTCTGTTCCTATGCTTAGAATCCTTCAAAAGTCCTCAGGTCTTTTTAAAGAGACCACCCATCTCCAGAAAACTTTCCCTCCACCAGAAGCAAAACTTGTGTGTGCAGGAGGTAGGCATCCCTGAGGGGGGCTTGTGCCAGAGACAGCACAATATGCTCCCTGCTCTTAAAGTCCTGACACCCCAGGGGAAAAGCAGATCTCAACTGAAACAGGTCAGAGCTTGAAACTTGGTAATACTTCCCTAAAACATGAAGTGCAACTTACCGTTATATTTGTTGGGCGCACATGGTAAGGTATTTGTCACAATGGACTGAAATCAAAGATCAACCATGGAGACAACCCCCAGCTCTGTGTCAGACTGACGTTCCTCTGACTTCTGCCAGAGTCACTGATGGGGGAAACACATGGTCGGTATAACAGAGTGTGAAGTAAGGGTTCCTGACATACCTTCATCTACATGGGAAATCACTGTTTGCTGTTACTGGTTTTTAATGAGCAGCTTAAAGAAAAGGGTATATCATTCTGGGGTTATCATCTCCAGAAGTACAATGACTAGGGATGGTTCAGAGGGACTGGATTCCCTGGGATCCCCATGGATGGTGGGAGTAGCAAAAATGCCACTGGGAGGTGTTTTCAATATGATTTGTGCGATGAAATTCTGTCTTAAATGTGTTAAAAATGGAATGCATAAAGAAACCTTAGTTTCACTAGTTTGGGGTGTTTTTTTTCATCAGTTTCCCTGAAAATTCCAGCATGGTGTAGGGGCAAAGAGCACTAACATTACATCCCCAGTGGACCATTTACCCTCCTTGGCCACTGACATCTGTCAGGGCAAAACAAGGTTAGTCAGGGACAGCAGCACATTTTTTTAATACTAGTATAAGTGCTCATTTTAGATTGCACTCTAACTTTTAGTCAATGTTAGTTTCAAGAGTATTTCCTGTATGCAGTTACATGCTTGATTCTGATTTGTCATTGTTGTTGCTGTTTCTTTATAAATAAAAATAACACTTCTTCTATAATAGATCTATCCCATTAAGCTTATGTAATATTTTCTATAATAAACTTCACCACTTTTCTTTGTTTTCTCTTTTTATTTTACATGGGTAGAATGTAAAAATATTTTAAACTCAGTTTTGTTTTTAAAACCAAGTAGGATTACAATAGCTTTTTGTAATCTAATCTTATTACTTTTATTCTTATAGAGCATATAATCTAATACAGTGATTTATAAACTCAATCAGGTGGCAGATCTTTCTTAAGTAGTTATGATATTCTTATATTTCTTATAACATCATAAATATTAAATCAACAAGTATTTATTGAATATTATGTGCTGAGTTGGGAGGTGCAGTAGTGTATCAGTTTACTTTAGGGACATAACTAAATCACCCCAAAATGTTTTGGCTTTAAACAACTATAGACTGTTTCCCACAATTCTGTGCGAAGGCTGCAGGGCAATTCTAACCTGAGTTAGCTGGGAAGACCTGTGCTGGGCTTGCTCCTGTGTCTGTGTGGTCAGCTAGCAGATTGATTGGTGACTAATAAATATAAGATGACCTCATTCACATGCCCACCAGATGGGGTCTCTATGTTCCTCTCCATGTGACCACTCATCCTCCCGACCAGCTCGGGCTTGCTCACATGGCAGTCCCAGGGTTCCAGTCACAGCAAGAGCGCACAAGCCCCAATGCACAGGGGCCTTTTACACCCCTGTCTGCATTATGTTTGTTTGCTCATGTCCTACTGGCAAGAGCAAATCTCATGAGCAACCTAGGTTCAAAGGGTGAAGAAATAGATGCTGCCTATGATGGGAGAAAAGTCACATTGCAAGAGAGAAGAGGCAAGAAGGGAGAGCATATGGCCATACTTACAACCTGCCGCAATCCACCCCTGGCCACAAATTATTCACCTTCTTTTCACATGCACAGTACACCCGCTCCTATCCCAGGACATCCAAAAATCACATCCAATTAAAGCAGTAATTTTGAAGTCCAAGATGTCATGACCTAAATCAAGTCCACCTGTAGTTCCTCTTGTCCCAGAGGTTGATGCCCTTAAAAGACATCTGTCCTCACCTCTCCAACATACAATAGTAAGACAGTGACAGAATAACTGCAATAGGCATCCCCATTTCAAAAGGGAAAGAGTGGAAGATACCCAGCAGTCACCAGTCCATAGCAATTTTGAAATATAGCCGGGCATATGTTGCCAAGATTCCATGCTCTGGGAGCAGAGAATGTTTCTTTCTAAGAGTTCAATTTTGCTTCCCGGCAATAGCTCCCCAGATTACTTCTCTCTGATTCTCCCTGAGAGTGGCTGTCTAATCCACTGTCCTTCAAGGCCATGGCTTCACCCTCTGAGCTCGTGGCAATGCCTTCTGAGGCATACTTCCTTTTCCATTAGAATGACCCACGTGTGCAGCTGCCTGCTGTTAGGAGGACAATTCTCTGTAGGTCTTTTGCATTCTGCACATCTTGCAAGTAGAGACAGTGACTGCTTTTGCTCTGGACTATCTCTTTTTCAAAGATTTTTATATAGTGAACAGCCTTGGAATGTAGAGAGAGTGCTGCTTTCTGGATAAAGGGCACGTTCGCTTCTAGCCCTGCAAGACAGCGATGATGTCTCCCTCTGGAACACGGTCAGGCATGCTCCCTGTCCAACACAGAAGGTTCAGGCTTCCCGTCTTCAGAGTTCCTCTCCTGTGATGTCACCCACTGCATGTGCAGCCATCCAGCTCTCTTCGTATCACCCTGTGGGGATTGGGGCTCCAAGGACTAACATAAATATGCTCATATGCATGCTGTTTGCTATGCCTTAAATAATTAACTATTCTTTGCCTCTGACCCAAAAGGTTCATATCTTTTGTCAGCACCCACAAAACTGGCAGGCTAGCTTGCAGCAGGCTAAAATCTCAGCTTTGTCAGTTCTTGTGAAAGGAGATTGGGGAACCTCTTTGCAATATGAGCAATTTTAGTCCCTTTTTAGTACAAACTGGTGGTTCTCTTGAAGGTATCACAATTTTAAAATATTTGTGGGCTTGCTATGTATTAGATTATGGTTGACTCCAATCATCAAAAGTTATACCCACAATTCTTTGCAAGATAGGCCTCCTCCTACTTTGGGCAGCATGTTGGGTTACTGTAGCATGAGGCCTAAAGAGTCTCAGAAGCCCTGTTGTCCAGGTGAGATAGGGTAATAGGCGTCACCTTCATAGATCTTTCAGAAGCCCAAGCCAAGAACCTGGTAGCCATACCCCTCATTTGATTAGGCCCCAGGACAAGTTTCAAAGTTTCTGGAGTCTGTGGGTGGAAAACTATCCTGGGCTCTCTATTTCCCTTTAAATACTGCTTGCAAAGTAAGGACTTCCTTCTTCAGCTCATGTCTTTCTTGCAATATTTTATTGCATATGTCCAGAAGCACCCTGACACTTGCAGCATTCTGTCTGAAAATCTACTGAGCCAGATCAACAATTTTATTAGGTACATTTTCTATCTTCCAAATTACCATGCGCAATATTTTTTGCTAATTGGTTATTACTATGCAACATGTTGCCATTTTTCCAGCATCCAAAGACAATTTTCATCATCTTTTCAGACTTCACCAATAGTTTCCATGCCACTTTTTCAGACCCACCCACTGCCTAAAGCTAATGGCATATATTTTGAGTTTTTGTTTCAGCAGCACTTTTATTTCTAGGTATCAGTTTTTCTATCAGTTAGGCTCTTCTGCTTTATCAGCTATCTCTCGTTGAATATCAAACCAACCCCAGAAGTTAGTAATTTTATTTTTTCATAATTCGGTGTATCTGGACTCAGCCAACCTTGTGTTGTTTGGGTCTTTGCCGGCACCTCTCGCGCAGCTGTAGTCTGGCAGTTTGTCCGGAGCTGCGTGGTTTACGATAGTTTCACACGCCTGTCTGGTGGTTAGTGCTGGCCAGGAGCTCCACATGCTTTCCCACCCGGAAGGCTGGTCCAGGCCTCTTTACAGGATAGACTCAGGGCTCTGAGAGGGCAAAAGCCAAAGTTGCAAAGCATCTCACGGCCTAGGCTCCACAAATGTCATTTCTGCCACATCCTATTGATCAATGCAAGTTAGAAAGCCAACCCAGAAACAAACTCCACATTTTGATGGGAAGAATAGTAATAGCGGATGCTGTGATATACTGCCCTGACCCTTGTTTCAAGACCAAGACACTATTCCTCCATCCTCCAGAAGCATTGGCTATGGATGGCTCACAGATGAGTCACCCTTGCTCTCCCACCCCTGCCCAAGGAATTGTCGTCTGCCAAAGAGAGCTTCCTGACTCCAGGTTATACATCCCCCCCAGGGCCACTTCAGTCCACTGACTCAGACATCTCACCTCAAAAGAATGCTTCTCAAGGGTTGTTTCATATTCAGAACTTCTGAGATTGACGAAGGCCACTCTTGAGACTACATTAAAATTCAAATTCTCCCTCTACCCAATCCCATTTCCCAAAACACAATGGCTTAAAACAGCATCCATTTATATTACCCTCCATGATTCTGTGAATTGCCTGGGCAGCCGGATGATCTGGCATGGCCTCATTCACATGTTGGGCAGTTTGCAATCTGCACAGTGAGTTGCCTCGGGTCTTCACTTGCCTCTCATTCTCCACCAGGCTAGCTCAGGCTTGTTCACATTGCCGATTGGTATAGATGGAAAAGATGGCCATAAATACTTTTCTCCCTGTACCCATGTCCTTGCAATGATATGTTGCAGATCCTCCTAATTATAGATGCATGAACCAGCTCAGCTGAGACAACCCAGATCAGAACTGACCCACCGTTTTAAGTCTCTAAGCTTTGAGGTGGTTTGGTTTATAATAAAAGCTGTGTGTGTTAATGCAATGGTAAACAAAACAGAGTTTCCACACCAACCAAGAACACTTTTATTCACAAAAAATGGAGACAATATAAAAATCACAAAAAAAGAATAACCATATGTCCATAAAAATTAAATTGTTCAGATAATGATTGTATCTTCCTGATAGTTTCCAATAATATTTAATTCCCATCTATTCTCTCATATAGTAGGAATGGAAATTTTAAGAAAAAAAATTGATGAAGGAGGGGAGATGAGTGTTCAATTAAGGAAGTTATGTTCTTCAAGATTTTTTCTGCACTGTGGAAAAATATTGCAATCATTTTATTTTATTTTGTATTTTACAGAAGGGCATTTGACAATGACATGTCTAATTTACCTATTGATTTTATTTTATAACATTAATCTTGCCCTTTGGGGATGTTCTAGTCTACTTATCTCTTATTAGTGTCTTTCATCAACTTTCAAATCCATAAAATCCCTTGTAATGATCTTGCCAACTGTGAAGCTTTGTGAACAACCCATGCAGGTTTCTCTAGCCTTTGACATCATCCACCTCTACTTTGAGAGAGTAGTCTTGACTTGAGGAGGTTTTATAATTGTGATGATAAGTCTTCCTCTTCATTTGCAGAGGCTATTTTCCCCCCAAGCCCTCTTTTTCTTTGAAGCTGAGGTTCAATGAAATCATTCTTATTTTAACATGTTTAGAAGTCATTTCTGTTTTCTTTCTAACAACTTATAAGTGCCCTTTAAAGTTGTTAATATTGTGACAGGTCATATCTGTTGAGTGGAATGCGGGTCCTGCTATAAGATTAGTAGGATTTTTCCATGCACTTAATCAAGTATTTGTTGAGCATCTACCATATGTAAGACATTCTGCTAGACAATGTAGGAGTTACCAAGATGCCTTACAGAGCCCTGACCATGCAACCACACTGACTCTTCTATTTCTTCTCATACTTTGATTATGCACACATTTTATCTCTTGTGTATATTTTCTCTGTGTTGAGTGTTGCTGAGTTATGACCTTAGACATCATTAATTTTTCTTGGGCTGTGTGTCTCTGCCACTTTCATAGAGTTTTAAAATATTATCATTAAGCAGAATTTGAATTGCAAGTGTCACTTGCATTGTAACAGGATGGCAAAGTGTTGACTAGTCACCAGAGTAGCTGAGCATTGAAGTTTGGAAAGTGCATTATTCTATCCAGAGGCAGGAATATGATTACACCTCTCTGCGGGGGCTAGGAGGGGGAGTTTTGTTTTTAATTAGAAATTGTATCCTGTTTACACTACTATTTCCAAAGCTGGTGGACATTCAGCACTGAGGTAAGCTCCGGAGCTCTGGAGTTCAAACTTTAGTTCCACCCCTTGCCTCTACATGACACTCGCTTTCTAAGGCCCAGCGCCCTCATCTGTATCATGGGGGTGATCATGGAATGCCACTTAGAGAACTGCTATGGGGAGTACATAAGGTAATCCATGTAAAGCATTTAACACTGTGCCTCTGTTGGAGTGAACATTTAATAAATGGTAGCTATTATTACTATGTCTGCCTCCAGTACTGGCCTTTAATAAATGCAAGTCATTTGCTTTTTCACAGGTGTCTCTTTATAGGTTATGAACTTAGACTCATCAACTATTATTATGATGTATTTATACCTCTGATCACGAGGAAATCATGAATCACTAACCTTTGAGAATGTACATATGAAAAGAAATCAAGTAAATTGATTCCATTCCTATTGTGAGCATTGGCTAATGTTTGGTAACTGGTCACATAAGTCTTTTTTTTTTTTTTAACAATCTCAGCAATCTTTTTTTTTTTAATTGATTTTAGAAAGAGGAAGAGAGAGAGAGAAACATCGATGTGAAACATCAATCTGTTGTGTCCTGCACCAGCCCTGATCGGGAATTGAACCAGAAATCTGGTCATGTGCCCTGACCAGGAATTGAACCCACCACTTTTTGGTGTATGGGGTGATATTCTAACCAACTGAGCCACCTGGCCAGGGCCACATAAGTCTTTAACTGAATCTGAATAGTACACCAAACAAAAACATAAATAATCATTACTTGATAAATGCTATGTTATAAATGATTAGAAAAGTAACTTCCAAAGAGCTATATCATGAAATGGAAGAAAATTGCAGCATTTTTTATTTACCTACAGGTCCTTAGATACCAATCTGAAAAGACTTTCAAAATTCACATGGAAAACAAAATGATGACAATATTTAGCTGTTAGAAGTTTAGACTGAAAAGCTTTAATACAATGTACAACTCTTTAAAAAAAACATTATTGTACACCGAGATAATATCCTTATAAAATCACAACAGTAAAATTAAATGGCTAATATAAATTCCCAGAACAGCTAAAGAGAAAATGAAATGAAATAAAATTTGTGTTATTGGGTTTTCTCATTCAGAGTAAAGCTGTTTCGTTTCTGTAATATTTGGAAGCTATAAGAAAGTTTCTCACACAACTGTTTTATCATTTAAATATGCAAACTGTATCTGGAAAATCCTGAGGAGAAAGAGAAGGCAAAAGTGAGTGCACTGAGAGATAGAAACCCCTCCCAACCAAGTCTCTAATCCTGCAGTTTTGGGGAGGTTTTGGAGATTTATCTGAAATCCCTAAAGCAAGACTCGGGCAAGGCACCAAGACTTCTGTGTACAATCCCAGAGACATATCCTCTCAGAAAGCAACACAGGTGTACAAAAAAACATTATCCCCCAGCTGAGTTTGAAAAAAAGACCTGATGGTTAAAGACACTAAGAAGATTAAAGCATTAGTGTTTTTTTTTCTTTGTTTCAAAACACTGTCTTCCAGATGGTCCTTATTGAGAGTACAGTTCCTTTGCTTTGTATGTATGAGATAAGAAATTCTTAGACTCCCAGGGTGTGACCTCACAGAACATGACTTTTTCCTTCACTCCCTGGGCAAAGCTCCGGTCTGTGGCCCCCAGTGTGGACTGAAGACATGGAGCTACCTCAGAGAAGTCCCACACCAAATCCCAGGCTGTCAGGAGGAAGGGGTGCAGCACTGGGAGGGATGCTAAATACAGAGCAGTTGTCCATGACTGTCAATGGGACTCAGCCAGCAGCTACGACAAAGTTCAAGGCATGAAAAATAAACCCCATCACTACTCCCACCTAGTCGGTCATTGTTCGCTTTGCCAGTTATGTGGGCCAGAATGGAGGGGAAAGTCTGCTGTTATTTATGTCTGCATAGGACAAGGTCTGACGGCCAAGCTCTCTGTGCATTTGAGGTGGGACTTCTATCCAAGGAGGTGAGGAAGAAGGTGATTTCAGGCAGAACAAAGGACAAAAGGAAGGTTGGAGGTGGAAGGGGGCTTTTTTAAAAACTTCATCCAGTGAGAATCTAATGTAAAACAGTGAAACTGTCTATACTAATAAAAGCCTAGGTGGCCCTCGTGCCCTCACACAACGCCCTCACGCCATCACAAGATGGCCACCACAAGATGGCCACCCCAAGATGGCCGGCAGGGGAGGGCAGTTGGGGGCGACTAGGCCTGTAGGGGAGGGCAGTTAGGAGTGACCAGGCCAGCAGGGGAGGGCAGTTGGGAGTGATCAGGTTGGCAGGGGAGGGCAGTTGGGGGCAATCAGGCTGGCAGGGTAGCAGTTAGGCATCAATCATGCTGGCAGGGGAGCGGTTAGGGGGTGATCAGGCTGGCAGGCAGGCTAGTGGTTAGGAGCCAGCAGTCCTGGATTGTGAGAGGGTTCAGGCCTAAACTGGCAGTCGGACATCCCCCGAGGGGTCCCAGATTGGAGAGGGTGCAGGCTGGGTTGAGGGACCCCCCGCATGCATGAATTTCGTGCACCAGGCCTCTGGTCTATATATATAAAAGGATAATATGCTAAGTGTCCAACTGTCCGACCGGTCGCTATGACTTGCACTGACCACCAGGGGGAAGATGCTCAACGCAGGAGCTCGTGAGCTGCAGTGACTTGGCAGCAATCGTTCTGGGTAATGCACCCCGAAACCAGAGAGGAGGGAGCCTGATTCCTCATGGGGTCGCACTGTTCCACCTTTGACCATGGGTTATGTTGTTGCTGGGCCCTGAATCTGGTTTACTGCACACTTGCGTTTGCATCCCACACCCTATATGACAGCAACTTTGCAGAATGCCCTCTCACACTCCAGGACCCCTCAGAGGATGTTAGAGAGCTGGTTTCGGCCCAATCCCTGCAAGCCCAACTGAGAGACCCCCACCTGCTGGAGGGACCCTGCTCACTCCACAGACACTGGGGAGGGACCTCAGGAGTTTAGCTCCACAGCGTGTCCGGCCCATCTCGCCCAGTCCTGCCCCCATGGCCACCTTCTAATTAATTTCCTTTCAATGTGCACAAATCTGTGCACCGGGTCACTAGTAGTTGATAACACTGTATTATATAAACTTAAAAAAAAACTTCATTCAATTCAATGCTAAAATATCAGCTCCTCAAAGCAGCCTACCCCACATAGAATAGCCCCATCCATCACTCTATTCTTTGCCCTGCTTAATTTGTCTCTGTAGCATTTATCACTCACTAAAGTTGTATTATGTAGTTATCTGTCTATTGACTTATTTGTCCTTCATCAGGTCTTTATTGATTACCTACTCTGGCAGGTCTTTTCTAAGCACTGAGATTGCAGCACTGAATAAAACAGACCAAAATGCCTGCTCTTTTGGAAATTACCTCTGGTTATGAGTGAGGAGAAAGATTGGCAACGAGCAAATAAACAAGTAAGTAGAAATTCTGTCAGATAATACTAAGTGCTCTAGAGAAAGAGTAATGCAGGAAAGAAGGACAGGGGGTGGCAGCATGTAGCGAGTGACAATTTAGACAGAATCATCAGGAAAAGCCTCACTGAAAAGAAGACATTTGAACAGAGAGCTGCAGGAAGTCAGGGAGAACACCTGTGCCTACCTGTGCGGGAAGAGAACTGCAGGCAGAGGAAATAAGTGCAGAGGCCCCGAGGCAGGAATGTGCTTAGCGTATTCCAGGAGCATAAGATAAGAGACACCGGATGAGGAAGAGGAAGCAGGCAGAGTGATGGGTGATGACATCAGAGACGTACAGGCACCATGTCATACAGGGTTGTAAGCGTTTTGCCTTTAACTTTGAGTGAGATGGAAATCATTGGTGTAAGGTCACAAGATAAAATACAAGACACCAGCAAATTTGAACTTCAAATGGACGATGATTTTTTTTAATACAAGTATATCCCAACTATTGCATGGGAGATACTTATATTTAAAAAGTATTTATCGTTTATCTGAAATTCTAATTTAATTGGACATCCTGTATTTTTAGTGGCTGAATCTGGCAACGCTACATTGCACAGTTCTGAGCAGAGGAATGACATAGTCTGACCTAAGTTTTAAGTCCTGACTCAAACAGGATTGCAGTGGTTGCTGAGGTGAAAATAGACAGCAGGGCAATAGTGGAAGCAGGGGGCTCTGCAGGGCATATTGGATAATCCAAGATGAGGAGGCTTTTCCTAATCAGTGAATCAGTGAATAGATAAATAGATTAAGGTTCTTTAGCTTGACTAGAGTGTGGACAATGGTGAAATCATGTTGGAAATATCTACTGGGACCAAATCAGTGTCAGGCAAAAGATTTGTACCTCTTGTGTTAGGAAATGGGAAGCCCTTGGAGGTTTCCAAGCAGGTGAATGATATCCAGCCTGGGGTCTTGGGAGGACACTCCGGTTCCCATGGGGATGAAGAGAGAACATATTAGAGAGAGAGACCAGCTCTAGGACTGACCCATCCCTGGATTAGAGAGGCCCTGGGCCTGAAGCAGAGTGGAGCCTCCCCGACTGTTATTCATTAACTCTAGAAAGATGCTCTTTCTTACAAACAGGCCCAATGCCGAAAGTATTAAATATGTCCCCGTTCCTGCAACACAAGGAAAATGCGTGGAGAGTCACATATCTCAAGAGCTCATTGATCCAAGTAATGGGAGGATATCCCCTCCCATACACACACCCCTCCATGGAGATACACTGATGTGCACAATCCAAACGCCATCATGGCTGCCCCACAAATGCCAATATTATCTCACAGATGAATAATCAGAAATAGAGGATCTTTTATATGAAACCATTTGGTGTTTTGTCCCTAAATTCTGTTTCAAAGCCTCCATTTGAGAAGGAAGTTCTGAAGGGAGGGAGCAATCAAATGACTGCAGGACTGCCTGCTGGAGGCCATGGACGTGCCCACTGCCCGAGAGCTCCCTGTCTGTGTTCCGGCCTCGGTGAGGCTGACTAGTCTAAAGCAATTCCATCCCCCTTGTATGTGGTGGGTGAAGAGTGGAATGTGACCGGTTCATCACTTGCAAGTTAACAGGAAGTAGGGGTGGAGAGAGGTGCTGGGAGAAGTCCCCATGGTTCTCAAACAGGACTTCAGGAAGGGCCACTCTTACCTCTGATTCTGGAAAAGGCAGGGACTGGAGGTGATGAGGCCAGCTCAGAGGATGGTGGAATGGAGAAGGAAAGACCTGGTCCTTGGCAACATGGCTGAGCCAACAGCCCTGAAGCCTGTCCTGTCTGTGCACTCCCCGCTGTATGAAATACTAACTGCCCTTGTGGTTTATGCCTGGGCCAGAAGGTCTAGATGCTGCCAACCATGTCTCCATTGCTAGACCTACTTTGAGCCCCGCAGATCTCAGATACTAACTGTCACCTTAGATACACCAAACCCTGACTGACTCATTTCCAACCCTGTGCCCAGGGCATTCCCATGTGAGAGCAGATGGCCCACTCTCCACATCGAGGAGCTCTCCCTCCTCACCTCTCCCCACCTACCTCTCTTACTCTGCCCCAGAAGATGGGAAATGATCTATCTGACTGGAGTTTGGGAAGGAAAAGTGAGTCTTCTTGGCTCAGCCTCTTCTCTCCGTCTGGAGACACCATCTCTGCCCCTCCAATGTGCCAACCCCCGAGGAGGTGGGTAAGTCTAATTCAGAAATGAAGTATTAGCAAGCCCACGTGGCTGCAGCTTTAAAGTCACCTCTCCAGCCTTGCTGTGTCAGTAACAAACGCAGCATTTTAATGCACAGTTGTATGGGTCCAGCATCCTCTCGCCATTGGCTCTAAGCTCAGAAAATAAAGAAAGGGCTGTTATTTCACCCCTTTGTATTAATTAGGATGAAGAATAAATTGCTGTAACAAAGTGGCCTAATAAGATGTGGCTTAAATAAAACAGAGGTGATTTCTCTCACACATAAGAGAGGTGGCCACTCTAGACTTGCAACAGGTTATGCTTCACACACTCATTTGGGGACCCAGGTCCTTCCACCTTCTGGCTCTGCCATTTCCAGTGTTTGTCTCACAGGCATGGTGGAAGTTGGGTTGTTGCCATATCCATATCCAGTCAATAAGAAGGAAGAAGAGAGGATGGAGGAACAAGCACCCAATCCAGAGATGGCACACGTCACTCCCACTCACCTCCAAACCCAGTCCCAGGGCCACCGCTGACTACAAGGGCAAAGTGTATCTCTAGCTTGGTGGCTCTTTTCCCTTAACCTCTCATTTCTATGGATGATTCGCTGTTTCCAGGATTTACTGTCTCCTTCACTAAGATAAAATATTAAAATCCACTTAACTACACAAAGCTGGGCTGTAATTGAACATGGGTGAAGATCATGGTCCTTCTTGGACAATGGAATTCCCAGGAAGCAGCTCCTTCCTATTGATGCGTCTCACCCGTGCTTTATGGAGCTTCCCCTGCCCATTCTAGGAGGTGAAGGGGCTAAGCCTTCTCCACCCAGCAGCTGTGATTGGGAGCCATGTGCACAGAAGGTGCTTAATAGTTTGACCGATGAGTGAATAAACAGGTGGATGTGTGGGTCAGTGGATGGAAGGATGGAACCAGTCCTCTTCACGGTCTCATGCTGTCTCCTGTGGGCTATGCCAGATCACTACACTTCCAAAGTGGGCAGTCCCTGGGCAGGAACATTCTGAGGCATGGCCATCAAGAGCTGGCAAAAGCTGCCATGGAGAAAACATGACAGAGAAACTTAAAAGAAAAAATTTCTTGTTCTTTGGTTTCTTTGTTGTAGTGAATCTTGTAAAGATGACATTGGCCACTTTCTCTCCAAAATCTAAAAATATATATATTTTTTAAAATTTCTTCTCTGAAGTTTCTGCTGCCTGGTGTTGGCTATTTCTCTGGGATTTAACTCAGGAAAGTACAGGAACAAAGGTCTGTGTGTGCTTCTGGCTATAGGGTGTGTCTGTCTGCCAGCACAGGCCCTGAGGAGGGGCTGGTCTACGGCTCTGCTGGTGCTTGGGGGCTACAGCCTTGATTATGGGGGCCTGTCAGTGGCAGCTGCTGAGAGAGCAGGAACAATCCATAGATTGCTCAACAAGGGCAGGCCAAGGTGCTCTCTCATAGCATCCTGAGCTTCACTAATAAATACTATGCCCCAGGTTCCCCTCAGGTACCAATCTATGTAGAGTTGTTTTGAATAAAATAAATAAATAAGTAAAAAGACATTTCAGGTAACTCAATGGTATCACATAAATGAGAAATTATACTTACTAAGTATACTGGTTAATAATGCGGATTTTTTTCAATAGATGCAGTTACACATATGTTGATATATATGCAATTTGATATGTGTGCTATTTTGTTGTATTGACAACAAGCTTCAAAACTTCATATGTCACATTTTCTGAAGGTGTTAACATCATAGATATTTTTACGCTTAAAAATGTCGAATTTCGTGCCAAAAAAAGAGCATTTGGGGGAAGTTTTAATTCATTACTTTATTTTGAAGAAAAGTGCTGCTGAAAGTTATCGTATACTTCGGGAAGCTTATGGTAAACATGCTCCACCTCAAGATACTTGTGAACGCTGGTTTAAATGCCTTAAAAGTGATGATTTCAATGTGAAAGACAAGGAACATCCAGGTCAACCGAAAAAGTTTGAAGACCAACAATTACAAGCATTATTGGATGAAGATGCGTGTCAAACTCAAAAACAACTTGCAGAAAAATTAAACTTTGCTCAGCAAACAATTTCCGATCGTTTACAAGCAATGGGAAAGATTTTAAAGGAAGGAAAATGGGTACTACATCAACTGAATGAAAGACAAATGGAAAACCGAAAAGTCATCAGTAAAATATTGCTTCAATGGCACGAAAGAAAGTCTTTTTTGCATCAAATTGTGTCTGGCATGAAAAGTGGATTTATTTTGAGAATCCCAAACACACAAAATCATGGATTGATCCAGGTCCACCATCAACATCGACTGCAAGGCCAAGTCGCTTTGGAAAGAAGACAATGCTCTGCGTTTGGTGGATCAGGAAGTTGTGGTATATTATGAGCTTCTAAAACCACAGCAGCTCTACTCTCCATCCCGCCTGCATCCCACCTTCATCCACACCTGCACATGGTTCCTAAGCTCTTGGCACTATGGCTGCTGGTATTTCAGCCCTAAGCACCGTTTATGACAGGGGCCATAGTGAGACTAGATTAGATTGGACTCTCTGCCTTTGGCCAGGTGCTCCAGTACAACAGAGAGAGACTGCCAAACAGTAATAGAGATATCCCACTCTACCTTATGCTGCATTCATGAATGCTTCACCACTTCCCTCCCGCAGCAGACTGTGAGCCTTAAGGGCAGGGGCTCCTTTTCACTTTTGTACCTCCAGCATCTAACACAATAGCTCTCTGATTGTTGGGTGACCATAAACTGTTGCATTGAGCCCAGGAAACTTTGAGTGTGAGAAGGGTTTCTACCTCAATGGGGTACTAAACCAGGACTATCCTGACCAGTATGAGTCATGGGAACTCTATCTATAGTAGACTCTCAAATGTTGGTTGGATGAATAAAATCTCCGTGCCCTGGTTCCATGGAAAAACTAATGATCTTGACACAGCGAGCACTCTGTAAATATCTGTTGAATTGAATTAACACACCTTGTTAAATTGCTCATCTAGTTGAGGCCAAGGATGTTGTTGTGCAATGCCACGGCTGACCAGGATCTGATACAATGATCAGCTACTCCCTACCCTGGCCCCAACCAATCAGTAGAGCCCACAACCCCAACTCCTTTAGCCACTATGGTTAATAATATTTCCCCTATATAACCCTTCCCCTGGAAGCCAACAGGGAGTCAGTTCTAGAACACTAGCTCATCTGTGACTCCAGGCGTGGCATCATTTCCTCAATTAATAAACCCTTACTTTCTTGGCTGCAAAAATAAAAGATTGTGTTGCAGGTTGAGTTGTATCCTCTAAAAAGATATGTTCAAGTACCAACTCCTGCAGCTGTGAATGTGATCTTATTTGGAAATAGGTTCTTTCAAAATGTAACCAAATTAAGAGGTGGTCATGCTTGACTAGTGTGGGTTCTGAGCCAATGGTTTATATGAGAAGAAGGAAAACTGAACACAGACACACAGGGGCAATGCTACATGAAGACAGAGGCAGAGATTAGAATGATGTGCCTATAAGCCAAAGAATGCAGGCAACCACCAGGATTTAGGAGAGGGGCATTACACAGAGTCTTCCTTAGAACCTCCGGGAGGAACCAACACTGCGGACATCTTATTTTGTTTTGTTTTTTTCTAGCTTCCAGAATTGTGAAAGAGCAATTTCCGTTGTTTTAAGCCACCCAGTTTGTGGCAATTTTTTAAGCAGCCCTAGGAAACTAATACAGATGGAACATGTTCATTGTGAATGAGAATAAAAATGACAGTACAAACATAACCTGGCAAACTCAGTTCTTCGCCACCTACCTCTCTAGCCTCCTTTCCAACCATACTCCTCTGGGTATCTTCTCCTCCAGCCACGCGGACTTGCTCACCCTTTCAAAGTCATGCTTTTTATTTTCTAAATCTGTGCCTTTGCACATGCTGTTCTCTCTGTACTTGTCTTTCAACCCCCAATTTAGTAGTTAACTCCTCTAGAAGACAACTAAGCCTCTCGGGAAGATTTAAAGACTCCCTTCTTTGAAGTCCTACAGAATGTCCTTATCTCTCCCTATTTAGCATTATAACCTCTATTCTTATCTATTTACCCCTTTGTTGTTGAGCACATCCAGGAGCTGTGCCCAACTCCTCTCTGAATCCATGGTGCCTAACAAAGTGCTTGGCACACAATAGGGACAACATAAGAATTCAATGATAGATTGGAAAAAAATCATTGTATGGAGCAGTAAGAGTTTAATAGCTAGAGAGTGAAGAGTGTTATATATATATGTGTGTGTGTGTGTGTGTGTGTGTGTGTTGATTTTTTTAGAGGGAGAGAGAGAGAAAAAATCAATGTGAGAAAGAAATAGTGATTGGGGAGCCTGCAACCTGGGCATATGCCCTGACCAGAAATCGAACCAGCGACTTTTTGGTGCACGGGATAATGCTCAACCAACTGAGCTATACCAGCCGGGGCAAGAATGTGTCACTTGGGAAAACATATTTGCCAACGTCATATCTGATAAGGGCTTAATCTCCAAAATTTATAAGGAACTCATACAACTTAACAAAAAGAAGATAAACAATCCAATCAAAAAATGGGCAAAGGATCTAAATAGACACCTTTCAAAAGAGGACATTCAGAAAGCCAAGAGACATATGAAAACATGCTCAAAGTCACTAATCATCCGAGAGATGCAAATCAAAACAACAATGAGGTACCATCTCACACCTGTCAGAATGGCCATCATCAACAAATCAACAAACGACAAGTGCTGGAGAGGATGTGGAGAAAAAGGAACACTTGTGCACTGCTGGTGGGAATGCAGACTGGTGCAGCCACTATGGAAGGCAGTATGGAGGTTCCTCAAAAAATTGGAAATGGAACTCCCATTTGACCCTGTGATCCCACTACTAGGAATATATCCCAAGAAACCAGAAACACCTATCAGAAAGGATATATGTAACCAGATGTTCATAGCAGCACAATTCACCATAGCTAAGATCTGGAAACAGCCTAAGTGCCCATCAGTAGATGAATGGATTAGAAAACTGTGGTACATCTACACGATGGAATACTATGCTGCTGTTAAAAAGAAGGAACTCCTACCATTTGCAACATCATGGATGGAACTGGAGAGCATTATGCTAAGTGAAACAAGCCAGTCAATGAAGGAAAAATACCACATGATCTCACTCATTCATGGATAATAAAGACCATTACAAACTTTTGAACAATAATAGATACAGAGGCAGAGCTGCCTCAAACTGATTGTCAAACTGCAGTGGGAAGGCCAGAGAGAGTTGGGGGGCAGGAGGGAGGGGAGCAAGAGATCAACCGAAGGACTTGTATGCATGCATATAAGCATAACTAATGGACATAAGACACTGGGGGGTAAGGGAGGGTAGGGGTTTGTCAAGGGCGGGGGGGAAAAAAGGACACTTATGTAATACCCTTTGTAATACTTTAAGCGAAAAATAAAAAAAAATAAAAAAAAAAAGAATGTGTCACTTTTGGGGAGAAGATAAGGTTAGCAAGATAGGTTGGATCCAGATTGGGAAGTGTCTGAGAAGCCATGAAGAGAAGTTTAGACCTTGTCCTGAAGATTTCTAAGTGCCTGTGAAAGTTTATTGTCTATAGTGTGAAAGAATATGTGCTGTGGAGCAATGGTTCCTAGTAGTATAGAAGCTGTGTAGCTATCCAAGAGCTTTGTTGGGAGGCATTTTCCCATTGAGGTGAGAGATAGCAAGTAAATGAACTAGGACAGAGATGGTTGAGATGGCCTTAAGAGATGTATGGGAGATATAATCAGGAGTCTTCACAGCTAACTCATTGGGCAAAGCAGTGGAGTAAAGGAACTGAGGAGAACCCTAACGTTTTCAGCCTATGAACATGATAGGCAATAGTGCCATAATCATGAGAGGGACACTCAGGAGAAAAGCATTTTTGGTGGCAGGACTGGAGGTGTCTGAAGAGTGATTTCTGTTCTGGATATACCTGGAGATTCCCAGCAGACCATTGTGTAATGGGATCTGCTTGTGTGAGAGAATAGCTGTTTGGAGATACAGCTGCGGAAGGGATCCAGGGACAGGTAGAGGGTGGTCATAGGAGTGGATGAGGTCCTCCAAGGCGAGGGTACACTTCAAAGGCACACGGGCTGTCTCCCGACCACTAGAGAACATCAGCAGCAGGCGTGAGACTTCGGAAAGGCACTTGGTAGATCTCCTTCCTCTGAAACGGCAGTGAGGCTGCCCGTGTCTCTGCAGCTGTCTGTCCTCAGAGCCCTCTGGACTACCTCAGGGGCAGCTCACCTACGGGGAATAACTCTTTCCGTCTGGCATCTCTCAAAATTGTTTGTCTCTTTACTATTAATATTCAGGCGCAAAAACTCTGGTTCACAAGCTTGGGTTTAATGTGATGAAAATCCATATTCATCTTGAACAGGCTGTTTCAGGTAACAGATATTTATTTGATCAGACTCCATCATGCTCTCGGCTCTATCCCTGCATACAAGAACAAAGGCTCTTCCCAAGGTTTGGTGGGGTTTTTTCCCCCATTCTTTTTCTATGTACTTTTTATTGAATGTATTGGGGTGACATTGGTTAATAAAACCATAGGAGTTTCAAGCACACAACTCTATAACACATCATCTGCATACTGCATCATGAATCTGTTTTCATTTTGGTTTTTTGCTTAATCCCTCACCTTTTTCACCTAGCCCCCAAGTCCCCTCCCCTCTGACAGCTGTCAGTCTGTTCTCAGTATCTATGAGTCTGTTTCTATGTGATTTGTTCGTTTATTTTGTTCCTTAGATTCCACCTATGCGTGAGATCATATGGTATCTGTCTTTCTCTGAGTGGCTTACTTCACTTAGCATAAGGTTTTGAAGACCATTGTTCAGGTCCTTCAGTCCCCAGAACATAGTAACCACAAGAAGAGACAAATTAAAAATTAATGAATGTTCTGTACTAAATGTCTTTTAGTCAAGGATATTTACGTAGATGGAAGAGCAAGAGAGGAGGGGAAGATTTTGTTGCTAACATTTTTCTTTATAATTATTAGATGGGGCAAATTGGTGAAGAAAGTGGGGGGTTGGGTGTGGAGAGGGGGGGCAACTGAGACAAAAATAAAGGCCTGCATTCAGAAAGCAAGTCGTGCAGGATGAGGATGTGCAGACAAATGGGCACTTCGTCGCATGGTAGGCAGTACACAGTGAAGTCTGGAGTACTTCAGGGTGAGGAGCAATAACACATCTACCTGAGGCAGGTTCACCCAGAGCCTGGCCAGTCCTGACTTGAATAATGAGGCTGTCTGGACCAGCCAGAGGGCAGTAGCAGAGACTTACGTAACAAAACCAAAAAGTCTTGGGCTTATCTATCATCCATAAAAAAAAAAAAGAGGCTTCCTATACATTGAAATTTCGTTGTGGCCATGGGGTAGTTTTCTGCAGCTGCTGTGTTGTGTTTACCACCAAAGAAAATGTGTGTTTCCTAGTGAGAAGTGAATTAACATGCCAATAGTCAAATAAAGCCACCACCCCCACTTTGAATACACATAAACACATTTGCTGAACCCTGAAAGGAAACAAACTAATTTTTTAATGACCTACAAGATCAACAGATCTTTCCTAGTGAATTAGAAGCAGATCTACCTATTTTCCAAAACTACTGAATTATCATAAACCCTAACTATGGAGACGCTTTCCAAAGCAAGCCCGAAGCAAACCAAGATTGCATTTGGTTCAAGTCGTGCTTCAGAAAATATACTACTATGCTATTTTAAGGAGATAACTAAAACGTTGTGGATTAAGTCCATATAGAAAGCAGCATATACATATCTAGAATGAGGAATCGGTTTGGTGTTAAAACATATTATGTGTGAAACAGACTGGCTGTTGGCAAGTTAGATCAGTTGATTGAGTTTACAGAGCAGCAGAACCAAGATCAGGGTTGTGATGGCCGCATGGGCCAACTGGTCACTGTTCTGTCTGGGACCATGAGCCAAAGAACCACCAAGAGACCATCTCCCACGAGCGGAGCTGACATGAGTGCCCTTTTTCAAAGGACATAATCCATTCCGACGTACAGAGGCTGCTGGCTTCCCCAATACCGTGGGTTGTGACACTCACTGTTCATTACAATCACTCAGGGGAGCTTTTTAAATCTACAGACACTCATCCTCACCCAGAGACTCCGATCCAGTGGCTGGAGGGGGTTGTGCATCCCCAGTGTCTGTGTTTATGAACCCTCTCCAGGTGCTTCCAATGGGCAGTCACCACAAGACCCTGGCCTTCGCCTGTCCTAGCTCGAGGATGAGTCCCCTTCCCTTCCATTCACCTTTCTTCCTGGGTCAGGGAACACACGAATACCCCTCTCCACCAACTGTCTGCAGATGGTGACAGCTAATCACGCTGTAAGCTACGAGAGTCGGTGACTGTCTCTAAGTGAGGTGTGATGCAATCTGATTTGTACTTTAGGAACACAACCATGTAGACAGGACAGCAGAAGGACTGATGAGGGAAAGCCTCGGGGTCAGGAGACCAGTTGGACACCTGAGCAATGTCAGCTATCAAGGTCATGAGGGAAGGGGACCAGGGATTGGAGGATATGAAAGTCTGACAATATGGTTCAGACTGAACCAACACAAATTTGTTCACTGGGTCAGGGAGGGCAAAGGAAAGGAAGAAATGCAGACAGAGGATAAAGATACAAGATGGGGAAATGAAATTAAGAGTGACAAAATTAACTAAAAAGAAGACCAGCTGACTTGGGGAAGTAGACAGAGCTTCCATCTGCCTGGAGTGCTTGCCCTCCTTTCTCACCCCTGACCCTGGAAGGGTTCCACAGAGCTGACACTAGACCAGGTACAATGGGCTTGTGTTGCAATCTTTTCTGTTTATTTCTAGACTCTGAGTTGCTAAAGGGGAGGGGCTGGTATTGTTCTTCTTTTTCCTTAGTCTCAGCCCCTAGCGCATAAGCACAAAATAGGCACACAGCACATTTTTGCTGAAAGGATGAGTGACATAATGGAATTGGGAACAGCCTCACTGGAAATCTCACTGCTACAAAGTCAGCTTTATGACAAAGACTGTTGTTTCACATGAAAAGCAGTCAAAATGCCTTATTTGCCTGGACTCAAAGGGCTCACATGAGATGCTTATTCCAGTGACATCCTTGGGGAGGAAGTGTTTCTGAGGAAAACGTTTTAGGCGTGAGGCATCTCAGGTTTGGGTGCAGCAGGTGCTTCCCAGGGTGGGCAGGCTCTGACAAAAGCCATTATCCATGGTAGGTGCCTTCTTTCAGAATGTGGGAGAGGATGCCGAGAATGGGGGGCTGAGAGCGAAGCCTGTGTGTGTCCTTGTCATGGACACGGCGGGAGTGGGGGTGACAGAGTTCATGGAGGAGCCTGAAGTGAACTCCACCAGCATAACCTAGGGAATGGGGGGGAAATGCCACTCCGCTCAACGACAGAGAAAACGCTTTGAATGGGATGCATGATGCAATAGCTACAGGGGCCAGGCAGTTACTTCCAGATTGCTTTTCAGATCTCCCTGCAACATCCTGAATACGATTAATTAGCAAGTGGTTATCAGACAGCTGCCTGCCGTATGCCTACCAGACAGGAATCCACCAGTGTGCAACCTGAGGGGTAACCCAGACCAGGGTGTGTCTAACCTCAATGTGCCTCAGGCTGTGTGTGACCAAATGCTTCGTCCCTACCTCTCCATACAGATGTTTTCTAGGTGGTTTGATCTCTCCTGTACCAAGAAATTAATCATGTCAGCTACAGTTATATTTTCCACATAAAATCTCCCTGTGCGATTTTATATTGTGAGCCGTCTCCACCTCACCCCACTCTCAACCCACTCCAATGTTTGAGGGGGATGGTGGGAGTGAATTGCCAGTTAGAAAGATGATACCCAGCTGTCCTTGTCGGCAGTGCTTGCAGGCTTCATTTTCACATTTCTCTTTGGCTCGAAGTGTTAACTCCCAGTGTTCAGGAGTTGAGGGTGGTTTTTCCTTTCCATATCCATGAGATTCAGTATAAATGTGTCCCTGCCCTGCAGGTTTGCGTCTTCCGATTCTTATTTCCTTCCTAGCAGAAGGCAGCGCGATTCTGTGCTGGGCAGTGTCTGTGGGCGCTGCTGTTGACAGCTGGATGGTGGGGGCAGGGACTGAACAGAAGGAAAAGGGGAAGAAGCAGCCAATAAGAAAAAGGACTCTTGAGGCAAAAGGGAGTTGTTTTGGAAAGAACTCACTGCCTCCTGTTGTCTGCCATGAGCTTTGGTTTTCAGTGTCTTGAACTCAGTTACCTCCTTATTTATTAAGTTCTCTGAGGCCGAATCAGCTATAAAATTGCCGGGTACATGTGTAAGCATTCTACCTGCAAAGCCTCCTCATGGAAATGAAGCCATTACCAGAAAGCTCAATTAAAACTGAAAGGATGGATTTAAGCTCTGAGACGGGAATCCTATATAATAAAGAGGGAATATACAAATTGACCATCAGTCCACCACAAAGATGGCAGCGCCCACAGCGGCGGGGGGGGGGGGGGGGGGGGGGGGAGGGGAGGATGGTTCCATAACACAAGATGGCTGCACTCAGGCTGTGCTCCCCTGCCCAGCGGGGCTTGACGGGGTACCTCAGGATGTGCCCCCACCCTGGCACAGGGCCAGGGGACCTGAGGCCACACCCCCACCTGGCAGGGCTTGACAGGAGACATCAGGCCTTGTCCCCTGCCCAGAGGGGCTTTACGGGGAACCTAAGGCTGCTCCCCCCACCCAGCGGGGCTTGACAGGGGACCTCAAGGTGCACCCCCCACCCTGGCCCAGACTGGGGGACCTCAGGCCACGCCCCCCACCTGGCTGGGCTTGACAAGGATGGGACCAGCCGGGTCTGGATCTAGCCCAATGCGGGTGGGGCCAGCCAGGTCTGGGTCTCACACGATTTCGAGGCGCACGTGGGTGGGCAGGGACTTGACTCTGGGTCCGGTGGTGCGCCCCAGACTTTGACAGGAGGAAGATTTTCATATACATTTTACTAATTTTCTTTCATCTCTGACACTTCTATTATAAAGGGCAAATAGCAATATTAAAATATTGCCTCTAATTAATCCTCTTTTAATGTGCACAAATTTCCTGCACCGGGCCACTAGTATTAACTATAAATGTCCAGAGCCGTGCCCTCTATCCTGCCTGAAAGAGTTCTGGGCTTTTTCTACCTGCATCACAGAGGCTGTGGGGGAGGAACCTCAATGCCCGGTTAGTGTTGCTACAGAAAGATCAGAGAATAGATATGTTACATGAAGAGCAAGGAGCAAGGGACCTGCTCCCACCCCCTGGTTAGGAGAGGGGAGGAGAGAGAAGGGAGGGGTTGCTGCATGGGGGATGGAGAAGAAGAGAATTTTTAAAAATTCTCTCTACATGCCCTAACTGGTTTGGCTCAGTGGATAGAGCGTCGGCCTGTGGACTCAAGGGTCCCAGGTTCGATTCCGGTCAAGGGCATGTACCTTGGTTGCAGGCACATACCCAGTGGGGAGTGTGCAGGAGGCAGCTGATCGATGTTTCTCTCTCATCGATGTTTCTAACTCTCTATCCTTCTCCCTTCCTCTCTGTAAAAAAATCAATAAAATATATTTTTAAAAATTCTCTGTACATTTTTAAAAAAATATATCTTTATTGATTTCAGAGAGGAAGGGAGAGGGAGAGAGAGATAGAAACATCAATGATGAAAATGAACAATTGTTCTGCTGCCTCCTGCACAGCCCCTGCTGGGGATCGAGCCTGCAACCTAGGCATGTGCACTTGACTGGAATTGAACCTGGGACACTTCAGTCCACAGGGGGAAGCTCTATCCACTGAGTCAAACCAGCCAGGGCTCTCTGTACATTTTGACTAAAATCTGTCTTCAGATTTTTCTCAATAAACTGTAATGAAGACTCAAGTTACTTTTAAGTATTTGGGGTAATAAATAGATTTTTATTTTGAATGTGATCATGCGGAGGAAGGGCCCTGTAGCAGCTCATCTTTATGTGGGTTACAGGTATGTCAACATCACTGTATAAACTAAGTGTGAGAAAGAGCTGGCAAGGAGTGTGGACCTGGTTGGAGAGGGGTGTTCAGGAGAAAAACAAGTAGGGGAAGGAAAACTCTCATAATAGTATGAAGAAATCAGGCTCAAGTTGTCCATCAGACTGTCCTCAAATACTAACCTCTGTCACTTATGGAGCAATAACAATCATGAATGAACCCCAAGACCTCCGATCTCCCCTCAGTAAAACAACCTCCTCTTGTTAAATGTTGATTCCTGGTTTTCTCTATGACCCCTTCCCACCCCCAGGCACGTTCCAGTGGGAGACACCATGCCAATGAGGGCAGGGCTCATCTGCTGGAGAGGCTGCTGACCACACTTTACAGGGCATTAGGGGACTCCTTTTGGCAGTTTATCTGGATGAATCCACTGTCTTGGGGGCTAAAGGAAACCTATGAAAGAACAACCCTCCTTCCTCGGGGTGTATTGAAATCATTAACAAATTACCGTAGGTGAGACGTTATGTTAGAGCAGAAAGAAGTGAGTAGACCCCAAATATCACCATTCAGGGTATTTGAGGAAAGAACTGTTGAGAGATGTTGGGAAGGAGGCAGAGATGCTCCCAGCCTTTACTCTACAGCTCCAACTTCCCAGCTATGAAAACAGCACAGCTGGGCCTGTTTCCAGGCCCATGGGGACCAAAGAGTCTGCCCTATCCCCCACTCTGTGGTAGGCAGTTACACAGACATGAGCAGAGCAAGGACACTGGGCCACGTATAGAAGGTCACCAGGGCAGAAAGCCCAGGTGCCTAGCAACTGGGAAAACAAGAACCTTGCCCCCAGCATAACCTTTCCTTCCCTAGCATATTGCTGCTCAAGCGGTTTAGACCCCCTGAGAGGGGGAAGGAACAGGGGGACTGGAGAATAACCCTGAAAAGCATTAGCCCCCAGGATAATGAGCTTCTGATCTGCATCAAATACATCTAGGACTCACTTGTGTTTCAGCTCCAGACCCAGAAAAGCAGCAAAACCAGACAAGTGACACCATGGCTGCCTCAAGACCAGCGGCATTAGACCAGCTGACTAATGACCCCCAGCCCTGGCTCTGACCAGTCAATAGAGACCATGACCCTGAAAAGACACACCTGGAAAGCTGATCAATATTCTATTGAGATCCTCCCCTGAGACCTCCCCTAAAAGCCCCTCAAGGAGGACCCAGTGCACTCCCTTTCTGGAGCTTGCCAGCACCTTCCCCAGGAGTTGCCATAGCTTCCTCTCTCCTAAACAAGGGCCCTTCTTTTACCCTTGTAACTTGTTTCATGTCTTCTACCTCTGTGACTTTCTAAATAAACTTTCTCTTACAGTTTGAGTCTTGGCTATGAATTCTTTCTTAGACAGAACTCAAGTACCGAGGTTGCTGAACCAGAGTCCGGTCTGACTCCATGGTCTAACACCTGGTGCCATTCTTGCCACTTTCAACAACCCCACACACACCTCACCCCAACCATACACACCCCAGGCAGAGGGGTTGGCCCAGAACATGCAGGCTCCAACTCTCAGCCCCCACCCCCGGCTTCCTCAAGAAAGAGGTGGGAACTCTTCTACTCTATGGCATGTCATTTTAGTGAAAACAGCCACAGCAATCCTACCCCACACTAATCTCATCTCCACGAATGGCCCAGGGAGCCTTGAATGTTCCCTGAGGTCCAGGGTCAAGTTTTAGTGCCCAGTATTTAAAATTGTATGCTCCACGACCTCTGTTAAACTCGGCGAAATATATACAGAGATAGAAGATTAGAAATATAATCCATGTCTACATTAGAGCTATTCTTACTTTCTCCATCAAATAAAACATTTCTGTTTTCCCAATTTTCAGCCATAATCATTTGTAACTTTTAGGATCAGAAAACTTCTCTTTTAGTTGTGAAAATAATTACAAGTTACAAGTCCTTGCTCTGCCCCTGATTACCCAGGGGCAATAACCCCATAAGCCTTGGTTTTCTCATCTATAAAATGAGAAGGCTGTGTGTGTAACTTTTGAGCTAAGGTCCATTCAGCACCCATATTCTGTGAGAAATTCGATTATCAGTTAAACTAACTTAGCCACAAGAGACTATAAACCTTACAAACTTTTAGGGGTCCTGATTATATTTGTATCTAACTTGACAGGAAAAATAATTAAACTTGGCTTGACAAGAGAAAATCATTTTTTTAATATATTTGCTCTCCTTTAGTTGTTAGTTACAAAATCTCGTTTTTTACTGGACTCAGAGGTAGAGGCTCTCAGAGAGGACAGTCTACGTCTCTTCACAATCTGTGCCTGGTGTTTTTCTTTGCCTCCTTCATTCTCTTAGCCAAAGGTTCAGCATATTCTGCGGCCTCTTCCTTGTTTTTGTTAGTATGTTGTTTCTTCAGAGCAATACGCCTGCATTTGTGTTGCAGGACACGTGGAGTAACAGGATGCTGGGTGCTCTGGTGCTAGGTTTCTTACCTCCTTTGTTTAGAGGCTTTCTCATCACATATTTGCAGACATCATCTTCTTTAGAGAGACTGAAGAGTTTGCAGGTTCTGCTGGCTCCTTTGGGCCCCAGGCAACGAGGCACAGTGGTATCAGTGAGACCAGGAATATCTTTCTCCCCTTTTTTTACAATGACCACATTGAGAACACTGAGATTGGCATCCACAATGCAACTCTGAACAGATTTGCGTTTTCTCTCTTCAGTTCTCCTTGGTCTGTAGCAGGTGTGCCATGGGTCAAGACATGGGTCAAGACACCCTGTTTCATGGGGAAACCTTGTTTGTCGTTCCCACCAAGTGATTTGAACTACATAACCCTTCCATTCTTCACCCAGATTCTCAGCAGCAACTTCTGAGGCCATACGCTTCTCATTAAAGGTATGAAATTTGTGTTCATCACCCACTTCAATTAGTTTCTGGCAGCCAGTGCCTGGGAAAGAGATGTTGAGTTTCATCCTGAAGCAGCCGACAGCCTCTGAGGTGCCATGAAAAAGAGCAAGAAAATAATTTTATGTACAAACTAGAGGCCCTGTGCATGAAACTCATCCACTGGGGGGCAGGGTAGGGGGGTCTTTCAGCCCAGCCTGTGCCCTCTCACAGTTCAGGAGCCCCGTGATTGATTGCCTTAAAGAGGTAGGCCCCGCCCACCCAGCCAGAGCTCCAGGATGGATCACCCCTACAGAGAGAGGCCCTGCCCACCTGCCACAGCCCACTAGTCAGTGGCCTGGGCTTCCCTCTGCAGGGCGATCATGAGGTGATGGCCAGCCCCCAACCAATCACATCCCACTGGCCTTGGCTGGCCTGGCGCCAGTGGGTACCATAGCGTGGTCATTCGGAAGGTCATTCTGCTGTTCGGTCATTTGGTCGATTTGCATATTACACTTTTATGATTATAAATTCTGTTTTCTCTTTTGGAGAACTTAATAGCCCGTTCATTTGTCAGACTTTGTAAAGGTCTATTATGTTCCAGGAACTCTGTCAACCATAATCTTCACAACGGTGCACACTTCTACGGGGTTGGTGTGTTAGTAACAGATAAAGCCCCAGCTATCAGCAGCTTCTTCAGAGATGTTCATTTTACACTCACTTGAAGTCCAAAATGGGTATTCTTAATTGGGGTAGAGGGTTGCGCCCTTAGAAGTAATGATTTCGGGGCTAAGTCTTTGGTGCCTTTTAAACACTGATTTTATTAGGTTACAGTTCTAAACTGCCTTAACCTGGCAAAGGGGAGAAAAGCATGGGGGTTTTATTAAGGGCGAGTACTGTAAGTTGTCCTCATAACACCTGCTCATATTCCATTGTCTGTCAGTCACATGACCTTTCCTCACTATAGAAAAGGCCGGAAAATGCTATCTCACTGTGTGTCCGCTGTGTGGTAATTAGCTGTCAGTCTTTGTCTCAATAGGCATTATCCCCATTTTGAAAATGTGGAAACTGAGGCTTAGCAAATGGCAGCTTCAGAATTTGAACCCAGCACCCTTAACTGCCACACAAATGGCACATTCACATAAATAGCCAATGGACTGTAATTGTGAATGCTGTGACGGTGGTAAGGGAAGCAAAAGTGACTCATTAGGGGAGGACAGTAACCTTGTCTGTTGAAGGTTGTGGGGGACAGAAGATCAGCGAAGTTAAGTGCATGCTAGACAGCAAGAGGAGGAGGGCACTGCAGGCAGAAGGCATGCATGTGTATAAGTCCTCAGACAGGATAAAGCCTCCAGAGGAAGCACAAGTTGCTTCATGGGGTCAGTTATCTGTTACTAAAGCAATCAAACTGTCTATAGCCAGCGGAAAGTAGATTATGTCTGTGGAATATTATTTCTTAGATAGCCCGATTGTTAGATTGCCTGTCATTTTTATTTTTTGCATAAAATTGAACTTCATGGGTTTATGGTAATAAAATTCTTTCATTTATGCCATGTTCCTAGCCACTAAGCTTTCACCAAGATGTACTCTATGTTACAGCTATATACTTTGATTAAAGCAGTTACAGATTCATCTAATTCCACATTCAAATAACTGTCTTGATCAATTTTTACTATCCATACTTTTTTTTTTTGATCCATTACCCCATTTCTCCATAACAGCTAAAATAATTTGCAATCCCTGGCATTTTGCTCTACGTAGAAGTGCTGAACTATATGTTTAAAGTTGTGCACATCAGCATGGCTTGATCTGTGTTATTCTTCATTATTTGCAGCCTGATTAAAATCATGAATCACTGATGTATAACTATTTTCAAGATTGTCATCCATATTATGTAAATAACCAGACCCGTAATTAGCTCTCTTCTTTGATGAGCTTCTGCTCAGGTTCGAGGTGTGTTCATCTATATTTATCAGGTTCAAGGTGTGCTGATCTCTGAGACAGGCAGGCCTGTGCAGGAGGCAAGCCTTCCCAGAGATGCGATGTCAGCATCCTGACCCAGGGGCCTGGCCACCAGCCCAGCTCACACACTCGCAAGTCCTTAAGTCTGAAAAATTCTTTTAAGAAACGCAGAAAGATGAATCCTGTTTCTCCTAACTACTTTCCGAGATTCTAAGTTTTTCCATATTCTTTCTATCTCTGCCAGGAAAATCAGACAAATGTGTTTCTCGCCCTCACTTAGAGTTAAGAAAACAATTAAGCAATTTTCCCTTAATAAGCAGGGTCTCTTCTTTCCAGCAGGATGAGAGCTAAGGCTTCCAGGCTGCCCCCTGGAAGGACCCAGTCATAGGTGCTGTCCGTGGCGGCATCGCTGTGGGGTGAACTCGTTGTACCTGGGTTTGAATCCTGGCTCTGCCACCTGTGAGCTGCAGGGCAGTTCATCTCTTTGAGTTTCAGGTTCCTCATTGGGAAAATGAGGGAATAATATTCGCCTAACAGATTTGCCATGAGAACTAAGACAAGTTAATGTATGTCAGATCTGCAGTGTTCCTCGGAGAAGCGGGGTATGCAACGTTACACACCCAGATTCTGAACCAAGCCCTACTCCACCAATTTTCAGTGACCTTGAACAACTGAATCCCTCTAGGTCTCAACTTCTTCATCTCTAAAATGGCCATGTTGGTAGCACCTGTCTCATTGGGCTGTTCTGAGAATTACACGTGAGCACTTATTGCTGAGCTGGGTACCCAGGGGATACTGTGTTTTTAGCTACTACCATTCTGGCCCACTGCTGACAGATGGTAAACACTCGGGAAAGTTCGTTCCTTCCCTTCCCGCATCTTTCTCACATAGGCCCCCATGGGCCCCAGTGATGGTGGGGGCTTGCTGCCACCTCTCCAAAGTTGGAGGGTGGCGGGTTGGAAGTAGTTAGAGGACCAGCACTAGCTCCTTGCTCTGGCTCTCCACAAACAAAGCCGTAAACATTTGAGAACTAACACTTGAACCACATCCAGCATGGCCAGGGGTGAACCTGAGGAGGGGCAGTGAAGGATTAAAGAAAACAGACAAGAGAATACCGTTGGGACCAGGTGGATCACTGCCTGGATGAGGAAACAGTGACCCAGCCTGTAAGCCCAAGTTTTATTTTATAGTCAGAGCACACAAAGCAAAACAAGGGGAATGGTCAACATGTTTACAATGCTATTGCAGGTTTCCTTAC
The DNA here is from genome assembly GCF_028538775.1 of Myotis yumanensis. Lineage (NCBI taxonomy): Eukaryota > Metazoa > Chordata > Mammalia > Chiroptera > Vespertilionidae > Myotis > Myotis yumanensis. Next base: position 52,589,785 of record NW_027223757.1, on the reverse strand, counting down.
TCAGGCCTTGTTTTGGCAGCACTTGCTGCACCTCCCGCAGCCCATTAGCTACCTAGGAAGGAACAAGGGAGGACTATAAGGTCAAGCTTAACTGTGCTCGGAGGGCTCTGCCCCCCAAGCTGGGACTTGTATGTGGCTCTGCCACAGGTCAGTCCGAGGCTTGACCCTATAACCACTTCCTACAAACACTCCCTGCTTGGTTTTTCCTGTTGTGATTGACTGTTGCAGCTGGGGTCATTTGTGGATTTTTCACTTGACTTTTCCACCCCTGCCCTTCACCCCAGTGTCCAAGCTCAAAAAGATTCAGCCACTGATACAACTTTCAGGAAATCTGACTGAGGGCAGACCTAGTTCACTCAATATCTTTCATTTTGTTTGTTTGTTTTTTCATCTCACAAAGCACCCTTTGAGGCCCAGGATAGACCAGCCACCAAACAATATTGACTCTGTGACAGCAACGATTCCGCGAAGCCGTGACCTGAGTGCATGGTGGGAAGGTATCTTCCCCAGCAAAGTGCTACCAAAGTGAGCGGCGATTGGTTCCACAGCAAGAAGAGAGGAGCCCCAGGGTGAAGATGAGACAGTCAGACCAGAGAGGAAACCAGGGAAGGCATCCTGGAAGAAGCATCTTGAGCTGGACTTTAAAACAACATGTAAAGCATCTAAGGGAAAAGAGAAGCTACCCAGTCAAGAAGGGACCTTATTCACATTGGCCATTAGGTTTTCACACCAAATATCTCACATGTAGAAATGGAATTCCACAAATCCATAAAGATGGAAAGTAGATTAGTGGTTGCCAGGGATTGGGAAAGGGGTGGGACTGCTTGTGAGTATGGAGTTTCTTTTGGGGGCAATGAAAAATTCTAACATTAAATAGTGGTAATGGTTGCACAACTCTGTGAATATACTAAAAACCACTGAATTGTATATTTTAAATGGGTTAATTTATGGTATGTGAATTCTATCTCAATAAAGCTGTTATTTTAAAAATATGAAACTGGAGTCCTAATAGAATCCTATCGTTGTGAGGTCTCTGTTCTGCTGTTCCCTCGGGCTTTGGGACTGCCAGGAAGCAGATGTGCTGTTGATACAATGCCACAAACCATGAGGACAAGCACAAATATTAACTGATGATAACTTTTTTTTAATTTAGCTCAGTCGTTCTCAACCATGTGTGATTATGTCCCAAGGGACATCTGGCAATATCTGGAGCCGTCTTTGATTGTCACGACTTGGGGGGGGGGGGGGGGAACGCTACTGGCACGTGGTAGAGGACAGAGATGCTGCTAAACATGCTACAATATACCAGACAGCCCCTGAAACAAAGAATTACATAGCCCCAAATTTTAATAGTCCAAGGTTGAGGAACCGGATCTAGCAGAAATTCTGCAGGTTCCTCTTACCACCTCTGTTTGACCGCAAGTTTAATTTCAAGGCACTAAAATGAGTATCTGAAACAACTCAAAAGTTCTTTTTCCAAAGACATTTTTTCTACATATAAATGTAGCAATAACATCCTACTTTAAATTTGTTCCAGACCCACAAGGAAAAGAGGCTTTTCCTGTAATTTCCTGGTTTATTCCTCTTTTGAAAGCAAAACTAGGCAAAATCTTTACAGGAATATGGTATTTTCACTAAATTAAAAAGTGTGCATGTTCAATTCTTTGAAGTTTCCTAGGTATTCCTCTAGGGCTAGGCACAAACACACTTTACTTACCTGAACAACAACAACAAAAAAAACATGTTGCTTTTCCCTTGAAAACAAAATTTAGAAGAAAAATATCTTATTGAAAAAACAAAGTGTGCTTATCATCAAAGGGATGTCAGACCAAGAGGGGGTGCTAACATCCTGAATTGGCGGAGGGAAAGGATCTGGAGCTTCGAGTCTGTCTGAGTTTGATTCTCAGCTTTGCCTTTGCCAGCTGTTTGGCCTTGGGCAGGCCACTGTTCTCTTTAAACCTCAGTTTCCTCTCCGATAAAAATAGGACCTAATGCCCATAATTCCAGGTTATTGTGAGTTAAAGGAGACCTTGCATTGGTGGCACCAAGCCTATGCTCGGTGATGTCCCCAGGCCCCACAGTAGCCCTTGCCTTGGTCCAGTTTAGGCCACCCTCTCCCCCCACCACCACAACCACATCACTATCACCCTCCCACCCAGACCTTAGGAAATACAGGACCCCTTTTTGCTCCTTTACAGGCACTAATGGTACTTTCTAGATATGTCATTAAGGAAATGACCAGGGTGATTGTTCATTCCAGGCCTGAGCAGTCGTGGTTGGTAATGGTTTCTGTCACCTCCAAGGCCTGGCATCTTGAGATACTACAATAGCCCTCCCTTTCTCTGTGGTCAAGAGGTGTCCCCCTGCTACCTGTGCTACCTCCGCTCTCGATCCACATGCATTGTGACTCCAGGCCACCTGTGGAGTGCCTTCAGGAAAGGGGGCATTAACACTTGTTGAGCACCTACCAAGTGCTGGAACTGTGCCAGGCCTTTCACATGATCATCTCATATAATTCTCTGCATGAAGTGGTTGTGGTCATACGCATTACCCTTTAACAATTGCTTGATTATGTGCCGGCACAGTGCTCAGCACTTGACATGTATTGCCTCATTTTAATTTGACAACAAGCATATGAAGAAGGTATTAATATCATCCCCATTTTACAGGTGAGAAAACTGAGGTATAAATGAGTTAAGTAGATTGCTCAATGACACAGGGGAGGTGAGTCATCAGTGAGTCAGCACTGAGAGGTATATTACACTACACCAGGAGCATCTCACCTAACCCAAGCTGGCTCCTTTTTGTTTAACAGTGATCTACCTCCAAGGTGAGAAACATAATTCACCTTCTTTGGCTTAAGTGGGCATATTTGGAATACTGCCCACAGATCTAAGGTTTCAGGACCAAGTCCACCTGCCTCTGTTGGAATGTGGAATGCTGAGAGTCAAATGTAGGTTCTTAAACTCAGATGCCAAAACTGACAAGGCAAAAGCATTCATTTCAAACTTCGACGATTGACGTCTCAGCCTTCAAGATACTTCTAATTTTAAAATGAGGCAATAATATAGTTTTCCATTTACCAGAGGTAGAGGACCCACAGTGCCTGTCTCGGCATTTCTCTACCACCTTCGAGTGTCCCCATCTGCACCCCACGACCCAGGAGAGTGCTGAACCTGGGTCTGCATTCAAGTGGACCCAGGGACTATGTTCTACTTTCAGCCAATTCTCTTTCCTTACAACAAGTCCTGTTTGTGGGCAATCCTAGATTTTATATGGCCCCTCTGTACCTCCCAGGCCACCTCCTAGCACAGCTCTGGGCCATAATTCATTCCCATGCTCAACACAGTTCAGAATCTGAACCCAGCAAAATGGAATGTAGGTAATGGAACATACCAAACAGCCCAGTATTTCATCACATGTCACAAAAGTAGAAAAAACACACATAGTATCACTGATGAACCATCCATCAAAGACCCCCCGCACCCCGCCCCCCCCCCCCAAATGACATTCCCCTCCATGTGAGTGCCTGTTTCCACTGTCCTCCCATCTTCATCTCACTCATCCTTCAGGGGATGCAGTATCAATGCTCTCACCTCAGGGAAAACTCCCCATACACCCACTGGATAATGTGTTCCCTCTTCTGAATTCTCATGGCACTTCATACTGGCAGCAACTCCAGCACCTACTGTACTTTGAAGTACCTGTGTAGGTCTGCCTCCTCCACCCAAATGAGCTGAGAGCAGACACCATGCTTACTTGGCTCTAGAGTCCCACTGTCTGCCAGTCCTCGGAAGAGAGTAGCCAGTGGAGACCTTTGTAAGAGGAGGGGAAATGGAAAGGGAAAGGGAATATACAAGGGAGAAGGCAAGGAAACATTGGAGTTTTCCACAAAGAACGGATGGCAAGATAGAAATATGCTCACACCTGAGAACTGTCACAACAAATTACCACAAACTTGGTAGCTTAGAACAACAGAAATGTATTTTCTCCGAACTCCAAAACCAAGGTGATGGCAAGGCCACACTCCCTCCAAAGGCTCTAGGGGAAAATCCCTCTTGCCTCTTCCAGCTTCTGGTAGCTCTGGGCATTCCTTGACATGTGGTCACATAACTCCAACCTCTGCCTCTGTCTTCATGTGACCTGCTTCCTGTTTGTGTCAAATCCTCTTCTCCTTTCTCTTATAAGGTCATTGGATATAGGACCCACCCTAAATCCAGGATGATCTCATTTTGAGATTAACTTAATTCATTTGCAAAGACTATTTCCAAAGAAGGTCCAGGGGTCAGGATTTGGACATATATTTTGGGGTGACCACACCTCAACCCACATCTTCAGCAGCACCCAGGTGTTCCCAAACTGATGACCCTATTCCAAGGCTTTTCAACTTTTTTCACCTCACAGCACACATCGATAGAAGTGATCATATTTCAGCATCACCCTAGAGCAAAGATGCAGCCACTCGTGGCCTGAGGCCACCACAGAGGGGATCTGGCTGCCCCAGGCTTGGCCCACGGCCCTGAGCTGAGGAGGTCATTATCTCAGCACCCCTAGGACCCATTCCCAGCAGCTGCAGCCCACCATCAATGGTCCGTAATCAAAAACTTGGGGTCACCACCTCCAATCTCATACTCTCTAAAGCTAGCAGAAAACTCGAAACAGTATTTTCCTCCCAGAGCCCTTTCTTCTTCTTTAGCATCCATCCCACCTGTCCTGGCCTCTGAATGAGAGAGACAAGGCGATCGGTCAGTCTCCTCCTTTGACTGTGAAATACCAGAAGGGGTCAGGAGCTACGCCCTTTTCCCCATGACTTTCCTCCCCCCAAGTGGCATGGATCTCCCCTTTGTAGCTTCAAGTCCAGTTTCAAGTTTACACTTCTTGATCTTCTTTTGATATGCCAGCTGGCTTTCTAATTACATACAGGGCATTCTCCAAACCACACAGAAGATGGTGCCCTTTGTTCTCTCACCTCTGGGGATAAGGGGTGGGGGCTTTTATTAGCAGTTAGGTGGGTTGTTTTTGTTTTGTTTTGTTTTGTTGCCTGCATTCTTGAGAAAAAGAAGGTACCATTTTCCTTTATGTGGGACAATTCTACCCAGCCCCAAAATGGGATTCAGGAAAAGGCCATTCCTAGATGGAATTCACTTCACATCTCTATTTTGTATTCTGATGGTGATTGCAGTGTAATCTGTTCTTCCTGAAACACCCTAATCAACTAACTTGGCCAAGTTCTTTCCTAAACAAACCCTGTGTGGCTTCCAGTTCTTTTCCCCGCAAGAAATACCAAATTAGCTGCTTTGTGGATTGCTGGTGAGCCCTGAGCCCTTTATCTCATTATCAGGCACTCCCCGGCCTACAAGAAGCACTGCCTAGAATACCTAAAACTGTCTGTTGTTGCCGTTCATTTCATTTGGTCTCTGTGCCTGCTTCCGTTGGTGATCTCGAACATGGGCTGTATATTAACATGTTACCAGAGGGAGGAAAACACATGAATAAGATGATGATGATGATGGCAAAAGAATCCGGTTCATTTAAAATACCCATATTTATTTTCAGATTTAATCATTGATTCTTTCCTCTATTTAAGGATGATAGTAAATGCTGGCTGGCTGATAATAAAGATAATCAGTTGTATTTTCTAGAAATATATTCTCAAATATGCTGCACAATATTTGTGGCTTAGCCTTCCATATTAAAAAGGGAAGGTAATGTTTATAAAAAGCAATTTTTAGCAGATAGTCAAACTCTCCTTTGCAGAACTGGGGAGGTAATTCAAGTGGGTAGAATCAGTCCCTGACAACCCTGGGAATTTGACAGGGCTCATTTGAAGCTTCAAAGACAGGAACCATTTAAATTCATAGCCTTTGTAACAGTTGGATGTACGAAATTGTGGTATACTGACATTTCGCCCCTTAACTCAGCTGTGAGTCAGAGCAGAAACTATCACAGTGCCCAAATTTTCAAGGGATGACTTTAATGTTCTCAGCTGGATTAACACAGGCCATATATATATTTGCACTATGTCCCATGACCCCTCTGGGGTAATTATATAATTTATGGTCCAAACGGGGACACTTCTGAGAGTGGAAGGAGCTGTAGTTTCAATGATGTACAGGAAAAAAAGGCAAGAAAACTGGAAAGTATCATCAATCCTCCTTTTCTTCCTTTCCCCCAGGTCCCTATCTCATCTCTGGACATTCACCCATCATTCTCCCCAGTGACCTTGTGGGTAGCAGTGGCTATGGGGTGGGAGGTGGATATTGGTACAGCCATCTCCGCAGCACCTCCCACCATTATTGATACATGAGACCACATGAAGATGGCTGAATAGTGGCCTCAACAGGAATGTGTGTGGCTTCCAAATGCATGTGGAAAAGTCTTCTCTGTCCTCGGTTTGCTCCTCAATTGTCAACACCCGCCTCATTGCACAACTCCCCTCCTCACCACCACCAGCTCCTTCAGCCACTTACATTATGGAATCTAGAAGCACCCAAACTTGCTTCAGTACTTATAACTCTATGCAAACATTACCAGCAACTCTTTGGTTAAACAACATTTAGCTTTGATGACAGAAATAGGTTTAGAATCATAGATTTGGGAGAACCCTGGAAACATGGCTGCTCATTCCACTGACCTTAAAGGAAATGGTTTCAGTCACATAAGACCTTGTCTAGAGATGGAGCTTCCAATGCCTATTTCAACAAGCCTATTCTCTTATTTGCCAACATGAGCAACCAGAAACTCCTGCTGTTTCACATGCTCTTCTTGTCAGCCTGTGTGGAGCACCCCCTGTAGGACAACCCCTGATCTGCTCTTTTCTTTGTAGCTTTTCATCCTCTTTCTTGTTCCAAGAGGTTTTATAATCATTTTTGGTTACATAGACCAGGGATTTCCAACTCAGTGTGACCATTTAATCAGGGACACTGACCTCTTTCCCCTTAGATTGTCAAATATAATAATGACAAGAGCCAACACAACAATAGCTATCTGGTGTGAATGAATCAAAATTATACCTATTTTTTTTATCAGATTGGCAAAAATATATTTTGGTGTGCCACAGAATTTTAGTAATTAGTTTATGTGTGCCATGAGATGAAACGATTGAAAATCTCTGACATAGACCATCAGAGAGAAGATTTAGGAAGGATAGTTAGCTTTCCTATCTGATATTCCTAGATCCTGGAAATCTGACTGTTACAGACAACATAATCGTTCAGGTTTTCTATAGAGAAACCTAAGCACTATTCCACCTCACTTGTCCATAGACACCTCGTCACCACTTACTTTTAAACATGCATTTCACATCTTCAAGGCAGTTGTGTCCTGGTTGGTTTTTTTCTACTTTGCCTTTGGCTTTTAACCCCTCCTCTGGTATACCAAGGACATTTACTATGGCATTATTATAAGACAGTTTTATGTCTCTCTGTCTTTATTAAACCAATTAATAGGAAAGACATCTGAAAGCTAGTTACAGATGGAAAAGATCTATAAGAATCTTGTCTTGGGAGGACACCCAATGCCTTGTGCTTACGGCATACTCAATATATTTGCTGAACTGAATTAATTTCAAGCCCAAAGTGTCATTTTTTAAAAATGTTCAGACATGTTTGTAATGTCTCCAGTGAAGAGACTTCTATCACTTACCCTGAGAGATGGTATACTTCACCATTATGAAGGTTTTGCTGGATCTGAGTTGAATCCTGATGGTGCCCAGCTCTGTGACCTTAAAAAATTACTTCACTTCTCTGAGTCCAGTGTCCTCATTCATAAAACGCAGAGCATAAAATGGAATCATACTCTAATTTCTCAGTTTGTAAATTCCATGATTCTATTCTTCTATTCAGGTAAATAATGCATTTTCTTAAATTATTTTTTAAAATATTGTTCATGTGAAAGGTTTTTAAAATTTAGAAAATTAAAAACAACAAAATAACTATTTATCATTAACCAATAAATAACACATCTTAAGTTTTTGACATATTTTCTTGAAGTTTTCTCGTTATAAAAATGAAATAAAACAAGGCAAATATGTTTGAAGCCCTGTTTGAAGACTTCCTTAATTTCCTTCTATTTCACCTCCCAAGAGCTTAATACTATCCTCAGATGAGCATGCTTTTTGTTTCCATCTTTGTTTTTATACTTCCATAATAAGGGCAGATACCTTGAATTATAATTAGTATGCTCTGTGTGTTTTTTAATTTTATATAAATTATGTCAATTTACCCTCTTAAATTCCTCTTTCTTCTCAATAAATTCCTCTTAATTTCTGAGAGGTTTAGAATCAACACCGTTATTAAATCAACCTGTTGAAATTCTGTTGAGTGTTTATCTCACATATCAAAACCCTTATCTTATTAAACATTCTGCTGTTTTTTCCTTGTGATTTATATTCAGTTTAACTGTTTGCTCTTCCCTGTCATGATCTAAAAGTATGCACTGTTAAAAGGGAAAGAAAAGTTCTCATTCAAAATTCCAGAACTTAAATATTAAATGAGAATAACAATTATAGAAAATTATACCATTTTGTAGTGCAAAAGACTTCTTAACAGCCTCTAGTTCACTTGTACTGTGGAAAAACAATTTATACAGGGTGCGAAATAAAGAATAATGGTTTCATTTAATTTATAACCGGTTATAACCAGTTGTAATCATTATAACCAGTGCTTTTTGAGAAGGCTCACAGAAAAGATTGCTAAACATTTGGATGAGCTGGTAAATTTCTCATACTTCTTCATCAGCATTGTCTCTCTTACAAGGTAAGCATTAGGGAAACTTCTGTGCGACAGAGTGCAATAGAAAATACCAGCATGTCCTAAAAGTCCTGGCATAAAGGAATGACAGAAACTCTTGTGGATATAAGGCACTAGGAAAAAAGGATTGAAACAAATCTAGACAAATGTTAACCTTTATTTGGACTAAATCACATACCCTGTAATTATCAGACCAAGAGAAAGTTTGAGTCAATGTTATTAAATCCCCTTCAGTTAAAAATGGGTGGGGATGATAATGACCCTTGCTCTGGAACATCTCACATTAATTTCAGAGTACAAAGCACTATTCCAACATCCAGTGCAAAATATAACTTTCTTCATTTCATAAAAATTGTGTCATACTATTTGAGAGTCTGAGCTATTTGATCAAGTTATATAGGTCAATAAATGGTCAAACTAAGATTTGGACTCTGATGGAGAGACTAACATTAATCATCCAAAGAAGATCTTGCTGTTAGGCAACACAAAATATTTCTAAAGCAAATGAATTGCTGTGCATCTAAAATAAGGAGCAAATTAATTCCCCATCTGGAAAACATCTTCCAGATTGCTAGATATCCACCTGGGAAAATGGTCTTTTTCTAAGGTCCTAAGAGACTGGAGGCATATGAAAAAACTCAGATTAGTATCCAATGGAGTGTGTCAGACTGAAGCATCTAGTTGTAATGTTAAACTATGTGCCATCCCACATCTGAGACTCCAAAATCAAAATTCAAAAGGATTCTAGCTTGATAAGAGAGTATGACAAAATGCCTAAGGAAATCAGACATGATGAAGGGAATTTTTTAAGCATGAAAAAAGGATCTTTAACCATGAGGCACTGTTACTGATCCCTAGAAAATAGCAAAATCCAACATCAAATGCAGACCTTCATATATTTCCCTCCTACTTTCCCAAGTTCTCATCATTCTTTACTGCACAAAACAAGCATTTCACACTTATTTTTCATTGTTGGAAAAAGAATCAACAGAACAAAATAAACTGACGAACAAAATAGATCCAGTGACATAGAAGCATGGAAAAGACTAACTAATCTGAGGGAAAGGGTGGGGGTGGGGGGCAGGAAGAGATTAACCAAAGAACTTATATGCATAACCTATGGACACAGACAATAGTGCTGTGAAGGGTGGGTGTGGGGTGGAGAGGGTCAATGGGGGATATCTGTAATACTTTCAACAATTAAGATAAAAAATTTTTAAAAGAAAAAAAAAGGTTTAAATACTATGTTGATTTAATCTCTTTCTACCAAGACCGTAATAATAGCTAACATTTATTGAGTAATTTCTTCATGTAAAACAGTGTTAAGCACTTCACATGTACTTTGACATATCATCTTCATAATAATCTACATAAAGTGGTATGCGGGGGCGGGGGGGGGGGGGAGGCAGGAGGCGATGGATAACCCAATGAAGCTCTAAGCAAAAGGGGTATAAAAGCAAAAAGACTGCATAACGAAAAGTCCAAGTTTGGCTTTAGGTGTAGTTTGATGCAGGGCCCAATGACAGGACCCCTTTTTCTTTCTCACAGTCCCCTGCTTCACTTTCTCTGAATTAGCCCTATTCTCCACTTGACCTGTGTCTCATAATTTCAAGATGATGGCCAATAGATCCAAACCTTACTTCCTCTCAGGTCAGGTCTTGTGGATAAACTGTCTGCCTCTATTCCCGCACTCCCAGCAAAATTCTCTGCTTCTGTGTGGGTCTCATGCTGACCCCTGCACCCGCTGCTGAGGCCAGGGAATGCAGAAGGCCATTCTCTGAGTAGTAAAGTGAAGTCTCACCCAGAGGGAAATAAGCATGGTTTCCATATTAGGAACCAGTTTATTACATCTGTAGCATACAGCAACTGAGCAGTGGAAGACAATGTTGGATAGGCAGGATATATCCAAAGTATGGAAGGCCTTCAATTAAACCTGGAGTTTTATACTAGATTCAATAGACAATAGAGTCATTGTATAGATTTGGAGAAATAAGATGAAGGATGATTGTGAGGAAATGGGCTTTTTGGAATACTAGAGAGTTGGATGCAGAGATATGAATCAGAGATACCTGGATTTCAACTCTACTTTCACTAATGCCCCGCCTATGAAGTTGTGGCCTTATTGATGCTGAGTTTGGTTAAGAACAAGAACTCAGGTGTGTTTATAAATATTCCCTTAAATGGACTATTAGTGTGAATTTTTCTGGAATATTGTTATAATTCTTGATATTAAAAGGATATGGTCTTAGTAAGAATTGTGCTTTCATGACCTAGAAAGAACTAGACAGTGTTGCTGGCAACTCCAGGGCCCCATTAAAAATTTCAGAGGCCAAGAGAAGCTACACCAAGACATGCTCTCTGTGCTCCTCCCACACAGCCCCATTGATCACAATAAGATGGTGTCTCCTTGGCTGTTTAACAGAGGAACTTAGTACAAATTTAGATCTGAGGGTGGTGCAGGGGAGTCTGTGAAAGGGAGATGTATGTGTACATGAGGAGGGTCTCTTCCCATCAATCCACACTCAGACAGCAACATCACAGTCAGTGTTGAAAGTAGGACTGGCACAAAGACCCTCCTGTTACCATGTTGGACTTTGGAAGTGATGTCAAGAGGTCTAAGGAAGGAAATATGAGCAAAAAAATACCTGGATAAAGACTGCACAGTCCTTACTATGAAACTATGACATTTTTGAGGGATATTATGAGCAAGAGACACATTTGGGGAATTTATCTGTTTCTTTATCTCCAACAGGTCAGCCCCAGGAGGTAATTTTTAAAGTCATTCGTCAGATGTCTCAAGGCATCATTCTCTGACTTCCCTAAATATGCTAATCATGACATTGGGGAAAAGTGGAGATCTCCAAAGGTGAGGAGGAGGATGAGTCAGGAGGGCTTCTCTTCTTTGTCATCTGGGACAACATGAAGGAGCACCCTGAGTTGCCACCAAGCAAAAACTGGAAAATTGTTGAGGTCTTGGAAGCATGAAGGCCCCAGTGTGGAGCTAAATGGTACTTCAACTTTGCTCACTTAACTGCAAAGTAAGAAAACAAGGAAAGATTAAGTCAGTTCACAAGATTTTAAACATCATCTTTACTGATCTTTAAAAAACAAAATAGCCAAGAAGAACACTGGTTCTGATTTTAAAATCTTAACTGTAAGTAATTGTTTCTAAAGATGTGTACAAATAGTTCCCCTAGCAGGTAAATCTGACCTTATGTTTTAAAAACTAATTGGGTTAAATTTCGTGTTCTGAAGTTTTATATTTTTCTTAAACAGTGACATTGCATTTTTATTAGTAAAAAGGTAAGCAATTAGCCATGGCTGGGTGGCTCATTTGGTTGGAGTGTTGTCCCATATACCAAAAGGTTGCAGGTTTGATTCCCAATCAGGGTACATAGTACCTAGGTTTTGGGTCTGATCTCTGGTGAGCGTGAGTATGGGAGGCAAGCAATTAATGTTTCACTCTCACATTGTTATTCCTCTCTCTCTCTCTCTCTCTTCCTTCCTCTCTCTCTAGTTTACAGAGTCAATAAGAAACATATCCTCTGGTGAGTATTAAAAAATATTGAAAGGAAATTGCTTTCTGAAACTTCTACATGAAACGTGTGCATATGTAACCTGATGCAGTAAGCATGTTTGTGTGACGAAACTAAATGCAGGAAAAGAGAAAAAGTATAAAGCATTACTTTCAATATTCATGGTTTCCAAGAATACTTAATAAAAATGGTCTCAGGACAATTCAGCTAAAGCATTAAGCATCTAACTTCTGTGTTTTAGACATGATTCTGTTTGGGGCATAAATGAAGTTGCTGGATCAAAGCCAATCGGGAAAAGGGGAAGTTGGCAGTGTGACAAGGGTCTCCAGAGCAAGAGATCTTAGCAAAAGAAGTGTTTTTTGTTTCTTTTGAGTCACCTTAGAATCTTGGCCTGAGGTCACAATTTCTTTGGCAGCTGAGGAGGGTGATTAGACAGTAGCGCCTCCTTCCTTTCTTCAGGAAAATATAGGGAGATGCTGTGGAAGGTGAATATTGGTTGTGAAACGGATATGATTGAACAGAGTATAGTGCTGAGCTCAGAAAGAGAAAAAAAATCAGGGTTTTTATTAGAAAATGTCTTTTATGGAGAGAATAACCAAAGGGATTTGAGACAGAGGGAACAGAGGTGCGCTGGGGAGATTGTGTGCCATTGCTTGGAGCACCAGCACAAGGGGCCAAGCCGGACAGACAGGGTGAGAAGGAGTGGAGTGGTGGTGAGAGTCCCTGGCCTCTGACCCAGTAGAACCAAGTCCCCATATCCATCCAACCTCCCCACACCAGAGAAATTGATGTGGCAGCCCATGCCGGACCTACCCAAGCTGAAGGAGCCAAGCAGGGGGATGGGGGATGTCCACTGAGGCGTAACTAGAAGAAGGAGAAGAACTTCCAGCTTTCAAAGGAGACTAGAGTGTGGGGGAAAAGCTGCAAGCTTCAGCAGTTCTTCCCTAGACCTTTGTGAGATGAGCCCCCCTGCGCCCCACACCTTAGAGAGCCCTGTATATTGTCTGATATATAATGTCTGATAACAGCAAATGCAAAAAACAAAAAACACAGGATCAAGGGTGCACTTCAGCCCAATACATTTGTAATCAAGTCCTCAGACCAAACTATTAAACCAGCCAGACAAAAGGACTCGGAGTCAGAGGTGGCTCTTCCAGGACCCTAAAAGGAGGCAAAGAGAATGCTCAGGGTCCCGGAGGCCTTGACTGTGTATGGCAGACAATGGCCTTCAAGAACGTATGTGACTACTACATGGGAGTGAGTAACACATTCTGGAATGGTGACGTGAACTCAGGTCTGAGGTTTGTGCAACAGCAAGAATTGGTGGGGACCTGGGTGTGTGGATAGTATTGCCAACAGCTGTGTGCCCGCCCCCCTCCCTCCCCCCCAGGAAATCTGGGGTCACAGGAAGCCACCCAAAGATAGATAATCTCTTCCTGCCCTGGGTGTCCCCCTCACCTCTCATAAGACTTAGCTGATCAAACCAGGAACTTAATGTAACCTCACTGCGAATGTGAGTGTATTGGGAAGGGGGGAGAGGGGTATGGAGGATGACCTCTAACCCACTTGACACATTACATACCTTATCTTGAAAAAAAAAATGTTTACCTAAACCAAAGAAGCAGGAGTGTAATTTCTGGAACAGGAAGTCAGAAGTCTCTATCCATTTCAAAATAACACTGTTCACCACTGCCTTACATGCTTCTGTTTCTTTGACTGAAAAGTAGAGTTTAGCTTACAAATGTTTTTCATTTACATCTATCTCACAGGAGACTGTGAAATTTAACTAGAAGACATTTATGATCTCTGATGAAAGGTACTCATTAAGTGTAATTGTTATCATTACCTGCATCTATTTTTACTTTCCTCATTTTATATATATATATAGAGAGAGAGGTAGCATTATGTGGTCCACAAAAGCTCTACCACTGGCATTCTTACCCACTTGCCCACATACGTCAGTGCCTGTCCTGTGTATACTTCAAAGCCTTGGGTCTCTGGGCATTGGGTCTCATGGCAACCCTAGACCTCATGCTCCTGTAGGTGGCACTTTCCAGCAAGCATAAAATTTCATTCCAAAAACAATGTGCCAATAGTTGGCTTGCTGTGGGTACCATTAGTCACTTTCTCAGAATGAGGAGCAAAGGGCTAATTGTTCTGCAAGTGGACAATTGCTGCTGTAATTATTAGCCTCTGTAATTTTTCATCCGTACATAATTGCATATTGCAGATGAGGAGCTTGGTTCTGTCTTCTTGCAATTCCGCCCATGAGGCTTCTCATTGTTATGCTCGGGGTTTTTTTTTCCACTTGTGTCAGTCACAGTTGGTTGTGCTTTTCCATGATTGTCCTTTTTCACTCCATAAAATATAAATGCAAAAGCAGTTTTCAAAAAGTTTTCCAGAACAATTTAAATACTGAATCAGCCCACTGGTGTAGCTTGCGTGATTTACAAAGGCAAGTTTCTGACTGAAGTTTACAGAATGATAGAAAAGAATGAAGCTGGAAATTTCCCTTCCACTCCCATCACCCGCTCTCCCCAGAGCCTCTGCCTTCCTCAAAGTCTCCAAGAAAAGGATTCATGGTGTCCATTTCGAACTTCATCTCAGGGTTATGTCTGTAACTTTAAAATGTCTGAGCCTTGTATGTTCCTAAACTCAGCTCAGGAGTTCCAGGTTCATCATGGTGGCTGTTGGCTAATTGTTACTTTTACTGGACATGGTGGAACTAAATTTGTTATCCCTGGGTTTGTAGCCAGAAACCATCCTGAGAGGGAAAGTAATCTGTTCTAGGTCTACATGTGAAGTTTTCTATAAAATGCTTTGGGAAGCAGCTGATCTTTCTCGTCACGCATTTGGTCAAAATCTACTCAGCGTCATTTCACCTACCTCCCCAAACCCTTAACTCCTGCTACAAGTGGATCTGGCTGCTAGAGGAAGCTAAAGAGGAGGCTTTCTTCCTCCCACTGTGCAAAGCTGCTCGGGAACTCCTTGTACCGAAGGGCCTCCCACTGTCCCCTGCTCCTGGAGCCCGGCTGGCCCTCGGAGACAGAAGAGTCCTCCAGCAGCCTGGTGCTGCAGGCTTCTCTTCAGATGAAAACTCTGAACACTCAAGAAAATTCTGTTTAGCCTTGTGAACTCTCATAACTCAAGAAGTCATAAAGCGTGGTAATGCTGGACAAGGCAACATTTATGGAAAGGATTTGGGGAGAATCATGCCATTAGGCAATGCTTTGATTTTTGTTGTTGTTGTTCTTTCACTGGTTCCAAATAAAAGTGAAGCTCACTGAAAGCTATAATATTTACCTGCTGAAGTTGAGAAATAGGCTCCAGTGAAACTATTTGCTAATGAAGGTGAATCTGCCGGGATATAGATAGCAACATGCCTGCAAATCTTTCTGGCAGCCTCAAAATAACATTCAGCTGCTCCCTGTCGTATGACCCCCCTAAGAGCTGCCACCTGAGACACACACCCCCGTCTGAGAACGTTAACAACCACTGCGGAAATCATGCATTGCATTTCTAGCGCCAAAACCCCCCCCTTCTTTCTGCTCAAAGTGAATAGGACCCTAAATGGGCCACGTTTGCTTTTGTGAGGGTGCATTTGCCAGTTGGGTACTTCAACAGCATTAATCAAGGGGTGGTAATCTGAAGAGCCTTATTTTTGTCCCTAATGTTCACCCCCAAAGGAAATGTGCTTCTTACTAATAATAGAGGATGTGACCAAAAACGTGGAGTCTATTTATCTGTTCCTCGTTTGTTTGCCAAAGCTGGTATTTCTATCAGAGCTCCTTCAGAAAGGCTAAGCTGGTTCACCTCTTTGTCACTGCCAAACGCCGAGGTCTGGCTGTTTTTGTTTAAGAGATTCAACTGAAGACCAGTCTCTCCTCCCATAACCCATAAACCAAGTTAACCCACAACAATGATAATAGCTAACACGTACTGAGCCTTGTTTATCACACTTTACACGTTAATTCATTTAATCCTCACAACAGCCCTGTGAGGTAGGATCCCCATGGGCCATCATGGAAACCAGGATACAGAGGCATTAAGTAACGTGCCCAGGATCACCCAGCTGGTACATGATGCCTCTCCGGAGACACTGTTCTTGACCACTATATGATGCCACCTCTGTGTTGGTGCTGTTGTGCATATTAAGCCCATGTAGACGGACCCATTGCCTTCCAATTGGTGTCCAGAGAGCGGGGTCAAAGAGAGGGAAGTATTGGCTCTCCCCTATTCCTTAAAACTGGGGCTCCCCAGATGCCTCCTGTCACTTAGCTCATTTGTGGTTTGGCTGGATTTCTGACTTTAAATCAGATGTGCTAAAAGAAATCTTGGCCGTGGTCCAATATAGGTTCTTCTAGATTCACGTAGAAGTCTCTGAGTAAGTTCACAGCACAGCACATGCATTAGACAGACAAGCTCATTATCAGATTATGTGTCTAAAGAAATAACAAGCAACACCCAGGAGCCAGTCACATCGCATTTATGGCCATCAGGCATTTATCAGCGAGAGTCACCCAACTTCAGTGCTCGTTGGTAATTTTCCGTGAGCCGTGCAAGCTGGCAAACAAGAAGAGAGCTATAGATGAGCCGTGCTGCCATGCGCTTCAGTCGCCTGTGATTTGGCCCATCTCCAAATGCCATATAATAATGACTTTTTTATGTTAATCTGTATATAAATATCTTTATCATTTTTAAATAAGTGTTCAGAAGCTATTAGGCCTTGTAATAATTTGATAGGGACTTGTTTGTTTGCAGTTGGTGTTTTAAACATAAGCCGAAATATTTTTAAAATTTATTTATTCTGATAAAACTCTTATGCCTTCAGCAAGCTCTGTATAGGCAAGGAGCTGAAAATAGAATTTGGCACCAAGCAATATTCTATAAAATCAATGCTTCCATTGTGGGGGGAAGAAAAGTCACAGGCAACGTTTTCTACACTCAATCCGATCAACTGAAGCGCAAGGAAATGCACCAAGGCATCCAGACTCGTGTTCCCTGTGCTTCCCTGGGTGCGGGGCCAACCTGTGGCCCTTTTCCTCCTCCTGGGGTCAGTCAGCTCATGGCCCGGGCTGATGTCCACCCAGCTCAACATCAGATCAATAATATCAAAGGTAAACTGTAACTGGGAAAAAATTTTACTTAAAAAAGAATGGAATATAACATTTTTCAATATAATAATGCTGACCCCCCAAAATCTGATCCAGATGAGGCTTGGGAAGACCTTCTCCCTGACGGAGTGAAGGGCAGCATCGCTCTGGGCCAAGTTAATAGTGGTTTTAAATGTATTAAACGGGGGTTGGTGTATCATCCTTTTTAGACCATAGGATATTTTTTTCCTCCTCATCGGAAGCTTGTAAACAATATGTAAAACAAGCCTTCCAAGTTCTCTTCTCATAACTAAGATTGTTTCTCTTCAGAGTAATTAATTCATGGAGAAACCAGCAATCTGCCTTCAGCTTAACCTTCACTGGTTTCCAACTAAAAACAAAAGGAGAAGAATCCAACATTTGGCCAATGGCCCAGGCAACCACTTTCCTTGCCAGGAGAGTTTTTTAGCAGGTGCTGCGCCTCTTGGGAGGGGGGCAGGGCTACAGATGTGGACTTTGAGCAGCAAACCCTGTTTTCATTCTGTCTTTGGCTTCCGACTGAGTCCTGAAATGACTGCTTAACTGGAGGCCCACGGATCACGGAAGGTTATTGTTTCTCCACTGCAAGTGAAAGGAAGCACAAAGGCTGGGCTTATCAAATAGGCAATTTCCAGCAGTACTTTAATTAAGTGTTAACCTTTCAGTGAAGAATTATAAATTACATTAGAACATAAACGTCAACCGACGACATTTGAGACTTGAGCTGAACTTATGTCATGTTTCCAATAATAAGTGTGTCAATGTGAGATGTCAGTTAAAAGTTCAAAACCTTGCTATCTGGCACGTCAAGGAGAATGGTTAGAGCCACATGTTGAGGTTTCAGGGAGTATTTTCAAAAAGGTGACAGATTTTGACCAAAATTGAAGGTTACTTTTAGCCTGACGATCGGTTTTCTTTCCATTGTCCTGGGCCTCCCAGATGCTTGGGAAAACCTTAAACCTTAATAACACTAGGCGTGTTTACAAGTCAGACTCAGTCAATTTTAGAGTCAAGATCTATAATGCTCTTTTCCCTTCACTTAACAAGCTGATAGAGAGCCCCTGACTGACATCCCTTCACCTCCGCATGATGGTAACGCTGGTTCTAATCTCCCAAATTCCTTTCAATCTGCTTACTGGTGAGAAATGGTTTTTCCTTCCATCTGGCTGACAGATGCCATAAACTGCACATTACATTGTCAGCCCTGAAGTCAGGGCATTGAGAACTTCCACGGGGACAAAGTTGATGATAATCTCTTGGTATAAAATTGCCTTTTAGATGATTAGAAAAATGTGAAACTCTCCACATTGTCAAGAGCATCACTCAAGACTGCTTCGCCGGTTTTGACAGCCCATCACGGTAGCCTCACTGTGCACCTGAAAACGTGAATATTTGTTTTCAAGTCTGTACTTCCCCCAACCTGTCTCTCTCCATTTCATTCCAGGCAATAAACTTAGCCCCACAAAGCTCTTGTTGGCTGCACTCTTTTTTTTAAATTGAATTTACTGGGGTTACTTTGGTTTATAAAATTATAGATTTCAAGTATACAAGTCTATAATTCATCATCTGTATATTGTATTGTGTGTTCACCTCTCAAAGTCCAGTCTCCTTCTATCACCATTTATCCTCTCTTTACCCTATTTTACCTGCCCGCACCCCCCTTTCCCTCTGGTAATCACCATATTGAAGTCTGTGGCTCTGAGTTGTTATTATTATCATTTTGCTTAATTCCTTCACCTATTTCATCCAACCCTTCAATCCCTTCCCCTCTGACAGCTGTCAGTCTGTTCTCTGTATCCATGAGTTTGTTTCTATTTTGTTAGTTTATTTTGTTTATCAGATTCCACAGAAAAGTGAAATCACATGGTATTTGTCTTTCTCTAACTGGTTTATTTCACTAGCATAATATCCTCTAGGTCTATCTAGGCCAGCCCAGCTGTGGGCAAACTACGGCCCGTGGGCCGGATCCGGCCCATTTGAAATGAATAAAACTAAAAAAAAAAAAAAAAAAAAAAAAAAAAAGACCGTACCCTTTTATGTAATGATGTTTACTTTGAATTTATATTAGTTCACACAAACACTCCATCCATGCTTTTGTTCCGGCCCTCCGGTCCAGTTTAAGAACCCATTGTGGCCCTCGAGTCAAAAAGTTTGCCCACCCCTGATCTAGGCTGTCACAAAAGGTAAGATTTCCTTCTTTACTGCATCTGAGTAGTATTGCATTACGTAAATGTACCACAGCTTTTTATCCACTCATCCGCTGATGGGCACTTGGCCTGCTTCCAAATCTTGGCTATTGTAAATAGCACTGCCATGAATATAGGGGTGCACATATTTTTTCAAATCAGTGTTTCAGGTTCCTTTGCATCTATTTCCAGAAGTGGACTCCTGGGTCATAAGGCATTCGGCCTTTAATTTTTTGAAGAAACTTTATGCTGTTTTCCACAGTGTCTGCACCAGTCTGCAGTCCTACCAACAGTGTTCGAGGGTTCCCTTTTCTCCACATCCTTGCCAACATGCTGTTTGTTGATTTATTGGTGACAGCCATTCTGACAGGTGTGAGGTGATATCTCATTGTGGTTTTAATTTGAATTTCTCTGATGATGACTGACTTTGAGCATCTTTTCATATGTCTATTGGCCATCTATAGGCCCTCTTTGGAGAACTGTCTATTCAGGTCTTTTGCCCATTTTTAATTGGATTTTGCAGCGGGGGTGGAGGGGTTTCAGTGTTGAGTTGCTTGAGGTCTTTATATATTTTGGATATTAACCCTTTATCAGATGTATCATTGGCAAATATGTTCTCCCATTCGGTGGGTTGTCTTTTCATTTTGTTGATGGTTTCCTTTGCTGTGCAAAACATTTTTAGTTTGATGTAGTCTCATTTGTTCATTTTTTCTTTTCTTTCCCTTACTCAAGGTGTTATATCAGAAAAAAATATTACTAAGCGAAATGTCCAAGATTGTACTGCCTATGTTTTTTTCTAGGATTTTTCTGGTTTCCAGTCTTACATTTAAATCTTTAGTCCATTTTGAGTTTATTCTTTTATATGATGTAAGAAGGTGGTCTAGTTTCTTTTTGTTTGCATGTATCTGTCCAATTTTCTTACCACCATTTATTGAATATACTGTCTTTACCCTGGTGTGTGTTCTTATCTCCTTTGTCAAATATTAATTGACCATAAAGGTGAGGATTTATTTCTGGGCTCTCTATCCTGTTCCATTGACCTATACATCTGTTTTTATGCCAGTACTATGCTGTTTTGATTACTATGGCCTTATAGTATAGCTTGATATTAGATAAAGTGATTCCTCTAACTTTGTTCTTCTTTCTCAAGATTGCTAGGCTATTTGGGATCTTTTGTGGTTCCATATGAATTTTTGGAATAAGGATAGGCAAAAGTAGGTTTGCAGTTATAACACAAATAAATAATACCACAATTAATAAATAATAATACAAGAATAAACTCTGTTTTGTGTAATCACAACTGTAAGTCTATTTTTGCCCACCCCTATATTTGTTTTTAGTTCTGTGAAATAGCTTTGTGTAGTATGGACATTTTAATGATGTTAATTCTTCCTATTCATGATCACAGTAATGCTTCCACTTATTTGTATCTTCCTCAACTTCTTTCTTTAGTATCTTTTTTAAAATTATTTATTTTAGACAGGGAGGAAGGGGATGGGGAGAGAAAGAGAGAGAGAGAGAGAGAGAGAGAGAGAGAGAGAGAGAGAGAGAGAAACATTAATGTAAAAGGGATACATCAAATGGTTGCCTCCCATATGTGTCCTCACCACAACCTAGGCATGTGCCCTGACCAGGAATAGAACCCATGATCCTTTGTGCATGGGACAATGCTCCAACAAACTGAGCCACACTAGCCAGGGCTTCCTTCAGTACCATATAATTTTCCAAGTGCAGGCCTTTTACCTCCTTGGTTAAATTATTTCTGGGTACATAATTTTGTTGTTGCAATTTTAAATGAAATTGTATTCTTAGTTTCTCTTTCTGATAGTTCATTATTGGTGTATAAAAATGCCACTGATTTCTGAATATCATTTTTGTATCCTGCTATTTTACTGAATTCATTTATCAGATCTAGTAGTTTATTGTGGTGTCTGTAGGATTTTCTATATACAATTTCATGTTATCTGCAAATAATGACAGGTTTGCTTCTCCCTTTTCAATTTGGGTGCCTTTTTTTCTTCTACTTCTTGTTTGATTGCTATGGCTAGGACTTCCAGTACTATGTTGAATAAGAGTGGTGAAAGTGGACATTCCCTTTCTTGTTCCTGATCTTAAGGGAATTGCTTTTAGTTTTTTCCTGTTGTGTATAATGCTTAGCTGTGGGTTTGTCATATATGGCCTTTATTATGTTGTGGTATGTTCCCACTTTGCCAAGAGTAAATAAATGCAAAATTCCTCAACAAAATATTAGCAAACCAGATCCAGCAATACATTAAAAAGATCATACATCATGATCAAGTGGGATTTATTCCAGGGATGCAAGTTGGTACAATACTCACAAGTCGACAAACTTGATACATCACATAAACACAATGAAGGATAAAAATCATGATCATATCAGTAGATGCAACAAAAGCATTTGAAATATTGGCCACACTTTGACACCTCAGCAGGATAGACAGCCCTGAGAGCAAGACTTGCCTCTCCAGGGAGGGCTTTCGGGTTCCACTCTGAAATCTGCTGACTCTGGGGAATAAGTATTTCATCTCACTCTGGTAATACCACTTTTTACAGAGATTTCTGTTACAGAGCCTTGGCAATAGTAATATTAATTGTGCTTGTTAATCCACAGCAGTAAGGAAAGAAACAAGAGAGGGGAGAGGGAAGCCCCAGCATGACTTCAGAATATAATTTCACACATTATATTCTGTCACCACAGCCTGCGTCAGAAATTATTTTAACAAAAAGAAATAAATGGATTTAGGGAGTCTCTGCACTGGCAATTGCTGGAAGAGTCCATTTGGTCCCGTCTAAGCTCTGGCAGGACAGCATCCTGGCTCGTCAAGAGAGACATTCTCTCCGTGACTACCTCTGGTTCCTAATTATCCAGAAGGCTCCTTCCTGTGGGTTTTAACTCTCTCTCTTGCTACAATTGACACCCTTTATTTGAGCGGTTTTTCCTTTTCCCCTGCCCTCCATAAGCTCCTGGGCCCATCCTCTTCCTCACCCAACTCCCACCACAAGTCCTTAGAAGTATTTAAGGAGCACCTGCAGGTATGTCTCTGTGTAAAATCGCTCAAGTGCTGGGCTTGCCCTTTGGAAGTCTATAAACTGAGATTTAAGATTTCAAGCATTTACACACACACACACACACACACACACACACTGTGACCTTCTTCTCTTCAACCTCCTCTCCCTTCCTCTCCTCACTCACTTGGCTCTGACCACATCGCCTGTCCATTGCAGACCAATTCCCACCTCAAGGCCTTTGCACTGGCCATTTCCTCTTCCTGAAATTCTCTTCCCTCGGATGTCTACTTGGCTCACTCCTCCACTTCCTGTGGAGTTTTGTTTAAATGTCACCTTTTCACTGAGGCCCAGCCTGGCCATCTTATATTATACTGCAACCTCACTGCACCCCACTACCACACTCCTATCCCTCTGACCCTGCTCTATGATCTTTTTCTATATTACCAACTTCCTAACATGCCATATTATTTACTTACTTATTATGTTTATTCATAATCAGTGCCTGCCCCAGCTAGAATACCAGCCACGAGGGCAAAATTTTTGTTTGTTTTGTTAACTAAACACATAGAGTGGCACATAGTAGATGTTCAATAAATACTTGCTGAAGGTGAAGAGCACATCAGACCAATGATGACTTCCCAGGCTCCAGAAGAGGAGGGAGAGGAGAAGATTGCGGGGAGGTGGCCTTCACCACCTCCTTTTCTGGAGTGGAGGGAGCAGTCAGTCACACGGAGCAGGAGAGCCCTGGGAGCCCGGACAGGAACGAAGCCCTCATCTACCTCTCTGCCAGCTCTGCACACTATGCTTCGCCACCCCAATCACAGCCAGCTTCACTTATGGGCTCCACCCAATGTCTGTCCCACTGTGCTTTCTAAACGTAAATCATTCCACACATATTTCTGGAGCTCCTACTGTGTGTGCTCAGATGAGGGGAAGGCAGGAGGCTCAAACTCTGTGCCTCTCTCCCATGCACCTGAGGGACAAACTTATTTTTGGAGCCAATGGAGAGAACAAAAGAAAATACAGAAAATTTAGCTTAAAGGATTCAGACATGAAACTTTACTCTCAAACCAGAGCATGCTTAACTACTATAACAATGCAGAAAAGGAGGAAGATTCTCAAAGTCTGCAAGGAAATGCTGAGCAAAAGGAATCCGTGCCAAGAAGCATTTCAAAGCCCTGCGTGGACAGTGAAATGGCAGGTAAGTTTTAGGAAGGAAAATGCCAGGAGCTGCAGAGAAAATCGTCCAAACTGGACTAACAGGGAGATTTCTCCGATCGGGTGGTGTAGCTCTAGCAAAGAAGGTATTGGCCATGCCAGAGGGCACAGGGCTGGCCAGGGCACCTCTGCAGGGGCAGGAAGCAGAAATACTGGACATCTGTGGGGAGCACAGGGGTCACAACGTAAAAAACAAAAATAAAACAATTAAAACCTTTACCAAATGAAAATAAGGTTTGCATTAGAAAAATGGGTAGATCCCACAGTGAGGCATTGAGAGAAAATCATTTTTCTTAGAAAATATCAGGCTGCCTGTTACAGGCACCAAAAAGGTCAGTAAAATACTGAGCAGGCCAGGGAGGGCATCTGAGCAACCTGAGAGCCGCCTGGACCATGGTGTGGGCTTCCCTGCGGCATCTCAGGGAAGAAGTGCGCGCGAGTGTGCAGGAGAGGTTTGGCCACAGAGGCTGTTTGAATTGTGAGAATGAGTTCGGGAGCCTGGGCTTTTCACAGCACAACACCCTCCTCGAGGGTCTGACCAGGAGGTCAGAGAAGATGGCATTGTCCCTGGGCAGGCACATGCAGGAGCCCCTCTGGCCCAGGGGCTGTTTTATATGCTCATCTTTGTGTTGTGAGGGGACAGACAGGAGAGGACACCAAAGCAGACAGTCCGATACTGAGAGTAGGTCTAAGAACCTCTGTGCGTTTTTCTCCGAGATGCACCTGAGCCAGGACATGGCCTGACTCCCAGGACATATGAAAACCCCCAAGTCATTTCCACCAGCCCCGGCCCTGGTTCCCCGTCCACAGCTGCAGGGAGCGTGGCCCTAGGCTGAGTTCAGGGGACAGTCCCAGGGTCTTGCCTCTGAGACATTTTGCTGGAACTGCTAAGTCCAAATCGATGCCTCTGCTGCCTGGACCTGGAATCTCGAGTGAGCACAGCAGCGGAGGTTGTGACTTCGTGGGGAGGTGGCAGCAGGGCTTCCCTGGTCCAGGGCCAGCGCATAAGCCCCACGTGGCTCAGCTTTAGTTGCCTCCCTCGAGGCTCCCAAGGCCACTATGATCTGCGCCCGTCCCCAGGGAAAGGGCTGCTCCAGGCCTGGTGGGGCTCCCGTTTGGGGAGCGAGAAGGGAGTGCAGGAGAGAGGAGGGCACGAGGGCACACTGAGGAGTGGGGAAAGCACATGGTGGAGCAAAAGAAGCTAAGCAGCCATTCACGCTCCCTCAGTGCTGGTGACTAAGGGGCCCAGGCCAGCTGTGTCCCTCCATATTACACACAGGTGCCGCCGAGACGCGGCCTCTCCCCAGGCGGAGATGTGTCCACCTGGAAGTCAGGGACTCTCTCGTTGCCACGGAGATGCAGTACACACAAGTCGACAGCCCTGGGCTTCTCCCCAAGGGAACACTCAGTGCGTGTCCCCCTTCCTCTGGGGAGCACGTGGGCGACATGCAATGGGGCGCACCTGAGCCTGGGTGCAAAGCCACACCCTTGGCTGGCAAGTGGGGAACAAGGTGATGCACGTGCTGGCTTCTTACCCACAGAGCAGGTACCGACTCGATGATAGCCCAGGCCTCTCCCTCCATCCAGAGCCTAGAGTGACAGACCCCTGCACACAGAACAGAGCAACGGGTCCCTGCCCAGGGCACCTGCCCTCCCGTGCCCACGCACAGGCTGGAGAATCCCTCGCTGCCACCACCCAGCCGGCGCCCGGGGCCCAGCGGCGTTGCCCTCCCTGTGGCCTCTCCGCCGGGATGACATATAGAAGAACCATCCAAAGTGCAAGGGGATTGACCCTGCTCTGCTGCACTCTTTCCGCTTAATAGGAACAGCTGGTCAGTGAAGAGTTTGCCAGCAATTTAACAAGCCTCAAACAGCAAGCGGCATCTGCGATGAATCACAAGGAAGCGCCCGGCTAAATGAGGTTTAATTTAAATTCCTATCTGGAGCTGAGAGAAGAGCATGATTGCGCCTCCCAGTTGTATCAGGACCAGCAAGGCCCGGGCCAGGTCGGCTTCAGCTGGAGCTCAGCCCCCTGGTCGCCTTGGGAGGCGATGGCCCCAACAAGACTAAGCTGTAAAACCAGGCCCAACTGCAGAGGGGAGGGTGGCGGGGGAAGGAAAGAGACAAGATGGCATTCCTCCTCTCGCAGAAACACAGCATTAGGAAGCCATGGAACTTCTCATGGCCACGCCCCCGTCCACCGTGGTGGCCCCATCACAGTAGAGGGCACAGCCCACACACAAGGGCGCAGAAGAGCCTGGCAAGTGGGAGGACTTGTCCTATGGAAATGTCACCAGTCGGAGCCACAGCGATACCGTGGAAAACAAGAGGCACGTCCCTAGTTGTTTCCTCACACAAAGACCTGGACACAGATTTTGCAACCAAGGGCTCCCAGTGAGTCCTCCTCCACCTGCGAGCTCGCACAGCCTCGCACTGCGTACGTAAGTGCCGCATTCAGAGTGGACTTGAGCCCCACTGCCTGCACATCCCATCGCTTTTCAAAATCAGAACCCTGGGCTCCAGAGCATCTCAGAGCCCAACGGCCTCCCAACTCCAGTGGCTATGGAATCACCTGTGCCTATGTCCAGGTCCCCCTCCCGACTAACTGTGTGACCTGAGCAAGTGGCTTCATGTTGCAGGGCCTCTGCTTTCCCATCTGTAAACTGAGGATGAAAATAGCATCCCCCTCAAAGGGAAGGGCTGTGGTTAAATGAGATGATGCACAATTCTGGGAAGGTCCCAAGTTAATGCATTCTCACAGCATGTGCCTCAGGAATTCACTGAAGATTCCTCCTTTAAGGAGGCCTATCCCAGCTGCCCTTCACCCGGGTTTCATTTCACTATAGCCAGCCACGGCTTACCCATGGGCAGAGTCTGAGGGTGTAGCAGAGCTCAGTTCCCTGGGACTACTGGGCAGAGGGAGTGACTCAGAAAGCACTGGGGTGGAGAAGAAGGTGACCCCAACCAGCCGATGCCAAAAGTATGGCTTAAAGTTCATGCACATTCCATCAATTCTCACCCTCTCATCCTTCCCAAGGCAGTCCATCCTCTCCCCCATCTCCGCACTCCTCTCTATTACTCTTTCTAAATTTGATTTTCAAACACCTTAGTACATGTTCCCTTGAGATCAGCATCTGTGCATGTCACGGCAACTTAATCCCCTTCTGTAATGGGTTCCAGCATTGTATGCGGGCCGTTTTTGCTAATTTTTTGCGCAAATGGCAACGTTCAGTAAAATTACGATAACTTTAGTTTTACATATTTTTTTTAATGAAACTTTTTGTGATTTACTATAAAATGTATATCGAATTATTTTTCTTAAATTTTAAACAGACAAATACTGGAAAACTCACTGGAAATTGTGTTTACCAGTCAACGTAAAACGTATAAATACGTTTCCCGTATACAATGTGTTAAGGAACTGTGTTTGACTGCTAGTGAGAACAAAGAGAAGATAGAAGTTTAATTTTCTCTCACATGAAAGTTCACAGTTGGAAGTTCCAGGCTGGCACCACAGTGGGCATCAAGAAGCAGCCTCCTTCAAATTCTTTTTAAATGTATTTTTATTGATTTCAGAAAGGAAGGAAGAGAGAGAGGGAGAGAGCTAGAAACATCAATGATGAGAGAGAATCATTGATCCGCTGCCTCCTGCACACCCTCTACTGGGGATCGAGCCCACAACCCGGGCATATGCCCTTGACCAGAATCAAACCTGGGACCCTTCAGTCTGCAGGCTGACGCTCTATCCACTGAGCCAAACCAGCTAGGGCACTCCGTCAAATTTTTAATTTGATATCTTTAGTTTCTGGCTTTCATCCTGAAGGTCACCTCATGAGCAAAGATTGAGGCTAGAACACCAACTATCAACCTGGAGTCCAGGCAGGAGGGGCTAGAGGTCAGGTGTAGAGCATGCAGTAGACTTTACAGAGGTTGACTTATAATGCTGTACACCCAAAAATTATATAAACACTAGAGGCCCGGTGCACAAAAATTTGTGCACTTGGGGGGGCGTGGAGAGGGGGTCCCTCAGCCTGGCCTGTGCCCTCTCGCAGTCTGGGACCCCTCGGGAAATAATGACCTGCTGGCTTAGGCCTGCTCCCGGGTGGCAGAGGGCAGGCCCAGTCCCTAGGTGCAGCCCCTGGTCGGGCTCAGAGCAGGGCCGATTGGGGAGTTGGGGCGCCGCCCCCTGTCATGCACAGAGCAGGGCGGATGGGGAGGTTGCGATGCCACCCCTAGTCACATTCAGGGTAGGGCCGATTGGGGGGTTGGGGCACTGCCCCGTCACACTCAAGGCAGGGTCGATGGGGAGGTTGTGGCGCCACACCCTGCCACGCAAAGAGCAGGGCCGATCAGGGGGTTGGGGCGCTGCCCCCTGTCACTCACAGAGCAGGGCCCATCAGGGGGGTTGGGGCTCCGTACCCTGTCACACACAGAGCAGGGCCGATCAGGGGGTTGAGGAGCTCCCCCCTGTCACACACAGAGCAGGGTCCTTGGTGGGGGGGAGTTGGGGCGCCACACCCTGTCACACACAGAGCAGGGCCGATCTGGAGGTTGGGGCGCCGCCACTGTCACACTCAGGGCAGGGCCGATGGGGAGGTATGGCTCTACCCCGTCTCACATAGAGCAGGGCCTGTGTGTGTGTGTGGGGGGGGGGGGGGGGGGTTGGGGTGCTGCCCTCTATCACACACAGAGCTGCAGAGCGATCGGGGGTTTGGGCGCTGCCCCCTGTCACGCTGATCCCGGTGCCGGGAGGCCTCGCGGCTCCGCTGATCCTGCCCGGCAGGGTCACAGATCTGGGTCCCAGACCACGGACAGCCTTGCCTGCTGCCGCCTGCCTTCAGTTTGCAAATTAGCCGCCATCTTGTTGCTTCAGGGTGGGGTCCCCACTGGGGTGCCTGGCCAGTCCGGGTGAGGGGCTGAGGGCCGTTTTCAGGCTGGCGGGCGACTGAAGCTCCAAACCTCTCCTTTTTTTATTTTTATTTTTATTCTGGCATTTATTTACCTCCTATGGCTGTCCCTGGAGCTGAGAGCCGGCTTTCTCTCTGAGGCTCGGCTGAAAGCAGGTTTCTGGCCTTTGTTTTCTGTATTCGAAACAATGTTGCGACTCCAGCTCTGAGATCCCGGCTGACTGACAGGAGCTTTCTGGGCTTTTGTTTATCTTCTATAAAAGTTACTATGTTTCCAACTGAAGCTCAGAGGCCGGCGGGGAACGTTGGAGTCCTCTGTCACTGAAGGAAGCAAGCCTCCCTGTTCGCATCAGCTGCCTGGCTGCCGGCCGCCATCTTGGCTGACAGTTACTTTGTATATACTCCCTGATTAGCCAATGGGAAGGGTAGCGGTCGTACACTAATTACCATGTTTCTCTTTTATTAGTGTAGATATCTTGGGTGAGGATAAAAATAATAATAAGTAAAGTGTACAACTCAATGTTTAAAAAAACAGAGAAGACTCAAATTACTAAAATCATAAATGAAAATAGGGACATTACTACTGGTTCTACAGAAATAAAAAAGAATAGCCAGAATAAGGCTACAGTTATCAAAACAGTGTGATATTGACATAAAGACAGAAATATAGACCTTGGAATATAATAGAGGACCCAGAAATAAACCCTTGCATGCATGCTCTAATTACTTTTGACAAGGGTGCCAAGATCATTTAATGGGGAAAAGACAATCTTTTTAACAAATCCGACTTCATGAAAATTTTAAAATTGTGTGCATCAAAAGATACTATTAACAGAGTAAAAAGGTAACCTTTGAAATGGGAGGAAATATTTGCAAATCATATGTCTAATAAGGGATTAATATCCAGAATATATAGAAAACTCCTAAAACCCAACAACAACAAACCCAAACAACCCAATTAAAAAATGGGCGAAGGACGTGAATAAATATTTCTCCAAAGAAGATGTATAAATGGCCAATAAGCATATGAAAAGATGTTCAACATCACTAATCATTTGGAAAATGCAAATCCAAGTTACCATGTGATACCACCTCACAACAATTAGAGTGCCTACTGTAAAACACACACACACACACACACACACACACACACAGAAAACAAGAAGAAATTGGAACCCTTGCATACTGTTGGTGGAATGTAAAGTGGTACAGGCATGGTGGAAAACAGTATGGTAATTCTTCAAAAAATTAAAAATAGAATTAGCATATTATACAGCCATTCTGCTTCTTTACCCAAAAGAACTGAAATCAGACTCTCAAAAAGATATTCATACATCCATGTGCATAGCAGCATTATTTACAACTGCTTAAATATAAAAGCAAGCCAAATGTTCATAGACAATTAAATATATAAGCAAAATGTGGCATATACATACAATAAAATATTATTCAGCCTTTAAAAAGAAGGAAATTCTGCAATATGCACAACATAGATAAAACTTGAGGACATTATTCTATGTTCAATAAGTAAATCACCAGAAGAAAAATACTGAATGATTCCCCTTACATGAGGTACTTACCATGGTCACAATCATAAAGACAGAAGTTGTAACAGTATAAAGGTGGTTGTCAGGAGCTGGGGAAAGGAGGGAATGGAGAGTTATTGTTTAAAGAGCATGGAGTTCCAGTTTTACAAAATGAACAGCATTATAGGATGGCTGTGACTGTACTTAAAACACCACTGTGAATTTTACACTTAAAAGTGGTCAAGATGGTAAGTTGCATATTATATGCTTTTTACCACACAAAAATTTTTTTAAGATCATTTGAACACCTGTGTTATCTCAGAGCTATTTATTTTCTCATTTGAATTGGGGTTTTCCTGGTTCTTGATATGAAAAGGTATCTGGGATGGTATCTTGGACATCGTGAGTATTATGTCATGAAATTTTGGTACCTATTTA
Organism: Myotis yumanensis; assembly: GCF_028538775.1. Lineage (NCBI taxonomy): Eukaryota > Metazoa > Chordata > Mammalia > Chiroptera > Vespertilionidae > Myotis > Myotis yumanensis. Next base: position 52,559,062 of record NW_027223757.1, on the reverse strand, counting down.
AATATTCTAATTTGGCCAGTAGTCACCCTGCCTAGGTTCAGAATACACATCCCAGCCCACTTTTATGGGCTGTGGTTTAGATGTCAATCTCATTTTCAAGGCCTTTTGTGTGCTCTTGTCATCTGCCCCATTTGTGTACGACCCAGAAGTCAATATGAAACCTGTGTGGTATTAGTTCAGTTCTCAAACCTATTGCTGTGCTAGTTCTGATCAGTTTCACTTGAGGGTCACCTAAGACTTCATTCATAGATTTTAAAAATCCCTTTCCTCAGCTATCTCTAGTCAGTGGCATTTTCAGGTTTCGAGCATCTCTAGTGCCCAGGTCAGGATCTACAGGAGGCAACACACACACACACACACACACACACACACACACACACACACTCACCCCTGGCTTATTCTCAATTCCAAAGTCTCTTAGCCATCCATCTTCCTTCTCCACCTTTCAGTCTTCTCAGAGGCAGTACACTATGCATTTATCCAGGGTTTTAGCTGCAATCAGCAGAAGGAACATGTGCAATGCACTCACTCCATTTTGTCTGAAATCAGAAGCCCCTGTTCAGTTTGAACAGAAAGTGCTGTGCTTGGGCATGGAGGTGAACTGAACCCCGAATCACAAAGAGGTGCGCACTGAGGCAAGCCTGGCTCACAGACTCCGGGCCAGGCAGCCTCCCTGTCACAGAGGATCTCCTGGTGTCTGGGGGGTTACATTTTGGTGATACAACTGCATCTGCTCTTACTTCTCCACAAACCAAGGAGGATCGCTAGGTTTTGTTTGTGTGTGTGTGTGTGTTTTTAATATGTCACACAAGAGGAACATTAATTCTCAGTGTCAGTCAGCACCAGGGCACAGACCAGCATTTGGGGAGGTTTGGGGAATAATGCAGCAAGGCAGACAAAGCAATAACAAACCCACGGAGACTTCTCACTTTCCGACTCCTTGCTGAGCTAGACCAGCTTGCTTTGAATTGGAGTGCAGATTGGCTCCCCCAACTTGCTACAGGCAGTGAGCAAACCTAAATAAGCAAGAAAAGAAAGTGATATAGGAGGAAGCAAGTGTCTTTGTCTCTGTGGCTTTGTAAGGAAGGGTGAGTGAACACCACAGACTGTCACCCCAGGGCCTGATCGTCACCCCAAAGCCAAATCTCTGGGGAAGCTTGGTAGACGCCTGACCTTTGTGAGCGTCAAGAACACCACCCACAAGGCAGTGCCGGGTATACACCTCCACTGGAAAAGCCCAAGCAGCCTTCCCGAGAACGCGGCAAAGCCTGCCAGGAGACACAGCCAGCAGCTAAGCATCCTGGCTTGGCCTTCTAGAGAGATGTGGTTTCTCTTCTCTCCTTATGCACGAACAAGGGAATTCGCATCCACTGTTTATGTGTCTTAAAAGCCAACATGTTCAGGGTGTTGGTGTGGAAAATGATCATCCCACAATTGGCACGGTGAGATTATTTCTTAGGTGAGGCATTTCCTTTGCGACTGAACTGCCATTGGCAGAGTTTTGTTATTTAAGACAACACATTGCCTGGCTCGGGGAACAGAACGTGAGTAAACTGACGAACTTTCTCAGGAATGTGAGAGCCAGTCTCGGCTCCTGGTGGCAGCTAAAGCTGGATTTGGGCAAGCACCAGGCAGAGAACAGGTTTATGCAGGGAAGGGGGAGGGGGCGGGTTGGGCTGACTGCGTGTCACACATGTGACCCTTTATCCAACCCCCACACCTTCCCACCTCCCCACCCCTCCCCACCCATGCCTGTTCCTAAAGGGGGTTTCCTGCTCTGGTCACTGACAGCAAAACTCACTCAGAGAAGGGCATACAGTAGCTTTTTCTTGAGCCAAATTCAAATAGAATCCAAAATCTGTGCAAAAAAAAAAAAAATGTGGGCATGCTTCCTGTTTCAGTCGCTCTGGGAGGTATTCACACTCTCACACTTCTTGATGCCTCTCCCCTTCCTTTCTTCAGTCTTCATGTCTTCAGAATGTTTTCCTGGGGAAGGCAGTTGGATTATTTAATTACACTAAAAGGTATAGACATACTCATCAGTGGAAGAAACGTAGTTTGGGTGTATAAGCTGCAAAATGAACATCTTGTGAGGTGTTTGGTGACCATACCCCTAAAGGTGAAGGCATGAACTGTAGATATTAGAGGATTTTTACCTAAAATGGAGGGTGGGTGGGTGGATGGATGGATGGATGGATGAGTGGGTGGACAAGGTAAACAGGGAGCAACAGCGGGCCCCATGGCCCCTTAAAGCTTCTATAAAGTGAGTGGCAGGGAAACCTGCCACTCTCCCTATCATCAGAGTCCTGTAGGAAAACCCAACTCCTCCCTGGCCCTGGACCTCACCGACTGACGCCTAAGTAACTGGCAGGACTCTCGCCCACACTGACATCTGTGTCTCTGCCTTGGCTGGTGCAAGAACATGGTCTCTCCTAAGAAAGAGAGATAGTGATAGGAAAAGACCCTCAGCTGAGCACCAAGACACAGAGCTATTCAGTTTCAAGGCCCAAATCAACCAGCTACCACTGTCTTATTCTTATGGTAAAAGTGATTCATCAGAATAGAAGAAAATAAATCTGTGTGCACTGCAGTATCTCTGCCAATCGCAGCAGGAACAGGAGCCCTGGCATTAGAACAGGGTGCCAGACAGAGTCTGGCCAGCTGCGGAGCAGCAGCTCTGCTCACTTCTCAGCCCCAGGCACCTGCAGCACGCAGCACTAGGCTCCCAGTGGGTGAGAGCTGGGCTGTCTGGGTCCAGGCCCCAAACCTGAAATGGGCATTAACCAGCGGGCCTCTTGATGGCAGCTGTTCAAAGAAGGACTGAACCACAATGAGCAGGGAGCTTTGGGCAGCCCCATTCTTCTCTCCCTCCCCACCTCACCAGAGAGTTCTGTGGGGTGGACTAGCTCCTCCCCCATACTTCCTCCAGGGAATGTTCCCTTGTTGGCATATGCCTGGAAGAACCTGCTTCCTGGCTCTGAGCTGGCAGGTAAGGTGGGCATGAGTACCCCTGGGGCTCACAGGAGCCTTCTGGGGAGGGGCTCCCACCGACTGGCTTCTCTTATCTACCTCCTCTTTACAGTTCCCCAACTGTATGCTGTCATGCGCACTCGTCCTAATCTCTTCCTTCTTCTCAGCCTTGTCATGTCTGCTGGATTGTGGGGGCCCAGGAAAACCTTCCCTAGTTATCTGCTCCCACACACATCCCTCCAGCTTCCCCAGCACATCCTGGGCTCTCCTGGGACCCAGATCCCCTGGTAAGGAAGCACCTGCCCTGACGCTGTCTGAGCTGCCTTCCAGCCCTAGTACTTTCCTTTCCTAGTAGAGTGTGTGTAGCTATTCTCTTCCTCAGATTCCCCAGAGCAGATGTCCAGCTCCTCACCCCTTCTGGGCTCCACTGAAGACCCAGAACTGGAACCAGAACAATGGGCTTAGCCGCAGCCTCCACCTGCCCTGTCCAGTTCCACAGAAGCCACTGGCCTCCAAAGTAATTTTAAAAACACTTCTATTTGGTTTGTTTATTTTGTTCATTAGATTCTATATATAAGTAAAATCATATATTTGTCTTTGTCCAACTGACTCATTTCATTTAGCATAATACTCGCCAAGCCCATCCATGCTGTCGCAAAAAGTAAGATTTTCTTTCTTTTTTTTGTTCTGTTTGTTTACAGCCGATAGCTACAGAGAACAGACTGATAGCTGTCAGAGGGGAGGGTAGTTGGAGGGCTGGGTGGAACCCAATGTTTCTAACTCTCCATCTCTCTCCCTTCCTCTCTGTAAAAAATCAATAAAATATATTTTTTTTAAAAAAAAGATGGGAATAGTATTCAAGAATTTGGAGGCATGTTTCAAAATCAGCACAAATGGTAAATTCCAAATCCTGCACCTTTTCCCGTTGCGATCTTGATCTCTGTCCTCCACACATCCTGGGTCCCCAGGGCTGAAATGAAAGCATGTCTCCAGACTCTTGTCTCCTCACCCGACACCCACTGGGTGCCAGACTCCATTGACTCACCTCCCAGGTTTCTCTTGGTCCCCTCAGCTTCTCTCCCTCTCACACACAAGGGACACAAGAAGCACCACTTGTCCCTGACCTCAAGGCATCAAGCATCCAGAAGGTGAGGCAAGACCCACCAACCAGCAGGCACACCGAGAGATAGGTGGACCTGCGGTGGCCTTCTTTATACCTGCTCCCCCCCAACCGGCTCTGTCCCTACACTGTCCAGCAGGGGCTCAGCCGTCTATGAATGTAGGACCCTCCCAAGTGAGTGTGGTCATCTGGGCCATTCCTTCTCTTTCAAACTCTTCCCATGACGGGTGTATGGGCTGCAGACCTTTCCCACCTGGTTCTCCTCCTGCTGGGAGAACTCACCTTCTCCTTCTCGCTTGAAAGCACCTCTGCCTCACTTGGTCCTTAGATGTTGCAGGTCCTGCCTTCCAGCCTAGACTCCTGTCTTTCTCTCTATTTGTCTTTTGCTCATTGCTTTCCACTTGCTATTGTTGAATGTATTCTCCTCGCCGTCCATGGTCTGGGAGCCTGGCCCACACAGGCTGCATTCCTGCCTCCCTTGCCCTCCGGCTGCAGCCAATGGGGGGCACTGGCAGGAGAGGGGAGAACTGGAGGAGAGTGGGGGGCATGTATGACCCTTGTTGAGATTCTATTGGCCCTCATTTTTTTTCCTGGGCCCCTCTTTCATTTTTGCCATGGCCACCAGGCTCCAGTAACACTGCCCCTCCCGCCCTTTGTCTCTTCATGTCTAGAGACAGGAATGGCTCCTCCTGTTGCAATTGCCCAAGGACTTTACCATCTTTCATTGGTGAACCCTGCCCTGTCCACGCCTCTGTAAACAGCCACTTCTAAAAACTCTCTCCTTTTAGCTCTCTTGCATGAACCACCTGTGTTTTGCCAAGACCGCATGACCTAGCACTCTTCTTATCTGGAGCAGATTCTGCTTATCTGTAAATTGCTGCATAACAAGCCACCCCAAACATGGTGACATAACACAACAGTGGTCATGTATTACTGCTCTTTCTCATGGTTTTGGATATTGATTCGGCCCAAGTAGGTGGTTCTCACTCTAGGTTTCTCATGAGGCTGTGGTCAGATGGTGGTGTGGGCTGGAGACATCTCAAAGTCTTCCTCATTTGCCTGGTCCAACCATCCATTGGGACCTCAGCTGGGGCACCTACCTATGGCCTTCCCATTTGGCCAAGGCTTCCCCACAGAATGGGGGCTGGGTTCCAAGGGCAGAGACTAAAAAGGAGCCCTGCAGAAGCTAAACGTTTTATGGCCTGGTCTTAAAAGCCAAACAGCACTACTTCTATTGCATTGATTCATGAGAAGTCAGTGACTAAGGCAAATCCACATTCAAGATGGGAATAGTAGCCGAAACCGGTTTGGCTCAGTGGATAGAGCGTCAGCCTGTGGACTGAAGGGTCCCAGGTTCGATTCCGGTCAAGGGCATGTACCTGGGTTGCGGACACATCCCCAGTGGGAGATGTGCAGAAGGCAGCTGATCGATGTTTCTCTCTCATCGATGTTTCTAACTATCTCTCTCCCTTCCTCTCTGTAAAAAATCAATAAAATATATTTAAAAAAAAAAAAAAAAGATGGGAATAGTATTCAAGAATTTGGGGGCATGTTTCAAAATCAGCACAAATGGTAAATTCCAAATCCTACACCTTTTCCCGTTGCGATCTTGATCTCTGTCCTCCACACATCCTGGGTCCCCAGGGCTGAAATGAAAGCATGTCTCCAGACTCTTGTCTCCTCACCTGACACCCAATGGGTGCCAGGTTCCATTGACTCACCTCCCAGGTTTCTCTTGGTCCCCTCAGCTTCTCTCCCTCTCTCTGCCACTGCTTTGGTTGGGCATCCATCACGTCCATCCTGTTCTCTGGGTCACTACCAACCTCCTTCCCTTTCCCAGGGGTACTTGGGTCACCATTGAAATGTGCCTCAGACCCCACTACAGCCCTTCACTTTCCTGAGCAAGAACCTGAGTTCCAGAGATGGGAAAGGGCTTCCCAAAGTCACAGAACTGACCAGAGCAGAGGCAGGTACCTTCCAGTGCCCTCACTGCCTGAGGCCAATCTTTAGATGTTCTTGGAAGGCATTCTCCCAAGAGAGGCCTGAGACAATTTCTCTGCCTCTTCATTCCAGGCTCAAAATATGGTCTCTGTTGTTGGATTTTGTAACGAAATGATTGCTAGAGAAATAAATGGCCACTTTCATTATTTTCTTTATTCCAGTCTACCAATTTGCCATTAAAATAGGTATTTCCAGATTTCTGAGTGTCATCATCTCATGAAGGAACTATTCTTGATCTTAAGGAACTTCCATTCGAAAATTATGCATGACATAGGCAGAGGGGATAGACACACACAGAGACACTATGCTCTTTTTTTTTTTTTTTTTTTGTAAGAGTAGGGAATGCACAAGAAGGGAGAGAAAATAGAAAAGGATAGAGAAAGATCAGCACTGTTTGGTGCGTGAAAATAGCAAGAGAGAAAGCAGAGAACTTGATAGGGTGAATCCCCAAGAAGAAGGAATTGTGAACCTCTGCAACTATTTATTTATTGTTGCATATGAAACCAGCCATTTTATGCAACTGACAAAATCAAGGACAATTAGACCAAATTGAGCTTTAATTTTGGATTGAAAGTGTGATGCTTCCACCAAGAGCTCCCTCCCACAACGTCTGAAATTACTCACTAGCTGCGGAAGGAGGCACCCGGAGCCATCAGCCTAGATAAGTGTGAGTTTATTGCTTGTCAAAAATGTAGACACTGATAAGATCCCTGCTCCTGCAGGGGCATTAGAAAGTCTAGACAAGATGCAGATTAAGGTCGCACCTCAGGGAGCATTATTCAAAGCATTAGCTTGTTTCCAGTTGATTCAACTTTAGACCTGAGGAAGAAAGAGGGACCCCACAACCCTTGAAGTGCTGGCTTGGTTTGGGAGAAATGAGGGTGGGAGATGTTGGTGGGACACACTCCTCTCAAGAGCTAGATTTCCCTCACAATCTAATTCCCGTTGCCTTTATAAACAATTATCTATCGCCTTTTCTCTTCTCTATTTCTCCCCTCCTTTGCCAACCTGGTCCATAGCAGCGGAACAGCCAACTCCAAAGTTCAGACTCTTTGAGTCCAGACAGTGCTGGAATGGGAGCCCTTTTCACCTTATACCTCCATGCGTCCTGGACAATGAATTCTCTCTGAGCCTCGGGAGCCAGTCTGCTAAGTGCTGGGCAGTGCGGCATCTACTTCACCGAGTGTTGACGAGACAAGTGAGGTGATGTGTGCAAGGCATTTGGCACTGTGCTGGCACAAAGTCCGAGTTCAAAACTGCTTGCCAACATTTCACTCCCAACATCACTGGCCTGCCCTGCAGGTAGGCCCTTTCTCCAGGCGCCTGCTGCTGCTGACAAGTTCCCCTTCTCTCTCGCCGCTCGCTCTTCCCTTTGGAAGGCTCCCTCCCTCTCATGAAGCTTTTCCTGAGATGCAACAGGGCTGTGTCCAGCTGAGGTCAGGGAGGGGCCGAAGGCAGAAAACCAAGCTTGTTGGTCAGGAGATGTCATGGGTGAGATGTAAGACTTGTCGCTTCCTGGAAAGGCTCAGGGAACACGAGGATCTGCTTAATGAGAGACCACCACGCTGGGCGAGCTCCTGAAGGTGACCAGGCCTTCCCTCCAGGCTCTAGGTTAGTGTCTGGGCTCAAAAGTCATGACAAAGCCTCACATTGCCGGCCTTTCCCTCCATCCTTGAGTCTCCCTCCCTCAGGGACCTGGTTTCTCTTTCCTGTGGGGGAGGGAGAGGCAACGGCCAAGTGGGCTCTGAGGACAGTGCCTTGTTGGCAAGTGGAACTGGACGGAAGGAGGGAGAGTAGGACACGGTGAAGGACCTGCTCTCAGCCGTCAGATAGCTTCTGGAGCAGCCATACTCATTTGTGCAACTCGTACTGGGCACAGTTCCTGCCCCAAGGGGCTCATGAGATGGGAGAGAGGGAATGCTCATAGGTAATGTGCGATGAGCACAGGGTGTGCTGGCCGCTCACCGGGTAAGTCAGTAAAGGCTTTCAGGAGGATAGGTCTGGACTAGGATGTTAAGACTACCTGCGCAGGAGTTAGGGGTTAGCTAGGTTATAGGGTGATGGAAGGACAGTGTAGCGTGGTATGGGGGTGTGTACTACATACAGTGCACCAGCGTTAGGGTGACTGGAGCTGCAAGTGGAGGAGGGGTGGGAATGTTAGGAAGGGGAGAGGTTTGGGGGGCCATAACGCAGACGCCCTGAAAATCGATGTTACAGAATTGGGATTTTCTCAGGTGAGCAATGTGTAGCCCCTGAAGATGTTGAGAGAGGTGAGTGCCACTGTAGACTGTATTTTACATCAGCCAAGACCTTTCCAGCAACACATGCTTGGGTCTCGGATGGTCACACACTCAGCTGCTACATTTCTGCTTTGCTGAGCTAAAGAGACTGGAGGCAACATTATTTGCTCATGCCTTTGCTTAGCAATGGAAGAAAACTAGTCAGCAGAGGCCCTTTAAAATGATCTTTAGCCCAGCCTGTGTGGCTCAGTGGTTGAGCATTGACCCATGAACCAGGAGGTCATGGTTTGATTCCCGGTCAGGGCACGTGCTCAGGTTGAAGGCTCTATCCCCAGCAGGATGTGCAGGAAGCAGCCAATCAATGAGTCTCTCTCATGATTGATGTTTCTCTCTCTCTCCCTCTCCCTTCCCCTCTGAAATTAATAAAATATACTAATAAAAAAGATAAAATAAAATGCATTTTTATTTTTTATCAAAGTGGCATATGGGTTAAAAAAGTCAAACATGACTACAAAGTGTAAAATAGAACACACTGCCCTGGCCCGTCTGTCTCCATCCAGTTCTCACTCCCCAGACAGTGTCTTCCTTCTGGCGTCCCCTCCGCACATGCAGGCAGCACGCATGGAATGCTTCTCGCTTCAGATCTGCTGTGGAAGGCCAAGCCGTCTCTACTATACACGCACCCTCGTCTCTTCTCCATTTTCTCAGCACGGTTATGTCCGCTTTTACCTAGATCAGTGGCTAACAGTATTTTCAGCAGAGCCGAGCTACCTCTTCTACATATTAGAACAGCATTTTCTCTTGGTTTGCTTTCTGTTTTCCTAGAGTTAGTAATGTCGGATTGCTTGGTTTCTCCATGGCTGTCACTGACTGGTTCCTGTAGCCTGTCCAGCTGAGCCCACAAGATCCTTTCACACCGTGAAGCACAGCAAACCCTCCGAGACTCCTTTCTGTCCTGAGACATTCATTCCCCCTGCGCCGCCTCCTCTCCAGGCAGCTGCGGCCTGGCGGGCAAGGGAGGCTTCTTCTGGCTCTCAACCTGAAAAATCACTTTACTTTCAGAGGCCTTATTTGGGGACCCTGAGTTTTCATGTAGAAGACGCTATACAAAACTTTATTTAAAAAGCTAGAATAATTTTGGATTTTCCTTTTAATTGTTGGGCCATATGCGAGCCTTGGCTTTCTGGGGGTGCAGTCAAATCCCCTCTTTGGTTTTAAGCCCACCGAAGCCTCTACACTGCCAGCCGATGATACAATGGCTCACAAGAAGCGCAGCTGTTCTCGCTTCCAGGTGCACACACAGCAATTTAAACGCTATCAAAGCCTTTCTAAGTAAAAAAAAGCCTCCCGGGCTTGTTTTAATGAATAGATAAAGCTAATTTGTAATTAGTCCATTTAGTTGTTAATATGCAAATGAGGCCTGTTGTTATCTGTAATTAGCACCAAATATTCGATTGCGAAGGATATTGCTAAAATACATAGGAAAGGCTGTAACCCTCACTCAGGTCTCCACCTACCCGAGGGCCTCCCAGACCTCACCTCCAGCCCAGACTCCCCATTCTATGGTTTTCTCAGGTGTTCCCTGCCTGCTGGACCCCTCTTCTCTGTTCCAGAAACACCTTGAACTAGTCTACACCCGAACCCATCAGGTCTGTTCCCTCCCTGTAGTTGCAGTGCTTTCTAAGAAACCCACTCCTCAGACATGGCCATTGCCTCCCTCCTCCTCCCCCTCCCCCTCCTTCTCCAACTTGAGTCCTTTAACCCAGAAACAGGAGCCCCGCAGGAACACACTCCTGCCGCCTCCGCCTCCCTCCCCCTATTTCCTGGAGAGCCATAGTGGCCTTCCCTTTCTCAGCAGCCTCTTCCCTCCCCACGTGGCAGCCAGCACGATTTCTCCAAACCAACGCTTCACTTCACAGCTTTCGGGGCTCAGTTCCCACACAGCATCCACTGGGAAGAGGTAGAGGTCCCCGGTTCTCTCAGTCCTCCATAAGCACGCTTCACAGCCACCCTTATGATCTCCGGGAGCATTTCGGCTCCCAGCATAGTATCTGCCTGGGTGCCTGCTTCACTCCTTAATAAGAGAGATCGGTGCTGCAATCCTCATAACTGCCAACTGTAGACCATCAACACATACGTGTCAAAAGAATGACTGAGTCACGTCCTGGCCAGGTGGCTCCACTGGTTGGAGCATCATTGCATGTACCACAGGCTGCGGTTCAATTCCGGTCTAGGCACACACCTAGGTTGCAGGTTCCGGATGCGTATGGACCGATGTTTCTCTCTCCCCCTTCCTCTATCACTAAAAATCAATAAACACATCCTCGGGTGAGGATTTAAAAAAAAATAAAAAAGAATGACTGCATTAGTCTTCTCAGATTGTTCTTAAAAGTTCTTCATCAATTCTTATTTGACTAATTTGTTTGCAAACCAACTTCTTCCCACTGCACACAGGGTAACCTTTTCTTAACCTTGCTCAGTGGATCCTGAACACGGACTTAGGGAAGCCCCAGGGACTGTTGTATGCAGTCTCGTTGCTGCCCCAGGTAAATGCACAGTCCACTCTGGGAGGGCTGGGTAGCAGAGGGACTGGGGCCCTGCCCTGGGAGTGGAGAGGTTGGGATCATCCCATTGCTGGACTGTGACCCCTTGGACGGAGGGCCTCCACTGTCTGGCCTTGGTGGCGTCAGTGGTGTGAGTGGGGTCAGCGGTGTGGGTGGGGTCAGTGGTGTGAGTGGGGTCAGCGGTGTGGGTGGGGTCAGTGGTGTGAGTGGGGTCAGCGGTGTGGGTGGGGTCAGCGGTGTGGATAGGAGATGAGGAGATGGGTGGGAAGGGGAGAACCCACCCAGCTCTGCCATCTCGTGTGGGTGTGTGTGTGTGTGTGTGTGTGTGTGTGTGTGTGTTTCTCCAGCGCTCACATCTGCAGCCACAGACCCCCGAATGCAGATGACGTCCTTTGATGGCAGGCTCTAAAATCACCAGGGAGATTTTCTCTTGGGTAGGAACACTTGAAGTAACATCTTTTCAAGTGTGTGGAAGATCAGGATATGAATAGGATGGGGGTGTGGTAGGAAGGGGCTGTGAAAGGAGGAGGCGGGGTCTGTTCTGAAAGGGGTGGTGGTGAAGCTTGCTTTCTTTTCTCTACAAAGTGACAAAAATCACTGGGGGGACATTTACAGCCGGAATCTCTCTGACATTTTAAATCTCCGAAATCATCAAAAATAAAGCGCGATGCCGTGAGCGTTGGCGAGGGAAATGCTCCAGGCCGTGGGGTTGTCTAAAAGACAGTGGAGCCCGGTTAGCTCCGTCAAGATCACACTCTGAGTGTTTGGACCATGGAGACATCAGTTATGGTTTCCCGGGTGGCACTTAGGGAATGTGGAAGGTGGGGAGAGAGGACTAAGCTCTTCCTTACAAATCTCTGGGGACGGGCCAGCATGCTAGGTCCACCTTCCCTCTTAAATGGACAGGAAGGGACGAAGTGAAATCACTCCAGGTGGAATACTGTCCAACCACCACTCACAGACTTAAAGCAGCCTCCACGGTGGGGGTTGGAGGCTAGTTCTGGACCCACAGCTCACCCCTAAGGATCGAGGAACATGAAGGAGCCTCAGCTCTTCATTCCCAAGGACGAGGAACAGAGCCCAGCATCCCTGGAGGGTCCTAGAGCATTCGGCTCCCTCCCTCACACACGCTTGGGGTGGTGAGTTATTGGGCGAAGCCCTGGAGGCAAAGAAATACTAACCCTGAAGTCCCGGCGAGGAGGCAGACCTAGAGCCTCCTAGAGCCTAGAGCAGTGATGGCGAACCTATGACACTCGAACTCATTTTTTTGGTTGATTTTTCTTTGTTAAATGGCATTTAAATATATAAAATAAATATCAAAAATATAAATCTTTGTTTTACTATGGTTTCAAATATCAAAAAATTTCTATATGTGACACGGCACCAGAGTTAGGGTTTTTTCAAAATGCTGACACGTCGAGCTCAAAAGGTTCGCCATCACTGGCCAGAGCCTTCGCCGTCAATAAAGAATGGCCCACTTGCCCTGTTCTCCACCTGACCTTCCATCGTGGTATCGGCCTCAACCGTTGTTCCCCAGTTAGTTGTCCTTTAGGATCTAGTATGAGGCAAACTCCCACACTGTGGAAGATGCTACTCCTCATGAAAGAGGCGACAGGGAGGGCAAAGGGGCTGGGGCAGGTGGTCAGTGCAGCTGGGGCCTGAAACAGACACTTCGGCACAGCGTACCCTGGGCCGTGACCTTCTAGGAAGCTCAGGACACATGGCTGGTTCGGAGGCAGCGCTGTTGAACCAGCAACGCTGTAACTTCCTACTGAGAGAAGCATGACCTCCACATCCAACAGGGGCCCTGAGTGGTGTAACCCTACGCGACGAGTGTGGGTTGGTCGTTTCATTTGGCAACAGGAGACGAGGTCAGCTGGGTGTCTGGGATTCCTTCTCTGTAGTCTTTACAAATGCACACAGAAAGGCCTGATAACTTGTCAGGTGTCATGCGTAAGGAAGTCGCCAGCCCGGACTTATCTTATGGCTGTGGCCCATGTAAGGGGCAGTCCCGCGCTGCTGGACAGGTGTGCACACAAACCTCAGCCCAAATGTGTCCAAAAAACTGCGCCTGGTTCTTACACTTTTTGGATTGTAAAATCCTTTGAGTATTAATTAGGCAGAAGCTCTGAACCTGAAGTTTCGGGAATGAGGATTCCAGAAATGATGTACATATACAGCAATTTTGCCTATAACTTCCCCTAAAAGCAGACACCTTCGGAGCCCATTCACAGGAAGGTCATTTACTGAACACAGTATGAATTATTGGTTTTACCAAAATTCGGATTATTTACAGCTTTTCAGGAATGTCTCTGCAGATAAAGCAAATGGCCCTGTGGCCTGGGGGAGAAGGTGGTCTGGGGGCGGAGGTGGGGGGACCCTGGGAGGAGCAGGTTTCCCTGGAGCACACATCCGCCTCGTCCCCAGCGCCTCGAGGTCGTCTGAGTTGCAGTGCATCACTGAGGTTTTCTGGGGCGTCTCGCCTGCTTCTGGTAATTTATCTGAGCGGCGACTGACTAGGGTGCGCTTTGGGGCAGGTTGGCAATGAATTCTGCGCAGGCTCGTTGGCCCCCGGAGTGATTTATTGCCCACCGGCTGAGCTGTGACGGGTGCGGCTGCAGCGTGCATTCCCCCACTGCAGACCGGCTCCTCATTTCCATCCCTGCGGTCGCTGCCGTTTCCTCCCAACGCCCTACGTGCACGCTCTGGGGTGGTCAGAACCAGAGGGGTCACTGTGCAAACCAAATTCTTAGCTGCGGTCATGGAAGTGCTGGGTGTTGGGAAAACACTTCTCCCAGCGCAGCTGAAAGGGTGTGAGCTGCTTGGCTGGGTATTGGCTGGCCCGGGAGGAGCCCTGAGGATGACCGAGGATGACCGGGCTCACCCCTCCTGACGCAGTCAGTGCCCTGCTGTGGGTGGGGGTGGGGGGTGGGGCTGAGAGCCAGCTCTCTCTCTCTCTCTCTCTCTCTCTCTCTCTCTCCTCTCCTCTCTCTCTCTCTCTCTCTCTCTCTCTCTCTCTCTCTCTCTCTCTCGGCTTAGGAAGCTACGCAAGGAGGTGGTTTTCCTCATTCCCGCAGACACACTGTCTGGGTGCACAGGGCCCAGGAATGACCCCTCCTGGCGGGGTGATGAAGGGCCAGGTCAGAGGGAGAAAAAGAGGGCCCTAGGAGTGCGTCCCTGTCCGACAGCTGTCCAGGCCGGAGGCTCTCCAGTGAGGACAAACAGGACAGGGCCGCCATCTGTGTGCATTAGTATTTGGGACAGGGGTTCGCTGTCGCATCAAAGAACTCTCAGGGGAAGCTCTGCTCCCTGCCAGGAACACTCGAGTCGGTGGCAGATGGGACTCGATATTCTTCCTGCTCACCAGTTGCCACAAATCATTTTCCAGGGTTTTCACACTGGGCACATCATCCTCTCAACCTTGCGGCAAGTTCCGGGAGAGGAGCTGGGTCTTTTATTTTTTCATTGTCCACGCAGGACACCAAAGCTGGCCCTGAGCTTGTAGAATTCAGTGTCTCTGGGCTCAGGAAATGTGTGTCTGACCACCAGCCAAATGTGAAATGATCAGAACACTCCCCACCCTGCAGCCCCACATGGAATGCTACCACGGGGCCACCTGAAGGAAGTCCCAGCTCCACCCCTTCCCGGCCACAGAGACACACACAGTGGCGAGGTTCAGACTTGAAGATTTCCTCCGCAACGAGGCTGTTTTTCTATCAGCAGCAGGCTTAGCCAGTCATGTGAGTAATTTTAAACAGCCTAAAAAATTACCATTGATTTCAAAGCATTGATTTTCTGCACAACAGTAATACATTAAATCTCTTTTTGGAAAGAGACAAAAGAGAACTAAAAGGATAAAATTTCACTCCAAACGGTGGGGGTAAGGGGCTGATTATACAGCAAAATTAACTAAGTTGCCTATTGTTATAGCGGATGACCTGCGAAGGGCATTTCACTTCCCTCCAGAAAACCCTGTTATGTAAGTGAAAGCTCAGCTATGCCCCAAAGAGAGGAGCGATGTGTCTCTGGCTCCCAGAGTGGATGGCTGTGTCGCAGGGGCCACACGGCTGCCTCCCCGAGGCCCTGGGACCTGGAGGCTGGTGGGAAGAGTGAAAGACCAACCCCCCAATGGCTATCCGGGGTAGGCAGATGTTGCCTCTCCAAATCTGAGTCCTAGGAGTCAGGTCATCCCTGGGTTTGACTTGTTTTGTTATTAAAACTAAAGGTTTCAAAAGAATGTTGATTTTTCAACTCTTCGGGCATGTCTGTGATGACTTAAATGTATAACCACCATTCATAATTTTTTCCCAGCCAACCTTGTTTCTGTGACCTTCAGGAATCTTGCTATTCCCAGTAGAAAATGCTCAGAGCTAAATCAGCCCGGTATAATTTTGTCTTTACATTGAAAAAAAAAAAAAAAAAAAGTTTTTTCTCACTGTCCTTTACTTCCCCTTTACCTGACTGTTCCACCACCCAAGGAAGGAAGACCCTGAAACATCTATGCTTGGTTTCAAGCTCAAAGCAGATTTTATTTATTTATTTTTAGAACACATCGGTTAAATCTGTTCATCTTTTTTTGAGTTGAGGGACTGGAAGAAATCACACATCGTTTCTGATGTGATATACCCATGGGCGGTTTTGCATCCTACCCAAAGATAGCTCCACTTCATTTTAAGATGTTTTGCCTTCTATGGCAATCAAAATCAAACTTGCCTAAGTAGATGAGTGTGGGTTATGCAATTGCGAGCACCCAGGAGCAGTGCCGCTGGTCTTTGCCTCCCCCACGGATAAACTCCTCAGCCCTGGAGTGCTGCAATGCTCCCAGGGCAACCGAGCTCCCCAGGAGGCTCAGGCTCCAGGACGGCAGAAGGTAAAGGGCAGTCACCTCTGGGACACTATGGGCTTTGTCAAAGTTCAAATTGTCTCTCTAATTGGAGGCATTTTTTTTTCACTCCCACGTTTATCTCTACAGGGAGTAATGCCAAATGAGCTGGAAATCAGAGTCAGGGGACTAGCCGTGTTTCCTTATTAACGTCACCTAGTACTTCTGGGTCTCACTTTGCTTGCCTCTAAAATGGGACGAGAAGCTCTCAAAGGCGACTTCCAGCTGGAACTGTCTCATGCTTTTCTTCTCTCTGGGAAGATCCCAGGAGGCATACGTGTCCAGAAAGTTGCTTCCTCCTCTCCACACCTCCCTCATCCATCAAGTCCCCTGCTGGTTGTAATCTTGTTCTGCACCATGAACAGCAGCTCTGCTTGTGGCCCAGGACACTGGCGTCCCTTCTGCCGAAGCCGCTAGCCCTGGCCACCCAACAAACACCCTCCACTGGGTCCCATCAACAGTACACCTGAGGTAACACACTTGTAACCAGGACAAACTTTAGCTAAACCTTTGTCAGTGTTCATGGCCAATCTGATTGTGTCTATTATCATAAACTCCCTAGAGCAGTGGTTCTCAACCTGTGGGTCGCGACCGCTTTGGGGGTCGAACGACCCTGTCACAGGGTTCGCCTAAGACCATCGGAAAACACATATATAATTACGTATTGTTTCTGTGATTAATCACTATGCTTTAATTAGGTTCAATTTGTAACAATGAAAATACATCCTGCATATCACATATTTACATTACGATTCATGACAGTAGCAAAATTACAGTTATGAAGTAGCAACAAAAATAATTTTATGGTTGGGGGTCACCACAACATGAGGAACTGTATTAAAGGGTCACAGCATTAGGAAGGTTGAGAATCATTGCCCTAGAGTCTTATCAGTTTCCTCAAACTCCTGCTTACCTCTCGTCCTTAAATGAAATTTCATCTTTCTCCAACTTTATGCTTCCTTTGCAATCTTTTTAAAGTAAACCATCTTATTCATTCATGTAGAATTATTCAGGAACTTCTATTTCTGCGCTCAAAAAATTCTCGTTAAGTGAATAAGTGAATGCACAAATGCCTTGTTAGGTGATACAGGAGATTCAGAAACAAACAGGCTTAGGACAATGGTCCATCTATAGTGGTGGAAAGGATTAAACATGCAAAAACAGCTGGATTACAAGCAGTGTCGATATGCATGACATAGCAATACCACTTGTGAATACTGAAAGACCATAATGATTGGATACTAGTTGGGAACACTAGGATTTGAGAGATGGAAAGTCCCTGGATCAAGTCATTCCTGAAGTAACTCCTGCTTTCCGGACTATTCAGTTATCTAAAGTAGGGGAGTTTGTGTTTCTGTCATTTTATAGCAAAAAAAAGTCCTGATACTGGGATGAGGTAGCAAAGGAAATACAAGTATAAGGGAGGGATGGAAAACACCGCCTACCATTCCCAGTTCCCCCTCTCTCAGTGGTTGGAGCTGGCTCTACACTCTGATCCTAGGATCCGGTCCCCTTCCTCTTTCCCACTCACCCAGGCCATCATCCCTTCTGACTTATCCTGGGCCATCGGAACAACGCTCCCAGCCCTTCTCACATCATGGCAAACACAGAAAATGTCAGTCTTTGAAGGACACCTTGGGGGAAACTAAAGTATAAGAGTGGCTCTATGGGTCTTGGGGATAAAAAGTCAATTACATTTTCTTTATATTATAAAATTATATAAGAAAAAGTAAAATACAAATTCCCAGAAAAGATATAGCTTTGTAAGAAACTTCAAAATAAAATCTTTTCAAAATGTGAAATGAGAAACTTGAGCTTGCTTCCATGAACTTGCCCTTTTTTATATCAGATTTTCATGCTTCAAATGTGTCCTTAAATCCTGATAGAACATTTTAATGATAATCTCTTTTAATGCTTGGGAGTCACTATCAATAAGAAACCTTGTACATGTTAGGAATAAAAAATTAGGACCATTTTTTTTGCAACCTTTCAAAAATGTCAACAGTAGAAATTATAGAGAATTAAAAGTTTTCTTTTTCATTTCTATGTACAAATTTCTTGTGATATCTTGCTGACATCTCTTGTGATGAAGCAAATGGACGTCTAAGTCCAATAGGATTATTTTTACATCAATTATTTCCAAATAATGATGAAGCTCTAATGAGCACAATGCATGTTGTGCATTGCTAATGCAGTCTCCTTGTACCGAAAATGATTACCACCACAACAGTTCGTCAGCCATCATGAACATGAATATCTGACATGCATGAAGGCGGAGCCTTAGCCCTCAGCAGCCTCCCAGAAGCCCCCTTCCAAACAGCCACACTCGGGCCGTGTGCTCAGCAGCTCCAGGGGCAGCGTGTCTGGGCCGGGCAGTGTGCGCTCTGCGGTTGGCCTCAGCCGTCTCCGTGGTGGAGCACCTGATGCTGGTCCTTGTGCTTTCGCCTGCGGGAACCCAGAGCTGCTGCTTCTCATGAGTTCAGGGCATTGTCTCTCAGCTGGAGGCCACAGTCCAGGCCCCACCCGCTGAGAGGATCCCTGGCCACACAGCAGGGTGACTTGAAACAGTGGCTGGGAAGATCCCTGGACAGCTCAAAGGTGTGTCGTCACAGAGTGAACACGCCTGTGTCGTCATTACACTTGGAAATGTCAATTCATCTGTTGACACAGATTAAACCCCAAACTGCACCACCTCCATTCCCTCATATTTTCTCTTGTTTTTCCCTTGATTCCAGCCATTCCCATAGTGCTTCTGAAAGTCACTGACAAACCAAATTCGAGGTCCTTTTCTCAGTCCTTGGCTCTGTGACTCCCAGGAGCAGCCAAAACTATTCTCCGCTTCTTCCTTCAAGAAGCATCTCTCTCTTAGCTCCTGTGGGCTCTACCCTCATAGGCCTCTTCTTACTTCTTGGCCTTCCTTTCTTTACTAGTTATTTTTTCTTCCCATGCATGGAAACCCCTGACCCTCTTGTTTATTCTATACCTTCTACTCACCGTTTTACCATCACTGGTGTGTGGTCTGACTGTCTGAGCGTCAGTCCTAAATCCCTGCCTTCTCTTTGGACGGCTCCACCTGAATCTCCTGACAGCACCCCCAGCTCATCGTGCTGGGAAGCTCCTTCTTCAACCCAGCCTCAAACCAGCTGCTTATTTCTGTGAAGGGCACCACCATTCATTCCCTCACGGAGGCTCAAACCCTTGAAGGTACTTAGCTTTTTAACTGATTGTTGAATCTTGATAATTCTGCCTCCCGAATGCCTGTCACATCCATCTCCTGTATTTTTTAGATACCACCTTGTCCTAGCTTCTTTACTCTGACCTGGATTATCACAAGAACCTCCCAACTAGCCTATTATCTTAATTTTCTTCTTCTGCCACCTTAGACAAATTACAGTTTATTCTCGCAAAGAACTCCCTTGTTTAAAAGCTTTCAACAGCTCTTTGTTGTTAATTAAATTTAGCCTAACTTCTTAGGCAGACATTCACGATCTGTCCCCAGCTTAATTATGTAACCTTAGTTCACTTATAGATTCTAGACATATTTGTTGAATTCCTACACTTTGTGCCAGACTGGCCTAGATGCTGAAAATACAGCAATGAATGAAATCAAATTCTCAGTTCTCACAGAACTTACATTCTAGAAAAGAGAGCCAGACAACAGGCAAACAAATAAACGTATATGTTAGCGCATAAGCACTCGTAGAGAAATAAAGCAGGGTAAGCTCATATGTGGTGATGGGAGTGGCATTTTAGATGAGATGTTCAGGAAATCCTTTTCGATAAGGTTGCATTTGGCTGGAGACTTCAATGAAATGAGTGAGCCTTGTGGATGGATATCCAGGGGAAGAGCATTTCCAGAGAGAGAGAGGAGAAAGTTCAAAGTCCTTAAAGTGGGAACATGCTTGGCAGTTAGAGAAAGAGCAAAGGACCCAGTATGATGAGCAGAGTGAGTAAGGAGGAGATGAGATGGGACCAGAGGGGCTGCTGGGAGCCAGGTTAGGTAGGCCTTGTGGACGACAGTATGTATTTACGACTTAATTCTGAATGATGCAGAAGGCACTGGAAGGTTTGGAGTAGTTGAGTGACATGTTCTAAAATATATTACAGACAAGCTGTGTGGAAAATAGTTGGCGGAGGAGGGGAGTGAAAACTGGGATACCACTTAGGAGGCCATTGCCATATTCTAGGCAAGAGATGGGATGAGAGTGTGGGGAGACTGAGGAGCTGTCAGATTCTGGTTGTAGTCTGAAGGTAGTGCCAACAGCATTTGCTGATGGATTGGACATGAAGTGTCAGAGAAAGAAAAGAATCAAGGATGATTCTAAAGCAACTGGAAACAATGCAATTGCCATTAACTAAGCTCCATAAGAAGAGTGTGGGAAGGGAAGGGAGTCTACAGGAGGAGGAAAGTGCAGTTTTTAACGTATCAAGTTTGAGATGACAGACATCCAAGTGAAGATGTCAGGTTGTCAGCTGGATGTTTGAGTCTAGAATTCACAAGAAAAACCCAGGCTAGAAATAAATTTGGAAATTGTGTGTAGATGATATTAGTGCTCAGAGATCAGGAGAGACTGCTGAGAGAGAGTGCAGACAAGGCCAGTGGACTCACCCAGGCCACTACAACACGGAGAGGTTGAGAAGGTGAAGAGGGCTCAGCAAGAGCGACCAATAGGTAGAAGGAAAGAAAACTAAGAGACTGTAGTGGTCTGGAAGCCACGTGCAAAAAGGTTTCAACAAGGAGAGAGTAGCTTGTGATCTGTTTTAAAACAATCAGTTGTGTGTGTGTGTGTGTGTGTGTGTGTGTGTGTGTGTGTGTGTGTGTGTTTAGGAGAGTGGGGGATTAGTTGGTGTATAAATAAACAAGAACTACCACAGATTGATCACTGCTAAATCTGGGTAGACAGGAGTTCATGCTATCATTTTCCTTACTTTTGTGTGTTTGAAATTTCTCATTAAAAAGAGCGAAAACAAAAGCAAAGAATCAACAACAAAACACAGGGAATGAGAAACTTGTCAAATGCTGATGGTGCTGACAGATCAATTAGGAGAGTGGATCTGACCCTGTAGAGGGCACTGGTGGTAGTGACAAGAGCAATCTCAGCAGAGAGGAGCGCCAGCTGGCAGTGGGTCCAAGAGAGAATGAGAGGAAAGGGTGTGGCTTGAACACGTGAAATCATCCTCTTCTAGGAATTTTGCAGGAAAGGGGAAAGAGGAATGGGTCAGTAACCAGAAAACCAAATGGCCAAGGATGGTTGCTTGGTTGAAGAGGGAGTGATTACAGCCATATTTCCTACCACTGTCCTTCACACAGGCTCTAGACCAGTGATGGCGAACCTATGACACGCGTGTCAGAGGTGACACGCAAACTCATTTTTTTGGTTGATTTTTCTTTGTTAAATGGCATTTAAATATATAAAATAAATATCAAAAAATATAAGTCTTTGTTTTACTATGGTTGTAAATATCAAAAAATTTCTATATGTGACACAGCACCAGAGTTAAGTTAGGGTTTTTCAAAATGCTGACACGCCGAGCTCAAAAGGTTCGCCATCACTGCTCTACACCAACCCTCCAAGGCACCCTTCCCCAGGGTTTCTGTCCGCACCACCCCTTCCCCATCCAACCCACCACCCACCAAGGCCTAGGGCACTCCCCACCCCCTGCATCAGCCCAGCTGTATATGATGTCTCCAGGTGTGCAATTTCTACCTACATGCAGTTTTTTCAAGACATTTTTGTAGCAGAGTTTTGACTGTGGTGTGGCTTAATCGGGGTCTCTGTAGCCCTCATCTTCATTGTGTATCAGAGCACACTGTGTGTTTAAACTGTAGAGCAAAACTACGCAATGTTTCCCTGGCAGCTTTCAGGAGGGAAGCAGAACTTCTACAGAAACTGTACAGTTTCTTATTCCTTTAGATCCTGGAAAACAGCATTCTTTAGTAGCAACAAGAACATCATCTTTCACTTGCCTTCTCCACTTCACTAGTAAAGACATGGCCAGAAGCACCAACTCACACCAAGTATTTATTTTTAAAAGTAACAAAGGCCTCAGCAGTTATCAAAGGACTTCTCTAGAGCAACGTCAGAAACTGGGCGGGAGCAGGTGGGTAAGGGAGAAGCAGCCTTCTAGTTTAAGATGCGGCAAGCTCAGTGAAGCGGCGTTGAAAAATGAGACATGATTAGAAACACCTCTTGCCCCACACCTCCCTCAGTGTACCACAGGCACCACCTGCTTCCGATCCTTCTGTGAGACGTTTCCCTCTGATGTGCTCGTTTTCCGTGCAAAAGGCAAGGGGAGACTGGATGCTTCTAATCAGGATTAAATACAAATGCATCAGCGATGGCCTCTGAAGAAGTACGAACTGCGATTGGTACTTCAAGTATGATGAGGCTACAACTGAGGGAGACAACAGCAAACACATCTGGACTGAGTCTCGACAGCACGTACAAAAGGGCATTTAAACTTACTGCCCTAATGACGACCGAGTGCCCACCATTGTCAAACCCCGTGCTCTGGGTCACAGAGATGACACAGTCCCTTGTCTGGAGGGGAAACTGGGGGAGACCATCACAAGACAGCGGGGGATTTAGGAGGGGGGTCTATGATAGGAAGGCCCCCTTGATCCTGAGATGAAAGGAGGTTGAGGGTTTCTGGGTATAGAGAGTAAGCATTTTGGAAAATCAAGGAGTCACACAGCTGTATCACAAAGCAGACATGAGATCGACATCTGCACATACAGGCTGAGGCCTTTAAAAAAAAATATGTTTCCATTGATTTTAGAGAGAGAGGAAGGAAGGAGAGAGGGAAGGAGGGAGAGTGGGAAACCTTGATTGGTCACCTGCATGCACCCCTACCAGGGACTGAACCCGCAACCTGGCCATGTGCCCCAACCAGGGATCGAAGTGGCGACCTTTCAGTGCAAGGGACACCACTCAACCAACTGAGCCACCTGACCAGGGCTCGAAGGGCCTCGGCTGTCATGGGCCAGGACCTCTCCCTGGGGAGGAAGGCAGGAGCAGGTTTGCAGTGTTAAAGGATCATTGGGTGGCAGGGTCTAAGGCAGCGGTTCTCAACCTGTGGGTCGCGACCCCTTTGGGGGTTGAACGACCCTTTCACAGGGGTCACCTAAGACCATCGGAAAACACATATATAATTATATATTGTTTTTGTAATTATATATTACATAATGATATTTCATGCTATCATTTATATATGTAATATATAATTACACATTTTGTAATTATATATTACATAATGATATTTCATGCTATCATTTATATATGTAATATATAATTACACATTTTGTAATTATATATTACTATGCTTTATGTTCAATTTGTAACAATGAAATTGAGGGTCACCACAACACGAGGAACTGTATTAAAGGGTCGTGGCATTAGGAAGGTTGAGAACCACTGGTCTAAGGGAAAAACAGTCTGTCTGCCAACCTCAAAGTTATGAAGACTAGTGACTCTCTCGGTGTGATGTGTTGTCAAATTCTGTTTTTCTGTGTTGTATTTGGCTATGCGTATTTTGGTACCTCGCACAGCTGAGGGTTTCATTCTATTTGGGTAGCTTTAAACATTCAGATCATTTCATTTTTCACCTACACACCTTCTATCACAAGAGCACAATGTGATCACGTTCTGTGAGGTAATCTTACTGTGGTCACCTCTGGCTATAAATGTGACCTGCAGCTATGGGACCAGGGCGGCTTCTTCCCTGAGGGTCTTCCTGCCCTGCCCCACTTGCAAACCACTGCCTGGAATTTCAGCTACGCAATGATCCCCAACGCTGGCCCATGACAACGTTTCTACCAGTTTGGGGGGAAATGTAGCTGCAAAGGACAGTGTAGCAAGTCTTTCTTAAACCAAAATTTGTTCTGTGTAAAGGTGTGTCCTTCTAAATTACGCCCTCCTTCCATTTTGGTGTTAAGATTCCCTTTATTTTATGAAATGATGGCAACGGAATTTTTGGTAAATATTCTTTAACAGAATAGCAAAACAGCTGCAATCCCAGATCTGTGCACTGATTTTTGGAAATGTGAACTCTCTGAACACCCTCCCACGAGTGCCCACCACCACCTCCCTCCACCACCACCTCCCTCACTGTGCACAGTGGTCACCTGACACCAGAGTCCAGTCAGCGGAGGGCACATCCGGTTCACCAAGACTGACACTGCCTGCCAGAGCGGACAGCTAACTATGCAACAACCACGACAATGTTGGCCCAGTGTATAATTTTATCACTTATTTCATCCTAATTACATCTTTGGAATTTAGCATGAAAATTTTACATTTTTCATGGCCTCCACATCATTCAGATTTAAATATTGTTAAGAAGGTAGTTAGGTAAGGTCCTAAAAATGTAGTTACCTCCCGCTTCCCAACTTTATCTCCTTATTTGGGAGAGAGGCGTTAGATGCCTATTACCCAAGAAACAACTCCAATAGGCAGGAACCCTGGCCTGAAAGATCCTCACGCAGGGGCTGGAAGGAGCCTTTAGGAGAGTCCTGTGCGATTCATCAGGTGCTGGAGGCAGGAAGACCTGTGCTTGTGTCTCGTGCACAACTTACTAGCTGTTGCCTTAGGTTATGTAACCCTCTGAATCTCAGGTTCCTCAACTACAAAATGAGGTTTATAACGGTACCTACCTGCACAGAGTGGCTGTATTTAGGGTAGTCTTGGGGCTTGGTAAATATTCAATAACGGCAATATTGCTTTAATCGGGAATATAGGCACTTAAAAAGCACTGTCTTTTACACAATCATGTTAGACCTGAAAAGGCTCTTTTGGATCATCTGGCCCAATCCTGGAGTCCTGTAGCTGGGGGAGGGGGAAACGAGGTCTGGAGAGAACACAGAACCGATGCGAGTCACAGCCTAGACCTGGGCTCTGGGTCTAGCCCAGGGTTTTCTCCACCACGTTCATTTTCTCCACCTGAAAGTATTTGGTCCTTGACTTTCCAGGTTTTTTGGCCAGAAAGAACTATATATGTGGTTCAAAATAGTGGCATCATTTAAACATTTAAAAAATGACAAATTCGATACTATAAAAATGCATAGTCAACAATACAAATTGGTAGGTCATTACTTCATCATTTTAGAATATTCATTGCTGAGTATTCCGAAAGAATTAAATGCATTAAAAAATAATGTAACAGAATATCTACCATATAACAGAGTGCTAAAATAAGGTGGATGAACAGATTATACTTAAAACCACATAAAGATGAGTTTTCCCACACTCCAAAAACAAAAGGTGCAAACTATATCCCCCAATGCCATTCAAATTTCTTGGTCTCTCAGAAAGAAAAATAGAGGATTTTCCAAGTCTTATGCTAATTTTTAGAATGTGACACAACCACATAGATTATGTTGGGTCTGGCTGACAGCAGCAGAATCTGATGCCAGTAATAGAAGGGGCATAAAAGCATCAGTTAAATAAAAAGATACGAAGACATCATCACAAGTAACACAAAATAGATACACTTTCTGTTATTTTAAGTCAGTAGTTTTATTACAATTCACACTGACACACATCAGAGAAGGAATGTCCTGACATTTTCTGAGCATTTCACAGAAAGCAAACGTAACCATCCAGGTAGTCGAGTCATCCACATCTTTCCAAACACAATGCAAAAGCTTTTATATGTGATAACTCAGAAAAGCAAAATTTTCTTATTCTTATCTACAAAACTTCAGTGTCAAAAATGGGTATTGTGAAGTGGGCTGAGAAGGGAAGTGTTTGCCTCGTGATGTTCTAAATCCTGGCTCCAGGTCCCACCACTCCCCTCCACGCTGACTTTCTAGATGACTCTTTATGATACTGCAGGTGGTAGTGTGTTCAGGGGCCACATGGGTTTACGTATAAGGCCAACTATTACACTTCACTATCATTGAAAAGAAAGGAAAGACTAAGGGAGTTAACTGCTAGAAAATGCACAAAGGCAAGGAGAAAATATCTGGGTGTATTAAAAATGAGATGCTCTTTTCACATAACTCATTTAAAAGGTTACAATTACCATAAACATTTAACTCCATTAAAGATCACTGGCAAAAGCTTGCTCTTACATCAGCAGAAGGGCTCTGCATTTACCCAGGCTCGGGAAAAAGCAACATATGATGTGAAAAGTCACTAATCCTGGTGAAGGAGCCATCGACTATTTGGAGTTGCATAGGCGATTTTTAGATCCGTTTTGTAGAAGACACTATGGAACCTTGACAAATTTCCATCTTTCTAGTCATGTGACAGTTGGGTGTTTTAATCCCTTCAGCGCCCAAACATACAAGAGCATACCTAAAGTGATATTTCGGATAAATTCACTATACATTACATAACTCGGGGACAACAAAGGAGAGCACCTGAGCATGACGCTACTACTTCATACAGAAAAGCACTGCAGAGAAAACTTTGTTTAAAAACATCTAAACCCAGGTGAATGTAAATACATTTTTGGTTAACCTGTGCTATCACATATACAAATCCTGTCTACTAGGTCAGTCATTTGGATTTTCATTTCTGACTGCATTAGTAGAAGAATATACACTGCTGCATATACTCACATATATATATACATGCAGAGACATGTATAAAATTCAGGTCATGAAAAAAATTTAAAATACACATACTTAAAACCTGTATCTCTAAAAATAAATACATTAGCCTCTAACCGGCTAATTCTCAGTTCCTTCACAAACCAATCAGAACATGGTTTCTCAACAATGGCAGATGACCAATTAGCTGCTCTTTAAATCCATTATCTACCAGTAAACGTGTTAAAATTCAGACATACAACAGAAATAACATTCCCAGAGGAAAATGTACATAGAATCCTGGCTTTGACAAGATATGTCTTGGCTTCCTTGATGTTTAGTTCCTACAGGTGCCTGCTCTGTGCCTCTGCGTTACATGGCAGTGGGAGAGGACTTGTGGTAACAGCACGCTCCCTTCTCCACTCAAACCACTTCCTAACCATGGGAGTCAGCTGGCATTTCTTTTGCTGTTCTGTTCGAGGGAACTCACACAGCATTGCTTGTGTTTGATATCACTCCTATAATCACAGTGAGTTTTTTGTGTTCACGTAATTTACAATGTGCTGATACCACTGAGGTAAAGCAGGAGCCCTGGCGTTTAAAAAAATGTCTCCCAGGGAACAACAGGTAAAGGGTCTGGAGGTGTAGACCTAGGTTCTATGAAGAGGCTCAAAGCCACCGCCAGAATGGACACACTGGCGATCTGACACTGTAGCTCAAACCACAGAGGCAAATGCAGAGAGATACTCAGTGCTCTTCCTTAGAGAGAATGCAGTTCACAGAACGGAGCTTTCCTTTTTCCTTCTACATGTCCACAAACAATTCTTAAAATGATAAAGCCAGACCACGTTGTTTAATGTATGCATTACTTAACAACCTTGTCATTTGTTTTTGAATACAAGAATGTCAGATATGGAGAAAATCCATGATAAAGGATAGGAAGAATGTTTAATGCCACTGCCTAAATTTTTTAAAAGGAAAATTTACCATAGCTGAAATACAACTTCTAAAAAATACAGTGTTCTAGGCGCTCATAGTTCCAGATTGATAACTTTATAAGTTAAAGGTAGAAGTTATCCATATATAAACAAGGCCTCTTTTTCATTGATTTCAATCTTGTTCAAACCTTTGGATATTTCAATCTTCAGATTCCACAAGGTAAGGCTGGGTTTATAAAATATAAATAAAATGTTTAAATCCATGATGTATTTATTGTAGCACTAAGAAAACAAATGAGTCAAATATTTACAGCCTGGCTACAATACTTTTCTTTAAAAAAAAAAAAATTCAGATGTGTATCAACATCAAGCCACATTGTTTGTTGAATTTCTCTGGCTGCAAATGGGGCGACAGCATTTTTCCTCATTCATCTCTCCTCTCAATCCTGAAGTCAGAGGCAGGAATTAGGTCGAAGGGCGCGGTCTTTTGGGAGGTGGTGGAGGCATGAGCTCCGTGTCAGGATCCAAATGATGCTTTCGTTTCTGTCCCTGAGAAGCTGCACATCTGTCAATGAACTCAAACAGAATCTCCTTGGTGACAGGGTTTGAGATGCTGTTGCACACAGCTGTGGACAAAGGGAGACACATCTCATGTGAGGGTTAATTAAGGCAGTGGAGTCACCACAGGGAGATGAGAAAGGGACAGGTTTCCCTCCCATTATGCTAAACACCTCCACTTTACTGACTTGAGTGGCATGCTTCGGATTAAACTATTCTCCTCCCTCTCCCACCCTCCAAAAGAGTTTTTCCAGTAGCTATTCATTACTATACTATTAATTTTAAACCAAAACTTTAAGTACTTGGGTTATAAGCATGTATTCACTATAGTTTTCTGTCCCCCCACATAGTTCTTACAGGATTTTAACCTAGCATAGTGCATCACATTATAGACCATACTCAACTAAAATTTCTACAAAAATATGTGCTACAGTCCACTCTTTCTCAGAAAACAGTCCACACTGAGAAGTATATAGCTCAGCATCAGCCACCATTCCCACTGAATGGGCAGGTTTCATTGTAGCTGGTAGGTAATATTATTTTAATAACTTGTTTGAAGTAAAATTACTAATTTAAAAAAGCAAATTTTCTTATGTGATCAAAATTTAGTACCAGTCCTTTTAATTGTATTTACCAATTTGGTTTTTTTGGGGGGAAAGATACTGGCTTAATTATTCCAATTTTCAGAATTAAGTCATCTTGTTTGAACTTATCTGCTAGTTCCAGCAAGAACCTTTAAATGTATAAACAGTAACTTTTAAGCTGAAAAACTCTAACTGGCAATTTCTATATTTTCAAATAAGCTTATCGTTAATCATCACCACCACTGACTGAGCACTCTAGAAGTACTCGATTCTACTGACCTTTAATCTTGGTTTTTATATTTTTTCCCAACTCCACTAAAAATGCAATACAGGGCAACAACGGCCACTACTAGTTTACCTTATGAAGTTGTGTTGTTGCCCATGACAGAAACTCACTATTCTTAATTCCCAAAGCATTCATATTGTACCCAAGGAACATTCTAAATGATAGCAGAGCAGGTGCAGTGGTTGCCAACCAGTTGGTGACCGCTGGTTTAGGGTGTTGTTTTTTTAGCAGCTTTCATTTACTTTGTTCTCCATTGTTTGTAGAGCTATTTTAGGAGCTGGAAATTACATTTCCCCCTGCTAATTTAGTCTTTTACCATCTGGTAAACAATGGTTATAGTTTTGAATAGAACTGAAATTATCATGACTCTTGTTGTTGTTGTTCAATAAATTCAACTTGTATACAGCCCATTATCCTGCCCTTTAAACTTCCCTCTTGGACACACGGCACAAACCCACAAGTCTATCTAAAGAGGAGAACCTACAAACCAACCAGAGCCGACCAGGGGGTAGACCTGGCACAACCTGATCCCAGCGAGCAAGGACGGGATCCAATGACTCTGCCCATCAAGAACAAGAGAGACAGTGCATTTTGTTGGTAATGTAACAAGCATTGGTAGGTTGCCACACTCACCCATGGCAGTGTTGTAGGCATTAGGAAAACTTTTGTCTGTTCTCTGTCTCATGAAGACCCAGCTGTTGTTCTCAAATTTGCATTCTATAATT
The DNA here is from genome assembly GCF_028538775.1 of Myotis yumanensis. Classification (NCBI taxonomy): domain Eukaryota; kingdom Metazoa; phylum Chordata; class Mammalia; order Chiroptera; family Vespertilionidae; genus Myotis; species Myotis yumanensis. Next base: position 52,529,660 of record NW_027223757.1, on the reverse strand, counting down.
TTGTTGTCATACTGTTTTAGGTCTTTTGTCACCTGTTTTAAAAGAGAATTGAGGATAATATTTAAAACGTTTGAAAGAATTTTAGCTTCCACTATGTGACAGACACATTAGGAAATGCCAAAAACATCTCAGGAACTCTCCATACAGACCTCTTCGTCATCTGGGATGTCTAACCAAACCTAAGGCTATGGTACATACTCCCTTGTATATGCTCATTAATGCGACATTTTATAAATAATTGTGAAAAACAGCTGTCAATATATAGTAATTAAAGGAAGCTAAGCAAAAACCAGCCTCTTTGGGGCCAAAGGCAAATGTGTTACCATAGGAATCAATGTCTTCAATATTGTCTGTGTCCCTATGGCTTTCAGAAATTGAATCTGTTGCTTACATTTCATCAACTTTCAAAAAGGTCTTACCATCTAAATTCCTATGTCAAAACCTAAAAAATGTCATTTAAAAGAAAAAGTTACACATAAAAAGTAACATTGGAATCACATTCAGGCAATGTGCATCCTAAATATCTTGCTTTTCAGGCAGTGATAATTAACCAAAAATCTAATCTTTAGGCTATTTATTACCCTTTCCAAACTAGTATGAGGTTAGAGATGAAGCTACTTTTGATTTTACTTGGTAGATTTTTTGGCTACTTTACCTCAGATGATTAAATATGGATTACAACTTATTCCATCAAAGCTAACAAGTATCCATGGTAACTATAAAACCTTTTAAAAGATATTTCATCAGACTGTGAGGATGGTTTTCATAAATAGGAACCTAAGCTTATCTTTGCAGTTTTCAAATCAAATGCCAGTCATGGTAATATTTTAATTCTGTCCTCATCTTTCCCAGCTAACAACTTTTTCTCACAATATGGTAGATTGCAATCATTTAACTTCATTAGCATTATTTGAAATGCTCTCATTTTTCTACCCACATATTCACTACCACCTAGGAATATGAAGGGAAGCAAATTTAAAAGATGCTTTCAATTCACAGATTAGGCAGTGCATGTCTTCATAAAAGCTTTCAAATTGTATTCTTCTTCCCTTAATGAGTATTACACTTGATTGGACTATTTGCATTTTCAACAAATCCAACAGGTCTAGTACATTCAGTGGCTCTGGAACCAGACCTGCCCAAAACAGTGATATTCCACTTAACAAACTTGCTAAATTAATTCTCAAACATTCATTGTTCTAGTCTTAATTCTCCCCTGGTCCTTCGTAGGAATCCATCTCTTTTAATTTGATACATTATCTATATTCAAGTATTAGGCAACTAATTCAGTGAGGAAACCCAGTTATGTTGAACCATATGTAGGATCAAACAGAAATAAGTTTCTAAACCTTTCACAGTTTCCATTTTCTAATTTCTAAAATGGACAAAGGAATTCCTAATTTACTGAGATTCTGGAAAAATAATAAGTGAAAGTGCCTGGCACATAGTAGCCAACTGGTAAACTTCATAATTGAATATAAAATTGGGAAGTGAAACATTGCTTATTTTAAAAAACTACCTTACAAGGAAATTCATGAAAGAAACCAGGATAACATGGAGAAGTACACTTTGGAAACAGCTGTCAAGAAAACTGTACCATATGCATTCTATAAGAATGGTTTACTACCCACAATATGCAGTCTGTACTTTTACTGACTAGCAATTGTAGTCAGTCTTTATCATTTGGCTAATCATTCTTGTGTTCCTGGTTTCAGAATTGCTATAAATTATGTGTTGCTCAATCCGACTACAGCAATTAAGCACTATTATTAAGTGTCTGTGTATGTACTTGGGCATGCAGTAACAATCCGGAAAACAGAGCTTTTCAGAAAACACATAAACCTCCACTACACTAACCTAACCTTATTTCCATGTTCAAGAACAGCACATTGTCCTTCATGATCACACCAGTTATATTGCCAAGACATACACACTGCAAGGTACTCAATTGGTCAGGTGGTAAAATATATTTAACTGGTAAAAATAATATCTCCCATAGGTGCACAAATTAAGCCAGTTTTCACTAATGGTCAGATCAAGACAATAATTGGCATACAGAGGAGGAGCTTAACTTTACTATCCAAATTCTAATTTGTTACTATGACAATCATCATCCTCAGCCTATTACATATTATTATTTACTAAAACAGGACTCCATTAGGACTTCTATAATAAACTCTGGTTATCCTAGTCTGAGTTAGTAAGAAATTGGAAATAATAAGAATAAAATATTTATAAATCAGGATTTCACATCTGTACCTATAATCACATTTAACTAATTATATTTTATTGTTTTAAAAAAGAAGAGCAATAGACAGTGTACTTTATATTGAAATATTTTTTCATGTGCCCATTTTATTGAGTACCACACTCTTAATACTATTTGAATCTACCAATAACCTGGGGTTAATAGACAGTCAGATGAAAGTGAATCTAATACCTCTGAAGATTTTAAATTAGCAGCCCAATGATAATACCTAGAATGCAGGGTCTAAGGCAGGTAGAATCACAGTTGCTCCACTCTGCACTGTTTTACAGAATACTTTTTGTAGTCTAGGTGGCTGGGCACACTACCAAGTCACAAAAGGCAAACTATCAATGTTGGCTAAACTGACCTGTGTGGATCCTGAGAAAGAAAACACCTACTAAAAAGGGCTCCCGGTAGCTAGATAACTGGGCTGAAATAAAAATTAATAAATAAATAAAAACCTCCAGCGTACTAGCCATTTCTACACAGGGGCCTTTCATGCAAACTGCACTTTAGGGAGAAGCCTGCACTGAACTGCCCACCTGCACTGTGTTTCTGCCACCTGATTCAGCCCTTATAAAGGAGTTCCTGGAATCCTTTTTCAACCAATAAGACTGAGGCTTTTGCCATCCATCAAAGCTGCACAACTCCCACCAGCTTCTTCACTGACCAATTAGAGTGCCTCCTTTCTGACCAATCAAACTGTGAGAATTTGGAGAACTCATTTGCATGAGGACAGACCAATCAGGGACCAGGGTTGGGGACTTCAGTGTATGTATGTCAGCTCCCCGTTGGCTCTGGGAGCATACTTTCCCTTTCCCTCCAGCATTTCCCTGGCTGGAGCTGAAACACCAAAGATGTCTCACTGAAGCAGGGCAGAGCAGACTAGCATCGAGCAGAGTAGAGCTGTCTAGCTCAGTGATTTTTAGTCATTTTCATCTCATGACACATATAAACTACTAAAATTCTGTGGCACACCAAAAAAAAAAAAATGTATTTTTTTTGCCAATCTGACAAAAACAATAGGTATAATTTTGATCGTGTTGGCCGTTGCCTTTTTTTAAATTTGATAATCTAAGGGAAAAGAGGTCAGTGCCCCTGACTAAACAGTCAGGTATTACATGTTTTAAAAATTCCTGGGGCACACAAGTTGAAAATTGCCAGTTTAGCTAGAGAGGGGCCTAGCCCCAGGGTTATCTCACATGTATCACAATTGATCTGCTCGCACTGAATAAAGTTTCCTTCTTCACTGCACCCCAAACTGGGGATTCTTGTTGGTGCTGAATTGATGCCAACAACCATGGGTTGGCACCTGCACAGAGCAGGCAAAGACACGTTGCTATTTCTAGTGGGACAGAAGCCTCTAGAACTTACTGACCTTGCTCTGTGCCAGCTGTTTTCTTATCAAGAGCTCATCCTTCTTTTAGAGAAACTGCACAGAGGCTTGAGGGGAGGGAGATTTCTCTGAACTAATTTGCTCTGGAGACACTTTAAAATAATAAAAATCCTTAGAATTGGAAAGGCACCAGTGAGTTGTGGTTTTTTTTTTTTTTACTTTCAATTTTGAAATAATTTTAGAGTCACAGAAAAGTTGTCAAGGTAGTATAGAGTTCCAGTATTTCAGTCACACCTAATGTTCATATTTTACAACACTATTAACTAAACTACAGATTTTATTCGGACTTCATCAGTTTGTCCATTAATGCCTTTACTTGTTCAAGAATCCAGCCCAAGAAACCTCATTGCATTTAAGTGTCATGTCTCCATGTTCTCTTCTAATCTGTGATAGTTTTTCAGACTGTCCTTGACACTCTAGGAGAGTACTAGTCAGATATTTGTAGGATGTTCCTCAGTTCGAGGTTTTCTGATGATTAGACTGAGGTTATGGATTTTGGAAGAAAATGCAAGAGAGGTGAAGTGCCCTTCTCATTGCATAATATCTGGGGGTATAGGGATCAACATTGTTTATTACTGGTGATGTTTATCCTGATCACTTTGTTAAGATGGTATCTGCCAGGTTTCTCTACTGTAAAGTGACTATTTTTCTCCCTTCCACACTCTATTGGTTAATTACTAGTCACCATGCCCAGCCCCACTCAACAAAAAGGGAAGTAAGCCCCACCTCCTGGAAGGAAGGGTATCAAAGACTATGTGGACATTTGCTAAAACTACCACAGAAATTAATAAGTTTCTCTAGAGCTATTTTAAGGCTATACAAATATCCTGTTTCTCCTTAAAGTTTCACTCATTAATTTGAGCATTCATCCGTGAATCCTGCCTACAGCAGTCTTTACTGTGGTATCCTAATGGAATATTCTCCTTTATCCATTCCTTATACATTTATTACCTAGACTTTCTGTAAGGAAGACCTATCTCTTCTCCCTCATTTATCTGCTTATCTATGTCATTACTGACTCATAGATATTTATTTTATTCTTTGGTTTATAATTAAATACTACTGTCATTTATTTTGTTGCTCAAATTGTTCCAGTTTTGGCCCTGGCTACTCTCTCAGGTTGACTCCTGTGTCCTTTTAACTTGCTTCCACTTTCACTTACAAAATAAATATGTTTTTGGCATTTCCTTTCTGTCAACACAAGATATTACTCCAGGCTCATCTGGTGTTTTCTCTGCTCCCAGGTCTAGAGTCAGGCCTGGGGCCCTCTACCAGAATTTTATAGTCCACTACGAAACAGTCCACTACAAAAGTATTGCCACTACTTGTTTTAATCAGAATTTAAAATTATTTTTGAGAGAAAGAGAGGGAGGGAGAAAGAGAAGGAATGAAAGTGAGAATGAGAAGAGAGAGAGATGGGGGGGAATGACAATGAAACATATTATAGATATGATATGTTTGTACTTAGAGGTTTCCAACTCATCTTCTGTGAACTGCTCTCTGGAGCTAAGTTACATTGGCCATTTCTTTCTTTTCTGAAGTTATCATTTTTCATTTTGATAATTCAAGTTCTACCTCTATAGTGTGACAGGAAGTATATTTTTTAAATGTATCTTGATTAGATGAACTCAAACAAAACTCTTATTTTTATGTAAATAACTTCAATTTCTAGTACTAACGAAGGCAGAGAAAATAAAAGAAGTGAGTCAGAAATAAAATGGAATTATATGTTTTCCTTATGGTATAAGACTAATACAAACAAATTAAATCTGAATTATTAGACAAATAATCTTTTACAAAATTAGGGCCATGATGTATTATGTTTAGAAAGTGTATCCATTTACTGGAAAAAGTAGAACATTTGACTAGTTGCCCTTTAAAAATATGCCAGACTCGATCTACCACTTAAAACACAAGTCCCTCCGCTAAAATATAGTTATAGTTACGTTTGTGCCTCTATAATGAAAAACTACTGTGTAAACAACACACCTTGCATTTGCTAAGTTAGAAACACAGCAGCAGGGAGTCTCTACCTCTTATATGAAGGGGGTCTTCAAGCAAGTGTTCAACTAATGAAAATAGCCAATAAAAAGAAAGCAGCTAAAACTCTGTCTTTTTTAAATCCTAAAAATAAGTCATAACTTCTGGATATGAAACTTCGAGTAAGCTACAAGTTATTACCTTCTAATAAAATCAGTTAGTCATAGTTATTCAAAATATAATAAATCTTCATATAAAATAAGTGGACAGCCCTGGCCGATGTGGCTCAGTTGGTTGGGCATTGTCCTGTGCACTGAAAAGTTGCTAGTTCGATTTCCGTCAGGGCACATGCCTGGGTTTGGGGCTCGATCCCTGGTGGAGGGTGTGCGGGAGACAGCCGATTGATGTTTCGCTTTCACACCAATGTTTCTTTCTCTCTCCTCCTCTTCCTTCCTCTCTCTCTAAAAATCAATGACAAAATATTTTTTAAATACTATATAATAAAGAGCTAATATGCCAATTAGACCAAACAGGAGAGCAACCATCCGGACGAAGCCAGGGCTGCGAGGGCTGGCTGAAGCTGCAAGGGTCGAGCCTCCTGCATGAATTTCGTGTATTGGGCCTCTAGTAGACAGATAAAACAATACGTTAGTAGTGGTTATTAGCGGATGATGGAATTAGGAATGACTTATTTTCTTCTTTGTATTTTGCTGTATTTTCTAAACTTCCAAAAGTATAATATTTAATGTTAAATTTTTTAATAAAAAAATATTCCTAAGATAAATCATTTCAATAAAAATAATAAGCATAAGGTTGGCTTTTTTCCTCCTTTTTTATTAAATTTATTGGGGGGATATTGGTTAATATGATCATATAGGTTTCAGGTGTGGGTTTCTATGTTACAAGATCTGTATATTGCACCAGGTGCCCACCATCCAAAGTCAATCTTCTCTAATCACCATGTATTAGGACCTGCCTTTAGCCCCTACCCCCTTCCCTCTAGCAACCATTACACTGCGTTTGTCTTTTAATATCCTATATAATAAAGAGCTAATATGCTAATTAGACCAGATGGCGGAAGGACCAGTGAGCAGAGGTCGGGATCGCGGGGCCGCAAGGCAGCTGGAGCCGTGAGGGCCGAGGCAGCTGGGGCTGTGAAGACCTACTCTTGCACGAATTTCGTGCATCGGGCCTCTAGTAGAGGTATAAAACAATAAGAAGAGATGAACATTTAAATAGAAAACAAAAAAGTCTTGGGAAAAGGGTCTAAGTCCACAGTTCACAAACTGTGCAATGAGAATGCAGGGTGCTGCAACAAACTCACAGAGGCACTGTGGGGTATTTTAAATTTTTAGAGAAAGATGTGTTGGACACCATGCAAACTACTAGCTGAAGATAGTTCACAGTTTTCATGTGAGATTCCTTTAGATGGCACTATATCTTTACAAAGCTGAGTGTTTGGCATTTATTGTGATAAAAACCAAGTATCACAAAAGTCAGTGTGGAACAGTAAATGAGACTGGTGGTGTAGGATCTGATCCCAAGGTTTGAGAAGTTATGCAGTCCTTCACATGTGCTAAATAGTTAGGACATAAACACAAGCTGATTGGATCTATCCACTTCATAAATGGCACCTGTTAGGTATTTCTTGTGGTTTGAGGTGCTGTGTATGAGGCAAAATCAAGAAAGTTTGACAACCTCTGATCTAAATTCTCTTCATTCATCCTTTCCCAGATCCTAGTCTCTAAACTCACACATAGCCTTCTAGCACTTAGTAGAAACCAAACAGAGTAGTAAAAAACCCTGCTTTAAGGTACAGAAAATAGAACTAGTACAGAATGAGAACTTCAAGCTAATTTCATTAGTTTGATTTAGATCACTAAAATATGTGCCCCTCATTGATCTCCCCATTATCAGTACAGTACCCAGTCCAGGGTAGATCCTCAGGGAGAGTGTTTACTGAATTCAAGAGAATCATGAGCCTCTGGTTTAAGTAAAGTAAGCTAGCACTAGCTCTAGCCTTACTCTACCTCCTTCCTTCTTTCCACTCCTCTCCTACCCCCTCCACCCCCCAAACAAAACAAAAAAAGGTTTAAATATCTTAAATATTCTCAATTTGTCATTTGAATAAACACAATGCACTTGTACTCTCTATTTCTGGTGCCTAAGGTGGAGGTGATGCCATGACCACTCTTTGCTATCATGGTATTAAAGGCAGCATATCCCCTTTGGCAGTGAAGAACAAGTAGAGGAAAGGGAAAGATAAAGGAGGATTTCGTGTCCTCATCCCTTTATTGGTCAGGCAATATCAACCATGTCTAGAACTGTATGATTCATCTTTATATATGTAAATATTAACAGCTTACTTATTGAGCACTTAGTATGTGCAAAGCATTATAAATACGTGATCGACACACATATAATCTCATTTAATTTGTACCACAACCTTATGAGGTAGGAATTATATTGCTGCCCTTCGAAAGGCATGGAGACTAAAAGCTTAAAGTAGTTAAATATCTAACTGAGAGTCACAGACCTAAAAAATGAAAACAGACAAGTCTCAAATATAGGTCTTCCTGTCCAATGTCAAAATGCCATTTTATATCCCACTAGCTATTACAGAGCCTGGCACTCTGTGGACAATAAATACAGAATCAAACAAACAGGGTTATTTTCCTATCCAGATTTTGTCTGATATTGGGTACAGAAACTTCTGCACATATAAGCTTAAAAACAGTCATGTGAAAACACAAGACATTGGACCTAACTCAGCCACCATACTAAGCTGTAAAACTATCCTTCCTGCCATGTGATAAATACTGAGCAGCCATGTGCCAGGCCCAGGTTTGCAGACTGGTGATACAGACATAGTCCCTACTCTTTAAATGCATAGTCTAGGAATTAGTAAATAATTACAAATTATGATAAAGGCTATGAAAAATAGGCTATATAATAGAGACTGCTGCAGGGGGAAAGATACTTGATTTTAAGTGGAGTAGTCTTGAGGAGATGATATTAAGGTTGAGATTTACAGGATGATAAGAAGCCAGTTTATAGGAAGAATGAAGGTAGGGAGAAAGAAGGGAGGAAGAGGCGGAGGGAAATAAGTAGGAGTGAGTGGAGGGATACACACACTTCAAGAAGTGATTAACAGGATGTCTGAAAGCCTGAGGTGAAACCGTTCTTAAGATATTAAAGAAACAAAAAATAATATTCTGTAGAAGCCTTTGAAAGGGGTCCCACATAAGCCTCACTCATTCTCAAACTATCTTATACCCTTTTATATCACACTAGGGGCCTGGTGCACAAAATTTGTGCACAGGCAAGGTCCCTAGGCCTGGCTGGCAATCAGGGCCGATCGGGACCTTTTGGCTGTGGGCCAGGGCCTCGCTTCCCTGGCTGCTGGCTGCTGGCCGGGGCCTTCCTTCGTTCTGCGCCACTCCCTGGTGGTCAGCGCATGTCATAGCGAGCGATTGAACTATCGGTCTCCTGATCAAACTCCCAAGGGGACACTTTGCATATTAGCCTTTTATATATATAGATGTATAGAGTCTAGCTGCCTATATGTCATCTTTATTTGAATGTCTCATAGACTTCTCAAGCCCAACATGTTCAAAACTCAACTTCCCATCTTTCCCCCAAATCTATTTCTTCTCTTGTCTTCTCTACCTTAATAAATGGTAGCTCCACTCACTCAGCTTCTCATGATAAAAACTTTGGTGTTTGGCTGATCCCTTTCCCTTTTATTTTTCCTCATATTCAATCCATTACACGAGCCTACCAATTCAACCTCCAAAATTTATTCTGCATGTGTCTATATGTCCCCTCTCATACTGCCATTATCATAGTCCAAGCCATCACTGTCTCTCTAACTCCTGCAACAGCTTCCACATGAGTCTCTTCTACATTTTCCCATCCTGTCCATTCAAATTGTAGGCTTCTGTGAATCAAAAACCTGTGTTCTCCTTTTTCCTAAGAATCCAGGCTCTAAGTTGAAAAAATATAAAAGGAGGCAAAAGCAGACTACACTTGTGGATGCTTTTACTTCTTGTGTAATAAACTGTAATTAAGGAATTACTTCCATGGATTGCATTCCACTTGGGAGTCGGTGGGTGGAAGATGAAGTGATATGTGATAGGTGAAGGACAGAAGGGCATAACATATTAGGACAAGCACAATCTCTATCAAGTTTCTTTTCCTTCACTTTCCAAATGCACTCCATTCTGACCTGCATCATCACTGCTATTTGCTATTCTTGTTGCAGCACAAACCACAAATCATAGCAAATTGCAGAATTTCTCAATCATTAAGGATTTACAATAGGTTAATTTTAAAATGGGCTGCACTTCACAGCTGCAAAGCTTTTGTCTGATTTCTAGACCAAATGAGAAGTCATTATTGGATTGAACAATCTTTCCATGGACATGACTTACAAAAGGAAAAGGCCATGTGGACAAAACAGGTAACTCTGCCAGGTAAGGTGAGGTAATGGTAATGGCTTACTAAATAGACTATCAAACAATGGCACAATGTACTGCTCCCTGTCTGTTTAGTACTGAGCATGATGAGAATTACAAGTAGATCATGGATTCAGTGCGTGCCTGGGATAACAAAAAAAATACAGAACCACGGAAAGCTTTACAATCTACCATTAACATGGAGAGGAGATTAATGTGCAATATGTATGTCTAACACTTTTTTTTCTTTCCAGATGGTTTTAAGTGTGATGCCAAACTTCCTGATGTTGCTTGTTTTTTTAAGATTTTTTTTTAAAGGTTTTTTGCCACAACCAAAGCAAATAAATAAGTCATAAAGTGTATCTGTCAGATTGAATTTTAAAAATGTTCTACCTACCTTTGGGAGTAACAAACACCTATCTTAAAGTCATTTCAATGATCATGAAATAGCCAGCTTAAAGTTCACAATATACTGAATCGAATTTTTGAGCTAGGCAATTCATTAAGATATCAATGCATAGTTCAAATTTACCTCACTGAGTCCTTCTTTTACTTTCTCAGGACTTGCTAACAATTTGAATCCAATAATGTTAATTTTTAAATTTCTTTAGCAATGTGTCCAATTATATATAACTTTATCTCCTTCCTCTCACCCATTTTAAAACAAACTATTCAACTAGGCCCCTGTTAGAGACCTCAAGAGAACTGGCCTCTAGATAGATCTACATGGCACGTGGCAATAAACCAAATGCTACAATAATAAGTGAAGATTTCTTTCCTGTTCTGCCTACCACTTAGAACACCAACAAAAATGCTGAAGTTCTTCCCTTCTGATCAACGACTACAAGATGACTCAGTTTGCTCTAGCAGCACTAACAGGCACCAAAGCCCACAGACCCATTCACCTTTGAATCATTAGTGTGGCTACACAGAACTGCTTGGTTTAGTGATAAAGCTCTGGTGGTGACTAGGACCTCCCAGGATTCCTTTCTCTCAGGTCAATACAGGCTCCCACTGTGATCTTCTAAACACGGTGACCTGACTATGTTATGTCCAATTGGCAATTTAGTCATTCTTTTACTCTTTGCCATGCACAATGCATTGTACTTTCAGATATGCTTTCTCAACAACTATATTTCTTCTTCTTTGAGAAAGAAGTCCTGGAGTTATTGACAAAGTCATTACATAAATACAGAGTGATAATAACACTGCTCAGAACCCTAGGAGATCCTATTTTCTGTCTCCATGTACTCTTTGAATGACATTCACAATGGGATTTATTTAAATCTGCCTCATCAGCTCCAGGTATTGAGGATGTCAAAAACCATTCAGAAGATGCTGAAAGTTTGAAAATGATTATAATAAATTATCTGCATCAAGTTTCACACTCCCTAAATACCTTCTTCAAAAAAATTTTTTTTCCAAAGCACATCACAGTTGCCCTTCTTAAAATTCAGTATTTCAGAGCTGATAAAAAACTTGGAACTCATCAAATCAAACACTTCTACTCAGAAATATTCAAGTACTAAATGCATCTCCCATTATCTTTATTAATTAGTGTATCTTTATTTGTGAACATTCATGCATTGAGAAGATATAAAACCAGGGGAAAGGAGCAAATTCATTATTTTGGTGACTTGTACTCAAAAGGAACTTAATGTTTTTACCCAAGCTATTTATTTTCATCCAAGATTTTAAAAGAAAATACTTACTTTTAAAATTATTGACTGAGGGGTTTTTTTTCCTTCATGGGGAAGGGAAGGGGAGAGAAGGGACATTTATTAACTACCTGCCATGTAGCCAGCACTATGCAGGGCACTTTTATATATATTATGCTTTTTATAATAATGAGGAAATTGAGGATCAAAGTCTTTAATTGTTTCAAGGCTGTGTGTGGATCTAGAACTCTAAATCATACTACCTCTTGGTAATATCTAGGAAATCAACATACTAGGGGAAAAGGAAAATTTTATTACTGTCCACTCCTAATCAAGAAATTACTAAATCATTACACCAAAGAGCTAATGGAGTTAGCAGTCACCATAATGTAAAACAGATATGTGGACTCTAGAGGTCACAATAAGTTTAATGCAATATAATCTTCTAAAACAGAAATGAGCAGAAATATAGGCTGCATGTGAGAAAAATAAGCAGACAAAAAACAAACAGACAAACAAACACCCACCAGTCTAAAGTGCCACAGGTTTGCTAATACTAGTCTGAAGAAAGAGGTCTGGAAAGAAGTTAGGAGGAACAAAGTGAGAGAAATCTCAAAATTGGGTAGGAGAAGACAAAGGAAGTTAGTTCTAAGTGTCCTACGCCAGGCCTGTAAATGGAGATAGAGAGCTTTTCAGTTGAGTAATAGTCAACAGAGAAAGATACCCAGTGATGATTAGAGCTGTGTAATTTTTTAGTATGCTCTAGCAATTTATAAGTCTTTTCTGTCCTGGTTTATCTGCTTTTATTTCCAAACTTGGGGGGAAAAAGGCATCTTTGCAAAGAATTATGCATGTATCTAACATGAAAACAAAACAAAACTGGCTATAATCTAAAGATTTCTGCATTCAAATATCTGATTGCCCAATCTTTGAGAGATCAGAATTGTCCTAATTCCCAACTCCTGGAGATTTCACTGGAAACCAGCTTAAGTTTCTCATTTGGTTTCCTCCCTCGCCCACCCCCCACACTCCCTTAGATTACTGTCCTATCTTTGGTGAGGATAATGAGAATGTCTCCTAGTGGGAATAAAGAACAAAAATCAAAATAACATGGGCAAAAAGTCCTCCTATCTTTGCAGGTTCACCACTCAACTGTTCTTATCAAGCCTTCTGAAAGACTATTTTAATAAGGTGGCTGTGGTTACCTATCAGGAAGGAAATTATTTTCTAGACTATAGTGCTAAAGGACTTGGAATTAAGTCTGAGGATAAATAAGGTAGGTGGCTTTACATCTTTTCTCTAAAAATAATCTAACACAATCTTGGTGCTTAATAAAAATAATATATCAAGTAAGCAGTATGCTTGGCAGGGATGCTTTTAAATCATCAGTATTTTATGAGACATTTTCACACTAGCATGTCTCCCTCTAATGTTTAAAAGTCAGCTCAGTTCCATGACCATCAGAAATCACTGCGTGGGTCTTTGAAAAGTGCTCCTCCCACCAATGCCATGCTGTCTGTGCCTTTGCCGACTTTTAGGCCAGTACACCTGTGACCCTGAGCTCCTGTAGCTTCCACTGTGGTGGCTGTCGTGCCAGCAGTGCACTAGCTACACAAGGTTCTGCTCTCACCAAATGACAGTACAGGAAGGATGTTTGTTTTCGAGTTTACTTAAAATCGGAGAGAGTGTTGGACAGTAACAAGCTGGGAACACTACAGCATCTCCTTTGCTCGCCAGCTGCCACCAGAAGACCTGGTGATCACCTCTCCGTACTGCGCTGTGCCCAGAGGCTCCAAATTATCACGGATTTAACTGTCTTGCCACCACACTTCAGATGTTACCACTCTCATTTCCATTTTTGCTTTTGGAATATTCCAGGAACAATGGTCCTTCGAATCCTACCGTCTAATTGGTGCTAAATTTACATGTGGTCATGCTTCACCAACTTTGGTGTTAAATGGGTATTCTGGTCCTTTTCTGTCCTTAGGAAAGGGGTTGGGCTAAGTCCCTGTTTTAACTATCACTAGCACTTGAAAGCTGTGTAGCCCCACTCCACAGCCTGCTGATACCAGAGAAAGTGCTGGATATAATCCCAAATTAAATCATGAAATATGAACTCAAGTTACACTGGTTGATAATGGTTTGGCAAGTTAGAGAAGATGGCAGAATGAACATTGGGACTTTTTTTTTTTAATCTGCCATGAAAAAAGGAAAAGTAGCTTATTCTTAGTTGCATTTCTTTTTGCTGGTTTTGTTTTGTACCGACTTGGTTTTTTGTGCTTAACTAACTCTTTAGAAACCAAAACCCAACAGTGAGAACAATTATGTTGATAATGCCAGGAAATTTGTTTGCTTTGTTAAATTGAGCTTCAAAAGCACTTCAATTGAACATACATTTGTGATCACAAGTAAGGCCTATTCTTATGTCCATTTAAAATGTTTACTTTATTACAGCTTATTATAAATGTGAGTCTGAAATGCAGCACCATGACTGCTCAATTTCCAGGCCACAATTTTATGATAATCATATGAAATGTATTCATGTGTCAACAGACGGCCTAACAATGCCCAAATGGGGTTGTTCTCAGCTCTGTATTTCCAAAGGCCGCACAGTTCTATGCTCCATAGCATTAAGACACTGCTATAAGCAGCACTCTGAGAATTTTAACTTAGTTTATAACATGTACTATTTGGCTATACTTACTCAGTTTGTTACTATCTCAGAATACAGGTGAACTCCTACAAGAAAACAGATCCTAAATACCCAAATGTGAATGGGATAAACGAGTTCATGATTTTATGGTTGGATTTATCTTTTTAAGGCAGCCTTCAAGAACCAGAGGAAATGACACTGGAGAACTCCTCTGTACTTGATGTTCCTACTGCACGTGTAAATACTGGAAAATACCTTCTGTCCTCCTGGCCTCTCACAAGAGTGAGCAAGCACATATGCAGATCCAATAATGGGAAATGGATAATGCATCTAGAGGTGCCCTGGCTCTTAAGTATTGGTTTCTCTGTAGGTCTCATGAGGAGGCTGCCCTGGCAGGCAAACCCACTCATCTATCTCTTCCATAGTCCCCCTTAGGCACCACATGCTGGCAGAGAAAAGCTTAGGCTTGATTTAATAATTTCAGGTGACATATTTCTCTAGAGAACTGAGCCTATTTTACCAACTCCTGAAATATCAAGATACATTGTTTTAGAGTATAGTTCCTTCCTCTTACATGATAAGCTCCTTGAACAAACAAAACAGGGGCCCTTGTTTTGTTCACTGCCACATCCCACTGAACACATAATAGGTGCTCAATAAATAAGTGTTGAAAGAAAAAGCTTTGGTGAACATTACACAGATAAATTATTAGAATGACATCAAGATTTCAAAACATTCCAGCCGCTATTAAATTATTTTCATCCTCTGGACTGACCAGGTTCTCTTGCTGCACACCTCTAATGGCAGGTGTGTCATCTTCTCTTCCCTTCTGGCCAGCCACTTCTCTTTACCAGGGTCACTCTCTCTGGGAGGCCCTCTCTAATGCCACCGATTCTTGTGCTTCTTTGAGACACTTTCATACTACCTTATTGTTTCATTATCTTAGAGGGATGACCTATTGAAATGTCTCCTGCTTGACAATAAAGCTCAATCAAAATGAATTTTAATAGTGTAGCACATAGTATTAAAATTGAAATTTTCATATGCATATACATGTAAAATTATGTACTTTGAGCCTGAAAACCAAGCCAAACCAAAATAGAATAAGCCCAAACTAATTACATAGTCATATGGGTAATTAGTAGTTGAATCAACCACAGCTCTCTGAGTAGAAGTCCCTCTAAACCAGCGGTTCTTAACCTGTGGGTCGCGACCCCTTTGGGGGTTGAACGACCCTTTCACAGGGGTCGCCTAAGACTATCGGAAAACACATATATTATTACATATTGTTTTTGTGATTAATCACTATGCATTAATTATGTTCAATTTGTAACAATGAAATTGGGGGTCACCACAACATGAGGAACTGTATTAAAGGGTCGCGGCATTAGGAAGGTTGAGAACCACTGCTCTAAACCATGCTGCCACATAAAATTTGGCTCCTCCTACCTTTTTGGATGTGGTTATGATATCCAGTAAAAAAAGGACCAGGATGTTAGCGATTGGTGGAAATGAAAGGGGAAATAGGGAGCAGAGAGAAAGAAACTAAACTGTCTACCAAGCACTTTTATGTCAGATAGGACATACAAATGGACAGATGAAATAGTTAATGCATGCCACTGCATCATCTATACTAATAATAGAGGAATATGCAAATTGTCCAGGACGCTGTCACTGTAACAGTAATGACCGAACAGCAGGCTGCGTGGGGCAACAAGGCCGGCGGGGGGGTGGGGTTAGTGAGGGACAACTAAACGACTGAATAGCAGGTTGCAATGGGGTGACCAGGCCAGCAGGGGGGCTGTTAGGGGTGACCAGGCCGGCAGAGGGCGGCAGTTGGGGGCGACAAGGCCAGCAGGGGGGGCAGTAAGGGGTGACCAGGCTGGGGGGGGTGGGGGGTGGGGGGGCACTTAGGGGTGATCAGGCTGGCAGTCAGAGGTGGTTAGGGGTGATCAGGCTGGCAGGTGAGCAGTTAGGAACTAGCAGTCCCAGATTGTGAGATGGATGTCCGACTGCCAGTTTAGACCCGATCCCCAGGATTGGGCCTAAACTGGCAGTCGGACATCCCCCCAAGGGGTCCTGGATTGGAAAGCGTGCAGGCTGGGCTGAGGGGATCCCCCCCCCCCCCCCACCGTGCACGAATTTCGTGCACCGGACCTCTAGTATTCATTATAAACCAAGAATTTTATGCTTCCTAAAACATAAAAGATAATGACTCATTCACCCAGCATTTATCAATACTGTTCACAGTAAGAAAAAGAGATAAATGTGTTATTCCCTTTTGCATCAAGTGTCCAAGAAGGAAAAGCACTATAAATATGCAAATTTTAAATGTTATTCATTTACATAGTTCCACAGATAGGAACTCAAAGGTCTTTATAAGCATTAACCCTTCACATTCTTGTGAGATATCTGCACAAAATTCCTATTTTAAACAGTGACTTAGGACCCTATAAATAAAAGTGAAAATATGATAGGTTTCAACCTTCCTGTCTGCCACTCTAAAATGAGCCTACATTTCCTTCTTAAACAACTGTCCATATATTTTCCACAAAACAAATCTTAAGAAATATCTCCATCAAAATTCCCCAACAAATTTGCAAATAGAATTGGCAAACTGTCTCAGGAAATACGATTTGCTAAATCAGTTCAAAGTGGCCTCAATAAAAATATTCAATAGGACTGCACAAAGCTGAAAGGCTACAGACCAAGCAAAGACATATGACATGCCATTGAGAGTCTGCCCTGAGCGTACAAAAGGTAGGCTACAAGTCTCTAATAATTTACCATTTTATTAATGATCCAACAGATGACTTAATGAATAGCCTTAATAAGATGTAAATTCAAATTTGGAGGTTCTTTTGAAAACCCATTAGGGAAAGTAATATAATGCAACAATTACAGAGGAGGTATTTTTGCAAAAAAAATTTCAGAAAATAAAATATAACTTGGAAATACATAAAAGATTAACTCCTGATCAATATTTAATATGTAAGGGAAATGAAAAGCTATAATCACCATGAAGAGGAAAATGACAGTAGACAGATTATCAGGACAAGAATTAAAATGAGACTTTCTACTACATTTATATATTATTGTTATTATTAATAGTTCTCACCCCTTTTAAGAGGAATGGGGTGCATATATTACTGTAGCAAGGGTAGAATTTGAGTAAGACACTTGACAGAAGAAAAATATATTACTGGTGGATGTAGAACTGGGGTTAAGTTTGAGTAGTAGTTTGCTAGGCTCACTTTTTTCCCCCATCCTTTCTCTCTACATTCACCCAGAAAACTATAAAATGCCTAAATAGCCGAAACCGGTTTGGCTCAGTGGATAGAGCATCGGCCTGCGGACTGAAAGGTCCCAGGTTCGATTCCGGTCAAGGGCATGTACCTGGGTTGCGGGCACATCCCCAGTGGGAGATGTGCAGGAGGCAGCTGGTCGATGTTTCTCTCTCATCGATGTTTCTAACTCACTATCTCTCTCCCTTCCTCTCTGTGGAAAATCAATAAAATATATTAAAAAAAAAATGCCTAAATAAAATAATAGGGATGAAATAAACACAGAAGCAATAAATTCATTTGTATTTGTTTTCTGTGTTTGGGTGATGAATGGGCTTACAAGTATATCTTTATGTATATGATACAATTGTATAAAATGTATACTTTTTTTTCCAGGTTTTAAATATCAAATCCAGAGCTTGTAGAAGCATGTAGAAAGTAGAGAGAGGAATAAATCAACCCCTCCAACTGAGGTTAGGATAGGAACAGGAAGCTTGTCTTTCATTTTCGAACCCTCAATGCACACATACACAACTGCCTGTGAGATTAGAAAATGACAGGTTCAGGAACAGAACCCTACATCTTGATGATCAGTTCTCCAATCTTTCCTCTATATTACACTGCCCAACATATACTTTAATTCAGCATTTGTATGTTAAGTGATTATTTTTATTTAAAGCCTCCATATCTGTTAATATAGGACTTGTGGTTTCTAGTACCCACTCTGGTACCTAAAAATGCATCATAGATTCAACCCTCTCCT
This sequence comes from Myotis yumanensis, assembly GCF_028538775.1. Lineage (NCBI taxonomy): Eukaryota > Metazoa > Chordata > Mammalia > Chiroptera > Vespertilionidae > Myotis > Myotis yumanensis. The sequence goes on along the minus strand of NW_027223757.1, from coordinate 52,511,221 downwards.
GCTCCTGGTATAGAAATAGGGTCATATTCTACTTTTTAAGAGATATAGGTCATTTATACAATAAAACATTCTTCAGCTCATATTATTGTGCAGTTGTATTCTGATGAATTTTCTGGAAAAGGTCTCTCTACCACCACCTGGGGGGAGTTAGAAGTATATTTGTATCAGAAAGAAACCAATCACAGTGCTTTTATGGTCAGGGCCATCTCTGCCCTGCCCAATGAGGAGGAAGGCCTCATCTGACCTCTCTCTCGGATATACACCTTTGATGACTATTTTGGAGTAAATCCAGTCCTTTAGGAAAGCAGTATGGTTGCAGCCTCTGATAGGCCTAACTTATTCTGAATTCTGCCTTATGAGAAAGGCATATTTTAGAGTAGTTTCAATTCATTATTGCTAATTAATTTATCACCATGCTTTGGTAAACTACATACAAATTTATGAGGAGCAGATATAGGTTATTATGAGGTCACAGTGTTTAAAATTCAGACAGCCAGTCATTGAAGGTTTCAAATTTCCTTTCCTCTGACTCGAAAGATCTTACCCATATAATCTAAATAAAATTCTCAAAGCATTTACTATTTTGACTCTGAATATTTTCACCTTTGTTTTAGAAATCCATAAAAGTCAAATAATCATAAATAATTATATTTTAAATTTTGGTTAAAAAAACAAAACTAGAAATGATCTTGAACATGAGTTAAAAAATTACATTTTTCATTTTTAAAAAATCTGTTTTAAGACAAAGATGAGAACCCCAAATCTCACACCCAACATATCTCCTTCCCACATACCCACTGCTTCCTTTTTACTTCTTCACATATAATTACATGGCATACAATTCAAAGACAATTTGATATAGCATCTTTCTCATTTTGCTAGATAATTGAGACAACTTAGGAAAGAGCACTACAAGAGAATACAAAACTCCGGTGTAGGCAGAACTGGATTAAAATCCTGACACAAGTGCTTTTAAACATGTGCGTTGTGCTCCATGCTCCTCAGTCATGGGGCCCTATGCTATGCAGGTTGTAAGCTATGTAACCTGGAGCACAAGGCTGGGATCTGCCAGATGGCTGCTGTTGGGACCGGATGTGTTAACCTATGTAAACCATTTGACACTCATCTGGGGAGGGCAACTCTGTTAGTCTGCTTTCCTATTTTTTTTCCGGGGGTTATTCTGCACTCAATTTATATAGAAAATTATGACAATGTATTATGTAAACAGAAGAATTTTTCTTCCATTCCATTTCCTACAACTTCCATTTTGAACAAGAAAACTAAATAAAATGAAGAAACTAAACCATATGTGGTTCATTCTTATTCAATATATGCTTTAACATAAGACTATTAATGGTAGTAAATGAAAGGCAAGTAATAGACTACTTGGTTTATTTTCATTCTATTCTTTGTCAACCTAAACTGGAAAAGGCTGGCTATTCCATGAGGTTATTTATGCATTAAAAGCAAAGTAAAACCTGGCTTTGAAACAGAATACCTTGGGCTCAAAATGTCTCCTTAAGTTGAAATTCTTTGTCACATAAATGATCCTAATCCCAGCACACCCATATATCCAGGTGTATTAGGTTCTAGAAATCCCAAATTCCTTATAACAAATATTTTTAATGTGATTTTAGTTATTTGCTCACTTAGTTTCTCATGTCACAATTTCTCATATAAAAGAAAAATGTAAAAAGAAAGTACATCTGATGACCCTAATGATCTGGAACCCGAGGTGATAAAAGAATAAGGCCTCTATTTGTAATGGCTTAGTAGATGCTTTGAGGGAGGGTGACGGGGTAGAAGGAAACACCATTTTTAAAAATGACCTTTTAAGCCTGCTATTGTGATAGGTGCTTTATCCATGCTGTTTACACAATTCATACAATTTTTCTAAGAAGCAGATATTGTCATTCCCATTTTATAGATGAAAAACAAGGGACATCCACTAAGGTGCATAATTGGCTGAGAATCTCTCCAGGTTTGTCTAGTTCTAAAGTCTATGCTAAGGTTCAGGGATTAGTTTGCTTTGCAATTGAATGGCAAATCATCCTCATGCATTTTAATAGATTCATGAAAAAAATTCCATAAAGATTTGTACAAACTAATTATGAAAGTTAATCCCACACCCCATAAAGGGCATAAACATGTCTCACACACTAGCCTGCCACATTTCTACAATTAAATCTAAGCAAAAAAAGCACAAGAACCAAAACAAACTAAAAAACTGAAGGGTTCTAGTCTTTTGGATAAGATATACTTTTTCTTTCATCTGCCAAATTCCTAGATTAGTTACATAGCATGAGCAATTTTCTCACAGGAAATCTCACACTTATAGCAAGCTAATTATTCTCTAGAAGTGATTGTCATATATATGTGGATGGTTTCAGGGTTCAATTTTGTCAAAAGCTGGCAAATTAATTCATGCATCATCTGATACAAGCCTTATGTTTTAAGAGATTAAATGCTACTGCAAAGACCTATGACCAGCGAATTTCTGAAGACTACCCTTAACTAAAAAAATCTATTAATCTACTTTGGGGGGGGGGGGGATGATATAATCTACAAGACAGTTTATTTGCTATGATAAATTCAATATTCCACCCAACTGTGAAGAACATATCTGTGTACTAAACAGAATATTTTTTATGTTTTCAAGTTTATACCCCAAAAAACTTACATATTAATCAAGAATGTACTGTGTTAAAACATAAAAACAAAAGATTCCAGAAAAAAGATGCTAATTTTCTTTTCTCTTAGTAAATCAGATATATAGGTAATATTGGCTCAGATGTTTACACTAGTTTCTACCAGTTATGTAGAGTCACATTCCCATCTTTACAGATGTTTTTAATACACACTTTTCTTATAGCTACAATATGCTATTTACTACACAATAAGTTTTCTCTCAAGAGAGAAATGTAAGCAACATTTTGAAACTTCAGTTTGTTGAAATTTGTAACTATCTGTGAGCTTCTCATTTTGTATCAGCATAAGTGAATTATGCTTTTGCTACTGTCAAACAAAAAATACATTTAAAATGATTTCAATTTTTATTCTCACACTTAATTTTTCCAGTTGCATATGGTAATACAGTTTAAAAATGATGTCAAAGATGCCACTTTATGACAGCAAAATATTAAGAGACATTTGATGGAATCAACATATGGTGCATCCCTGAGGAATATGGGGAACATTTTTATTTTAGAGAAGGCAACATTTATTTCTTAATCAATACAGAGTCTCCCTAAAGTATGTGATATTATTATTAAAAAGGTCTCCAGCAGTTATAAGGCTTTTGTATAAGCAACCCTATAAAGTTTAATAGGTTTCCAAGACTACGTTAACACACAAAGGACCTACCATTCATATACTTCAGGCTGTGAAGTTTACACTTTCTCACTTTAAACGTGGAAAGTTTCAGTGGCAAGTAAAGGTATACAAAAGTAAAATCTTAGAAGCTAAATATGAATATAGGCAAATATAAGATTTCACAGGCAGTATACAAGTATTTGCCAAGTGGTGACACAAATCATACACCACTCCTAGAAAGAAAGGATTGCTCCTTCCCAGAAATTAGTTCATACCTCCCTTAGGGTTACTTCTGTACTATTCTTTGCTTTTTTGCTGATGGATATATATCTTAAGTTCCTAGAGAGAAAAGATTTTATATTTTCAGCTTTGAATTCCACCACAGTACTAAAAAATACCTAGCACCTGGTACATGCTCAATAAATGCTTGAAAAGCAAAATAATAAATGATTGCTGGTATTGATAAAGATAATGAAGACGGCAGCCTCACTCAGGGCCAAGCACTGTTCTAAGTACTTCAAATGCATTAGCTAATTTACTATTACTTTCTCTTGGTATCTCCACTTTACAAATGAGGAAACTGAGGACACAGAGAACAAATAGCCTGCCCTGACTCTAACTCCTTCATGCCCTTCAATTCTTGGCCAAAGAAGTAAGTGACTTGGCCTAAGAAATAAGTGACTTCATTAGGAAGGTCTTCCTTGACCCATTAAACAAGGCTAGCTACCCTTGCTATCCATCCAAATAGCTAATTTTCCCTATCATTACAGCCATCACTCCTAAACTTATTCAACCAGCAAAACTGTACATTATACGATAAGCCCCAGGAAGGTAGGGACTATCTCAGTCTATTCACTACTCTAATTCCAGTCCCTATCAAAGTACTTGGCACATGATGGGGATTAATGAATATAACTTTAATGACTGAATGATGCATAACATATGGCAGGTATTCATTAAATGTTCATTTAAGAAATAAATAACAGAAATAAATGAATCTGAAGTGATCTTGAAAAAGTCAATGTAATTGCCCAGTAATTTGTAATCTGAAAATGTAAAACAGATTTAAGAGAAAAATGAGGATTCGAGATAAAGAGGATCATCTATAAACAACTATTCCACAGTTGTAAGTAACCACAACACAACTTTGACATTATGGCTGACCCATTTCTGACACATATTATTTGTGTATTCAGGAGAACTCAACGTCATATTTAAGTTGTAAACCCCCAAAATAAAAATTCAGAAAGGGTCCTCGTTAATTTTAAGATAGATGAAACCACTCAAGTGTTTCATCTTAATAATATATTGCTTTTATGAGGGTGCCTGGAATCTGCCACTAGCAAGTTTCTGGTTGAGTAGAAGAGCTCCCAGCTCATATTCAATCTACAGTGTGTTTCTTGAAGATGACCCTGGTGAGGCTGCAGTACACTGCCAGCATGATTATACACCATAAACACTCAAACAGTAGAGATGAGCTCTGTGTTGTAGAGATGGAGCTAAGCCTAGTTAAATTTGCAGATTAACTTAAAAGGAGTATGGATTATAAACCACACTGGACTGCGACTGCACACAAAGGTGAAAACTGCTGGAAGGCACTGACTGACAGGCAGAAAGCAGAGCAGGTTCAGTCATTTTGCTCAAGAAACTTAAAGATATGCAAGTGCAAGTTAAATTTAAGTTTCAACCCTGTTTTACATCATTTGGTATGGCCGTGAGTAGCAGTGACAGAGACATACATCAGCCACTGCCACAGTAAAGAAAATGATACCTTGAGTAAAGGCAGCAGGCTCACAGAAGAAAAAAACCCACTGCAAAGGAAAAAACATTCTTTCTGAGCATAATTGCTGATGCTTTTTGCTTTTGGGGCTGTAGTCACACATACCTAGCCCATAAGCAGAAACACATTAAAATATTTAGAATCACAAGAGCAATGTTTGCAATTAAAAGAAATATAGGTTTAATATGAAGGCTCTTTCAACAAATAAAAAAACACTCACTGGTATAGTACTGCCTTAAGGAAAACAGAGAAGAATTAGCACCCTCTCATTTTTATAAAAAAAAAAAAAGACATGAAAAGAAAAGAAAAAATAGAAAGCAATGTCAGTGAATTAAAGTACTGTATTTTTCCTGAAGGATGTAGCAACACCTTTGGACCCACTGGTCAAAGCTTATGAATACATATAATTGGGTATAAATTGAGGCTCTTGCTTTAACATGTTTAGCTACCTGATTTTCTCTATAAACATTGGCACTTAAGTTACTGACAGAAAAAAAAAAAAAAAAAAAAAAAAAAGCAGCAGCAGCAGCAGCAAGAAAGAAATTGCCAGACTTTGACTTTGAAAAATGACAGCAGATAGCAAATCACCATCCCAAAAGCATAGTAATCTTAGGCCACTTTCTGAGGCAGTAACTAGCCTAAGAGACATTAACATTTTCTGAGGCTGTACTTTATTAAAGCACTAGAGGCCCGGTGCATAAAATTTGTGCACGTGTAGGGTCCCTAGGCCTGGCCAGTGATCAGGGCCAATCAGGGCCTTCCGGCTGCCAGCCAGGGCCTTCCTTCATTCTACGCCGCCCCCTGGTGGTCAGCACACATCATAGCGAGTGATGGAACTCCCGAGGGGACACTTTGCATATTAGCCTTTTATATATAGAGATAGGCAAAAAGCCCAATATGATACTCAAAATAAAAGTTATATATGTTACAGAGCACTTTAAGATGGTAGGAATACTTCCAATATGTCAAAGAAAAAACATTAACAGAAATGCTTGCTTTAAAAAGCTACATGGGAAATATTTTATTAAATAATAATGATATGGGACAATCGAAGTTTTTAACTGTCTTGTACATCCATAGAAGTTGTTTATTTGTTTTTCCATGCATTGTCGTAAGGGCTGATCCCTTGAAATATGTGATCAACATTCTTGAATGAAAAATTTAAGTCAGCAATATTTATACAAAATAGTGTTGTAAGAACAAAGAGAGTGGACTTAAAGAGTCAAAACACCTGGGGACAATTCCAAATGTATCATTTATTGGCTGTTAGCCTCTCTGTGTCTCAGTTTTCTCATCTAAATAATATAATACATGTCAAACCAGAAATCTGCAAATTCTATTATTGTGTGGTATATCACTAAAGTACAGGTTTCTGCTTCCTTATTACCAAGCAGAAACACTGAAAGGAATGTTTAACGATAATGGTACACTATAGCAGCTAGATTTTTATATTTATTTATGTATTAATTATTAATAATTATATTTACTTTTAACTTAACAATAGACTCCTGATACTGTTTTTAAAGTCACAATTTTGAAGATAACTCCCCGAAGAAGCTGTGAATAAAACAACAAAGGGTAGTTATCACCTTCAGTGGGGAAAAGGGTATAATGAACTGATTTCTTTCTCACAATAAAAATCTCTATTGAACAAACTTGAACTAATCAATCTGTTGTTGTTTTTTCATCCAGAACACAATTCTGCAAAAAATAGGGCTAATCTTAACTTCCCAAGAACGTATAAAAAAAGAAGAAGAAAAAACACTATAGGAAGGCAAGCTCTTCCATGACTTGGACTGTCAGGTTCGAAGATGTAACTAGCCATATTAAGAAAGATTCTCTAGTGCAGGGGTGGGCAACCCCTGGCACACGTGCCAAACATGGCAGGCCAGTAACTTTTGCTGGCACGCGAAACCCTCTCTTATAATCTTCCATTTACAATTTTTTTCTTAATATCGACTTTTTTATTTTTCAGGTAAATTCGGTGTAGGTGCATCTTAGATAAATAAATAATTTTACATAACCAGTTATCTTAAAGACCATAGACATGGATTGACAAGAGAGGGGAAGAGCAATTTCTATGCCTCTGCCTTAACTCTCTCTGCCTTCCTAGATCTGATCAGTGTTTTGGTTTCATCCACATACGCTTGTGAATCTTTGTTCTCAGTGATGAATTTTGTTAAGTCTCGTAATAAAAGTAGCCTGACGGATGAAAGTAGTAGCTCGTGCATATCTCTGAAGGTCACGAAATAAAAACCTGATGTAAAATCTCTGTCATCAGTGATGCAGCAGCAAAAGTCCACTGATAATATCAAACGAGTCATAAAGTTTTCTGTCGGACTATCAGTGTACATGTATACATTAAAAAATAAATGTATTTTTCATCATCATATACTGTGTTTTTATCGCTCAAATGAATTTTATTATTTCTTCAAGGTTCTTCACATACATACACCTTAAGAGATATCAAGTAGGCGTAACATGTTCTCAAAAAATTAGGGTTGGCACGCAGAAGAATATTGAGTCAGAGATTTTGCTGGTTTTGGCACGCACTCACAAAAAGGTTGTCCACCCCTGGTCTAGTGCATTCACTTCCTGTCACAAATAATAGCTCAACTTCAGCAGCAACAAAATGTGAGAAAAAACAGAAACATTAATTTGAACTACTTTTCCATTAGTTCTACATTTTTGTTTCTCTTCAAAACAAACACTTCAAATAATATAAAGAAAATATAAAAATAACTTAATACCTGACAGCTATGAATTTAGAAATTCAGGACCCTTTCGTTATTGTCCATGTCAGTGACCACTATGACTCGTTTCTTTACCTGGGGCCTAAAGGAGCCATGTGAAATATTGATGTGAATTATTAAGAAAATGTCCATTCTTTATGTCAAATTTGATTCTGACCTAAATTTTTGATGTTTCTCTCTTTTTTTAAATCCTCACCCGAGGATATATTTATTGATTTTTTTATTTTTTTAGAGATAAAGGAAGGGAGGGAGGGAGAGGGCGAGAGAGAGAGAGAGAATTCTATAACTAAAGAGGAGTGGGAGTAGGGGAAATAAGGGTACAGTGGGATGGAAAGGCTGATGGAAGGAATTTACATTTGCTATGGTGGGCAATAGGAAGCCACTATTGGTGATCATTTAAAAATGAAAACAAAAAACCCACAAACAACTAATATATGGCAAACTTAGAAAACTTATGAAAGGTTCTGAAGGCCATAAATAGGAGACTAGATTTATGCTAGAGAGTGTCAAAATGCCTTAAATAAAGGCAATCAAGGAGTAGAAGGTTTTGAGGAGGAAACTGTTGTGGATCTACCTGAAGTCTACAGAAGAGGTGGATGTTAACTGTCCTGGTCGACAGAACAGAACAAAACTGAAGCAGAAACCTGGCTTCAAGGAACATGGATCTTTTAAGGCCATCTGGAACTCTGCCAAGAATGCGTGACTTCAAAAGAATAGATTTGTCTTTACTTTTGTTCTCCCAAACTATAATTTTTTATGATTTTATTGATTTCATAAGCCATTCAGGCTAGTAAAAACAATAACTTATCCTCATCAACACAATTCCTTTCTTTTCCTTGTGTGGCTTTATTCCACTACAGAAATCTCCATGTTGTGACATCTAATGGCCTGAATCATGTGCATGTTGCCTTATTTCATCCATGCTTTTGCTAAGCCTTAACCATCCTGAGAACACCTCCTTGCTTATTCTGTCACTGCCATTTTCATCATCCAATTATCCTTATGCTATGCAACTAACCTACTCATCCTGAATCTTAAAAACACATCTGTTTCTTCTTGCAATTCTGATATTCTTTTTTCAGCTAAAATCAGCCCTGTGTCAACAAATGCCAAATACACTGATCTTGAAAAGCATTAAGTGTTTTTATTCCAGATATGCTTATAAAGCTTACTTAACTTTGAGCCAGAAATAAGAATCTGCTTTTCACTATACCTAGCAAAACTGCCACACCAGGTTGAAAAAAAAAAAATGAATCGCAAATGCGAGATTAACTTTTTCTTTCTGAGCTAATCAGAGCACTCAAGATGTTCAGCTGATTTGTTTATATACCTGATTTTCTATCAGCTGGTTCTTTCTTAAAGAAATAAAGTAAAAAAAAAAAAAAAGAAAAAGAAATAAAGTAGATTTCTAGAGATTGTTTCAAATTAATATACAATACTTTCACCCAAATCTCTTGGATATTAAGAAGTAATAAATGTAGCCCAAACCGGTTTGGCTCAGTGGATAGAGCGTCAGCCTGTGGACTGAGAGGTCTCAAGTTCAATTCCGGTCAAGAGCATGTACCTTGGTTGCGGGCACATCCCCAGTAGGAGGTGTGCAGGAGGCAGCTGATCGATGTTTCTCTCTCATCGATGTTTCTAACTCTCTACCCCTCTTCCTTCCTCTCTGTAAAAAAAATCAATAAAATATATATTTTTTTAAAAAGAAGTAATAAATGTAAAATAAGCATTTAACGCAATAGAAAAACTACAAGTAGGATTGGTCCTTCCAAAGGCTGAGGAGAAATATATGACACAATAAACTTCAAAACAGATGCTCTGGGAACAGAAAGGAAACTTTCTGTTTTTGGTTGTAATTAGAAGCCTTTTAATATCTCAGAGATTCACAAATGTTCCCAATACAAGAACTCTCAGCTCTTGCTATTAACAACTGATTAACATAAATACGCAACAATGACTAAATAGTAGCAGAGGTGAGATTATAACTTTGAGCTCTTTATACCCCCCATCTCTTTTTATGTAAACAAACCACAGCCACTATCTTAATCCTTGTGGTGGGACTACATTTCCTTTGGTCAAGTCATTTAGCCCAGTCAGTGTCTTAACTATAGGGGTAATTTTGGCCTTACTGTGCAAACAAAACTCAGAAGGGCTTTAGGGACTATAAAAACATACTGCACAGGATAAAAATGCAACATAAATAGTAACTAGTATACACTAAATAGTAGACTCTACAATACTACATCATAGGAAGCAATGTACTATCTTTTGACAGTAGACCTTGGGTTTGCCACTCAGTTTTGTATGCCTTCCTGATCTGTTAAGCTGGAAAATTCGAAGGGCAGGTACACTTTATAGGTTGCTTAAAAATTAATTAGAACAGTGTCTGACTTATTGTGCTCAACAAATGTTGGCTATTGTATCTTTCTATTTGATAACATTACTAACTATAACTGTTCACACTTTTGGTTTTAAACAAATGATCTTGTTTTCTTTTTTTATGTTAGAAAGTTGTCAAATACTTAAAAGAAGAAAAAAATATGAAATATCCAAAGCGATATCAATGTGCTTGTAACATTTGATGATAAAAATAAAAAATTATTATACAATAGGGATACATTAAATTTAAATATTTTTATATTATTTGCTTTTCAAATCCTCAGTCTCCCTTAACCAAAAGAAAAGTTTTGTATTAAATGAATTTTTCACTAGATAACCACTTTTATTAACTAAGACTTGGAAAGTCAAATCTGATTCTAAAATATTGCAATCTAGTCTGGATAGTCAAATGATCTCAAATGCCATTATTGAAACATTATTAGCCAAGATGACAAGTGCATATTTCTTCATAACTGACTATTTACTGGAGAAATTATTTTTCTCCTTCTGTGGGAATAAAATAAAATACATATAACTTCTAGGTGTCTAATATAAATCTAGATCAAAAATTGTGGCATTGTTTGTCAGAAATATGACTTCAGCAATAATCATTTTAGATATGATCTTTTATATTTGCATGGTTATCAGTGCCTTTGAAATTCAAGTCAGAGAACCACTTCTTTTTAGAAGTAAAATATTGGTAGGAAAACACAACGGGATATTATTTCCTTTCACTAACATAGAAGGGTCATTGCATTATAAATACCTAAGTATGACACCATCTATTTTTTTTGAGAACATTACAAAATTACAAAAAGAGTAACTGTTTATTATTTTTTATTTTCAAACCATGTTTAATAAGAACTCTGCTGGATATAAACCTAGTTTTCTAAAAAACTAGAATATGCTAAAATAATTTATAATATTTTTAAATAAAGTGTTTAGATCAAGAGAAATTGAAAGCTATTGAAATTCTCATCTAAGAAAAATGCTAACTTTGTTAATCGAAAATTAATTTGAGGACTATAATTAAAATGTTCTCAGAATAATGTATTCACAAAATCTACATTGCAAATAAAGTTACTCATCTTTAATTTACAACCACAATCTTAAATTAGAAAATAAAATTAATTTATACTGCCTCAAAGATATCCCAACTCAAGATGTAAGAGAGATTAGAAAATAAAGTTTTAAGGTAGTATATTTCCTACCTTATAAATCTGTATGTAACTAGAACCAGAGTTTTTAATACTTTGATGAACTTTATGGTAAATACTTAATGACTTAAAAAACCCAACAAACTCAGAGATACAAAAGAACAGATTGGCAGTTGCCAGAGATGGGGTGGGGAGTGGTAAAATGGGAGTGTGTGTGGGAGGGTCACAAGGTACAAACTTCCAATTATTTAAAAAAAACACAAGTCATGCCCTGGTTGGGTAGCTCAGTTGGTTAAAGCATAGTTCAGATATGCCAAGGTTGCAGGTTCCATCCCGTCAGAATGCATAAATAAGTAGAACAACAAATCGACGTCTCTCTGTCTCTCTGTCTCTCTCTGTCTAAAAATCAATTAAACAAAAAGTCATGGAGATGCAATGTACAGTATGGTGACTACACTTAATAATACTGTATTTACATATTTGAATATTGCTGAGAGTACACCTTAAAAGTTCCCATCACAAGAAAAAAAAAATTTTGTAACTATGTAATGTGACAATGTTAACTAGACTTATTGTGAAGATCATTTCATAATGTATATAGATATCGAATCATGTTGTACACTTGCAATTAAAATAATGTTATATGTCAATTATAGCTCAATTTAAAAATACCACTTGCTTTTCTAGGCATTCTTCAATAATAATGTTAAATGTTTAGTGCTTTTATCTCTCAGGCAATACGCTAAATGCACAGGAAGTGCATAAGACACAGCTCAGCCTCTAGGAAGCTTATAATCTTGTAGATAAGTTTCCTAAGGAAGTGAAGATACAAATAATGAAACTGAAACATGTGACTACAGGCTTCAAGTGTTACTCAGTTTTGACATTAATAATGCCAAAAGCACCTTGGTAAAAATGGCAGAACCACTACTCCAGAATACTTTTGGAACCCTAGTCTGCAATCACTATATGACTTGTAAACAGTGCATTCAAGTTACAATATGGGCTCACCTAAGAGCCCAGCAGACCTTGAAGCACTCTGTCAGCAAGTGTGCAGGATAAAAGGGTATCAGAAACTTAATAGCTATTGCATAGAAGCAGGCTTCCACTAGGGCTTGTTCTGTTGTTGTTGTTTAATTTCTTTTGCTTTATGAATCTGTTCAACAAAGGGATAACCACACCCGCCCTTATCACTGCGATATGAGGCACTGAAAATCGGCCTCTTACTTTATAGTATTACAGAAAACTTAGCCATAGAATATGTCACACAAATCAAGATCTGATTCTATTGCTTTCTCTCAATTTCTCACTCATCTCCATTTCTTTCTTTTTTTTTTTTTTTTTTTTTCATTTAAGGGAGGCGATCTTACCTTTATTTCTCTAGCCTCAAAATACACAGAATCATTTGGAAGACAGAGTAGGCGTGGAAGGCTCCCTTCTGTTCTTAAAAATTAGGATTTTTTTGAAACAGAAAACAGATTTTTTTGGCTTTATAAAATATCTTAATTTGTTTCTCATTTATATTTTCCTGTACTTTCCTCCTCCCTCTTCCCAGGAACTATGACATTTCATCATTTTCTTCCCCTCCAAAGCCACTTCCAGGGCTCTCATCGGCTCAGGAGCAGGAAAGCTTCCACTATCATCTGGGCTGTGTGAATATGGCATTCTCCTGCCAGAGCATATGGCAGGACAAGTCTTACCCGGCAGCAGTGGCTGCCAAACTCCTGAGTCGTGACCCATTTTCCAAGACAGAAGTTAATCCAGTGGGATGAGACTAGCATTTAAAAACCAAACTCTAACTGACAAGTAAACAGAATAGAATAGAAAAGACAGCTATCGCATCACATTTATTCTAAAACTTTGGTTTTACATTTTGTTTGTGTAAATATACTGTATATGTACTGGATTGCAACAGAAAAACATTTCTTACAGTCCTACAGGTCATGGTCAAAAGTTTGTAAGCCACTAAACTAGAATACCAAGTTCTAGGGAACTGCATCTTTATCTGATGAAATATTTTAGATATTTTAGAGATTTAAAATATGAATGTTATATAATTTATTTCAGTAAAAAAGTGTTGACCTAACAAGCCACATATTTTCTAAAAGATAGTAAACAAAACAAACCAGTTTTCCCTTTTTTTCAGTATTTCATAATAGATGGAACTCAAATAAATAGTTTATCTTTGAATTTAATTTACCCAAAAATTAAAATTGAATAAGCCCTGGCAGGGTGGCTCAGTTGGTTGGAGCGTCATCCTGTATACCAGAGGTTGCAGGTTCAATCCCAGTCAGGGTGCATAGGGGAGGCAAGTGATCTCGATCTCTCTCTCTCTCTCTCTCTCTCTCTCTCTCTCTCCCCGCCCCCTTTCCTCTCTCTCTAAAAAAAAATCAATAAAAACATAACCTCGGGAGAGGATTAAAAAAAAACAACCTGAATAAGTCATTAGTTATCTCAATAATATTTTTAAGTAATAAATAACCATCTAAGTTCAATATACCTTAAAGGAAAAATATTCTAACTCCTTTTTAATTGAAAAAAGTCTGAGGGGTGATTTGATGAGTTTTCCAATATGAAATTAAAAATAAAGAAGAGATCATGATTTCTTTACATCTATTACATATGTATATGAATACAAATATCAATCATATTTCCTTGGCTGTAAAGAGATTTTTAAAAATTCAAGCTCAGGAAGCTTACTGTATGACACTGAGACTAATGGCACCCAGGCTCTCAGCAGACAGAACCAGGCTCTGGGGCAGAGAATAACTCAACCGCACAGTAGTCTCTCTTATGTACAGTTTTGTTTTTCCATGGTTCGTTACCCTCAGTCAACTCCAGTCAAAAAATATTAAACAGAAAATTCCAGAAAAAAGCAACTCTTAAATTTTAAATTGTAAGCTGTTCTGAGTACCATGATGAAATCTTGCAGCTTCCCACTCTGTCCCGCCCAGGACACGATATCCATCCTTTGTCCAGCATATCCACTCTGTATACACTACCTGCTCAGGAGTCACTTAATAGGCATCTCAGTTATCAGACAATCACTGCTCATATTCAAGTTACCCTCACATAGGCATTTTCATCTCACATCATCCCAAGAAGAAGAAAGGTGAGGACAGAATATTAAGATATTTTGAGAGAGACCACATTCACATAACTTTTATTACAGTATACTAGAGGCCCAGTGCACGAATTCGTGCACCAGTGGGGTCCCTCAGCCTGGCCTGTGGGATCAGGCCAAAACCAGCTGTCCAGCATCCCCCAAGGAGTCCCGGACTGCGGGCCTCTAGTAGTAAATACAGGGTTTGGTGTTATCCATATTTTCAGACATCCACTAGGGCAGTGATCGGCAAACTGTGGCTCAGCAAACTGCGGCTCGAGAGCCACATGCGGCTCTTTGGCCCCTTGAGTGTGGCTCTTACACAAAATACCGACTTCTGTGCATGGGCCACAAAGTTTCAATCGCACTGTACGTGCGCGCCCGCACGTGGTATTTTGTGGAAGAGCCACACTCAAGGGGCCAAAGAGCCACATGTGGCTCACGAGCCGCAGTTTGCCGACCACTGCACTAGGGGTCTTAAAACATATCCCCCATGGATAAGGGAAAACTACTATGTTGATTAAAAAATAAGTGCCTCAGAATAATGGTTATATTCCTTACTTTCACATATGGTAGCTGCGTAGAATTTATAGTTAAAATACAGAAGACATTTCTTAGCTGTTCTGCAGTGTCAAAGTGGAAACTGTCTGACTCAGCCTTGCAGTCTCACACACTTCTTTGGCTGTCAGAACTGGAAGAGGCAACTAATACCAAGCCCTGCGGGGAGGACAGCCCTGTGGCCTTGAGATTGTTCATAACAACCCCTGAGTTGATTAAAAGTGATGTTGACAGGCTTCAATCCCTCTTGGTTTTATGGATTTTGGCTGCTAACTGAAGCCTTCAGGACTAGAAACCTATGAGAATAACATTAATATTTTTACTAGACTGTGAAATGTTCTAGAAAACAACATAGAAAAGTGGATCTAAAATGTAAACTATTGCTTAAACTTGAACATGTCTTTAAAAATAAACCATGAATAATATGAATAATATTACACACACACACACACACACACACACACACACAATTAAGATAAAGGTATTATTCAAAGATAGGCAGAAACAACCCCTCTCCAAAATTAGGGACTTCTGAAAAACTTCTGACAGCTTGAAATAGGAATTAAACAAAATGTTATTTTAATCAAAGCTTCCCTTTTGAATTTCAGATTGCATATAAAGGTATAATAAATCATATATCTTAAGAAAAGCCTAAGTCACATATAGCCCAGTACAGTTAGAATCAATATCTCAATAAAGTTGAGAGAAGTTAGTCTTGAATGAGGGTGAAACCTGCTTCATTTATTGCACAACACTAGCTGTGGGTATGTGAGGCAATTCCTTTCTTACTCTACATTACAACTTATTATAAAATGACTATGCTTTATTTAGTTTATTATATTTTAGGACAAAACAAGAGAATACTCTGCATGTTCAAAATCAGGTTTTTTCTGATGACAAATTTGCCCTAAAAACTTAAATTTGTTTTCAATACCCTTATGGTTAACAGTAAAGTTTGAGAAAACATTGTATTTACTTTTTAGGGTTCTTAAATTGGGGCCCTTAAATGCCCTTCAGTGGGATCCATGAACTCTCTGAAATTTTAAATAAAAGTGCGTGTCTGTGTAAATTCCTGGGATTTTCAAAGAGATCAATGATCTGAGAATAAAGTTACTGCTTTGGGTGAAAGTTATATATAAGAGGACTGAGTTTATTTTAAAAAGAACCTTCCAGATAACTTATAGGAGATGTTAAGAGATAAAAGGTAAGTTGGAATCATTTAGCTAAAAGTAATGAAACCTGAAACTAGCATGAAGATGTACTAGTCTGAAGCTATAATGAAGTTCTGTGTTTGTACATGCTTGTATCTTTATCTAGGGCTTTGACAGAAAACTTAAACTAAAAGATGGACAATAATGGAAGGATATTTATATGTATGTCTGCAGAGTGATTATAATGACTCATGCTATATACTAATAGTACAAATATCTACTATCATGCTATAGCAAATTTATAAACTCATTTAACATTTGTCCAAATATCTGTTATCCTTTTTGTTTTTCTTTTCCCGATCTTTATAAACTGGATTCCTTTTTAGAAATACAATTGTAACATGTCTTTTTAACAAACAGAGCCTCTAACACCAAGCCACTCATACTAAGTCCTGTGTGTTAATGCATGAGAATTCCTTTTCCTAAATATTTCAGTGAACAATTTCCTACCTTGATTTATTCAAAAAATTTCAACCAATATTCCTTAAGAAAAGCAGTTTCCATTTATTAAAGGTTATATCTGATGTCTCTGCCACAAAACATAGTATCATTACATTTAGTTTAATGGGGGGGGGGGGGCGGTAGTGAATACACTAACAAATAGTGGTATTTCATGACTAAAAGAAGTCAGGTATAAGGCAAGGGAAGAAACGGACCTTAAGTTTCTAGCCTAACTTAAAGCATTTAAACTATGATTTTTTATTATTCTTCAATTAACTTATAAGTATCTAATTAGATAAGAATCTATACAGCATTTTCATAGAACCATAGGAATTATGAAAGAATTTAAATAATTAATAAGGATAAGAAATCCTTTCACAGTGTCTGAGAGAAACCTTTCCCAGAGCAACATCAAAGGAAAAAGATGGCCTAAAATTAAAATGATGGGCATTTTTCTACTGAGTTGATTATCCAGGAATAAAAGGGTTGACAAAGGACTGACCTCTGTCACTAGGCTTGTTAGGAAAGGCCTGGATAAAGAAAATGTTATGTTAATGAATCAGATGAATGATGGAGGAATTATCCTCATACACACACTTAGTCTATGTTTTTGGAAAAACATGTAAACATACACATGAACAAATTCTACACTTCCCTAAATATATCAGATATATCTCTCACTTTTTAGTTGTTTCAGTTCTAATAAGGAAAAACAGCATTTTCCAAACCAATGGACTGAAAAACAAAAACAAAAACTGGGCTTTCAAAAATATTCCTGCTGAA
Organism: Myotis yumanensis; assembly: GCF_028538775.1. Lineage (NCBI taxonomy): Eukaryota > Metazoa > Chordata > Mammalia > Chiroptera > Vespertilionidae > Myotis > Myotis yumanensis. The sequence continues at coordinate 52,493,744 of NW_027223757.1, read as the reverse complement.
ACGTAATAGGATCCTGGCTACACACGGAATTTGGTGAGAGTACAGTGAAGGAGCTTTATGAAGAGACTCCTGACAACTTCACTCATGCTCCAGATATATTAGAAATAGAAGAAAAATACTGTATACCTGAATGCATGTCATTAAGGAATCAAAATTTTAAGAAAGTCCACAACTTAAGATCCTGATGATGGACTTTTGAGAGTTATTTCGATTTAATGGAGATATTTAGAGGTGCTAATGCTATGGTAGCTAAGTTTTTTATTAAGATTTTTCATTTAAAAATGTCAACAATGTGGCTAAAGCTCCTCAGTATTAAGTATCCTGAATATTCAGGTTCAGTCTATTCTGAAAAATTCTCCTTTTTCAAACCATAAATATATATGTCATAAATGCAGTGGAAAGAAATTTAAACTCACACATCTCAAATTCATAGGAGAAAAGTAGTTCATGGAGCCAAAAATCAAATGTGAAGAAAAGTCAGAAAGTTAAACAAAATACAAATTTTATAGGCTACTCAGAAAACATTAACAGAAAGCTATAACAACAAAGAAAAAGGATGATCTCAAACCTTTTTTTTAAATAACTATCTTGGACATTCATAGTATCATTTTTCCTTGCAAGAAGGCCTAGATGGAATCTATGATCAACCCTCAACTAATACTACTAAAAAAAATTTTTTTGTTAAATGCTTTCCAAGATCAGGAACAAGACAAGGATGTCTATTCTCATCATTTCTACTCAACTCTGTACTGTAGGTTTTAGCCAGTGTAACAATGCAAGGAAAAGTAATAAAAGGCATCCAGATCAGAAAAAAAGAAGAAAAACTATCTTTATTAGATGACATAATCACTTATGTAGACAATCCTATGGCCCTAGCTGGTTTGGCTCAGTGGATAGAGTGTCAGCCTGTGGACTGAAGGGTCCCAGGTTCGATTCCGGTCAAGCGCACATGCCTGGGTTGCGGGCTCGATCCCCAGTAGGGGGCATACAGGAGGCAGCCAATCAATGATTCCCTCTCATCCATGTTTCTATCTCTCTCTCCCTCTCCCTTCCTCTCTGAAATCAGTACAAAATATATGTTAAAAAAAAGAAAATCCTATGAAATGTACAAAAAAGCTACTAGAACTAACAGAGTGTAATAAAACTATATGATTTAAATACAAAATTTAATCATATTTATATACTATCAATGCAAATATTAAAATTGAAGTACTTTTAATATTAACAGGTAAATTTATTTTAAAATTTGCAAGACCAATACACTGAAACAACACATATTGCTGAGAGACAGTAAAGATCTAAATAAATGGAAAAATATATAGTCTTCATGGATTAAAACATTTAATATATTGTTAAGATGTCATTTCTCCTCAAACTGATTTATAGATTCAACATGATCCAAATAAAAATTCTAGCCAGCATTTTTATTAAAATTGATAAGATGATTCTGAAATTCACATGGAAATTAAAGGAACCTATAGGTTAGCCAAAACAACTTTGAGGAAGAACAAAGTTGGAGGATTTACACTACCTGACTGCATGACTTATTATAAAGCTACTTTAAGATAATGTTTGTATTGGTGGGAGTAAATATATGCAAATTGCATACCTCATAAAGGACTTATGTCCACAAAATACAAATAATGCTCAAAACTCAACAGTAAGAAAACAAAAAAGCAAGTTTAAAATGGCGAGATTGGAACACACACTTCACTAGAGATGTGCAGATGGCAAAGAAGCACATGAGAAGATGCAAATTAATACTACAAATACCACCACATACCTACAAGAATGGCTAAACTTAAAAAGACTGACCAAATGTTGATGAGGATGTGGAGGAACTAACACTCTCACATCCTGCTGGTGGGAAAATAGGTTGGTAATTTCTTAAACATACAACTGTCATAACACAGCCATTCCCATCTTAGGTATTTACCAATGAGAAATGAAACTATATATCCATACAGAGACTTGTATACTAATGTTCACAGTAGTTTTATTTTAAACAGCCAAAAAGTAGAAACAACCCAAGTGTCCATCAACAGGTGAAAGAACAAAAAGATTGTGCACTAACCACATAGTAAAATACTACTCAGCAATAAAAAGGATTGAACTATTGATAAGTGGAACAGCATGGATGAATCCCAAAATAATTATGCTGAGAGAAAAGCCAAGAAGGGTGGGGCACAGAATTCTGTATGATTTCCCTTATATAAAACTAGAGGCCCAGTGCATGAAATTCATGCATGGGGGTGGGCGGGTCCCCTCAGCCCAGCCTGCACCCTCTCCAATCCAGGACATCTCTCTCGCAATCCGGGACCGCTGGCTCCTAACCGCTTGCCTGCCTGCCTGCCTGATCGCCCCTAACCGCCTCTGCCTGCCAGCCTAATGCCCCTAACTGCTCCCCTGCCAACCTGATCGCCCCTAACTGCCTCTGCCTGGCCCCTACCACCATGGCTTTGTCCAGAAGGACATCGGGAAGATGTCCAGTCTAATTAGCATATTACCCTTTTATTAGTATAGACTAGAGGCCTGATGCACAGATTCATGCACTGGTGGAGTTCCTTGGCCTGGCTTGCACCCTCTCGCAATCTGGGACCCCTTGGGGTATGTCAGAGAGCGGATTTCGGCCCAATACCCACAGGCCAGGGCGAGGTACCCCTGTGCACCGGGCCTCTAGTACACATATAAGACCTTTGGTTAATCTCTTCCCGCCCTCCCCCTCCCCCTTCCCTCTGAAATTCATCAGTCTGTTCCATGTTTCCATGCCTGTGGTTTCCGCTCCTGCATTGAGCATCTGCCTCCTGGTGGTCAGTGCACATCATAGCTACCAGCCGGTTGCTTAGGCTTTTATATATAGAGATAGATTCTAGACAATGTACATTAATCTATAATGATACAATCAGGTCAGTGGTCACCTGAGGACTGAAAGGGAAAAAGGAAAGGCAGGGGAAGGAGAATGATTTCAAAGGGGCACAGGGAAACTTTGGGGGTGATGATTTCAGAAATATAAGCATATCAAAATTTATCAAATTGTACAATTTATATATGTACACTTTTTTGTATGTTAATTACCTCAATAAAGCTGTCAAAATTTTAAGGGCAAAAGGAGTAATCTAAAAGATTAATCAGTGGCTCTAAATTTGACTCTTCTTAACTAATCACTGAAGTACTTTCATCAAAATTAAAGGAACCTATAGGTTAGCCAAAACAACTTTGAGGAAGAACAAAGCTGGAGGATTTACACTACCTGACTGCATGACTTATTATAAAGCTACTTTAAGATAATGTTTGTATTGGTGGGAGTAAATATATGCAAATTGCATACCTCATAAAGGACTTATGTCCACAAAATACAAATAATGCTCAAAACTCAACAGTAAGAAAACAAAAAAGCAAGTTTAAAATGGCAAGATTGGAACACACACTTCACTAGAGATGTGCAGATGGGCACATCTCTACTATGGGCAAAAATATTTAAATAATTCTTCACAAAACTGATTTACTTCATCAGCAGAGATATGCAAAAGCAAATATAAGTCACTATTCACAAACACATATTTTTTATATGTTGATGGTTATTTGCAGATTTTTAGTGAGTTCTGAATAAGTGAACTACATCTAGGAAAATTATACTGGAAAATGAACAATCATACCTTGATTTGTGCAAAGGGTCTTTCATAACCTCCAACATAAAGAAGTCCAACATTCTGAGGAAGCAACCTACAAAGAAATAAAATGCATTATTTTAAAAATACTCTTAAATGTAAGGTTGCATAATCATCAAAGTTATATAATAGATTAAAAATAAAACAGATAGTGAAAAAATGAATATCTATGCAATTATTGTCTTTTGGACAATTATTGCACTATGGGATAATAACCAGCAAAGAAATAATTCTTTTCTTTTTTTTTTAATCCCCACCAGACGATATTTTTTCATTGATTTTTAGAGAGTATGAAAGGGAGGAGAGAGACAGAGAGAAACATCGATGTGAGAGAGACACATCAATTGGTTGCCTCCCACACGTGCCCCAACCGAGGCCAGGGATTAAGCCTATAACGGAGGTATGTGTCCTTCACCAGAATCGAACCCAGAACCCTTCAGTCCGTGGGCCAACACTTTATCCATTGAGCCAAACTGGCTAGGGCAAGAAATAATTCTTATACTTCAGAAAATAGTGGATACATGTTGAGAATGAAAGCATAAATGTAGAACAGTCTAATATATTACTAATTCTAGCAAAATTACTACATAGTGTCTCTGGGGAAGCATTAAATAAAGTAATACATATATTTTAAAATACATAAGAATTCAACTCAGAACACACTCATTGTATGTCTGTACTTTGCACTATATAATATAATACAATCCTAAATAATTAGGTCCCAAAATCTAACAGGAAAACCAGACACATAAATAATTAACCCTAACAAAAGGTGGCGTCTAATAAGTGCTATTTATACAGGTATTTGCCATTACAAAATAGTGAAGTAAGAGGAACTTATTATGGAGGGAGCTGAAAACGTTTAAATAGGTGGTATTTGGGCTTAGCTTTGAAGGGTGGGTAAAGCAGAGGGAGAAGTTAAGGAAAGTTCTGAGAATATAGAAGACAATTTTAATTAAGACAAAGAGTAGACAAGTATGGCTGGAGTAAGGGATAACTTAGTTGGAGATGAAAATCCAAAGAAAGTTTGGAATGGACCATGAAGAATGCCAAATGCCCTATCTCCATATAAGCAATATGAAGTCATATTTTATAAGATGCACTTATTTCTTATAAAATAATAAATGCACATGAAAATAAAAATCAAAGTATATAGAGCTTAGGAAAAAAATAATGGTTCCCTTCCCTGCATCATCCCTCCCCTTCTATTCCTACTGCAAAGCGGTCAATCATTCTAAACTGCATGAAAACACTGTGAATGAAAATATACCGTCATTAGAATTGTGCTTGTAGAATGGTGCAAGGTAGGAAAAGAGCATACTTAAATATCCCTGTGTTTATTTCACCTATTATCACAAATCTTTTCCTAATGGACACTGTGAGTAAATGGACACAACATCAGACTTAACACTGTTCTACATAAATACAAAAAAAAAAAAAATTTGCCTATACCCCTGCCCAAAGTAACTAGGCCAACATACATCTTCTCAGAAGTTAATAGATGAATGTAAATTCTATTACATCGATCTGAAAATGGAACATTGAATAGTATCTAAAGTGAAAAAAAATAACTGCAAACTCAAAACAATCAAATGGAAAATTCTCAGTGTACCGTATTAATCTAATCATAGAAAATTTGAACACATGATTATCATAGCTGTCCTTTTAAAGTTAGCTAATGACTTCAAAACCCTACTTCAATAATTCCAAGGTATGCATTTATTCATATTTAAACTTCTCTGAAATTAGAATGCCCCGATACTCAATGGTGCCTTATAATCATTGTCACCAGGTGATGTTGTGAAGTGGCTGTGTGATTACCTCCCACTGACTCAGTTTACTAACTAAGACTAAGAAAGCACACTAGCAAAGCACCTTAGACTTTATAAAATAAGGTAGATATTCAGTCTCCTGGGAACAACCTATGTTCCCAGACATTCTTTAAAGGCCTACAAAGCATTAACGGCCATTAAAAGAATGTTAAAAGCTGATAAGCACAATCTGAATTAAACCAATTTAGCAAAAAACCACTTAAGTTTAGAATATAAATGATACTTATAGTAATTCATTTTAGCATGTTGCTGAAGATTATAAACATGACAAAAAACATTTTTGTTCACTGGATGCAAGTAGAAAGCATAGAAAATGTCCCCAAATCTCAACTGTGAAATGGAGAATTTCTTAGCCATCAACTGATAAATTAATTCAACCAACAAAACTTTAAATCTCTCACAAATCATTGCTAGTATCATAAATTTAATGTTAGTTAAATGTAACAGTGGTAATTTATTTCCTATATAACAAATATTCACAAAAACCTTGATAAACCCCTCTTAGAAGTAAGAATAGTCACTGTTCATACAAGTAGATGCTAGAAAAAGAAATGAATAAAGTAGGCTGACATTTAAAACTCAGTATGCCTCTAAATTACTATGCATTTCAGGAAATGTGCCAAAATACTAGTATGCCCCCCTTCTTCTAACTTGCCTATCTAATTACCTTTCCTAAACAATAAATTTCTTAAATATATCAATTACATACCACATATATATTTCACTTTTTAAATACTGTTCTTTCTCATTCATGTATCTATTATTCCTCACCATAGATTATATTACCACCACCATTTGAGTGGGTTTTAACATGTATCATAATTTTAAAGGCCTGCTTGCATAAAATACTTTGGGAACACAAATTCACATTTTTAAGATGGGAGATTTCTTAAAATGTTTTTACCTTTCAAAAAATTATTTTGCCAAATTGTATACATAATTATTATCAAATAATAGGCACCATTTTATGATGAAAGGGTACTTGTGTATAACATAGAAATCACATTTTAAATGCCCAGAGTAAGGCATTAATTCAGCACTGATAAATGCATGTATGTATATGAATATGTTAAAATGGAAACCCTGACTCTCTTAGTATCAGGTAATTGTTTTGCCCTTAAGTTACATGAACATTAACATAACCTTTATACAAAAGCTAACAAGTCCCAAAATATTTGCTTATAATTAAATGTTTCTATAGTGTGGCTACCAAAGAAGCTATTTTGGGCAAGTAGTAATGAAAAGGCACTGTTGGGGGGTAGGGGTGGAGAGAATCTATCAGGACTAATGTTCATTTTGCTTCAAGTTCCCAAGTACAAATATAAACAAGTATCTATACTGGGAAGAAAGTTACAGAATTATTTCCAGAAAACCTCCTTATATAAAGGAAAACTAAAACTTGTCATGTAATCAAATAAACATTATTTAAAAGAGCCTCATTCATCATAAACTAATGCTCTATCAGATATGGAAATAATGCTTTAAAAGGAAATTGAGTCTAGAACTATTTCAAACTGAAAGTTAAAGGGTATCTTTAAAAAAATAAGAATAAGCTAAATAACTCAAAATGAACTGCAACAAAATACCTTGAAAAAACATATGGTATCTCGAATACTGACTTACATAAATCACACCTTTTAGCCAAAATGCAAGTTGTCCAAAGAGCAGACTACATCTAATATATCTACCTGTAAGGAGGGTGGGGTGGGGGAAGACAAAATGCATGCACTCAATATGGGATCAATAGTGTCCTTCTGAATTTGAGAAATGCGTATTATTGAGAAGACCTACATTCTTTGAGACTTCTAGTACAATGTAAATAAAAGCAACATGTGCCTTAGGCTCAGAAAAACTTGGATAAGCTAATGAGTGAATTAGTATCCTTAGAAACTTCCATAGCCTACTCTATTCTGCTTTGCTTTCTAGACCCTAGAAAGCATAACACATGATCTAAACTTTTGTTAAAAGAAACAACAACAAACTACCACCATCACCAATAACATGGTTAAATAATCTGTGTGCCAATAGAAACTACCTGGAAATGATGTTTGGTTAGGTGAAATATGTATGGAGTGAAATAAATAAGACTGGAGAATGATAAATAATAGAAAGCTGAATCATTTTTGCAAAGGTATATAAAAAGAAATGCTGAGCTACCAATATTCAGAGAATACCCTATCTTACATCACACACAAAAATCAACTCAACATGGATTAAAGACTTGAATGTAAGACCTGAAACCATAAAACTCCTAGAAGGAAGCACTTCCAGCCAAGATGGTGGCATAGATAAGCAAGGTACTGCCTCCTCCCACAACCACATCATAATTACAACTAAACTATAGATCAATCATCATTCTGAACCACCTGAAATCTGGCTGAATGGAAGTTGTACAACTAGGGAATTAAAAAAGAAGCCACATGGAGACCGGTAGGAGGGGTGGAGATGAGGAACAGGCTGGTCCCACACCCACACACCCATATATGGCAGATAATCTTGGCTGCAAAGTCCTCCCTGAGGAGAGAGGGAACCCAGTCCCACATCAGGCCCCCAAGCCCAGGGTTCCAGTGCTAGGAGAAGTTCCCATAACTTAGGCTGTAAAAACCAGCAGGAATGGAGGCTGAGTGAGACAGAGGGCTGCTGGAGTCCCAAGCAGTTCCTCTTAAAAGGCAGACACTTACTCAGACACACTCCCTCTGAGCTCCAGTGCTGGGACAGCAGCTCAAAACGCACCAGGGATATACAGGGAGGAACTGAAGTGTCTGGCATGATGGCAAGAACTCAGGGGCAGCTTTCTCCCAGACAAAAGTGCTGGCAAAGGCCATTTGTTCCTTTGATGAGCCCTCCTCCCACAGAGCCTACAGGCAGGCACCATATCTGACTCTCCATCAACCTGATTCACACTGTCTACTCCACCCTGGTGATTCCCTGCGATCCTGCCCCACCAAACTTTCAAGCCCACCCAAGCTGTTTCTAGTGGCTTTTCAGATTTTCCTAAAATCTCTCAAACAGCAGCATCTGGAGCATATGGTCTCAGTGTGCCCTGTACCTCTTACTAAGTGGCTCCAGGCCCAGCACTAGCAGCAGCTGGCCATGGTTCGTAGCTTGGCCTCTTCTAAGCCCAGCACAAATAGCAGTCATCTGCAGATCACTTTGTAGCTCAAGCCAGTGGCCCTAGACAAAACACAAGTGGCAGATAACCTTGACCTGCACCTCTCAGGGGGTACCAGAGCCAGCTTCAGACAACGTCAAAACACCACCCAATCACCTCCACAGCAACTACTCAAGAGGTGAAGTCAGCAGGCACCAGAGCTCAGCTGAAGTAAGTCTTGCTCTGTGGGGTAGACACCAAAAGCAAAGGCAGCAAAAGCAGGCAAGCAAATAAACAAACAAAAACAAGTGGGACTACATCAAACTAAAAATCTTCTGCACAACAAAGGAAATCTTCAACAAAATGAAAAGGGAACTACTGAATGGGAGAAAATATTTGCAAATCATATATCTGATAAGGGGTTAATAACTAAAATATATAAAGAAGTTACATAGCAAAAAAAAATAATAATAAATAAATAAATGAACAGATTAAAAAATGAATAGAGGAACTAAAAAAGTATACAACTAGCCTACTGGTACATAAAAAGGTGCTCACATCACTAACCATCAGGGAAATGCAAATCAAAATCACAATGAAATATCACCACTTCACAACTGTTAAAAGACAAAGGTAAGTGTTTGCAAGAATGTGGAAAAAATGGAACCCTTATGCACTGTTGGTGTGGATGTAAATTAGTGCACCCATTATTAAAAACAGAGCTACCATTTGACCCAGCAATTCCACTTCTGGACATAAATCCAAAGGAAATGAAATCACTACCTGGAAAAGATACCAACACCCCCATATTCATTGCAGCATTCTTTATGATAACCATAAAAAAGGAGGAAATTATATATTTTGCAACAACATGGATGGAACTTGAGAGCATTATGCTAAATAAAGTAAGACATACTAAGGTAAATACTGTATGACCTCATTTGTATGTGTAATATAAAAAACGAACTTATAGAAACAGGGACCAGATGGATGTTTCCAAAGGTTGGTGGAGGTGAGGGGGTGAAAGTAGCCAAAGTTACAAATTTCCAGATATAAGATAAATTAAATGTACAGCATGGTGACAAGAGTTACTAATACTGCATTGTATATCTAAAAGTTCTCATCACAAGAAAAAATTTTGTAACTACATGAGGTGATGAATTGTTAACTAAACTTACTGTGGTAATCATTTCATAAATCATTATGTTTAGACACCTTAAACTAATACAATATTATATTTCATCTAGAGGCCCAGTGCATGGATTCGTGCACCGGTGGGGTCCCTCAGCCAGGCCTGCGCCCTCTTGCAATCCGGGACCCCTCGGGGGATGTAGAACTACCCGAGGGATGTAGTAGTGCATGAAGCAGCAGGCAGCCAGGGAGGAACCCGAGCCGGGGCCGGGCACCACTCCCGCTCATCCTGGCCCCACTGCACCTGCCGCTGCTGCCGTTCAATAGCGCTGCCGCAGAGGCGGGAGAGGCTTGCACAGCTGCGCTCGTCAGCCGTGAGCCCAGCGTCTGGTGCCCATTGGTCCCGCTGTGGGAGCACACTAACCACCAGGGGTCATTGCGCATCTGCCCCCTGGTGGTCAGTGCGCATCATAGCAACAGGTCAACCATCGACCGTTCGAATGGTTGACCAGTAGCTTAGGGTTTTATATATATAGATTATATCTTAATAAAACTGAGGGAAAAAAATACTAATTTTCAAAAAACATTATTCAGATACTGTAAGAAGCCACCAAGTAAAATAAATTTATAACATGTGCATTATCTCCTAAATTGAACACACACATAACCTAAGGACCTGGCAATTCCAATTTCAGGTATGTACCCAACAGAGTGTGTGTGCATGGTCTAAAACACACAAAAAATGTTTGGCTATTATAACTGACCACCCTAGTACTACAATCCATCCAAAAAAACCATTATGTTTTGTGTGTGTGTGTGTGTGTGTGTGTGTGTGTGTGTGTCTGTCCTATCTAATAATAGACAAACATGGTAATTAACCGTAACTTCGCTACCCTTCCCATGGGCTAATCAGGGTGATATGCAAATTAACTGCCAACCAAGATGGCGGCCGGCAGCCAGGCAGCTGAAGCGAACAGGAGGCTTGCTTGCTCCAGTGATGGAGGAAGCCAAGGTTCCCCGCCTGCTGCTGCCGGGCTCTGAGCTCCAGTCTAAGCAACAATGTTGCAATTATAGAAGCTAAACAAACCCAGAAGCCTGCTTTCAGCCAGCCGGCCTTAGAGCTGGAGCTGCAACAAAGTTTCAATTACAGAAGGTAAACAAATCCCAGAATAAAAAAGAAAAAGAAAAAAAGGAGAGACTGGGAGTTTTAGTTGCAGACTTGGCCCGCCTGAAAACAGCCCTCAGCCCCTCATCCAGGCTGGCCAGGCACCCCAGTGGGGACCCCCACCCTAAAGGGGGTGCAAGCAGCCTGCAAACAGCCATCAGCCCCTCACCCAGGCTGGCCAGGCACCCAAGCGGGACCCCAACCCTGATCTGGGACACCATTCAGGGCAAACCAGCTGGCCCCCACCCGTGCACCAGGCCTCTATCCTATATAGTAAAAGGGTAATATGCAAACTGACCCTAACAGCAGAAAGACTGGGAATGACTGGTCACTATGACACACACTGACCACCAGGGGGCAGACGCTCAATGCAGAAGCTGCCCTCTGGTGGTCAGTGTGCTCCCACATGAGGGAGCTCTGCTCAGCCACAAGCCAGGCTGATGGCTGCCAGTACAGCAGCGCTAAGGATGTCCGACTGCAGCTTAGGTCTGCTCCCCGCTGGCAAGTGGACATCCCCGGAGGGCTGCCAGGCTGCCAGAGGGATGTCTGATTGCCACCTTAGGCCCAATCCCCTGGGGAGCAGGCCTCAGCCAGCAGGTGGTCATCCCCCGAAGGTCCCAGACTGAGAGAGGGCACAGGCCGGGCTGAGGGACCCCCCCCCCCAAGTGCACAACTTTTTGTGCACCGGGCCTCTAGTATGTATATATATATAGAGAGAGAGAGAGAGAGAGAGAGAGCAATTAAATGAATTCCATGTCATGGATGAATTTCAAATTCACAAAAGAAGTAAGGTAAAACAGGCAAAACCAAATCCTACTGTTTGGAAATGCAAATCTAAGTAATAAAAGTATAAAGGAAAGCAAGGAAGCAAACCACAAAAGTCTGGATAGTGGTTATCTCTGGTGGGAGGAAGAAGTTTGTGAATCAGAAAGAGGCATGCTGGAGGTATCTAAGATGCTATTTCTTCCTTGTCCTGAATACATGGGTGTTGCTTACATGAAATTTCATTAAGCTGTACATTTGTGTTTTGTGCACTTTTCTATATGTCTATTAAATTTCATAATATAAAAGGTCTTAATATAAAAAGCACTAAGAAAAAAACAACATAAGCAATTAGTAAGAGAGTGAGACTGTCTCCTAACTTAGGTGTATAATATTAATTGCTACATTAACATTTTAATATTCCTGTATAAATAGATGAGTATTTTAGGAGATAAGCTACTAGAGAATCCAAAAGTCACTCATCCCCTTCTTTGTATAGGAACTATATATTCTATGGCATAAATATAATCCTATGGCATAAATATAATATAAAAACACAATACTCACATATCTAGGCTTAATGGTTTTAAATACAAAGGCATTAAAATTGAAAAAATAATAATTACATTAAAACTGTATAGACAAATTTTCCACTCCCAGGCAAGACAGAGTAACAAGGACTACACTAGACCCTACACTGGCTAAACAACTAAATACACAGGGTGGTATAATGGTTTTCAGAAATTGGACACGAGGCAGCACAGGTCAGTTGTACCTGAGAGAAGAGAAGCAATGAAGTGATTCCTACCACTGCCCCAGCTTACTTACTACCTGGCTTTTTAAATCACAATGCAAGGGAGAATCCAGGCACATAGAGTTTAAAATATTAACCACCTGGTCCTCTAAAGAAAAAAATTGCCAACCCCTACCCTAAAGAAATGAAAGAATATGTCCACAATAACACTTATACCCACTTTCACAGATGCTTTATTCCTAATAGCCCCAAACTGGAAACATCCCAAATGTCCATCAACAGGTGAATGGATAAGTAAGTTGTGATCTAGGTATACAATAAAATACTACTCATCAATACAAAGAAATGAACTACTGATACACGTATAAATTTAATATGGAAAGAAGTGCTGGGGGCAAGAGGAAGACATATTGTATGCTTCCATTTATATAAAATTATAAAAATTACTACTTCCATTTATATTAAATTCAAGAAATTACTCCTCAATAAAGCTATAAAAAATGTACAAATTTCATTTTCCAAATTCTGTTAATTCTATTAGAAAAAGAAATTCTACAGCTGTTCATAGGCCATACAGTCAATGAATAATTATAAATTGATCCAGCCTGACCATTCCGAATGGATATCTGATTCATTATTTGAAGAACTGCCTGTGTAAAAACGGAGCTGAATAGGTTGGAAAGTGGGTTTTAATAGGGAAATCATTAAACACATATAATTCTCTGCCTTATTTGTTATCTAATGATCTCAAGAATTATTATATGGCTTACTTTTACCTACAAAAGAAGAAAGGGGAGAACTATTTATGTGGGGGTTAGCCTCAAATCTAAATATCTGGAATCCCCCAAATCATCAGCATATCCATAAATTTTAATCACCTTGCTACTGACCTCACGATGTATGTGTAAAGCACACTTGTTAAAAGGTTAAATGGAATAAAATTTTCATTCCCTGTATTGGGAGATTCTGAATCTTATTTTCCCCTCTATTTTTGTTGTACAAGTTCCGTGTATACTTCGAACAAGAATTTGACTGTGAAGTCTTCTTTTCCCCTGGGAAAATGTAGGAACATTAAGAAGCTGTTTCTGCAGAAAAAGAAGTACAAAAGATGCCTTGGAGAATAGAAACAGAAATTTAAACTGAGCGAATGTAATTCACAATTCAATTTTTTTTCGTCTAAATTATACCACCATGTCACATGTTACCAGCTATTTCAATAATAGCTATGATCAATCAAAAAGAAAAAATGTTGTTTTATACAATCACAGACCCAGAATGACTGAGAGTATTATATTCTATGTTGAAAAGAAATACTGCAAATCTGAATTTCAGCTTCATAGAAAGCTCCACAATGCTGATTGACACATGAACTAAGCAAAAATACAGAGAACTGCCTAAGTGTCTCACTGATAGAATACACATTAAATTGGTCTTCTCTTTGCTATCAATTTTAACTTGAATACTCCTCTAGTAAATACTATATATGCATCCCTTTTCTTAAAATATGGCTTGTGTAGCAATTGAATTATTATTCATTCATTGCTAGGCATGTACTAGCTATCTTTATTTTTTAAAGTAATTAATTCTTTATTTAATATCATTTTCATGACTTTATTTCTAAACTAGAGGCCCAATGCACGAAATTCCTGCACAGGTAGGGTCCCTAGGCCTGGCTGGTGATCAGGGCTGATCAGGGCCTTCCAGCTGCCGACCGGGGCCTTCCTTCCGGCTGCCAGCCAGGGCATCCCTTCCCTAGCTGCCAGCTGCCGGCCAGGGCCTCCCTTCCCTGGCTGCCGGCTGCCAGCCAGGGCCTTCCTTTGTTCCACGCCGCCCCCTGGTCGTCAGCGCACGTCATAGCAAGCGATAGAACTCCCGGTCTAACTCCTGCGGGGACACTTTGCATATTACCCTTTTGTATATATAGATATGAATCAGCCTATTTTGAGTTAGCCCAACAGATTGTTCCTGCCTTAATTGAATCATTATATTCTTTTGTTCAGAGTAACTGCTGACTGGTTGTAGTTTGTCAACTCCTTAAAATAACTTTTTACCTAGCTGAATAGTTCATGTGAAAGAATTTGAACTATGACAATTCATTCTATCCTTTATTTTGATATCTGTTCCAAGCACATTTATGTATAACTCATAATACTATAGCTATTTTTAACTACTTCAAATTTAAAAGTGACTGATTATATTTATCTTTGATACATGCCTTGCTCAACTAACAATTAAAAGTCAACAGTCCTGGCCCATGTGGCTCAGTTGGTTGGAGCGTCATCCTGACACACCAAAGTTGTGTGTCAATGTACCTACAAGAATCAACCAATGAATGTATAAATAAGTGGAACAACAAATCGATGTTTCTCTCTCTCCCCCACCACCCCTTTGTCTCTCTCTCTCTCAAATCAATCAATAAATTTTTTAAAAAGAGGGAGGAAAGCAACAACAAAGAAGGAAAATTAGGTCAAACCTCATTCAACTTGGCTCTCCCTCACCTTCTCCCTCTATGGAAACTGAATCATTTATTGTATGCCATTGATTTATAGTCTATGCCAGACTCTGGGTCAGGAACCAGAGACCATCCCTGCCCTCAAAAGTTCAAAGCCTTAAGGAGGCAGCATATTTGAGTAAACTACAAGAAACTAAGACAAACTGGCAAATTCTATTACAGACCCACATGAACTACGTACAGCAGTCATCTTGTGACTACTACAGACTTTAAACTCTGAGAGTTGAGGCTTGCACGTTAAGTGCAATCTCAAGTGCTGCTTTTTAGAGAATTCCTTTAGATACATTATGACTCAACACTGGAACCACAAATAACAGTATTTACATTCAAATGCCATGAAGCATCACCATATAGCATTTTAAATTATAACTAGAGGCCCGGTGCATGAAATTCATGCACAGGGGCAGGGGGTTCCCTCAGCCCAGCCTGCACCCTCTCCAATCCGGGACTTCCCTTCTCACAATCCGGGACCGCTGGCTCCTAAAATGCTCACCTGCCTGCCTGCCTGATCACCCCTAACCACTCTGCCTGCCAGCCTGGTCGCCCTTAACTGCCCCCCCCCCCCCCACCAGCATGGTCGCCCCTTACTGCCCCCGCTGCCAGCCTGGTCGCCCCCAACAGCCCCCTCTGCCGGCCTGGTCACCCTTAACTGCCCCTCCTGCCAGCCTGGTCACCTTACTGCCCCCCCCCCCCCCGCAGGCCTGGTCTCCCTTAACTGCCCCCCTCTGCTGGCCTGGTCACCCTTAACTGCACCCCCCTGCTGACCTGGTCACCTCCAACTGCCCCCCCCTGCCAGCATGGTTGCCCCTCACTGCCCCCCTCTGCCAGCCTGGTCACCCCTCACTGCCCCCCCTGCCAGCCTGGTCACCTCAAACAGCATGCTGCTCAGTCATTTGGTCGTCCCTCACTAACTCCCCTGCCGGCCTGGTTGCCCCACACAGCCTGCTGTTCAGTCATTTGGTCATCCCTCACTAATCCCCCTGCCGGCCTGGTCGTAGGCAGCAATCTTGTGAGGGTGTGAGGGTCAATTTGCATATTACCTCTTTATTATATAAATAATATACTTTTAGGATAAATATGCTTTATAGCTTCCCTCACATTAAAAAAAATAACTATATGGAATCCACCATTCTCTTCCTAAATTTATTAGAGGAATATAGGCATTAATGAAGAAGAAAATGACAGTGGCCTTATTTAAATAATACTAACTTACCTTCTCTTGTTAAGCTTACTGTGCACCCTCCCCAGAAAAAATTCAAAACTTATATTGGTAAACAAAAGATCCCAAGATCACGAAACTTAGATAAAATTTTAATTAAATGGAACAGTCCTTGTTCAATTAGGGAATGGGTAAAAACTGTTTCTCAAAAGTCAGTTCTATGAAATATGGGGTTGCAAACTAGGTCAATTCCTAACTGACATCACATTTTTCTAATTTAGAGAGACTTTGATGGCAATCCTTTTCCAAATCATGACAAACACTATATTATCTAAAGCATTCACACCCTCTCCAAAGCAAAAAAGGCCTTTGAGGCCATATGTACTATGTTTTATGTTGGAATAATAAACTCTATCCTCAAAAATATTATCTTCTGAACAACCAAGATGGCGGCATAGGGTATATATCTGTACGTGCCACTCCCCACAACCACATTAAAACTACAATGAAAAGACAAAACGGCAATCATCCAGAACCACGGGAAAGCTGGCTGAGTGGAAGTTCTACAACTAGAAGGAAAGAAAAAAGCGCATTGAGGCTGGGTAGAGGTGCGGAGGCGCCAAGAGCAGAGGTACGGAGGCGCGCGGACCGGACTGCTCCTGGGTACATGGGAAGAAAGATACAAGCTCCCAACTGCACTGACCTCGTTTCCGGTGAGTCTCTAGGGACCCAGACTCCTACGGGGAGAAACTAGACTGTCTGGCATCGGGTCGGAAAGCGAGGGTGGCTTTCTTGCAGAACTGTTCGCAGGTATCATTGTTACTATGGGGGCACAGGACTCAGGGACGCAGAGACACTGATCGGAGACACTGAGATGCAGAGATGCGCGGAGTCATGGAGACGGGTGACCACAGCCATCACTGTTTGCTCCGCCCGGTGATTCTCTGAGACCCTGCACCACCCAAGCTGTGCACAGGGGCGCAAATGAATCACCTGTCCTTTTGGAGCCTAACCTAACGAACTGCAGCTAGGTCAGAGAGCTCCAAAATTTCCAAACCCCAAACAAAAAGGAGAAATCTGCAGATCTCGTGGTAGCTCCTGCTGGGCGGACTCACACAGTGGTTGAATTTTCACCTCTTGGAGATCCAGAAGCCAGTGTACCCAGTGGTCAGATACCAGATTTCAACTCCTCACATCCATAAGTGACACACTCAAGAGGCAGACTCAGTGAGCACCAAAGCCCCACTGAAGCAAATCCTGCCCCATAAGGGTGTCTCCAACACAGCAGTTCTTCCACTGTAGACACAGCGGGTCCTCACAGCCAATTGGGCTGGAGGTCATTTCCTCCCAGGGATACCAACAGCATTCAAGGCTTAACTACAACATGACTGTGCACCCAGCCCACGGAGGAGTGCACCAAGAGTGTCCACCTCAGATGACTGGGAGGCTGAGCCACTGGGCCCAGTGGGACACCTACCACACAAAGCCACTCTGTCAACACAGGAAAGCGGCCAAGATGCGGAGACGAAGAAACATGTCACAAATGAAAGAAATGGAGGAAAGCAGATGACTGGATTTGGAGTTCAAAACCACAGTTACGAGGTTACTCAAGAATCTTCTACAAACCTCCGAGGAACTTAGTGAGACCTTCAAGGATCTTAATGAGAATGCCAAAAAAAAAATGGAAAAGGACCAGTCGGAAATTAAGCATACACTGACTGAAATAAAGAATAATATACAAAGATCCAACAGCAGACTAGAGGATCCCAAGAATCAAGTCAAAGATTTGAAATACAAAGAAGCAAAAAACATCCATCTGGAAAAACAAAAAGAAAAAAGAATCGAAAAATATGAAGATAGTGTAAGGAGCCTCAGGGAAAACTTCAAATGCTCAGGGAAAACTTCAAATGTACCAACATCCAAATTATGGGAGTGCCAGAAGAAGAGAGAGAGCAAGATATTGAAAGCCTATTAGAAGAAATAATGACAGAAAACTTCCCCTAACTGGTGAAAGAAATACTTACAAGTCCAAAAGCAAAGAGAACCCCAAATAAGAGGAATCCAAAGAGGACCACACCAAGACACATCATAATTAAAATGCCAAGGGTAAAAGACAAAGAGAATATTAAAAGCAGCAAGAGAAAAACAGTTAGTTACCTACAAGGAGTACCCATACAACTGTCAGCTGATTTCTCAACAGAAACCATGCAGGCCAGAAGGGAGTGGCAAGAAATATTCAAAGTGATGAATAGCAAGAACCTACAACCAAGATTACTTTATCCAGCAAAGCTATCATTCAGAATTGAAGGTCAGATAAAGAGCTTCAAAGACAAGAAAAAGCTAAAGGAGTTCATCACCACCAAACCAGGATTATATGAAATGCTGAAGGGTATTCTTTAAGAAGAGGAAGAAGAAGAAAAAGGTAAAGATAAAAATTATGAACAACAAAGGAACAACAAATACATATCTATCAACAAGTGAATCTAAAATTTTAAGTCAATAAAAAAATCTGACGAACAGAATAAACTGGTGAATATAATAGAAGCAGGGGCATAGAAAGGGAGTGGACTGACAATTCTCAGAGGGAAGGGGGTGTGAAGGGTGCGGGAAGAGATTGGACAAAAATCTTACACCTATGGATGAGGACAGTGGCGGGGGGTAAAGGCATGGGGTGGGGTGGGAACCAGGTAGAGGGGAGCTATGGGGGTAAAAAAGAGGAACATCTGTAATAATCTGAACAATAAAGATTTATTTAAAAAAAAAAAATATATATATATATATATTAGTGAAAGACACACACAAAAATCAAGCTCCACAATTCAATGTATTAAGTTGAATGCACAGAAGGACCAATGGACTCAGATGCAAGGGATCCACCAAGTAGGACTTCATCCACCAGTACATTTTACTTGTTTCTCATCTTTTTTTCAGTAATGTATTTGAATTGATGCCATAGCAATACATTTTGTAATGGTTGAGATTTTTCTGAACTAGATACATGTTCCAGGAAAGGCAGGGTAGGGGAAAGAAGGCAGCATTTCAGATTGTGTAATCCAAGGGCTCTGTTCTATGCCACAGTGATGAACTATTTCTTTTAAATTCTCTTTTTGCATCACTGGATACAGGAGGGTTTCTGTAGTCAGCACAGTTCCTCCTAGTTAACTGGTTAGCTCACTGACCCCTGTCCCAAGGGTAGCAGTTCTGCTTTCTAGGGTCACCCCTAAACTTCAGAACGTGCATTTTTGCTTGCATGCTGAGATCTGCTACTATTAGACACTTCCACACCCCATGGGGGTGTGGCCAGCCTGGGTGAGCGGCTGAGGGCTGTTTTCAGGCTGGCTACACTCCCTTCAGGGTAGGGGTCCCCACTGGGGTGCCTGGCCAGCCTGGATGAGGGGCTGATGGCTGTTTTCAGGCTGGCCACACCCCCTTTAGGGTGGGGGGAGTCCCCACTGGGGTGCCTGGCCAGTCTGGGTGAGGGGCTGAGGGCCATTTTCAGGCTGGCCAAGTCCCCCAGCGACGGAAGCTCCCAGCCTCTCCTTTTGTTCTTTTTTTTTTTAATTCTGGATTTATTTACCTTCTATAATTGAAACTTTGTAGCCTTGAGTGGAGCTCAGAGCCAGCCAGGGTGGTGGGTGGGAAGCGTAGCTTACTCCATCGCCAGGGGCAACCCAAGCCCCCTGCTCGCTCCAGCTCCGTGGCCACGGCCGGCTGAAAGCAGGTATCTGGGGTTTATTTATCTTCTATAATTGAAACTTTGTTGCCTTGAGTGGAGCTCAGAGCCAGCCGTGGCAGGCGGGAAGCCTGGCTTCCTCCATCACTGGAGCAACCAAGCCTCCTACTTGCTCCAGCTCCGTGGCTGCCGGCTGCCATCTTGGTTGGGTTAATTTGCATATAGTCACTCTGATTGGCTGGTGGGCGTGGCTTAAGGCATAGCGAGGGTATGGTCAATTTGCATGTTTGTCTTTTATTAGTGTAGATATATAAAAGGCCAGCAGCTGGAACGACTGGAATGACTGGAATGACTGGTCGCTATGACACCCACTGCAGCCAGTGAACTGGCCCGATTGGGGGTGGGGCCAACGCCCCTCCCCCTGGCCAGCCCCACCCCTGATCAGCCTCTCCCACCCCAAAAGAGGGTGGGGTGGCCGACCAATCCCCTGCAGCCCTTCCCCCGATTGGCCGGCCCCACCCCTGATTACCCCCTCACCCCAATAGGGGGCGAGACTGGCCAGCCAACCTCCTGCAGCCCTTCCCCTGGCCAGCCCCACCCCCAATGGGCCCTCACCACCCCATCTTCCCACAGCCCCTCCTCCCACCTGGCCCCATCCAGGATCAGCCCCTACCACCCCAATCGGCCTGTAGCCCTGCCCCCCAGCCGGCTCCATCCCCATTGCCCCCCGACACTAATCAGGGGCGGGACCTGCCAGCCAATCGCCCACAGCCCCTCCCCACAGCCAGCCCAGACCTGATCAGGCCCCCATAAGGGTGGGCCGGCCGGCCAACCTCCGGCCGTCTCCCTCCTCCTGACAGGCCCAGCCCCAATCCGCTGATTGGGCGATTAGTGCTGGGTTGGCCAGACCCCACCCATGTATGAATTCATGCACTGGGCTTCTAGTAAATATGAATAAAAAACTACAGGACTACAATGGTAGAAGAATTACTTTAGACTTGGGGGAAAAAATTATGATAATTTGTTTCATCATAGGCATTCCTAATCTTGGACAGCTGAGATAAGGGCTTTATTTTTAAACTTTTTGAGTATCACCTCAAAACAAGTCATTTTAAAGAAAATACCCAATGAGCAAAATAAAAGCACTGAAAGGAAAAGCCATACATTTTTACCCAGATGTATCTGTATACCTGACATTGACTAGAATTTTAACAACAGAATGCCAAAAGAAAATCTTAGGAATAGGAGAAAAGGAGGGAAAAAAATTAGCAAAGAAGAAATCTCCAATATTAATCAACTTACATCAGGATTTAATTCCCAAAGACAATACTGAAAATGTGCTTCCATAACCAATATATTTATCAAAATAATAGCTAAATCTAGATCCTAGATCTTTAAGTTTTAGTGATAAATTCTTCCCATCAACACATTTCTAAAAAGAAAGTATATCTACATTTCATATAAATATTCCAAACTGAGAAGACAAATATGGCATGAAATTTAAGTAAACCATTTTCCAAATGCCAACTTATTTTACAAAGTAGTACTCTTTAACATGATAGCATTGATAGTTTTTAAACCTACCACAAATTTTCAATAAGTTTACACTGCATATGTGCAATATTTAAGGTGTAGATATGGAATATATTTAATGTACTAAAAATGTTTGTTATACATAACATATTTTTTCAGTTTTTCTTTAAATTATAAAAATTCAAATAATTCATATTTCTTAAGAAAATATTTTTTGAAATTACTGTCTCGTATTATGGAATTTTTATTATGTTGAATTTGAAAGAATATGATGATGAAACATTGATGCATCAGACTGAAAAATTAGATATTTACGGACCATGTCTGATGTTAACGTTCTAATTGGATAACCCTTTTTCCTCCATTGCTCTCATTTTGAAAGATATATAAATTTAATTTGGTTACTGGCATGGTCCACTGGACTGATGGTGGTAAAAAAAAAATATTTAAAGTTCTAATCTTGGTCTATTGCTCCAGTTATAATCTCAATTCACTGAATGCTCTTGGATAAGTCATAAACCAAATGACATTTTTCCATTTCCTTATCTGTAAAATGGTTATAATGGCCTCTCCTCATGAGATACTATTTACTGGGTAAAATAGTGTGAAAATAGACAATGATACAAACGTTCAGTCAAATTAAAATTTAAACTTTTTAAAAAGTGCTTTTTAAAATCTGAACTAAAGCCTGGCCAGAGTGGATTAGTGGTTGAGTGTCGACCTATGAACCAGAAGGTCAAGGTCACGGTTCAATTTCCGGACAGGGCACATGCCTGGGTTGTGGGCTCGATCCCCAGCAGGGGGCATGTAGGAGGCAGCCAATCAATGATTCTCTCTCATTGATGTTTCTATCTCTCTCTCCCTATCCCTTACTCTCTGAAATCAATAAAAATATTAAAAAATAAAATAAAATCTGAACTGAATACTCTAATAGTATTTGTTGAAAATCACCTGACACATCTGACTTTCACCTTTCAAAGGGCATGGAGTAACTTCTAATTAATAATAAGAGACAACTTATAATTTAGAATAGATGTTTTGACCAGCTCACCAGCTCCAGAAGTGATCTATGGTTTTGTAAGAAAAGATAGGCCCATTTAACAATCCACAGCACAACAAAATTAAAATATAAATGATTGCCCAAAATGAATTTAACATAATAGAACCAGTTTCCAGTTAACAATAAAAATCATAAAAAAAAGACTGAAGTTATTGTTCAATACAATACATTCTATCTTTCCTAACCTAAACCACAAATGATGTTTACTAAGAAGTACATACACGGATATATTTGAAAACTAACTTAGTAGAAATGTTGCAGGTATTTATTATATTTGCATCTTCTTTTTCTCAATTCACAGGTATCATAGATTAAGACTAACAGGTTTCCTAAAGACATATGCATCACTTTTGATTCAACTCAATAAGTAATTAGTGAGCAACTACAATGTCATCAGTTATTAAAAGGTTATGCTTAAAGTTCTGTAAATTAAATGATATGTTTCTGGGACTTCTTCCAGGAAGATGGAGTAGACAAACTTTTCTCTATTTCTACCACTAAGTATAACTAAAAACCAATGACATCTATAATAATAAAATGGTAACATGCTAATTAGACCGGACATCCTTCCTGATGAAGCCAGGGGGGAGGGAAGCCAGTGCCAGCAGCCAGGAGAAGGAAGGCCTACTCTTGCATCAATTTTCGTGCATTGGGCCTCTAGTTTATATATAAAAAATATATAAAACTCTAAAAGGTAGAGAGAAGGCAGTCCAACTATGGAGCTCAGGGCCCAAGGAACAGATGGTAATGAGCTTGGGTGTTCTTTTTGTTTCATATATTTCAGACTGAGTACTAGAGAAAACAGGAAGCCATAAATGTCAATGGGACATTGCCCAAAAAAATGCCCCCAGAAAGCCTTCTCTCTCTATCCAGGAAAGAGGCAACCTAGCCAAACAGAAAACTTTCAGATATTTACCACTCTACTCTAGTGCAACACTACATAAAAAAATTGCCCATAGCCCTGGCTGGGTGGCTCAGTTGGTTGGAGCATCAAACCATTAACCACAAGGTTGAGGGTTCGATTCCCAGGCAAGGCACATACCTCGGTTGTGGGTTTGATCCCCAGTGGGGACACATATAGGAGGCAGCCAATCAATGTTTCTCTCTCTCTAAAATAAAATTTAAAAATCAATAAATAATAGAAATTATAGGAAAATACTGAAGTTATTGTTCAATACAATACATTCTATCTTTCCTCGGGTGAGGATTAAAAACCAAACAAAAAAAAGAACACCTGACCATTCCCAGCCCTCACAGCAGAAGCCAAGTGAGAAGCCTAGACTTCCATCCTCACAGACTATAACAAAGAATCCCAAATCCCGGCCAGGATATGAACAGAGAAAGCTGATTGGGGAGCCAAGGAGTATGAAACACCTCCAACCACAATATAAGTGAAGACCATGGAGAGAAATGAGACGTCCACACCCACCCTGCAATAAAGAGGCACCCTTCCATCTCTCGTTGGAGTGGTCTAGAAGGATCAGGACTTTCACCACCAACCAGGCTATCCTGCTACCCTGCTTCCAACACAGTGTCAGCGGAGGGGCCACCTGGGGATTCTAAAACTTACACCCCTGCCCAGCGGAAACAAGGGGCACCCTCCATTTCCCCCCACTCATGTTTTACAAAGGGCCTCACTCCCACCTGGCAATAACAAGGCAGCATCTCCTTTCCCTGCTGGAGAGTATCAGGGGAGGCCTGCTAAAACAGGAGGCCAAAGTAAGACAAGGCCCAAGGTCTTACAATGTCCAGGTTTCAATAAAAAACCCATACCAAAACTATACTACTTCCCTCAGTCTAAAAGCTAAAGTCCATTAGGTGAAATAATGCCGGGCCTGTAACCACTAAAAGAGTAACCACCAAAAGAACAAAATTTCAAATTGAGCAGGGGAAAAAAAAGAGAGAGGAAAAAAAATCTAAATAAAAGAAAGGAAGAAGTGAAAAATGAGTATAGGAAACATAGGACAAATAACACAAAATAAGATGGCAAAAAAAATTCATATATATGAATAAAATTAAGTACAAATAAACAAAATATTCCATATCAAAGATACTGGTAAAGCACAACTAAAAAATAATAAACCTAGTTAAATACTATTTACAAGAGATAAACCTAAAATATAAGGAAAGAGATTAAAGGATAAAACTATATATACCAGGTGTATTAGGTTCCTAAGGCTTCTCTAACAAAATATGTACCACAAATGGGGTGTCTTAAAACAACAGAAATGTATTGTCTCACAGTTCTAGAGGCTAGAAGTCTGAAATCAAGATGTTGATAGGGCCATGCTCCCTCTGAAACCTGCTCAGAGAATCTTTTCTTGCCTATTCCTAACTTCTGGTGGTTTGCCGGCAATCCTTGGCATTCCTTGGCTTATAGTTGCAGCACTTCAATCTTTGCCTCCATCACCCACAGCATTCTCTCCTCATGCATCTCTGTATCTCTTTTCCTCTATGATCTCCTTTTATTACCCCAGTCATACCGGACTAAGGGGCTCACCCAACTCCAGTATGACCTCATCTTAACTTACACTTTAATTACATCTGCAAAGACCCTATTTCCCAGCAGGGTCACAACCACAGGTGCCAGAGCATTCATCTTACCTTTTCGAAGGACACAATTCAACCTACACTAGACAAACAGGAACTAAAAAGGCATTCTAGTAATGCCTACTAAATACTGTCAAACAATGTACTAGATGAGAAAAAAGGGTAGCACAGTAGGACTAGTTAGAGACTACTGGAGTAGTTCGGGTAATATAATGCTAGTTTGATCATGTCTATGGAACAAGGGAATGTCAAAATTTTAAGCAGTATCTAGGAAGTAAAACTGACAGAATTTCACTGGATAACCAGACAAGGGAGACAAAGATAACTTAGTAGGTTTCTGGCTTGTGAAACTGATTGGAATATTTTGGCAACCTCTATCTTCTAGCCAGTTATTTTCTAAAATATAAATATCAATTCTTTTTATAATCTTCACTAACTCTACAAGTTAGTCCTAATTATTTACTCTGGCTTTACTCTTGATACTCTTTAATCTTGATCTATTGCAATCTGGTTCTGGCCTATTTATTCCAACCTCCAGTGCCATACGGTAAACTCTAGTTATTCAATAAATGTTGCATGTGATTTCATAACCTCTTTCAGATTATATTTTATGTCTTGAATGCCATGCCTTTGTATTTACAAACCTCTATTCAAATAAACCATTTTCTTTGGAAACTTCTTAGTGCTATAACTGACAATTAAAATATTTTTATATGTAATATATAAGATTGTCTGGGCTCCTGGAGTATTTTATTCACACTGACAGTACAGCACTTGTCACTCTGATGTTTACTAGTATATCTGTCTCCTCACTCAAGCTACTTATATCTTCAGAGTAGGACTTATCCATCTTTTTATCCCCAGCACCTACCATCCTAGTTTGCACATAATGGTTTTCAATAAATGCTTAGCGAATAGTGATTAATCAGTTATAACTAGCACTGCTTCTTACTATGCTGAAAATCTAAAAAGTAAATGGAAGACAAGTAGGGTAGTGATTATTTTTATAAATTAGATCCTGAAAAAGATGAATAAAGGTCTTTGTTTCTTAGTAATGAATTCATGTAATTTACAGTTAATTTATTCTAAAATCCCTTGGGACTATGTAATATGGCCGATACTCTCTCAAACAAACCCATATTCAGACGCCCAAGCAATTTTTAAATTTAAATAATACATATTCCAGCTCTACTTATAAAAATTACAGTAGTACCCATAAGGGGTAAATTTGATATTTGAGTAGCTCATAAAATTGTATAATGGTCAGTGAAAATATTCTTGATACTTACATATAATTTAAATGATCAATTTTCAAATAATTGAAATGAAAATATAATGTACATTTATAAAAAGCTACATAATCTAGACTTCCTTTGATGACTAAAAACCTGCCTGATACTTGCAATGGCTTCAGTGTATCAATATAAACATGAAGTATCTTTGAGCTGTAGATATAGAAAATTTCCAGTTTATGGAGGTTTCTAATTAAAAGAATATAAGGTGGCAATTTATTATAAATACAATTGTTAAATCTGCAGTGTTTACATTGGACAATGACGATATAGTATATGTGCATTTAGAAAACGTAAAGCTTAAATTGCTGCTACACAGTGATATGCATTTCCTACAATTTATAATTTTTAAAACAAAGGTAATAATAGGTGCCAATGTAATAAAATTAAATATTGAAATCAACCACTAGTACCACTACTATATGTAGCATTGCAAAAAACCTTGGATCATAATTGTTCATACTATCCCATTATTTAACACTTGGAAGTCCAGTTTGCTAAGATACTTTTCTGATGAACACAAAGAGCAAGATAAGCTCCCCCTATACCCTCCCCCCATATTTTCTCCCATGAGATTCAAAGCTTAATATGAGTTCCATTTTCTAGAGATAAAAGGACTGCCTTAACAATGATGCGCCCTAGCTTTCTTTTTACAATAAATTACCATATTTATATTTTGAAGCTGTCATATGCTAGAGGATATTAAATATCCTGCTGCCATAATTAACTCTTTAAACCAAATTAAATGGCTTGGTTCAAAACAGACTGTGAAAGTTAAAAGAATGTAATTTTATTACTAATTTTTTTGCAATTATTTTAATAATCAAAGCTAGTTAATTTATTCCATAATTGATTTTAATTGAGAAATGCACAGTTGCTCAAATCTTTCCTCTTTTTACCCTTAAGATATAAACAAAAATTTGAATGCACAGTGTTTAGCAATAAATACGTGGTAACTTCATAAGTACCTCAGGCCAATCCTAACACAACAAACTGTAACAAATTGCTAATTTAAAAAATTCCATCCATAATTATATCAGATATAGGCCACTGGACTACAACATAAGTGTTTCATTTTACTAAGGTTTAATAATAATTTAATTTAAACAAATGTTTGCAGTAGACTAATGTAATATCACAGAAAATAACTCCCCTTTATGAATACAATACAAACTTAGGAAATCTCTATTTTTCAAGGACAATATACAGGTTTCTGATGATCTAAAGACATTATAAAAATTCTAAAAGCAAACATGTTTCTTATACTATCTAAAAAAAAGTTTCTTAGAAAAAAATAAATAGCAATAACAGCATTAGTAATTTTTACAATGTTAATAAATACATAAATCCATGACAGCTATTGTAATGTCACCTTTTATTTCCCCCCAACATTAAGGTAATACTTTTTTTGCAAATTAATCCATAACAAAAAGATTTCTGGTCATGAAAAACTACTACATAAGCATACTTGTTAAAAACATTATGTGAAAATATACTTGAACTGAGAGAAAACTTCTGGGGGGAAAAAATAAAGCCCAGGAATCAATAAGCACCAGAGCCAGTTAAAATAGGGATGAGTTTAAATAATTGTTAAAAATCTGATTTTATAATTAAATTCCAACAAAATGTTTGAAATATATGTAAAGAAAAAATAAAAACACAATGCACATTACTTATATCAAAGTCACAAATTATACTAACAGAGAGCAAGAGAAGCAGGCAAATGACTGAAGAGCATACTGAATCTCTTGTCTTATACACAGGAGGCTCAAAAGACAGTCTCACTCTAGGTCAGGACTGTAGGAGAATACGGGTTTAAAAGGCCTTTGACAAACTTAAGGATGATGACAAGATAAGTTAAAATAGCACATATACTATTAGACCACAAGGAAAATCTCTACTCCTTCTGTTATGGAGTGGATGTTTAGGTTCTCAAAGTTCTTATATTGAAATCTAATTCCCAATGTGATAGCATTCTGAGGTAAATCTTTGGGAGGTTTTACCCTCATGAATAAGTTTAGTGCCCTTATAGGAAGGGGTCAGAAAGCTAGAGCTCTTTCTCCGCCATATAAGGATACAATGAGAAGTGAGCAATCCAGAAGAGGCCCTTTCCCAGAACCCAGCCAGGCTGCCACTCTGACCTCAGACTTTCAGCCCCCAGGCTGTGGGAAATACATGTGTGTTAAGCCACCCAGTCTATGGTATTGTTATAGCAGTCCAGCTGACTTCCGGGGGAAGGGGGAAGGGAGAAGGATTGTTCAGGAACATTTTTGTGATCAAAATTTATAAAACAAGAAATTAAATGAAAAACAAAAATAAACAAATAATTAAAGTAAAAAAAAAAAAAACACCATAAGAAAAAGACTACTTTGAACATTGAAAAGATTAAGGGTCTTAGGAAGGTGATGATTTAAATATGTCTGATTCCTTATATGGAACTCCAAATTAGCAGTTTTTTAAGCCAACTGCCTTCTGAGAGTAAAACCTCCCAAAGGTTTACCTCAGAATGTCATCATATTGGGAATTAGATTGGGAATTAAGGGCTCCCTAGCAAGAGAAGTGATCTGTGGTTTTCTCCTCCATACCCTAGAGAAAGAGCCCCAAGATGAAGACTAAAAATTAGCAAATTCTGGGAAGAGCACACCCCGCAAACACCTGTGAAAATCCTAAAGATAAGGTGAACATTGGATCAGGTGAGGAGCCTAACCTTCCTGGCCTGCTAGGAGCTAAGGCTGAAATGTCTGAGCTCTGAGATGGGAGAATGTACAGAGCAAGCACTGCAGGGAGGCTTTCCCCAGTTGTTATTGCAGGAACCTGGAAGCTTCTACCTAACTCATGCACTGAGATAAAGAACACCTATTTTTCTGTCTTGTGTGGACTGCCACCATTTACAGCACTCCAACAACCAGACTTGATCCCCAATCCTATATAATAAAACTGTAGTATGCAAACTGTCCCCTCGACCAGAAGTTCGTCTGGGAGTTCGACCAGGGGGCAGGGCCGGCCGGGGGAAGGGAGGGAGTATCCAGCCCGCAGCCAGCAGCTGCTAGGGACCCTACCAGTGCATGAAATTTGTGCACTGGACCTCTAGTAAGCCAATAAAGAAAAATAAGATCAAGGTAACCCAAAAAGAGATTTAAAAAACTACAAAAAACACCAAACTGACACTAGAGTTCTCATCTTTATCACTGGAGCCAAAAGGCAATAAAAAAAGAGAAAACAACTGCACCTCAAGAATTCTATACTCAGGTAAGACATATTAACCTGTCAAGAAAAAGATCTTTGCAGATATGCAAAAATTCAAAGTAATAACCTATGTGGCTCCATCTGAGAAAAATACTTAAGAAATTACTATCCAGTTTCAAGCAGGTGCCTAAAGAAATGTCTTTCTATGGTCTGTTGGCCATTTCAGAACTTAGGAAATGTAATGGTCAATTCATTAGAAAGAAACATCTGAGAAAAAAAAAGAAAAAGAAAAAAAAAAAGAAATTACTATCCAAAGAACAAATGAATCTGAACAAGAAAGTGAAAATGAAGGAAAAGAAAAAATGAATCTTGTAATATATAAATGCTGTTAAATTTAAATTAGATAAGGTCAGAATAACTGGAAATGTTTAAGACCCTCCCCCCAAAAAATAAATATTCTTGAAATAAATCATGCATAGTTATAAGAGAAATTCTAAACCCAAAGCACTGTAAAAAAAAATCACTAAAAAAGACTTGTTTGACCTGGCCAGTGTGGCTCAGAGGTTGAGTATTGACCTATGAACCAGGAGGTCATGGTCCGATTCCCAATCAGGGCACATGCCCAGGTTGTGGGCTTGATCCCCAGTGGGGGGGATGTGCAGGAGGCATCTGATCAATGATTCTTTCTCATTATTGATCTCTCTCTCTCTCTCTCCCTCTCCCTTCCTCTCTGAAATCAATTTGTTTTTTAATTAAAAAAAAAAAAAGACTTATTTGCAGTTCTCTCCACCCACCCCTTTAAGAGAGTCTATAGTCAAATACTGTGTTAAGTTATTTGGATTAGTTCTCTCCCCACCACCTTCAATATGATTCAAAGTAGAAATTTAACAAGAATTTAATCCACACAATATTCCCCAGAGATATCTACCAGGTAACAAGCTTCTCATGTACTGGGCCTCAAACTTAGAGAAATTGCAAGTTTCTAAGGAAAACATAGATTAAAACAAAGGACACAAACAAAATGTTTTCACTGTAAACAATAATTTAAAATGAATAAATATAAAAGTTAAACTCCAAAGAACCAAATGGTGAAACAAAGGTGATACCAATTTCTCTTTAGTAAATTAATAAGTGAAAGTAAGTAATTTGACTCCATTGAGGTCATAAGCAGATGTTTTAAGACCATTTGCCCCTCTTCTCCTACTACTCGCTCAGGTGCTTTAACTATGGTGTTTATTTTTGGTAAATGGTCTGGGAAAGCATTTATCTTAAAATATGTTTGGATGGCGAGAATATTTTCAAATAAGATAACCAAAGCAGTTACTCTGGGCCAGTTGCTAAAAGATGAAAATAGCCACTGTTAAAACCCCAGCTATAGCCAAACAGCTTAGTCATTAGGTATCAATACTAATAAAAGCCTAGGTGACCGTCATGCCCTCACGTCATCACAAGATGGCCGCCTCCCACATCATCACAAGATGGCTGCCACAAGATGGCCTCCCCCGTGTTGGCACAAGATGGCTGCCCCCACATTGTCACAAGATGGCCAGAAGATGACCGCACCCATGTCATCACAAGATGGCCAACACAAGATGGCCGCCCCACATAATCACAAGATGGCCGCCTCATGTTGTCACAAGATGGCCACTCCCACATCGCACAAGATGGCCACAAGATGACCGCACCCATGTCATCACAAGATGGCCGCCCCCACATTGTCATAAGATGGCCACTCCCACGTTGTCACAAGATGGCCACCACAAGATGGCTGGCAAGGGAGGGCAGTTGGGGGCAATCGGGCGGGCGGGGGAGCAGTTAGATGTCAATCAGGCCAGCAGGGGAGCGGTTAGGAGCCAGCAGTCCTGGATTGTGAGAGGGATGTCCCAGATTGGAGAGGATGCAGACTGGGCTGAGGGACACCCCCCCCCCCCCCCCCCGCCCCAGTGCATGAATTTCCTGTACCGGGCCTCAAGTAATACATAATAATATTGGTTACATAGGTGTTTTATCTCTAGTTTCACTTATTTAAAATAATTTTTAATAAAATGTAAATATAAATAAGAGTCAAACATTTCATTCCAAAATAGAGGCAGAAGGAGAAAAAAAGAAAAAGGATTTGCTCAGAGAAGTAAGACTTTTCCCCCATGAAGTTTTTATTAGCTACATTTTTTGCAACACACTAGATATTTTACCACTATAATTTCTTTCTTAAAAATAATAACACCAGTTCAAATAAGCATGAGAAATAAAATTCACCATTCTATCTTTTAAATAAACCTGAGCAAAAGAAAAAAAAAAAAAACTCTAGTCAGCAGAGTTAAGAGGACTTTTTATTTCATATATTTTCAATAGAAGGTAATATAAAATTATGTAGTCAATTCTACTTATTTTGTCATGCTTACTATTAAGCTAACATTTCTCAACTTCAATTGCAACCTGATTTTGTTAAGATCTGAGCCCCTTGATAGAAGGAAAAGAGGCCAAGTCCCCTTGAAAAAGGACCTTGAAACACTGCCACAAGTATAAACAAGGATTATTGTATAAATTTGCTGTTGGCAAATTACAGCCCACAGACCATATCTCACCTGACACATTTATGTAAGTAAAGTTTTATTGGAACACAGCCACGCTTATTCATTCACATATTGTCTATATACATTTTGCACTAGATTGGTGGAGTCCAGTAGTTGAAACAAAGACTATATGGCCAGCAAACCCTATTATTACTATCTGGCCTTTTACACCAAAAATGTGCTAAAAATTTCCCTCCAATTGTTCAAAGGACCATCAGCATTTGCTAGAGTGATGGTACCCTGGAAAAAGGGACTACTCAAACTTCCCAGAGATTACCAGATACTAACTTTAAACAGACACTAATTGCCAAGGACCCAAAATGCCAGCATGGTCTGTCAGTCAAAGAGTTTAGGGTGACCAGGTCATAAATGCGTTTCTGGCTCAAGGTTAAAACTAAGTGGGACGGTATGTTTATGGCTATTACCTGTGGTTATTTTCCGGTTCCTGAATGTATAACTGGAGGAGAAATACTTGGCAACTGGGAGAATTTCTGACCCATGGAGTAGGCAGCATTTTGCTAGGAAAAGCCAAATGAAAGCTCCTAGCTTGTACTCCCTGCCAAGGATGTAAAGCAACAGTAATAATACATCCCCACCCGCAAGAGAGGTGCAGAGATTAGTGCCACCATCAAAGACTTAAATAGATGCCAGAGTGATCATATTGAACACACATCCATTCAATTTACCTCTTTAGCCTATACAGAAGGTGGGAGATCATGAAGAATGATTATGAATTATCACAAATTTAATCAGGTTGTGAGATCAATTTATAGCTGCTGTTTCAGATGTGCTTCATCTTTAATGAAGCAAATCAACACAACCTGAAATCTTATACACAACTACAAGGTGGCAAATACTTTTGTCTCTATACCAACTGAGGTATTGTCAGAAGATATCTGCCTTTGCCTGGCATGATTAATAGTATACCTCATGGCCGTATACCTGCACCAATTTACACTCTCAACATCAACTCTCCCACTCTCTGCCCCAGTATAATCCACAAAGACAGTGGTCATTTTTCTTAATAATTAATATGTATTTAGTAGTTGTTATGCAACATGCAGTGGTCTAAATGTTTTATGTATTCTCATTAAATTCCCACAAGAGGTAGGCACTTCTATTATCCATATTAAACAGTTGTAGAAAGAAGCAACACAGAGATTAAGTAACCTAAGTAAAGTTTGGCAGCTCTGGAACTAAAATCCAAATTATAAAATTCCAGAACCCCTTTGCATAATAGGATCCACTACACTAGTCTGGTGAATAAAAGAGCTATTTTGCTTGCATGTTTACCCATTTGTCAGTTGGTAGATATTTGGGTTGTTTCCAACTTCGGCTATTATGAAAAATGTTGTTAAGAAGAATCATGTATACATTTTTCTGTTGACATATGTTTTCATTTCTCTTGGGTATTTACCTGAGAGTAGAATTGCTTGGTCATATGGTAAGCCTATCTTTAACAATCTGAGGAACTGCCAGAGTGGCTGAAGGCTCCAATTTCTTCATATCCTTACCACTTCTTATTATCTGTCTTTTTTATATTTTCAGAGATAGTGGTCACTTTGACATTACACAGAACAAAATACTGATCCACAATGCTGATGACTTTAGACTCAGGCTTACTGGAAGTGATGAGGAGGACGTATAAAGCTGTTACATGGCCTAACTGGTTTGGCTCAGTGGATAGAGCGTCGGCCTGCGGACTGAAGGGTCCCAGGTTCGATTCTGGTCAAGGGCATGTACCTTGGTTGTGGGCACATCCCCAATAGGGGGTGTGCAGGAGGCAGCTGATTGATGTTTCTCTCTCATCGATGTTTCTAACTCTCTGTCCCTCTCCCTTCCTCTTTATAAAAAAATCAAAAAAATATATATTAAAAAAAAAAAAAGCTGTTACATGCCTTAGTAAGAAACATGTTAAGAAAGAAGATGAGAAAATCCACACAAATTAAGGGACCCATTACTGAAGTAAGGAGTTCAATGGCCTTTTGGAAATAACACTTCACTTAAAGTCTTATTTCCAAAGAACAAAACATATTTTAAAAACATACTAAGAATAAAAGCAAAGCTAGATGCTAAACTAGTAAACTGAATTACATTTTATGACACTTAATAGCAATGGACAATTGTAGGAAAAATATTAATATTATCATTTTTGCTTGGTAGAAAAATGGACATTCTACATTTAGCCACATGTAGCTTTTAAGTACTACTAAGAATTATCTGTAAAAAGCAAAACAAATGATTTTTCAAAACTCGATGAAAATGATAAAAACACACAAAGGTGTATACAGTTTAAATATTATAAATACTAGAGGCCCGGTGCACAAAAATTTGTGCACTCCGGGGGGGGGGGGGCGGTCCCTCAGCGTGGCCTGTGCCCTCTCGTAGTCTGGGACCCCTCCGGGAGATAACGACCTGCTGGCTTAGACCTGCTCCTGGGTGGCAGAGGGCAGGCCCAATCCCTAGGTGCAGCCCCTGGTCGGGCTCAGAAGAGGGCTGATTGGGGAGTTGGGGCGCCGCCCCCAGTCATGCACTGAGCAGGGCTGATCGGGAGGTTGCAATGCCACCCTCAGTCACACTCATGGTAAGGCCGATTGGGGGGGTGGGGCACCGCCCCCTGTCACACTCAAGGCAGGGTCGATGGGGAGGTTGCGGCGCCACCCCCTGTCATGCACAGAGCAGGGCCCATCAGGGGGTTGGGGCTCCGTACTCTGTCACGCACAGAGTAGGGCTGATAAGGGGATTGGGGAGCTCCCCCCTGTCACACACAGAGCAGGGCCCATCAGGGGGTGCTGGAACTCCCCAGTGTCACTCACAGAGTAGGGCCGATAGGGGAGTTGGGGCACCGCCTCCTGTCACACAAAGAGCAGGGCATATCAGGGGGTTGGGGCACCGCACCCTGTCACACTCAGGGCAGGGCCGATGGGGAGGTTATGGCTCTACCCCGTCACACACAGAGCAGGGCCCGTGGGGGGGGTTGGGGCGCCTTCCCCTGTCACAAACAGAGCAGGGCAGATAGGGAGGTTGTGGCCCTGCCTCCTATCACACACAGAGCCGCAGGGTGATCAGGGGGTTTGGGCACTGCCCCCTGTCACGCTGATACCGGTGCCAGGAGGCATATTACCCTTTTACTATATAGGATAGAGGCCTGGTGCACAGGTGGGGGCTGGCTGGTTTGCCCTGAGGGGTGTCCTGGATCAGGGTGGAGGTCCCGCTTGGGTGCCTGGCCAGCCTGGGTGAGGGGCTGATGGCTGTTTGCAGCTGGTCACACCCCCTTCAGGGTGGGGGTCCCCACTGGGGTGCCTGGCCAGTCTGGGTGAAGGGCTGAGGGCCGTTTTCAGGCTGGTGGGTGACTGAAGCTCCCAACCACTCCTTTTTTTTCTTTTTTTTTATTCTGGGCCAGCTTTAGCTCTGAGGCTTGGCTCCAGCTCTGAGGCCTTGGCTGCTGAAAGCAGGTATCTGGTTTGTTTGGGTTCTATAATCGAAAGACTGTTTCAACTCCAGCTTTGAGATTCCGGCTGGCTGAAAGCAGGTTTCTGGGGTTTTGTTTAGTTTCTATATTTATAACATTGTTTCAAACTGCAAGCTCAGAGGCCGGCAGCGGCAGGCGGGGAACGTTGGCTTCCTCTGTCACTGAAGCAAGCAAGCCTCATGTTTGCTTCAAGCTGCCTGGCTGCCAGCCGCCATATTGGCTGGCAGTTAATTTGCATATCGCCCTGATTAGCCAATGGGAAGGGTAGCGGAGGTATGGCTAATTACCATGTTTCTCTTTTATTAGATAGGATAGCATTAGGCAAAATAGAGGAATTAACGATGAAGCAATTTAACAAATCTTACTTCATTTAAAGTCTTATTTCCAAAGAACCATATTCATTTGTGTCTTTAAAAAAAAATTTAAAAAGGATGTAAGTGGCCTCCTCAGAATCAATCCTTAGCCGCCACTGTTTTAGAAGTGATGTGCACTTCACTAAGGCACTTCCAGAAGACATATCAAGCCTACACTCCACTGAAGTACAGGTTCCACAGTAAACTGGCAACCCAGAACATCTACTAGTATGTACCAGATACTTTGTCAGGAAGAAGAAACTTGAATTTACTACTTACCAATACTTTTCCAAAGATTTAAAATACAAATATAGTTTTGAGGCAGTTTCCCAAAAATATGTGTTAATATTTAATTATTCATATTAATAGTACATTACTATAATTGCTATATCATGTATACTTCATTAGCTATTAATTGATATCAATATTTATCCAAAGATTAATTAAGAAAAATTATATTTTTGGATAAGTATTGAGGAGTAATAAACCCAAGACTCCTTCTCCCTGGCAAGGTATCTGTTGTACAGATGTTCTGAATTGCCAATATTATTTATCTTATCTAATCTTTTATATTACTTGATGAAATATATATATAGATATTTTCCCATAATTAGTCAAAAATTTATCTATCTATCCTTGGATTAAATCAGACCACACAGAGCCAGATACCTAAACACCATTTGGCGTCCCACATAATTGTTCTGACTAAACTGTACTTACTTATTAAGTCACAAACTCTTATTTAAGTATGTAAAGTATTAAATACTCTATTTCTTTAAAATTGACACCTATATGATTTATTAAACTGCCTCTTTTACTTAAGAGTCAATACAGTGCAAAGTAATCTTTATTCAAAAATGCACAGTCACTTAAGAGATAATCTTCTGGCATTTGGATTCATATAACTGATCACATATCTTTCATTCCATTAGCTACAAAAAAAGCAAATATATGGTTTACCTTTGGCAAGTAAAAAGGATTTCATAGCATGCATGGGTAAACTTTTAATCTATCTGCCAGTGTCATCTTACTTTCTCTTTATGATTTCCTTGATTAAACATTTATTATGTTGCTATTATGTATTTACTTACACAATATATAATAAAATTTTAGAAACAAGGTGAAATAAAGCAATGAAGTCATTTAAAAAAGATTAACCAGTAAATGAAAAAATTAAAACTAAATTAACATTATGAAAAATCTTAATAAAATTCAACAATTAAAACTTTACCCTAATAAAGCATGGATAAATATTTGCTATGCAAATGCAAACATAAGGTAGTTTCTACAAAGTAAAAAAGACTATTTCAAAATATTTAATTATAATAATGATCATATCTTATTTATAATTCACTTGGCAGGATTACTTTCAAATAAAATCTATTTTCACTTTTACAAAGTTAATTTTTTATTTTAGAAATAACTATTTTTTAGGACTAAACTTAGTAAAGTTAAAAGGATGCTACAAATGAACAGAGGGAGGAACCAAGATGGCGGCATAGGTACACACTTGTACTTGCTGCCTCTCACAACCACATCAAAACTACAACTAAAAGACAAAACGGATATCATCCAGAACAACGGGAAGGCTGGCTGAGTGGAAATTCTACAACTAGAAGGAAAGAGAAAAGCTCACTCAAGCCGGTAGGAGGTGCAGAGGTGCGGAAGTGCAGAGGTACAGAGGAGCATGCGTGCGTGAGGAAACAGGCTGGCAACTGGGTATGCTGCTGTCTTTTTCAATAGGGAGGAAGATACAAGCTCCCAATTGCTCTGAACTCCAGTTCCGGGTGAAACTCTGGGGACCCAGATTCAAACAGGGAGAAACTGGACTGTCTGGAATCGGGCAGGAACGTGAGAGCAGCTTTCTCGCAGAGGTGCGTGCAGTGATCATTGTGCCTGCATGGGGCTGTAGAACTCAGAGACCTCGGGACCTATCTGAAGCAGAGCAGACTGGCAGCCATTGCGGTTTGCTCCACCCTGATGATTCCCTGAGACCCCACCCCACCCAATTTATAACCCCACCCAAGCAGTGAGCAGAGGCTTTTGCATATGAATGGCCTGTTCTTTTGCCATCTAAAACCTAACGAACTTCAGCTGGGTCAAAGAGCTCCAAAGCCTCCAAAAGAAGGCCTAGAGCAGCCTGCACTGCTTCACAGGGGGGCCTCATCTGGGCACTTCCAAACCCCAAACAAAGAGTAGGAATCTGCAGATCTGTCTGTAGCTCCTGCTGGGTGGCCTCAGGCAGTGGCTGAGTTTGCACCTCCTTAGAGATCCAAGAGCCAGTGTACCCAGTGGTCAGAATGAGACCATACCAGAGTACAACTCTTCACATCCATAAGTGACACACTCAGGGACAGATTCAGTGAGCACCAAAGTCCCACTGAAGCAAGTCCTGCTCCATAAGGGTGTCTCCAGCATAGCAGTTCTCCCATTGAAGACACAGCTGGTCCTCACAGCCAATTGGCCTGGAAGTCAATTCCTCCCAGTGATACCAACAACAATCAAGGCTTCACTACAACAAGACTGTGCACACACCCCACAAAGGGGTGCACCAAGAGTGTCCACCTCAGGTAATTAGGGAGGCTGAGCCACTGGGCCCTATAGGACACCTAGCACACAAAGCCACTCTATCAACACAGGGAAGCAGCCAAAATGCGGAGACAAAGAAACATGTCACAAATGAAAGAAATGGAGGAAAGCAAACTACTGGATATAGAGTTCTAAACCACGGTTATAAGGTTACTCAAGAATCTTCTAGAAACGTCTGAGAAATTTAGTCAGAACCTCAAGGATATGAAAAAGGACTAATCAGAAATTAAGCATACACTGACTGAAATAAAGAATAATATACAGAGATCCAACAGCAGACTAGAGGACCCCAAGAATCAAGTCAAAGATTTGAAACACGAAGAAGCAAAAAACACCCAACCGGAAAAGCAAAATGAAAAAAGAATCCAAAAATACGAAGATAGTGTAAGGAGCCTCTGGGACAGCTTCAAGCGTACCAACATCTGAATTATGGGGATGCCAGAAGAAGAGAGAGAGCAAGATATTGAAAACCTATTTGAAGAAATAATGACAGAAAACTTCCCCTACCTGGTGAAAGAAATAGACTTACAAGTCCAGGAAGTGCAGAGAGCCCCAAACAAGAGGAATCCAAAGAGGACCACACCAAGACACATCATAATTAAAATTCCAAGGGCAAAAGACAAAGAGAGAATCTTAAAAGCAGCAAGAGAAAAACAGTTAGTTACCTACAAGGGAGTACCTAATCGACTGTCAGCTGATTTCTCAACAGAAACTATGCAGGCCAGAAGGGAGTGGCAAGAAATATTCAAAGTGATAAATAGCAAGAATCTACAAACAAGATTACTACTCTACCCAGCAAAGCTATCATTTAGAATTGAAAGTCAGATAAAGAGCTTCACAGATAAGGAAAAGCTAAAGGAGTTCATCACCACCAAACCAGTATTATATGAAATGCTGAAGAGTATTCTTGAAGAAGGGGAAGAAGAAGAAAAAGGTAAAGATAAAAAGTATGAACAACAAAGTGACAACAAATACATATCCATCAACAAATGAATCTAAAAATCAAGTGAATAAAAAATCTGATGAACAGAATAAACTGGTGAATAGAATAGAATCGGGCATAGAAAGGGAGTGGACTGACAATTCTCAGGGGGAAGGGGTTGTGGGGTGAGGGAAGAGACAGTACAAAAATCATACACCTGTGGACGAGGACAGTGGGGGTGGGGGGGTAAGGGCATAGGGTGGGGTGGGAACCGGGTGGAAGGGAGCTATGGGGGGAAAAAAGAGGAACAACTGTAATAATCTGAACAATAAAGATTTATTTTAAAAAAAATAAAAGGATGCTACAAAATGTTAACTGTAATAGGTCAAAGAAGAAATCTGTGAAAATGAGGTAGATGTATAGATATGTGTATAAAGGATATTGTAAAATATAGCATTTTAATTTTTTGTAAAGTATATGTAAAATGTCGAGTAAACAATGTAGCCTTAAACAACTAGTAGTAGTTCACATAAAAATGGTGGGGGAACAAAGGTGCATATTTACCCTTCTCCTCCCATTCTTGTTATCTTTAGGCGAAAATCCACAGAATTCAGACTGGGAGGCTTCCATTTTAAAATATCATCACATCGACCAGGTCTGTATTTCTAAAGAGAATTGAAATGATAATAGTTAAAAAGAAGATAAGAAATTAACATTTGACTTATTCAATATAGTATGTTACTTTTTAATAAGCAAAATTACTATTCTTTTCCAAATATAATTTTTGTTATGTTCAACTGATGAGTAAAGCTAGATATCTACCTTCTTATTGATGGCCTTTCCAATTTTCCTGCCAAAGTATGCAGACCCTTATTTTTGAAAGTCCAGAAAAAGAACGAAACTTGTTATTCTTTTAATTTTTCTATGGCTTACAGTAAGTTTCATCATTTTTAAATTTGGGGGTTTTTTTATGTTTAACTCCACTGTAGGCTCATTTATAATAAAATTAACCAATGAAATTAGCAAAATGGATACAATTATGTAAACCATCACCAAAATATGCTACATAGCATTTCAATCACCCAAAATTTTTCCTCCTAACATTTGCAGTCAATTCCCCACACTAATTCTGGCAATAATGGCTTTTCTATCACTATAGTTGTGCCTTTTCTAGAATTCCTAAGAAATTTTTAACAAAGACTTTTTCAATTTATCTATGCTGGTGCACATAATGATAGTTTGTCCCTTTTTATTACTGATAGATCCCATTTTATATATATACCACAAACTGTTCATGCATTTATAAGTTGATGGCTATCTGGGTTGTTCCCAGTTTTAGGCTATCATGAATAATGCTGCTCTGAACATTTTTGTGAACATGTCTTCATAACTCTTGAAAAAATAGCTCAAATTAGAATGGCTGGGTCACATGATAAATGTATGTTTAACTTTATAAGAAATTGTCAAATTGTTTTCCAAAGTGGCTGTAACATTTTCTATTCCTATGAGTAATATATGAGAGGTCGATTTGCTCCTCATCCACCTTAGGCGTAGGTATTGTAAATCTTTTTAATTCTAAAGTATGTCTCATAATTTTCATTTGTATTTTTCTAATAACCAAAGGTGTTGAAGATCTTTAATTTGATTACTTGCTATCTGTGTATGTTCTTGGGTGTAGAGTCTGTTCAAATTTATCCTTGTTCTTACTGGGTAATCTCATTACTCACTTGCAAAAGTTGTTTATATATTCTGGATAAGCAGTCTTTGTTGAATACATGTACTGCAAATATTTTCTACCAGTCTTTATCTTGCCTTTTCATTTTCATAACAATCTCTTTTGAAGAATAAA
The DNA here is from genome assembly GCF_028538775.1 of Myotis yumanensis. Taxonomy (NCBI): domain Eukaryota; kingdom Metazoa; phylum Chordata; class Mammalia; order Chiroptera; family Vespertilionidae; genus Myotis; species Myotis yumanensis. Next base: position 52,452,618 of record NW_027223757.1, on the reverse strand, counting down.
GTTATTGTTTATTTTAATGAAATAAAAATAATTTTTCTTCCAGCCTTATTGAGGTATGATTGAGAAGTAAGAATTTAAGGTGAACAACATGTTTTGACATATGTATACACTGTGAAATAATCACCACAATCAAGTTAACTAACATATCCATCTTCTCACATAGTGCCTTTTTTTTTTCCTTTTGGTAGTAAGAACACTGAAAATCTACTTTCTTACCAAGTATATATTATCACTATTAATTGTAGTCACCATGCTATACATTAGATCTCCAGAACTTACTCATCTCATAACTGAAAAGTTTTTACCCTTTAATCAATATCTCCCATTTTCCCCTATCTCCCAGCCTCTGGTAACCACCATTCTATTCTCTTAGTTCGACTTTTCTTTTTTTTTTTTATGATTCCACGTATATGTGAGACTATGGGATATCTGTCTTTCTGTGTCTGGCTTATTTCACTTAGCATAATGTATTCAAGGTTCATTCATATTGTTGTAAGTGGCAGGATTTCTTTTTCAAGGCTAAATAATATTCCATTGTGTGTGTGTGTGTGTGTGTGTGTGTGTGTGTGTGTGTGTGTGTATGCGCGCGCGCATACATCAGATTTTCCTTTATCCATTCATCTGTTGATGTGCACTTGGATTGTTTCAATATTTTGGCACTGTGAATAATGCTACAATAAACATGGGAATGCAGATACTTTTCCAAGATACTCGTTTTATTTCTTTTGGATATATACTGAGGAGTGGTATTGCTGGGTTATATGGTAATTCTATTTTTTAATTGAGAAACCTTCATACTGTTTTTCATAATAGCTGTATCAATTTACATTCCTACCAACAGTGCACATTCCTTTGCTTCCACATCCTCACCAACATTTATCTTTTGACTTTTTGATAATGACCATCCTGACAGGTATGAGGTGATAGCTCACTGCTTCTGATTTGCATTTCCCTAATGATTAGTAATGTTGAGCATCTTTTCAAAATCATCAATTTTTGCAATTTGTGCTTTCTGAGTCCTCTTTAAGGAATCTTTACTATAATCTTCAATGTTTTCTTAGAGAAATTTTATAGTTTTAGTTCTTATGTTAAGGTATGCAATCCATTTGAGGTTAACTTATTTATATGGTGTGAAATAAGGACCAGGTTCAGTTTGACAGACAGATGGATATCCAATTGATCCAGCAGCAGTTGTTGAAAAGATTATCCTTTCCTCACTGAGGTGCCTTGGCACCACTGTCAAAACCAATTATTTATAGATACAGAGCTATCTCTATTCTCACCAGTGCACTGCATTGATAAACAGGCCCTTCTTCCTGCTAGCAACACACTAGCTCGACTACTGTAGCTTTATACGTTTTGAAACCAGATTATTTATTCCTCAAACTTTGTTCTTCTTTTTCCAAACTCTCTTACCTAATGTAGCATTTATATTTCCACATAAATTTTAAATCAGCTTGTCAATTTCTATGAAAAATAAGTCTACTAGGATTTTAATTAGGATTACACTGAATCAATAGGTCAATTAGGGGAGAAATAACATCTTAATATTGATTATTCCAATTCATGAACACTGCAAATCTATTTATTTAGGCCTTCCTAACTTTTAGCAATGTTTGGTAGTTTTCAATATACAGTTCTTACACAACTTTTGTTAAATAATTTCTAATAATTTCATTTTTTTGTGGTATTATCAACATAAAATATCAGTCAAGTTTCTATAAAATAGCAATCAATAATCCAAGAAATAAATTAAGAAAGCAATTCCTTTTACAATAGCATCTAAAAGCACAATATACTTAAGGAATTAATTTAATCAAGGAAGTGAATGATTTGTATAAAGAAAAGTGTAAAACATTACTGAAAGGGATAAAGACCTGAAAATGGAAAGATATCCCATGTCCATACACAGGAAGTATGATATTGTGATTAATAATAGGAAATAATTATGGTCCTCCTCCCTCTTTCTGACACAGAGCTCCTAAAACCCTTGGAATTCCCTAAATGATGAGAGTAATAAAGTTCTTTTCTTATGTTCGTGAGGATTTTTTAAACATCTAAGAATAGGGGCTGATGGACACCTTGTGATTAGAGGGTTTGAACTTTCAGTCCCACCCTCCTGAATTCAGGGGAGGGAAGAAGGGCTGGAGGCTGGATCCATGGCCTACAGGTAATAATTTAATCAATCCTGTGTAATAAAGCTTCTGTCAAAAAACAATCCAAGTTAGTGGACACGTGGAGACCAGAGGCGAGTAGCATGGCTAGAGAAGACATAGAAGCTCCATGCCCCTTCCCCATACCTTGCCCTATGCATCTCTTCCTTCTGGCTGTTCCTTTTACATTAAACCCCTAATTTAGTAAGTTAAGTGTTTCTCTTAACTGTGATCCACTCTAACAAACTAAACAAACATTAGGAACCTCTGATTTATGGCCAGTTGCTAGGAAGTACAGGAAACAACCTGGACTTATAACTGGCAACTAAAGTCTAAGGAGGGGGGTCATTAGAACCTCCAATCTACAGCCTGAGAATGAGACTGATGTCTGAAGTGGAAGTGTGGGCAGTCTTACAGGACTGAGACCTCAACCTGTGGAATTTGATGCTATCTCTGGGTAGATGGTGTCAAAGAATTGCTTGTTGGTGCAGAGAAAACCCCTGTCCCACATTGGAACTGATCTCAGAACAGCAATTTAGGGATACTTAATATTTCTAAGAGGTCAATACTACCCAAAGCCATCTACAGATTCAATGCAATACCTATCAACATTCTAACAGCCTTTTTTGCAGAAATAGAAAAGCTGATCCTCAATTTCATATGGAGTTGCAAGAGGCCCTCAAGAGTCAAAACAATCTTGAAAAAGGAACAAAGTTGGAGGACTCACAGTTCCCAATTTCAAAATTTAGTACAAGGCTACAATAATCAAAATAGAGTTACTGACATAGGATAGACATACAGACCAATGGAAAAGAATTGAGAGTACAGAAATAAACCCATATGTCGATAGCCAATTGATTTTTTAACAGGAGTCCTAAGTCCATTAAATGGAAAGAGAGACTACTCTCTTCAATAAATGATGCTGAAACAGCTGGGTTTCCACATGCAAAACAAATGAAGTTGGATCCCTACCTCCCACCTATACAAAAATTAACTAAAAATGGACTAACAACCTAAATACAACAGCTAAAACCACAAAACTCCTAGAAGAACACAAGGGTAAATTTTCATAATCTTGAGTTTGGCAGTAGATTCTGAGATATGACACTAAAAGCATGAGTAGATGTTTTAAAAAAGATAAATTGTACTTCATCAAAATTTTAAAAACTTTTGTGCATAACAAGACATTATCAAAAAAGTGAAAAGGCAACCTATAGAATTAGGGAAAATATCTGTAAATCAGATACCTCGTAAAATCTTAATATCTAAAATAAAGAATTTATAAAACTCAACAACAAAAAGACAAACAACTCAATTAAACAACTGTCACAGAACTTGAATAGACTTTTCTCCCCAGAAGATATACAAATGACCAATAAGCACATGAAAAGATGCTCACTATCATTAGCCAGGAGGGAAATGCAAAAAATGCAAATCAAAACCACAATAAGCTACCACTTCAAACCTGCTAGGGAGGCTATCATTTTTTCAAAAAAAAAGGAAAATAACAAGTATTGGAGAGGATGTGGCAAAATTAGAAGCCACATACTTTGCTGTAAGGAATATATAATGATGCAGCCACTCTGGGTAACAGTTTGATGGTTCCTCAAAAAGTTAAACATAAAATTACCCTAGGATTCAGCACAACCCCACTCTTAAGTACACATCCAAAAAAACTGAAAATGATATTTACATGCTTATATTCACTGCAGCATTATTTACAAGTCGAAAGGTGAAAACAACCTACATTTCCATCATCATATAAACAGATAAACAAATTGTGGTATATACATACAATAGAATAATATTCAGCCATAAAAAGGAATGAAGTTCTGATATAAGCTACAAAATGAATAGATCCTAAAAACATTATGCTAAGTGAAATAAGTCAGACACAAAAGGACAAAAATTGTATGAGTCCACTTATAAGAAATATCCAGAATAGGCAAATTTACAGTCATAGAAAGTAGATTAGAAACCTAAGGATGCCGAAACCGGTTTGGCTCAGTGGATAGAGCGTCGGCCTGCGGACTGAAAGGTCCCAGGTTCGATTCCGGTCAAGGGCATGTACCTGGGTTGCGGGCACATCCCCAGTGGGAGATGTGCAGGAGGCAGCTCATCGATGTTTCTAACTCTCTATCTCTCTCCCTTCCTCTCTGTAAAAAATCAATAAAATATATTTAAAAAAAAAAAAAAGAAACCTAAGGAGCTGGGGGGTAGGGAGGGAGAAGAGTTGTTGCTTAATGGTTAGAGAATTTCTGTTTGGTGTCATGTAAAATTTTGGAAATAGTGGAAATGGTTGTATAAACTGTCTATATAATTAAAAAGACTAAAGGAAAAAATGTTTAAAATGTATTCTAGAAACATAGTAACAAGAAAATACTTTATTTGTGTGGCTTAAGGACTGACTACGGAAGAGTAAATCCTATAAGCCTTAAAGAATACTCACTCATGCACACTTGCAGCATGAAGTAAATATGTGCAAAACATAGGAGTAGGAAAATATAGGATCTACGGAAGGAAAAGCAAGTACGTTGATTCAGCTAGGGCATTACGGGGAGTGGGACCATATTATGAAAAGGATATTAAGGAAGGAAAAACTACTAAGTGTTCTCATTACTAATATATTCTTAAAATATACAAGTCAAAGTACATTCTAACAGATTTTTATAAGTTTGAGGAAAAAATGCATAAACCCTAGTCACAGGATCACTTATTTCAAATAGAAGTCCATATAATGACAAATTTAGTATAACTTTAGTTTTGCTAAAAAAGACAAATCACTGGAGCTGATAGGAAAGATATCAGTAGCAAATTTAAGAACATAATATATGCTATTTTCCCCTATGTCTTATGTTTAAACATGAATGAATATAAAATCAAAAATATAATATTTCAATGAAAGTTTTTACCCTAAAAGATTCTTCAGGATGATCACAAACAAATCTTAGACTTGCTTAATATAATTTTTTTATAAATGCTAAAATTGAAAAATTTTCTAATTGTCAACCTATTAATGAAAAGAATCTGAAAAAATTGTCTTTTTTTCTTAAAAAGTGTACCTGACAGAAATGTCACAGACCTTTAATAAGAGTGGTTCATGATGGTAGTGAGGGGGGAAAGAGTAAGGGGAGAAAAGGAGTGTAACTGTCCCACCCCTACCCCATTCACAACCTCTGCCAAGGGAATGTCATACTTACACACAACCATCATTTACTTCTGTTCCTTATTTACTTCTGACAATGCATATGAGACCACTTAGAAACCACTACTAATCTAAGTTACGAAATTAAGGAAAGATTAATGATTGTATAGTTTTAAAATACTTTGTAATAGGTAACTAACAAACCCTAAAATAATTTTAATATGTGATATTATTTGTACAATAAATGTTAAATATCTTTTACATTCTTCTCTCTGGAAATCAAGATTCCATCTTGACTAATGAAAATACAGCATGTAAAAAAAAAAAATACAGCATGTACCAACCAATTCTTCTGTTCAAATAAGCAATAATTCAGAAACTTTAGTCATTCCTCTTCTTACAGCACATTAAATCATTTATTTTAATTTGAAATTCTGGACTTGATTGGGAATTTCAAAACACATTTATGAAAATTAATAAAATGTATAAAAATGTTAGAAAAGTATATTTTTAAAATACTAGAGTTCTCAATTACTGAATGTAAATTCAACAATGACATAGATTCCATGATTAAAATATATTTAAACACCTATTAGAATGTAAATTCTACTTCAGCAAAAATTCTATCTAATTATATGCCTACAAAATGCCTAGTAAAATGTTCCATAAACACTTAATAATAAAAATAATAAAACGCAAAAGCTTAAAATGTACTACAAAATATTAGTCTCAGGTATAGTTAACTTTATTTTTTTTTTTAGATATATTTTATTGATTTTTTACAGAGAGGAAGGGAGAGGGATAGAGAGTTAGAAACATCGATGAGAGAGAAACATCAATCAGCTGCCTCCTGCACACCCCCTACTGGGGATGTGCCCGCAACCAAGGTACATGCCCTTGACTGGAATCGAACCTGGGACTCTTCAGTCCACAGGCCGATGCTCTATCCACTGAGCCAAACCGGTCAGGGCTAACTTTATTTTTAAATGAATTATTTTAGATTATAAAATTATTTAAATTAGCAATATTCATGAAACATTATGTATATCAATTATTAAAAAGATTCCTCTTTTTATAATCTCCAAAACAATAAAGGCAAATGTATTACATAATACAGGGATTTAAGCCTTTTAGAAATAAGTACTTGTGAGTTATCAAATAAAATGCAGAATCTTGCTCAAATATAAACAAGGATACAAAAACATTCTTTCAAGCTACATGTTCCAATGTATAATTAGGGAGTAGTGCATTTCAATTTCATTAAATTCGCTAGCATATATCTAAATAAAAATAATTATAAAAGCTATATTTAACTGATACATACAATACTTAGTTCTATAGAAATAAATCTAATTTTATCAGATGAGCTCTCAAATAAAAATTGGGGATAGGTTATGTCTAAAGACAATTACTACTATAACCTGAGATGTCCAATTATCATAAAAAATGTAATAAATGAAAAAAAAGTAATAAATGCAAATGTCAGGCAACAAAGAAATGTTTAGGAAAATGTTTACCAAGTAAGAGTAGAGCCTGGCTTTAGAGGTAGAGAATGGCCATGTGCCAAAGAGAAGTCTCTAAAACAAAAATAAAGAGAAAACAAAATGGAGGCATAAGTGATATTATTCTGTGGAATAAAGCAATGATTCTCAACTAAGAGGCAATTTTGCCCTCCAGGGAATATTTGGCATTTTTTAGTTGTCACACTGGGGAAGGGAGGGAATGCTACTGCCATCTAGTGGGTAGAGGCCAGGAATGTTTCTAAACATCCTGCAACATACAGGCAGCTGGCCACAACGAAGAATTATCCAGCTCAAAATGTCAATTCTACCAAAGTTGAAAAACCCTGATGTAAAGGAAGATAACAGTAATAATAGCAATAACAGCAAGATATTTAGTTCCTCTTTGTCTCTAATAACTACCTACTCCATGATTTTAAGCAGTTCAAAATGTGGGCTTCATCCAGCTTGCTTGTAAAAATGTAATACCATTTTGCTTGCCTAAAACAGAACGTCTACACCAAAAATACCTAAAATGCTTTGCAGCCCTACTCTACAACTTCCACTAGTAAGTGACCAGATATTTTAACATAATACGTATTCCAGGCCCTACACTAAAACCATAATGCTTTCTTCACAAGGATCACACCCTGAAGCTAAGAAAGATCCTTGGCCTTACCACAATATTAATTTTATTATTGTTGTTGTTCTAGCATTTTGTTTTAAAGAAAACAGAAGAAATTCTAATTATTAAGGCTAATAAATAGAAGAGTAAAACAACTCTAGATTTAGTGACTTGAGTGGATTTTTTGTCTACGTTTCACTTAGAAACAAACAGCAAATAGCTATTGTGTAAAACAAAACATAAATACCCTCCTATATAGAAGGAAAGTCATTCATTCAATACTAAGTATCTACTATGTGCTTGGTACTATACTAACTGGAGAAGATATGAGCTGAACCACATGAGGCTTTTTAATCTATTCCTCAACAAATATCACAGAAGTGCAAAAATGAACACACAAGTTGCTAAGTAAGTATAATAGAGAAACATCAAAATCAGTGGGACAGGGGTAAAGAAAGTTTTCTTGAGTAAGAGAAATGCATGGATTGAATTTTGAAGAACAATTAGCTTACAAGAAAGTTCCAGGAATGTATTTGAGCTGAGGAGGTATGATCAAGTTTTCTGAGACTAAGTTGGCTCACTACTCTATGCTGTTGATGACATAGAGAGGGAAAAGCCATTCTAAAAAAAATACGTCAAGTCAATCACTTAAATTCCATTCTGAAAAGTCATATCCTTGGTAGAAATAGTAGGGAGAGGTATCAGGGAAAGAAGCAGGGGGCTGGGGGAGGGGGCGCGATGGAGAATTCCACTTCCAAAAGCTTGCTGACATCTCTCATTTACTTAAAAACATTTTCCTGCTAATTATGGAAACTGAGGTTGTGATTTGAGAGTAAAATTACTAGAGAACTGATGAAACTTCTTGGCTTATTCAAGTTGGAAAATTACTCAAAAATACATTGATTACTATTTTTATTATCTCATTCACAAGTCTAATTAATTTGTCCTGGCTGTTGTTTCAATATAAAAAAACCTGTGGCTTACATTTCTAATGAAACAATTTGTTAAAACTATAGTTACACAAAGACTTCTGAACATTCAGCTTTGGTTTCTATATCTGGGTAGTTTCATAGAACTATAAGTGATTTTATAATTTAACCAATTAGGAAATTGGGGTAATGGTAAGTTAAATGAAAATACCTCATTAGTATCAAGACTAGTTACTAGACCTGGGTAAAAATACTAGAAAAATGGAGGGCCCTAAAAGCATGAAGTAAATTCCCTCTTTTTATAGATAAAAAACAAATTGATAACCAGAAAGGTTATGACTTGTCCAAAATGTTCCCAAATCACTGTAACACAGAAATCTTTCTACAACAATATCAAAATAAACTGTATCATTTATCCAAAGCAAATAATTAAAGACTAAAAAGGTTGGGTTAGATGACCTCATGAGTTGAGAATATAAAACTGTTCCAAAGAAAACCAATTATAAGTCAATTGTTTTCTAATTATTCTTAGTCTAGTTGTGTGTGGAGTTTAAGTAGGAGGAGAAAGCAACTGGTAAGTGGCCTGGCTAGCTTCCTGGTAAGAGAGCACTCAGAAAACCTAATAAACTTCTTCAGCAGCTAAACCATTTAGCCTATCTCTACCACTGGGGCACCAGGGAGAGCCTTCCTGAACCAGGTATCCTGTCTTGTCTTTAGCATATGCCTAATCTCCCAATGCACCCTGACCCTACTCTCTGTGTCCACTCCAATGCTTCCCCTAGTCCAGGGGTCCTCAAACTACAGCCCGCGGGCCACATGCGGCCCGCCGAAAACATTTATCTGGCCCGCCGAGTGTTTTTGCCGCCGCTGCCTGTCCTGCTTAGCAGCCGACTCATCCCGGGCCCGCAGTGCGCACGTGTGGAATGTCTGAGGGACAGTGAACTGGCCCCGTTTAAAAAGTTTGAGGACCTCTGCCCTAGTCCATCAGTCTGCACACTTTTACCTTACACACCGTAATGTAATTTGCTGCTATGCCAAATTTCTTCACAGAATGCTAAGCCCATTTGAGGGCAGAACTCTGTCTTTATTCATTGTTATGATTTCTAAAACTCAGCAATGTATATGACATACAGATGACATTTATCAGATGAAAGGGTAAGTTAATATATTCCACAACCCAGGATTAACTTTCACTCAGTATCCAAAACTACTGTCATCTGGTATAAAATTCACTAACTTTTCAAGCTAGCCAACTCATAGTTTCTCCTCTTCTCAGGTAGACACATCCTATCTAATAAAAGACAAAAAGGGTAATTAACCGTATCTCCACTACGCTTCCCATGGGTTAATCAGGGCAATATGCAAATTAACTGCCAACAAAGATGGCGGCCAGCAGCCACACAGCTGAAGTGAGCAGGAGGTTTGCTTGCTCCAGTGATGGAGGAAGCCAAGGTTCCCCGCCTGCCACAGCCCGGCTCTGAGCCCGAAAGCAACAGCTCCAAAAGCAACAAAGTTTCAATTATAGAAGCCAAACAAATCCCAGGTAGCTGCTTTCAGCCAGCCGCGGCCTCAGAGCTGGGAGCACCAGTGAAGGCAACAGAGTTTCAATTATAGAAGGTAAATATATCCCAGAATAAAAGAAAAAAAGGAGAGGCTGGGAGCTTCAGTCACAGGCCAGCCTGAAAACGGCCCTCAGCCCCTCACCCAGACTGGTCAGGCACCCCAGCGGGGACCCCCACCCTGAAGGGGATGTGACCTGCTGCAAACAGCCATCAGTCCCTCACCCAGGCTGGCCAGGCACCCAAGCGGGACCCCAACCCTGATCCGGGACACCCTTCAGGGCAAACCAGCCAGCCTCCACCCGTGCACCAGGCCTCTATCCTATATAGTGAAAGGGTAATATGCAAACTGACCCTAACAGCAGAACCACTGGGAATGACTGGTCACTATGACACACACTGACCACCAGGGGGCAGATGCTCAATGCAGGAGCTGCCCCATGGTGGTCAGTGCACTCCCACATAGGGGAGCTCTGCTCAGCCACAAGCCAGGCTGATGGCTGCCAGTACAGCAGTGGTAGTGGGAGCCTCTCCTGCCTCCTCAGCAGTGCTAAGGATGTCCAACTGCAGCTTAGGTCTGCTCCCCACTGGCAAGTGGACATCCCCCGAGGGCTGCCGGGCTGCCAGAGGGATGTCTGATTGCCAGCTTAGGCCCAATCCCCCCAGGGAGCAGGCCTAAGCCAGCCGGTGGTCATCCCCCGAGGGGTCCCAGTCTGCAAGAGGGCACAGGCCGGGCTGAGGGGACGCCCCCCCCCCCCCCGAGTGCACAAATATTTGTGCACCGGGCCTCTAGTGTCTAAATAAAAGCAGTCTTCTGCTAGGTGATCAACTCTCAATACAAGTAACATCTGAAGGCTAGTTACTTTACACATCAACTACATTAACCTCCTTTTTGCGAATTTGTACTACATAGTATCACTAAAATAATTGTCTATGCTCCTACTACTGGTATGTAGAGTATTATGGGAAAATCACACTCACCTAGTCAGACCATCTTCCCCAAGAAAACAACACCAATATTTAATTTATTATTCCAAGGATAAATGGAACTAATACAAAAAAGAAAATACTTTGAAGCAGGAAAAAAAGTTTGTGCAAATATGTTCTCATTTATACAATACTAGAGGCCTGAAGCACGAAATTGGTGCAAGGGGCTCGGCCCTCGCAGCCCCAGCTGCCTCGGCCCTCGCAGCCCGGCTGCCTCACGGCCCCATGGCCCCGCCCACTGGTCATTCTGGAAGGTCGTTTCGCCATCCAGTCTAATTAGCCTATTAGCTCTTTATTATATAGGATTTCAGTTTGTAGCTGTTACAAAATGAATTGGTCTATCAATAGAAAGAGCTACTAATGGTATCAGTAAACTTTGACAACAAAAGGAGAATCCATTTTTATTATAAATTGATAAAATGTATGCTTTTAAATATTTCCTTCTAAAATTCTGAATTGTCATAAGCATAAGGGTTGGGAAATGTCAATAATAACTCCTTATCTTTTTGCTGATTCCAATATGTCCCCAGATGCAAAAATGGTATCACTAATAAAATATACATTTAAAAATATGACTGGGACAAATTCTGAAAAACAAAGTGCAAAATATGCTACTTTTCTTGAAAAGTAAGATGGGAATAAGAATGTATTAAAGCATTTGTATTTGTTTATAAGTGCATAAAGAAACTATAAAGAGATAAATTTTAAACTAACAGCAATAGATAAATGAGGGAAAAGAGAAGTGCAAGAGGGAGACTTTCTTTTTATTTTTTTACTACTTGTTAAAATTTCTGTATTATCTAGTTAGAAATTAAAATATACCACTATAGCCCTAGCTGGTATGGCTCAGTGGATAGAGCATCGGCCTGAGGACTGAAGGGTCCCGGGTTCAATTCCAGTCAAGGGCACATGCCTAAGTTGTGGGCTTAATCCCAAGTAGGGGGCATACAGGAAGCAGAAGTTCAATGTCTCTCTTCATTGATGTTTCTATCTCCCTTTCCCTCTCCCTTCCTCTCTGAAATCAATAAAAATATTTTTAAAAGATTTTTAAAAAGCATTTATTGAGATGATTATATGGTTTCTTTTTTAAAAAAAAAAATACTACTATAAAACAAAAATTTCAAAAAATATCTACCATTAATGTTTCTATATTAAATGTAAGTCATCACTAGAAAGAACTATCCCTATTCATTTTATTTAAAATGTATCACTGATATGAGAACGTTTGTACTTTATATATTTACTCTCTTAGAATTCACTGATTCTTTCATTTTTGTGAAGTCCTTAATCACATTTATTTACCCTTTCTCTGCTACCAATATATCATCATTAGCAATGTCTTAGTTGTGTGCTAACAGTATATATTTATATCCAGCTGAGACTGATTACAAATTATTCATCTTTAGCTATTTATTTTGTCAACAAAATTCAATGGAAAAGCAAACATTTTATTTATTAAGAAAACTAGAAAAATGATTTTCTCCTTTTTCTTCCTTACACAAAGCAAGCTAAGAGTATTTTGCTGTGTTCCAAAAGCTGAACAGGAAAAAAAGAAAAGAAAATAAGCAAGGTGTAATTTCTTTCTTGGCTCTTAGCTATTACAATTCTTTGGAGATTATTGTATATTTCAATAAAAAAAAATAACACATTTTGGGAAAAGACAGAATGACACTTTTCCAATCTGCCAGGAAACAGAGCCCTTCTTCAACTGAAGACCTATCAAAATATGCAAGCTAATGTCATGGCAACAGAAGCACTCACCATGGTAACATCATCCCCGCTACAGAGGAAAACCACTCTAATTCATCATGTACTTCAAGACAAGACATTAGACTAATTCCAATTTTCATTTTACAATCTATCCATAACATTCAATATACCTGGAAGTAGTAAAGATTTAATAAAAACATTAATATTTCACAAGAAAGCAGTATTAAAATCAAAGCTGACTCAATTTACATGCAAACTGATTCATATAAAAGATATAAAATCAAGCTAATCCACCTTACAAAAAAATCAAGATAGTGGTGAAAATATAAAAGAAAACCAATTATATCACTATTGCTTAAGAGTAAATAGACTCAATACAGAAAGTTATATATTTTACTAATCACAGTATAGCTGATAGATAAAACAACAACAGTCTTTTTAAAAATAAAGAATATACTATCAAGATTTTTATTCCCTGTTTTGTAAATTATTATGTATAATTCTGTTTTTATTTCATAGCAATAGATTAATGGCACAAAAACTCTTTATAGAAACGTGTCTCCAGATGATAAAAGTAAAATCAAAAACGACTTTTTAAAAGATTAGAAATTAATCAGTCATTTCCACAAATAAAAAATTACTATGCTACATAAATCATTAAAACCCTCTTATAAAAGCTAATAAATATGTATTATCAACTTTGTAAATTAAATTAAAAGATCTAACTGCTATTAAATGAAAAGATCTACTACCTACAGCATATTAAAATGCCAAATGGCCATTTTAAAATATTCATTTTTAGGTGACAAACCATAAAAGATTAGCAATTCAAAATGTCAATGAAATCATAAAATTGAAAACAATATATATAAGGATCTAATATAACCTAACTGCCTTCTATGTAGACTAATAACCAGATGGAAAATTCAATTTGAAAATGTTTTAAAATTTATCAAAGTTTGCACCTTAAACCTTACAAAGAATATAGATTTACTAGTATATTAAAATAAACAGCTAATTTTTTCTTTAAAAAAATACCAATTTTTCTCAAAATATTTAAATATTTTGTCATGTATAGCTTATGCTTCAAATTTTTAAGACCATTGTTTATAAGTAAAAATATCAGTTATTTTTGCATCAACAGCAAAACATATGGAGAAACCAAACTGTGATAAAGAAGACAGTAAACCAGCTTCAAATCTAATTTTGGTCTTTACCCTGAAAGCAAGGGGAAGTCACTAGAGATTAAGGAAGATCACTCCAGATGTTGGAAGACCAGTTAGGATGCCACTGCAGTGGTCCAGGCAAGAAGTAATAAATGACAAGTCAGATTAGAGTTGTGGCAGTGATAATGGAAAGAAAAGGAAATAATATAAGAGATACGTTCAAGATGCAAAGCAAGACTTGGAGAAGGATCAGAGGGATGAAAGAGGAGAAAATGTCAAATATAACATCTGGATTTCTCATTTAAGTAAGGTAAAAAATGCTGGAAAAGGATTGGTTTGTACGGTGGTTTGGGGAGTAGAAATGAAGTTCAGCTTTAAAATGTATTAAGTTTCTGGTGTTTTTGAGAAATTCAAAAGGCAATTATCAGAGTAGGCAATTAGATAAACACATCAACTTTTAAAAACCAGCTTAAGCACCAGCAGGGGGATTTGCTGGTTGAAGAATCGTCCCTTGCACCAAAAAGGCTTTGGGTTCATTCTCAGTCAGGGGCATACCCAGGTTCCAGTTTAATCCCCTCGTGTGTGTGTGTGTGTGTGTGGGGGGGGGGGGGGGGGGGGGGGGGTTGTTGTGCAGCCTATCAATGTATCTTTCTCTCTCTAAAATCAATAAACATATCAGTGGGTGAGGATTTTTATTTTTTTAAATCAGCTTTAAAAAAATCTGAGTCACTGATTTTTAGTTAGGAGATAACTAAAGCCATGACTGTGGATGGGATTTCTAGAGAGAGAACAGAGCATGAGAAAGCATGAAGGTCCAGGACCTTGGGTCTTGAGAAACGACAAACTTCAATGGCTAGTAGAAGACCAAGAACTTGAATGACACAAAGATAAGAGGTAAGACTAGAAGAAATCAGGAACACGTGATGTCACAGAAGCCATGGAAAGGAGGAATTTAACACTTGGAGTGGGGGAAACGAGTTAAGTCGGCTCGCATGAATTGCGCGTACTCCACGGGAGCCGTCTTAACTCGGTTCATATAGATTTGCGGTGGAGTGCGGGAAACGTGTAAACTCGGGCCGATTGTAACTGCGTATTACCAAATATTTGTTTGTTTGCCGTTCACAAAGATACCTACCTGCGTATGTGAACCGTTTCATACCCATTGGGGTAATAGGTATCATAAAAATCCCTGATTTTGCGCGGGAAACCTAAATAATTGCCCGCGCCATCTTATATTTTGGCGGGAAATTCACCCCACACCGGAGTGTTAAGAAAGTGAACAGCAGTATAAACTACCACTAAATGGATGAGTAAGAAACTAGGTGAAAAATTATCTTTTTGCAAATGAAAAGAGATCACTGGTGACTTTCCAAAAAACAGTTGATTCAAATAGTGTAAACTTAAATGAAATCCTTTTAAAAACACAATCTTATCTAAAAATACAAAACAATAGAAATAAATCAGGGCTCCAGCAGTATAAAAAGAATGCTTATCTAGTAATGTATCCCTCCATGTGGTCCCTTGAGGCAATACACAGAAACCTAGAACTTTGGAAATTAATATTTTAAAACCATTCAGCTAGATAATCTTGGAAGTACCTTTCTCAGCTCTGATTTTCTCTAATTCTATAAATGCAATTTAATTTAAGTTGAGGCTTTCATGATAATTAATGATTGTTCTGTTTTAGTAAATATTAGATACTGGTGCATTTCTTTATAAACACAAAGAAATCTCCTAAGCTTTATTTTTCTGAATATACCATCCATCAACTTTGCTTTTTCTTATAAAAGTAATGAACTATATGCATTTCTGGATATGTTACAAGGTTATGTCTCTGAAAAAACAGGACATCAGATCAAAAGGTGAAAAAAAACAACAACATTTTCTTCTAAGCTGGTATTTGGGGTTTGTCCTCAACAGAATTGTCACTTTAATACAGTATTTTTATCACTATTTTTCAGTATTTCTCCAGGATACAAAATATATCTTTAGCAATGTCGTATCTTTTACATTTTATTCAACTTCAGTTAGCTCCCTATAATTAATGTAATGGAGCAGAATTAACTTCTTGCCAAGTTTTAGGTAAGTAGCACCAAACAAATGTAGGCCAAAGTAATTTTCCACAAGTAAATGTATCTCCTGCCCTTCATTTGCCTTTGAATATTTCTGTGGTATCAGAATATAGATTGCAAGGGACAACCAAGATGGCGGCATAGGTAAACACCTGAGCTTGCTGCCACGTACAACCACATTAAAACTAAAACTAAAAGACAAAATGAATATCACCCAGAACCATGGGAAGGCTGGCTGAGTGGAAATTCTACAACTAGAAGGAAAGAGAAAAGCCCATTGAGTCCGGTAGGAGGTGCAGAGGTGTGGAAGTGTGGAGGTACGGAGGCACCTGCAAAAGGGGCTGGCAGCTGAGTATGCAGTTGTCTTTTTCAATCAGGAGGGAGATACAAGCTCCCGACTGCTCTGAACTCGAGTTCCGGGTGAGAATTTGGGGACCCAGACTTATACGAAGAGAAACTGGACTGTCTGGCATCCGGCCGGAACGTGAGGGCGGCTTTCTCTAAGAGGTGCTTGCAGCGGTCATTGTTCCTGCACGGGCCGAGGGACACAGATCCCAAGACCTCTCCAAGGCAGAGCTGACTGGCAGCCATTGCGGTTTCCTCCACCCTGGTGATTCCCTGAGACCCCGCCCCACCCAATTTATAACCCCACCCAAGCAGTGAGCAGAGGCTTTTGCATATGAATGGCCTGTTCTTTTGCCATCTAAAACCTAACGAACTTCAGCTGGGTCAAAGAGCTCCAAAGCCTCCAAAAGAAGGCCTAGAGCAGCCTGCACTGCTTCACAGGGGGGCCTCATCTGGGCACTTCCAAACCCCAAACAAAGAGTAGGAATCTGCAGATCTGTCTGTAGCTCCTGCTGGGTGGCCTCAGGCAGTGGCTGAGTTTGCACCTCCTTAGAGATCCAAGAGCCAGTGTACCCAGTGGTCAGAATGAGACCATACCAGAGTACAACTCTTCACATCCATAAGTGACACACTCAGGGACAGATTCAGTGAGCACCAAAGTCCCACTGAAGCAAGTCCTGCTCCATAAGGGTGTCTCCAGCATAGCAGTTCTCCCATTGAAGACACAGCTGGTCCTCACAGCCAATTGGCCTGGAAGTCAATTCCTCCCAGTGATACCAACAACAATCAAGGCTTCACTACAACAAGACTGTGCACACACCCCACAAAGGGGTGCACCAAGAGTGTCCACCTCAGGTAATTAGGGAGGCTGAGCCACTGGGCCCTATAGGACACCTAGCACACAAAGCCACTCTATCAACACAGGGAAGCAGCCAAAATGCGGAGACAAAGAAACATGTCACAAATGAAAGAAATGGAGGAAAGCAAACTACTGGATATAGAGTTCTAAACCACGGTTATAAGGTTACTCAAGAATCTTCTAGAAACGTCTGAGAAATTTAGTCAGAACCTCAAGGATATGAAAAAGGACTAATCAGAAATTAAGCATACACTGACTGAAATAAAGAATAATATACAGAGATCCAACAGCAGACTAGAGGACCCCAAGAATCAAGTCAAAGATTTGAAACACGAAGAAGCAAAAAACACCCAACCGGAAAAGCAAAATGAAAAAAGAATCCAAAAATACGAAGATAGTGTAAGGAGCCTCTGGGACAGCTTCAAGCGTACCAACATCTGAATTATGGGGATGCCAGAAGAAGAGAGAGAGCAAGATATTGAAAACCTATTTGAAGAAATAATGACAGAAAACTTCCCCTACCTGGTGAAAGAAATAGACTTACAAGTCCAGGAAGTGCAGAGAGCCCCAAACAAGAGGAATCCAAAGAGGACCACACCAAGACACATCATAATTAAAATTCCAAGGGCAAAAGACAAAGAGAGAATCTTAAAAGCAGCAAGAGAAAAACAGTTAGTTACCTACAAGGGAGTACCTAATCGACTGTCAGCTGATTTCTCAACAGAAACTATGCAGGCCAGAAGGGAGTGGCAAGAAATATTCAAAGTGATAAATAGCAAGAACCTACAACCAAGATTACTCTACCCAGTAAAGCTATCATTTAGAATTGAAGGTCAGATAAAGAGCTTCACAGATAAGGAAAAGCTAAAGGAGTTCATCACCACCAAACCAGTATTATATGAAATGCTGAAAGGTATTCTTTAAGAAGAGGAAGAAGAAGAAAAAGGTAAAGATAAAAAGTATGAACAACAAAGTGACAACAAATACGTATCTATCAACAAGTGAATCTAAAAATCAAGTGAATAAAAAATCTGATGTACAGAATAAACTGGTGAATATAATAGAATCAGGGACATAGAAAGGGAGTGGACTGACAATTCTTGGGGGGAAAAGGGTGTGGGGGGTGCAGGAAGAGACTGGACAATAATCATACACCTATGGACGAGGACAGTGGGGGGGGGGGGGGTAGAGGGTGGAATGGGAACCAGGTGGAAGGGAGCTATGGGGGGAAAAAGAGGAACAACTGTAATAATCTGAACAATATTTTTTTTTTTTTTTAAAGAAAATGGATTGCAGTTTAAAGTCAAGCTGTGCCTACCCTTGACCAGGGATCCTCCTCAAGTTACACAGACTGGCTCAGACCACTACTTTCTTCTTGTATTTGAATTATTGGCTCAAGGGGCCAAAAGATAAACCACCACATTGTGAGAAGTTCTGAGGATGTTCTGATAAATGTGGTGGATTTAACGTGCATTTATATCTATTTTGATGTGAGACCTCACTAAAATGAGAGTTACAGAAGAGACATCAACAGAAAAAGAAAATGGGAAGACAATAGCAAAAAACAACATGTCAATATATTTTTGAAAGATAAGTAGATAGAGAAGGTAATAGTGCAAGAGCAAAGAAAACTGGATAGTAAGAGGATACCAGTGCAAAGCAATTCATGCTGCATGCTGCAGTTCCCCAGGAAGGATTAGGTAATCTGTTTCTTTGACTGCAATGGTTGCCAAGGGGCAGAAGGTGATGCACGGTACTGAAAACAAGGAGACTGGTTGAAAATTTGTATAAGGTTCATTTACATCTCTAGGTCCCCTCCTCCATCCCAGGCAAAACCCAGGAGATATTTTTATTCTGTGGGAAAAATAAAGTACAGAAGCTCCAGTCCAAAAGATTCAGGCAACAGAAGAGGAAAACTGAAAACTGAAACCTAGAGAATTAAGCATTATGCGAAGCGAAATAAATCAGTCAGAGAAAGATATATATCACATGATCTCACTCAATTGTGGATTATAATGAACAACATAAACTGATGAACAAAAACAGATCCAGAGACAGAGAAGCATCCATCAGACCATCAAACCTCAGAGGAAAGGCATGGGAGGGTGGGGGTAAGGGGGAGAGATCAACCAAAGGACTTGTATGCATGCATATAAGCATAACCAATGGACACAGATACTAGAGGGGGTGAGGGTACGAATGAGGGGATAAGGACACATATGTACTAGGTGTACCGGTTAACAATGGCGGATTTGGGGCAATGAGGGGATAAGGACACATATGTACTAAGGCAATGAGGGGATAAAGACATATGTACTAGGTGTACCGGTTAATAATGGCCGATTTTGTAATCAAAGAAAACACGGTAATTTCAAGAGAAACATCAAAAGTGCTTTCTTCTAAGTAATGTCCATCGCTAGCTACACATTTCCCCATCTTTCAGGTAATTTGTGGATACCGTCCCAATAGAACTTTTCTTGTTTTGAGGCAAACCATTCAGAGACCCAATTTTCCACTTCTTCGTAGGTTTTGAAGTGCTGCTCAGAAAGTGCGTGTGCCATCGATCAGAACAAAGGTAATCTGAAGGAGCAAGGTCTGGTGAATACAGAGGGTGGGTTAATACTTCCCAGGCAAGATCTTTTAACGTGTCTTTAACTGGTTTTGAAGTGTGTGATGGTGCGTCATCATGAAGCAAAATTACTTCGCCGTGTCTTCTGGCATATTCTGGTCGTTTCACGATCAAAGCGTGGTTCAAATTGATTACAGTGGGGCCTTGACTTACGAGTGTCCCGACTAACGAGTTTTTTGAGATACCAGCTGTCTCTCGGCTGATTTTTTGCATTGAGTTGATAGAGTAATTTGAGTTAACGAGCTCCTTAATGAGCTCCTTAACGAGCTTGGTCTCGGAACGAGTTAAACTCGTAAGGCCCCACTGTATTTGTTGTCGGTAGTGATCAGTATTAACGGTTTCACCTGGTCTTGGAAGCTCATAATACACTACACCTGCCTGATCTCACCAAACGCAGAGCATTGTCTTCTTTCTGAAGCGATTTGGCCTTGCAGTTGATGTTGATGGTTGACCTGGATCAACCCATGATTTTGTGCATTTGGCATTCTCAAAATAAATCCACTTTTCATTGCCTGTCACAATTTGATGCAAAAAAGACTTTCGTGCTGTTGAAGCAACATTTTACTGATGACTTTTCAGTTTTCCATTTGTCTTTCATTCAGTTGATGTGGCACCCATTTTCCTTCCTTTAAAATTTTCCCCATTGTTTGTAAATGATTGAAAACTGTTTGCTGAGAAATGTTTAATCTTTCTGCAAGTTGTTTTTGAGTTTGACACGCATCTTCATCCAATAATGCTTGTAATTGTTGGTCTTCAAACTTTTTCGGTTGACCTGGATGTTCTTTGTCTTTCTCATCAAAATCATCACTTTTAAAGCGTTTAAACCAGCGTTCACAAGTATCTTGAGATGAGCATGTTCACCATAAGCTTCTCAAAGTATACAATAACTTTTTCTTCAAAATAAAGTAATGAATTAAAACTTCCCACAAATGTTCTTTTTTTGGCATGGAATTTGACATTTTTAAACATAAAAATATCTATGATGTTAATACCTTCAGCAAATTTGACATATGAAGTTTTGAAGCTTGCTGTCAATACAACAAAATAGCGCACGTATCAAATCGCATATATGTACAACTCCATCTATTGAAAAAAATCCGCATTATTAACTGGTACACCTAGTAAGTGGTTTTAATTTGCATCTCTCTAATGATTAGTGACACTGAACATCTTTTCAGATGTCTATTGGCCATCATCTGTATGTCCTCTTTGAGAAAAGTCTATTTAAATCCTTTGTCCATTTATAGTTGGACTAGCGGCCCGGTGCACGAAATTCGTGTGTGTGTGTGCGGGGGGGGGGGGGGGGGGGGGGGGGGGGGGAGGGGGGGGGGTTCCCTCAGCCCGGCCTGCACCCTCTCCAATCTGGGACCTCTTGGGGGATGTCTGACTGCCGATTTAGGCCTGATTGGGATCAGGCCTAAATCGGCAGTCAGACATCCATCTCGCAATCTGGGACCGCTGGCTCCTAACTGCTCACCTGCCTGCCTGCCTGATTGCCCCTAACCACTCTGCCTACTGGCCTGCTTGCCCCCAACTTCCCCCTCCACCGACCTTCTTGCCCTCAACAACCCCCCCTTGCCAGCCTGATCGCCCCCAACTGCCCCCCCCACTGACCTGCTCACCCCCAACTGCCCCCCCGACAGCCTGCTCGCCCCCCAACTGCCCTCCTGGAGGCCTGCTCACCCCCAAATGCCCTCGCCTCCTGGCCTGATCACCCCTAACCGCCTCTCCCTCGGGCTCACCACCATGGCTTTGTCCGGAAGGACGTCCACAAGGTCTCCTGGAAGGTCTCCTGGTCTAATTAGCATATTACCTTTTTATTAGTATAGATTATTTGGGTTTTTTGGTGTTGAGTTGTATAAGTTCTTTATAAATTCTGGGTATTAACCCCTTATCAGATGCATCACTGGCAAATATGTTCAAAGGAGTTTTTTTGAGTTTTTTTTTTTGCTTAGAGAAAAATCATTTAAATTACCTGTTTTAGTCCTAAAGATATTTGGCAATTAAGTAACAACTGTTCAAGGAGAAAGATAGAAAATAACATTAAATTTGGCATCATAAAAGCAAACCAGCCCTAGCCGGTTTGGCTCACTGGATAGAGCGTCAGCCTGGGGACTGAAGAGTCCCGGGTTCGATTCCGGTCAAGGGCATGTACCTTGGTTGCAGGCACATCCCCAGTAGGAGGTGTGCAGGAGGCAGCTGATCGATGCTTCTCTCTCATCGATGTTTCTAACTCTCTATCCCTCTCCCTTCCTCTCTGTAAAAAATCAATAAAATATATTTAAAAAAAAAAAAAGCAAACCACTGCTCCATAAGTCCTGTGGAATAGAGACCAGGGGAGACCGAGTATGCACAGAAATCCTAGATCTCATTAGGGCCCAAACTGTTGCTCTTTTCTGTCAAAATGTTAACATCTCTCTTGGACAGGAGGCCTCAGAATAAGATCAGCTGGTATCAGAGAACCCAAGAAACTCCATGTCAGGGAAAGAAATGATATGGATTGGTGACCAGGACCTAGACTGTCATGGGAAAGACAAAGGTTTGTATGAAGATAGAAATCACTTTGACCAAGCTGGTCTAAAATTAATTAAATCATTTTGTGATGTGATGTGTACGTGTGAGTGTTGCTTAAAGAGCTGTGAGATTAACTGTCCATGCCTAAGGTAACATGGAAGACGCTTCACAACTACTTTTCCATTTCCTTTATACATACACCCTAATATATTACCATCAGACTAACAGGGGTAACTTAGGAATACCTATCTTTAACACTGTCTGCGTGTAGTAATGAAAGCAGCAGATGCACAAAAAGTGGACTCAATTATGAACTCATCAGAATTCCACCTTTCTGGAATCAGGACATGGAATAAGTTAAAAATCTCAAGGAAGAACCTAAGAAGTACAAAGGGATCTCTGCAATATTGCAATGTGCTGTGATTTAGAAGGGGAGACAAAGTGAGGGCTTCAGAAGAAATGCCTTCAAGTAAAAACTGGACTGGATATATTACCATTTATCAGGTAATAAAAATTTAACAGTTGTTTTACAGAGTTTAAAGAAAGAAGTAGTAATAACCATAACAAGCGACTAAGCAATTCCGAACTCTAGGCAAGAAAAGTTTTCTAAGAAAGAAAAATATACTAGTTGACTCAGATGTGAACAATATTTATGTTACCATAGAAATACAAATACTGAATATTCATTTAACCAAACATGTGCAATAATTATAATTGTATAATACAGAGGAGGAGGGTGAGGGAGTGTTGGTAGAGTTAGAAAGCTCAATCCTGTTCTAGTAGAAAGTAAGCAGATCATGTGCAAAACGAAACACCAAGAGCGAGCAGCATAAATATATTTTGCAAATAAAGGAAGAAAAAAAGCAGCTAAAACAACAAACAATGGTTACCTCCTAGGAGTGCACTTTGGGTCTGGGGAAGGGTAGGAGAAGGAACTACTCTATTTTCCAGTATAAGCCATGATATTTTAATTGACTTTAATATCATGGCCATGTATTATAAGAATGTTACTTGGAGCCTATATAATTTTTCCATAATATTACCTCTTTTATTTTGAATATATTAAAAAATAGAGAAAAGAACTGTAAGAAATAAGGTAGCAAAAATTCTCAAAAAACTATTACAACCAAATCCAAAGGTATATTAAAAATTATATATAACATGATCAAGTAGCATTTATCCCAGAATGCAAGAATGGCTCAACATGAGGAAATTACTGTAATTTACTACATGAATGTCATAAAAGGGAAAAATGGCATGATACTCTCAACAGAAAAGCACAGATAACAGGTAACAGAAAAGACATTTGTTAACTCCCAAAATCTACCTCTGATTGGGGGAAAAAAAAAAAAAAAACCCTTTGTAAAAACAAAAATTTCTTAACATGATAAAAGATATCTAATAGAAATCTACCAAAAACATACTTAATGGAGAAAATTTAGCCACATTCCCTTTGAGATTGAAATAAAAGATAAATGTCTCCCTTTCCTCCATCCAATTAGAGTCATTGTTTAAACCAGTACTAGAGGTTCTGGCCAATATATAAAATTAGACAATTATTAGAACTAACAGTGTTCAGCAAGGTGGTGAACCAATAAAATAATCAACAGTGTGATGGCACACTAGAAGTAGCAAATTCTTCTAAAGTTTACTATAAAAATGGAAAATATTAAGTATTTAGAAATTGGATTAGAAACAATTAAAAATTTCAACTCAATTAGAGAGCAGAAAAAGACCTGAAAAGAGCTATACCATATTCATAAGATAATTTAACACTGTAAAAACATCTATTTTCTCCAAATTAATCTAAATGCAAATCAATTCCAAATAAATGCCCAACAGAATTTTTGGGTAATATGACAAACTGATTCTAAATCTTATATGTTAAACCAAATATCCACAAATATTTAAGAAAATCCTGGCAAAGAGCAGAGAGTCTTGCCTTACCAGATATCACTTACAAAATCATTGTAATAACAAGTGCGGTTGCTAGAATGGGAATAGACTAATAAATCAACTGACTATACTGGACATCACAGGGACTCACCTGTCAGGCCACTTCTCTTACATACCACCAAAATCTCACATATGCATGGGTCTGAACCATGAGTTTGCTACAATGAAATTTACTGTAGTTACTGTTATATTTAGACTTTAAATCTTTCCAATGGAGATTAGGCCTAGAAAATACTGAAACTTAAAAGATCTAACTTCCATATTTCCTAAGATAGCATTTTCTACAATTTCTGTCCCCAGCGTCTAACTCTCCTCCATCTCCTCCTCATTAGACCACAGAAGATTTCCCCCTCTATCAGTTTTGGCAAGGGCAGCTGTTAGTGAAAGCAAATATCACATGACCTCACTTATATGTGGAATCTAATGAACAAAATAAACTGACAAACAAAATGGGTCCAGAGGAATAGATGCATGGAACAGGCTGACAGATTTCAGGGTAGGGGGCGGTGGGGTTAACAATTAACCAAAAAACATGTGCATAAATGCATAGCCCATGGACACAGATAATAGTGCAGTGAAGACTTGGGGTGGGGTGTGGTCTAGGTGGAGGGAGCCAAAGGGGGTAAGAATAGGGGACATTTGTAATACTGTCAACAATAAGTAAAATAAATTTTTAATGCAACATATGCTGAGGGTAGCACATGAAATACAACCATTTCCTGTAGAGTAGTGGTTCTCACACTTGAACATGCATTAGTCACTTGGAGAGCTTGTTAAAGCACGAAGTGCTGGACTGCATTCCCAGAGTTTCTAATCAGCACATCTCGGGTGAGTGACATAGCTAACAACTTTCTGTGTGGTGCAAATGCTCCTGACCACAGGTCACATTTAAGAAACACTGCCCTATAGAGCACAGGGTCGCAAGTGAAGGCAATTTTGTTCTCCAGGGGAAATTAGACAGTGAATGGATTATTTTTGGTTGTCACAACCTAGAGCAGTGATGGCGAACTGGTGACACGCGAACTCATTTTTTTGGTTGATTTTTCTTTGTTAAATGGCATTTAAATATATAAAATAAATATCCAAAATATAAGTCTTTGTTTTACTATGGTTGCAAATATCAAAAAATTTCTATATGTGACACGGCACCAGTTAAGTTACGGTTTTCAAAATGCTGACACGCCGAGCTCAAAAGGTTCGCCATCACTGACCTAGAGGGATGGAAAGGAGAGGTAATACTGGCATCTAGTAAGAACAAACCAAGGAGATGTTGATAAACATCCTATCATGCACAGGATAGCTCCCCACAGCAAAGAATTACCTTGTCAAAAACATCAATAGTGCTGAGGTTGAGAAACCCTACCATAGAGTAATACAAAACTTACTCCAAATATATGATTTGACTACTAAGTTGTTGAAAGTCCTTTAATGAGTTTCAGAAATTTGATATGGAATAAATATTCAAAGAATTATATTTTTCTTCAAGTAGAGATAACTCTTTGAATTTTATTCATCTACAGCAAAGTTAAGTTTTAGAAATATTAATACTTAAAGGTATATTGGCCTACAGTAAGAAATAAACATTTATATAATATTATTGATAGATTTATAGTAAAGAAACATAAATTAACATTTTATAAGATTATTATATTAAAGACTAACTTTCTTGAAAAATAACAACCAGCTATATTTATTTCTTACACTGAGTGAAAAAGCAAAAAACTGTTCATTTCACTATTTTATATATTCAGTATAAATGAAATCTTTTAGAACAGTTTGTTTTAAGGAAAAACAGTGATTACAGGAATAATTAATACTAAATAAATGTGTCTGAGAAAAAATGTACTTTATAGATACATGCATGTATGTACATGTACATACATATCTACCACACCACCACCACCACCACCACCACCACCACCACCACCACCCCACACACACAAATGAACTTACTCCAGTAGGCTGAAAAATAAGTCCATCCATTTCATGGCTAACTTCTTTTGCAAAATTTCCTTCAAGTAGCTATAAAATAAATATATGTATTTTCAGAAATACAATAATCAATACAATAATCACTTTAATTAAAGGTATTTTAAATTCTGTAAACTTTATAAAAACTTTTCTTAAGTTTTAAGAACTGAAATGCAAAATGAGAGAGAGGGGTTGTCCAGAGGAATATAGTTTAATACATTATAAGGTATGTTTTTTAATATGTGAAGATTTCCATTCTATGGCAGGCTAGATATCTTGAATAACAGTCCTAACTACAACCAAAATGATGGATAAAATATTTAAAACATTTTTAAATGCATTGCTGAGTCAGGATGAAAGGAATTTTAATATGGAAAATTCAATGTGGATTTAAAGCATTGGTCTCACTGACAAAATAAAGGGAGAAACTCTGGGAAGTAATAAATAAAGGGAATAAAAAATAAACATATAGAACAAAGGAGACAGCAGAGAAACCTGCTTGGGGATGGAGTGTGTGGGAGAATCCCCTGAGAATCTGTAACCACAACTAACTCAAACATAGGAAACACAATCCGAAAATACATCACCTGTGTTTTTCCAAAACCCTCAAGCAGAAAAAATTTTAGCCTTACTTTTTTGTCTTACTGTTTCTTTTCTTTTTTGGTTTTTCCTATATTTTTTTTCAAGCAAAGAACTGCAGTACAAGGGATGCACAGTACAAAATACAAATAACAGTTTTCTCAAAGCCTTATCTGCTAAAGAGCAGAGTTATAAGATCCAATGCTCTCTAATTAGTTCTGAACAAGTCGTTTTAAATTCTTCCTTTTCGTGGATTTTTATTATTTTGAAGAACTGAACATGTGTATCATGACCAGAAATCCTAATACTGATTTCTGCATTTCAGGGAAGAGAACAAAATATACTTTCACAGAGCCAGATAGGGCAGTTTTGGGATTCATATATGTGTCTCCAAATTTTAGGATCTGTTGTGGGTTATCTAATCCAAATCTTTTATCATAATCACATCCTCTTAAAACCACTACACTCACTTATAGGGAGATTTACATTCCAACAGCAACAACCGAAATTTCAAGTGTATTTCACATGCAACAAGATTAGTGTTTCTCCTCCCCAACTGTGACCTCTACCTTCTCTGCCATTACTTCCTTCAAAATCTGTAATTTCTCTAAACTGGGGCAGTGAGCAAAATTAGAGCAATCCTAGTTCCTAACTGCTTAAAGACCAATTTGAGTTTGAATATCTACAGTCCCTTAAAACTGTAATGCTCCTTAGTCAAATTCCTAAGGACAGAAATCAGAAAGGCTAGGGTGAGGGTAAATGAGGAGTTAGTGTTTAATGGGTAGAGTTTCAGTTTAGAAAGGTGAAAATCGATCTGGAGGTAGATGACAGTAATGGTTACACGACAATGTAAACGAATTTAATGCCACTGAAATGTATGCTTAAGATTTGTTAAAAAGGTCCATTTTATGTTATGTATATTTGCCTCAACTTAAAACATATGTATAGAACTCTTAATATTTTCTGTTTTGTTTTGTTCTTTCCTCTCATTTATAACACTATGAAAGTGGGGAGCTTGCCAACTGGATCTCTTAGAACCATGTTGTCGAGAGTTTAGCCAAATAGGCAAAAATTTCAGGACAGATCTGAGATTCATACATTGATCTCCAATTTACTCAAAGGTTTAAATGACCTAGCCATCTGAGGAGGAACTCTGCCTAACTAAAAATTCAATATGGATTCAAAGCACTGATTTCTTATAAATTTCTTTCAAGAGGTAAAAATAAACTCCAACCATCAAAATGTCAAAAAATATCAGCTGACACTCTTGCTATAACTTTGGAAGGCAATGTTAAACTAAAAGCTTTGTTTCATATGTTATCTACTCACCCTGGAGAAAAAATGTTTTTGAAACCTATGCTCATATTTAGAAGTACAGCTATATATACTTCTTTCAGTTTAATGTACCTCATTTTGGGGAGAGGAGTTAGTGGTTGAATCAGTGTGTTCTGTATTTGAGATGGGTTTATATTGCTATAGTTATCTTCAGTGCTCAACGACTTTGCATTCCTTCAGCAGATGACTGCTGTTAACAATGGGTATAAAGTGGTTTTGCCCATTTTTCCTGCTTCACTTTTAGCTTTCAGTGTTTTTCAAATATCCATGAATGATGAATAAAAGTTCAAATAAGAAAAATATATATAACTGGATACCTCATGTACCCCATTATGTAAGAAAAAGTAACTTGCTACATTCATAGCATAGTCCTGCTGAGGAATGATGTAATAAAAACCAAATATCACAATCATCTTTTTAAAAAACACTTTTAAAGGGTTAAAAAACTTGTTCTCCTTTTATTGTAGGTACATCATTTATAGCAAGTAAACAGCTTTTCCATTCTTAGACCAAACTTCTCAACTTCATACACTGGGCCATCCCTAAACATAAAGTATGTAATAAATTAACAGTATAAAATACAGAGTTGGCAAGACTAAATAACACGATGTTATCTGAGAATAAAGTCACCTAGATACATAGCAGCCAAAAACAGCCTTGGGCCAAGGATATTACATTAATAAAAAGCAAAAAAAAAAACCTGCTCCTGCCAAAACATCCTGCCTATGCAGGGCAAAGTTCAGTCTCCTCTAGGGAGAGAGAGAGGCAGGCTCACTGAGGGAAAACCCATCCCTGAGACTAGGGGCTCAAGGTCTAATACTACTATTAATACTAAGACTTTAGGAGGAAAACTAAGAAAACCGTGGTTCCCACAAGTCAGGCACTGAGTGACAAGAAACAGTTGTTTATAGATGAGGGAGAGCACAAGAGCAAAAAATAGACCACTATGTGGTATAAGCAAGCAGAGTCTACTGAAAGCTAAAAGTGAAGCAGGAAAAATGGGCAAAACCACTTTATACCCATTGTTAACAGCAGTCATCTGCTGAAGGAATGCAAAGTCGTTGAGCACTGAAGATAACTATAGCAATATAAACCCATCTCAAATACAGAACACACTGATTCAACCACTAACTCCTCTCCCCAAAATGAGGTACATTAAACTGAAAGAAGAGGTATGTCCACACTAAGCACAAAAATATTTACCTCAGTTTCTAGTGTTCACACAGAAAAATAATGAGTGTCCAGCATCCAATAAAAATGTACCACACACACACATAAAAAATAAGAAAAATAATGACTACATTTAATAGATAAGGCAGTCAATAGAACAAGACATAAAGATGGACCATAGGGCAAAGGACCTAAATAGACACTTTTCAAAAGAGGACATATAGAAGGCCAAGAGACCTATGAAAACATGCTCAAAGTCACTAATCATCCGAGAGATGCAAATCAAAACAACAATGAGGTACCATCTCACACCTGTCAGAATGGCTATCATCAACAAATCAACAAACGACAAGTGCTGGAGAGGATGTGGAGAAAAAGGAACACTCGTGCACTGCTGGTGGGAATGCAGACTGGTGCAGCCACTATGGAAAACAGTATGGAGTTTCCTCAAAAAACTAAGAATGGAACTCCCATTTGACCCTGTGATCCCACTTCTAGGAATAAATCCCAAGAAACCAGAAACACCAATCAGAAAGGATCTATGCACCC
Organism: Myotis yumanensis; assembly: GCF_028538775.1. Taxonomy (NCBI): domain Eukaryota; kingdom Metazoa; phylum Chordata; class Mammalia; order Chiroptera; family Vespertilionidae; genus Myotis; species Myotis yumanensis. The sequence goes on along the minus strand of NW_027223757.1, from coordinate 52,422,866 downwards.
CTATGTTCATAGCAGCACAATTTACCATAGCTAAGATCTGGAAACAGCCTAAGTGCCCATCAGCAGATGAATGGATTAGAAAACTGTGGTACATCTACACAATGGAATACTATGCTGCTGTAAAAAAGAAGGAATTCTTACCATTTGCAACAGCATGGATGGAACTGGAGAGCATTATGCTAAGTGAAATAAGCCAGTCAATGAAAGAAAAATACCACATAATCTCACTCATTTATGGATAATAAAGACCATTATAAACTGATGAACAAAAATAGATACAGAGGCAGAGCAGCATCGAACAGACTGTCAAACTACAGCGGAAGGCCAGGGAGGGTTGGCGGGTGGGCGGGGGGGGGGGGGGGGGGGGGGGGGTAAGAGATCAACCAAAGGGCTTGTATGCATGCATATAAGCATAACCAATGGACACAAGACAATGGGGGGTAGGGGGGAGGCCAGGGGAAGGTCAAGGGGGGAAAAAAATGGAGACATATGTGATACTGTTTGTAATACTTTAAGCAATAAAACAAAATTTTAAAAAAAAGAAAAGAAAAAAATCACCAAAAAAAAAATAAATAATTAAAAAATAAAATAATGTGACAGAAAAAAATAAAAAAAGATGGCCCATATTTTGGAATTATCAAATAGACTTTAAAACAGCCCTAACATTTTAAAGAAAAGGGTGGAAAACATGTCTGAACAAATATGGACTTCACAGAGATAAAAATAAAAACTATAAAAATGAGACAAATGGAAATGCAAGAAATAAAACACAGTATCGGGGGAAAATGCTAATCAATGAAAATGAGCCCTAGAGCCTCAGTGGTTAGAGCGGCAGCCCACGGACTGAAGGGTCTTGGGTTCAATTCCGGTCAAGGGCACGCACCTCAGCTGCAGGCTCCATCCCTGGTAGGGGTGCATCCAGGAGGCAACCAGTGTGTCTCTTTCACATGGATGTTTCTCTCCCTGTGTCTCTCCCCTTCCCTTCCACTCCCTCTAAAAATCAATGGGGGGAAAATATCTTTGGGTGAGGATTAAAAAAACAACAACAAAAGAAAATGATAATCAATGGATTATCAGCAGACTGAATATAACATAGGGGAAAGAAATCAATGAACTTGAAGAAAAAAATGTGTAGCATTTTTTCCAACTGAAATAAAAAAAGGAAAAAGATACAACACTGAAAATCAAAAAGCAGGCATAAAGATGTCTTGAAAAAACTTACAGAACACAGACAGAAAACCAGTAAAAATATGAACACTGAAACAATCAGACCTAATTGAAAATTATAAGACATTCCACTCAAAAACAGGAGAAACACTTTTTTTTCACAAGTGCATACAACACATTTATAGGTAGGTCAAAGTAATACAAAGAATGTCTTCTGACCACAATGAATTAAATTATTATCAGTAAGAGAAAGATATCTGGAAAGCTCTCCAATGTTTGGAAACTTAATAAAAAATCTCTAAATAACCCACAAATAAAAGAAAAAAATCAAAAGAAAAATTTTAAGTATTTCATAACAAATGAAAACATAGTAGGCTGAGATTTGAAAGATGGAGCTAAAGTGTGCTTACAGAAATATTCATTGCACCCTAATTGGTTTGGCTCAGTGGATAGAGCATCGGCCTACGAACTGAAGGGTCCCAGGTTCGATTCTGGTCAAGGGCATGTACACTCCAGTAGGGAGTGTGCAGGAGGCAGCTGAATCGATGTTTCTCTCTCATCGATGTTTCTAACTCTCTATTCCTCTCCCTTCCTCTCTGTAAAAATTCAATAAAATATATATTTTAAAAAAAGAAATATTCATTGCACTGAGAAAAGTAGAAAGGTCACAAATCAATATTAGCTTTCACCCTAAGAAACTAAGGAAAACTCTAGAGTATTTAGGATCACAGATATAAGGGAAGAAGCCACTTGGGCTGAGATTGCATAACCAATAAGGAGGACTACTTTCCCTAAGGCTAAGACCCAGACGCTGTTGAAGAGGTTCATGACTCACTGGATGGCAGAGAAGTTGAAATGTATTGATGAGATGTCTCACTAGTTTTAAAAGATTGAAGTTGTGTTTAGAAAGCAGTATCGCCCTAGCCGGTTTGGCTCAGTGGATAGAGGATCGGGCCTGTAGACTGAAGGGTCCTGGGTTTGATTCTGGTCAAGGGCACATGCCCAGGTTGCGGGCTCGATCCCCAGTGTGGGGCATGCAGGAGGCAGCCGATCAATGATTCTCTCTCATCATTGATGTTTCTTTCTCTCTCTCTCTCCTCTCTCTCTCTCCCTTCCTCTCTGAAATCATTAAAAACAAATAAATGTTGAGTCTTTAAAAAAAGAAAGCAGTATGTCTAACTTAAAACTTTAAAGTAGGAATATAGCCAGGGATAAGTTGTCAAAGTCAAAGTAACTAAATCAGAATAAAAATCAGAATAAAAAATTTCCAAGAAATGGAGAATCCAGGGTTTATAAGTAGGTCAAACAAAACATAGGGAAGTTGTATTAAGCAAGGATGATGGGCAGCCCTTGAGAAAAGAGTTTTAAGTCAGGCACAGTCTCAAAGGAAGAAGTAGTTTCCAAGGAGCCAAAAAGAGTTAGTTAAAGACTTCATTTAAATACCATGGCTTGAAAGGTCAAGTTTTATTTCAATAATTTAAATACCAAATAATGTTAAAACTCACTTTGGTATTTTTTGGCTCTAATATTATATTCCCAAATAGACTGTCCTATACTTTTAAGCTACTCTGTTTTTTGTCTCTTCTATATTTTAAGTAAAACTAATTTATGAATTGCTCTGGTATTCTTATGTAAGATGTGCTAAGGTTTTCTTAGATAATTTGTTGTGGTAACATCACAATAAAAATAAAATCACATTCAGTATTGATTAGGGGTGGATATTTTCTGACTGCCTACTTATGCTAGAAACCCAGGTAGCAGTTGGATACTGGGGACCCAATGATAATATAAGCCTACATATGCCTAAATAATACCTTAATTTTAATTTAACAGTAAAAATATTAAATGCAAAGATGTAATTAGCCATTTCTCCCTCTTAATTTTTCTTCAGAAACACAGTTCTATTTAAATTAACCAAAATGTTTGTTAAACACTTCTAAAAACAACAACAAATACCTTACTTTAAAAATATTTAACTGTAAAATTTAGGAGAAGCTATTAAAGTGGAATATGGGTGAATTATTCTAAAAATCCTAGGGTATTATTTAGAATTATAACTTTCTTGATTATTTTTTCCCCCAAATAAAATTAGAAGATAGTTGAATAAAATTTAAGATAGTAGACATAATATGTAGAGAGTGTCTGGGAAGACACATGAGCATTTCTTTAATTATTGTCAGCTGAATCCAGTGACGTTGGCAAAGCCACATCCTGGAAACATGCTTTGCCAGAGGCAGGAGTGTTATCAGCTTGACCTTCAGCCCAGGTGCCAGGGGGTGGGTTTTGTTATTTAAATCCAGCCAAGCACCAGGAATGAATATGACTCAGGCCTACCCAAGAATGCACATAATCTCCTTTGTCTTGATCTTTAGTAAAACTTCCTGGGTTTTGCTGTATAAAATAAACACGCTGATTGGCTATGGGTCCCTGTCTCTCCATCAGAGGACAGCATTCCCACCCAGCCCCAGCTTTTTCCTTCCATCTCTGTGTCTGTCTCTTTCTTTCATTTTCTCAATCCCCAACCGCCCCTACTCAGAAACCGGACTGCTCTCTAGCCACACTGGACATGAAGAAGAGAGAAATATTTACAATAATATATCAAATCATCTGTAATAATAAAAGCATAATATGCTAATTAGACTGGACGTCCTTCCGGACAACCTTCCTGATGAAGCCAGGGCTGTGAGGGAAGCCCAGGTCCTGGGTCCTGGGTGCCAGAGGGCAGCTGGTGCCGGCAACTAGGGGAAGGAAGGCCTACTCTTGCACGAATTTCGTGCATTGGGCCTTAGTTATTAATAAAGCATGACAGTATTTTATAAAGCTTTACCGATAAAATTTGCTTATCTATGAATACAGTAGCATCACTTGAATACCATCATACAGCCTACAGAAGGCATATAACTTTCCATTAGGTTATACCAGGTGACTGAGTAGAATTGACACTTTATATATCTATAGATCAGAAAGCAATTGGAAACCAAATCACTATAAGTGCATAAGCAGAGAAAGATAATGCAAAAGGGCTTGAAATTAGAAACATTAGAAACAAAGCAGAAACTGTAAAGTTACGAAGCATAGAAAGGAACCTTTTAGAAATAAGCAAAATGATAGCTTAAGACTATAAATAAAGAAGAAAATGAATCTGCAGTGTCACTGGGGATGGGCATTGGCAACATCAATTCATTACAGTATAGAAAAATAATACTTTTCTTAAATGAGAAAAGAATATCTCTACCTTTCTGTTATGGACTAGTTCACTCACCTCAGATGTTTTCTGAGCAAATATTTCCACATAGCCTCAACTGACGGCCTGAGAACACTCAATATAATAGCTTATATCTATTGACTTTTTATGTGCTTTCATGACTCCCCTAAAATTCAAGGTTTAGTTTTTCCAATCCCTCCAAAATGGAATTTCCATTCACCTACATTACTCTTTAGCCTTTTTTTATTCCCAAAGTTTAACTTCTGGCTTAGACTAAGATTATCCAGTGCTTCTGTACCCTCAATATGCCTCTAATCAGTACAAAATCATTCTACAAAACTCACCCTTTCTCCTCGACAAAAAGTCAATATCATTATCTTCTTTTAAAAACAATAATTTCATTTCTATTACTGTATTTACCAATAATGCTTAAGCAACCATAACATTAAAATTAGCTAATCAAAATATAAATAGCCTTGGAATATTGTCATTGGCTCTTTCATTAACCCATATCACTGAAATTAAAATTAAGTATAATAATTCTAGTGAAACCCTCTTGACAAGTTAAAAAATCTAAAAACAAAATTTATCTAGAACATACAGTTTATTTATTATTTTTGGTCATTGTTAGTCTTATTTTGAAACTCATAATGGAGGCATCATTCATTCATTCAGCAAACATTCATTTAGTGCCAGTAACTGATAGCCACTCTACCAAGTATATGAGATTTAAAAGAAATCAACCAGTCTCTATCCTGGAAGAACCAGTGTCAGAGTTTCAGAAGTCACTAACTCAAATGCTTATAGGTGCCAGGCCTGAACAGGACTGGATATAAGATAATATGGATGAGAGGAGTCGACCAAGATGGCGGCGTAGGTAAACACCGGAGACCGCTGCCGCAAACAACCATTTCAAAAATACAACTAAAAGACTGAACGGACATCACCCAGAACCACAGGAAGGCTGGCTGAAGAGAGACTCTACAACTAGAAGGAAAGAGAACAGCAAATCGAGGCTCAGAGGCGGCGCAGTGTGGAAAATACAAAGGTACCGAGGTGCGCGCGAAAGCGGGCTGGTGGCTGAGGGCGCGGTTGTCGTTTTCTGTCGGGACTGAGTCTCAGACTCTGGGCTCCAGATCCGGGCGAGTCTCTAGGGACCCAGACTCAAACGGGAGAAGCGGGATTACCCGGCATCAGTTGGAACCTGAGGGCAGCTTTCTCTCCGAGGTTGGCAGCGGCTGCCGGGGTTCTGAGAAGCAGAGCCTCTGGGAACGGGACTGAGCGTGGCCATAACTGCTCCCTCCGCCCGCCCTGTTGATCCCGCCCCGCCCAAAGCCTGCGCACAGCCATTTGCTGATCGCCTCAGGCAAAGGCTGGATTAGCGCCTCCCCAGAAGACAGAGTTTTCCGCACAGCTGATTACTATAGCCAGCCGGCCTGAGGGTCAAATCCCCCTAGTGTTAACTACAACAATTAAGGCTTGGCTAGAACAAGACTGCGCACAGAGACCACAAGGGGGTGCACCAAGAAAGCATAAAAGATGCGGAGACAAAAAAACATGACAGAAATGGAGGATATGGAGCTAAGAATCGCAATTTTGAGGGCTTGCCATAAATTTGTGCAGAACCTCACGAAAACTAATGAGACCCTCGATGCTACGATAAAGAAATTAGAAAGTAAGCATACACGGACTGAAATAAAGAATATTATACCCAATAGCAGACCAGAGGAGTACAATAATCAAACCAAAGATTCGACAAAAAACACCCAATTGGAAAAGCAAAATGAAAAAAGAATCCGAAAGTGTGAAGATAGTGTAAGGAGCCTCTGGGACAGCTTTAAGCGGTCTAATATCAGAGTCATTGGAGTGCCAGAAGATGAGAGACAGCAAGATATTGAAAACCTATTTCAAGAAATAATGGCAGAAAACTTCCCCCACCTGGTGAAAGAAATGGACTTACAGGTCCAAGAAGCGCAGAGAACCCCAAACAAAAGGAATCCAAAGAGGACCACACCAAGACACATCATCATTAAAATGCCAAGAGCAAAAGACAAAGAGAAAATCTTAAAAGCAGCAAGAGAAAGAGGCTCAATTACCTACAAGGGAATACCCATACGACTGTCAGCTGATTTCTCAACAGAAACTTTGCAGGCCAGAAGGGAATGGCAAGAAATTTTCAAAGTGCTGAATACCAAGAACCTACAACCAAGATTACTTTATCCAGCAAAGCTATCATTCAGAATTGAAGGTCAGATAAAGAGCTTCACAGATAAGGAAAAGCTAAAGGAGTTCATCACCGCCAAACCAGTATTATATGAAATGCTGAAAGGTATCCTTTAAGAAGAGGAAGAAGAAGAAAAAGGTAAAGATACAAATTATGAACAACAAACATGCATCTATCAACAAATGAATCTAAGAATCAAGTGAATAAATAACCTGATGTACAGAATGAACTGGTGATTATAATAGAATCAGGGACATAGAAAGGGAATGGACTGACTATTCTTGGGGGAAAAAGGGGTGTGGGAGATGCGGGAAGTGACTGGACAAAAATCATGCACCTATGGATGAACACAGTGGGTGGGGAGTGAGGGTGGAGGGTGGGGTGGGAGCTGGAAGGAGGGGAGTTATGGGGGGAAAAAAGAGGAACAAATGTAATAATCTGAACAATAAAGATTTAATTAAAAAAAAAAAAAAAAAAAAAAAAAAAAAAAAAAAAAAAAAAAAAAAAAAAAAAAAAAGATAATATGGATGAGTGAGAACTATGACAAGCTGGAGAGGGCATCCTCACCTACAAGCAATTTCATTATTTTTTAAATATTATATAAGCTTAAACTTTCTGAGACCTACCAGTTTATGACTTTTGGTTAATATGGACCTAACTACACACAAAATAGTTATTTTACACTACATGTTTTTAATACAGATGTTTAAAGGCTTCTGAGAGAATAGAAAAGTAATTATAATTTCACTATCATTCACGGTTTTACTCAAATATTACTAAGCACTAATTATGTATCCATTTAAAAAAAGAGACAAACAGGAGGAGGAAAAGGTAACACATATAACACTATGTGCCAAGCACTGTTCTAAGCACTTTACATACATTAATTCATTTTAGCCTCATAACAATCTTAAGAAGTAGGAGCCACTATTATCCCCATTTTGAAGGTGAAGTTTAGAATTTAGCATAGGTCACACAGAAAGGAAGTGAAACCCCAAAATCACTCTGGCTCCAGAGTCCATGTTCTTAACTGTTCTTCTAAACCAGGAATTCACATTCCCAGTCTAAGTTATATATATATATACACACACACACTCCTTTGGCATATTCCCATAGCACCCTGTTCTTCCCTCCATCACAGGATTTTCCTGTTTAATGGTCTGACTACCAAACTGAGCTGTGGACTATTTAAGGTCAAGAATCACATCTTATTATCACTGTATCCTCAACATCTATTACAGTAATCTGGCATAGAGTAAGTTCTCACTTCAATAAACATGTGCTCAATAAATATAAAGTGAATAGCACAATGACAGAATTGATAAAAACAGGCTAATATATATCAGTTAGGTAGAATACACATGGAATATATTATATCCCCATAACTTGTGTAAAATGAAATCATTAAAAATTATAAGACGTTTAAAAGCTGTTGGTTTAATTAATATACAGATTATTAAAGGGGTGAGATTTTTTTTGGGGGGTGAGATATTTTTTAAATATTAAAATCATCATTCATAGTTAATAACTTTATCCAAACTACCCCATATTGCCTTCATATCGCCAGTGGGGACAATAGTAAAAGGTTCCTAACTGGTCTTCTTGATTGTAGGTTAACGTCCTTTCTCCAAACTATTTCTACTCACTACTGCTAGAACTGACTCTAAAACAATTTGTTGTGTAACAATCACATCTAAAAACCCTCAAATGCTCCTCACTGCCTACATGTAATCCAAATTTCCTTAGCATGTTTTAAGTTGGTTTTTTTGTTTGTTTGTTTGTTTGTTTTCAGGGAAACCTCTCCTAAATCTTTTCTAAAATGTGTATCCAAATTGCAGCTGATAAGAAGTATAGGTGAGTATTTCCTTTATGGGTAGAAAAACATGACCTACTAGTTTGGAAGAATGCTAAGCATTTTTGGAAGGAATGAAAGGACAGAATGAATACTTAGCCATAAACACATAAGTGATGCAATTACAAATAAAACTAAACTACAAGAGTGGCTGGTCTGAATGTCACAAGAAAAACGACAAAAATTACAGAGATAAAGAAACCAAGAAAGAAGTTAAATATTTTAATTTGAGCATAAATGGAAATCACATTTATTTGTAAAATATAATTTAAGACTTTCAAACAAAGAACATTATGGTAAATTGCAAAACAATCTACCTCATTGAATACATCCTTTGGCCCTGGCCGGTTTTTCTCGGTGGTTAGAGCATCGCCCTGTGGACCAAAGAGTCACGCGTTTGATTCCTAGTCAAAGGCATGTATGTACCTGGGTTGCAGGTTCGATCCCTGGCTCTGGGCATGTGAGGGAGGCAACCATTCAATGTGTCTCTCTCACATCAATGTTTCTCTCTCCCCTCCTCACTCCCTTCCATTCTCTCTAAATATAAATGGAAAAAAACATCCTCAGGTGAAGATTTAAAAATAAAAAATCCTTTGTTTGAGTGAGTGTGTACTGAAGAAGTAACTTTACCAAAAGAGAGGTCTGGCCTATGCCCTCCACTCCTGGGAGGTGAGCTCTAGCCCCTGGAATGTCCTGCCTGATGAAAGTATCTTTGCTTGCCAAAAAGTTTAACAATATGATTTATGATGGGGGCTTTCGATTATGCCATATCAGTTCTGACGTCCAGAGGAACTGGAGACTAAATGTATTAGCCAAACCTCTGGGAGGGGCTGCAAACTAAAGGTCAGCCATGCAGGTGGGATGTGACAATATAAACTTTGGATCTCAAACACTTAGGTGAGCTTCCCTGGTTGGCAATATTCTAATATTGTCATACATACTAACCAGGAGTAGGTAACACCATCCATGACTCTTCAGGGACAGGACAACCAGAAGCTTATCATTTGGGCACCTCATAGATTTGCCCAATGCAGCTCCTCTTTTGGCCTCCAGTTACAGTAAAACTATAATCATAAGTATAGTGCTTTCCTGAGTTCTGTGAGTCTGTTTGGTAAACTATCAAACCTAAGGGAGTCCCTGGGGACGGCAGAATTTGTAGCCAGCAGGTCTGACGTGAAGGTGGCCCTGGGGACTCCCATACTTGCACCTAGAGTCTAAGTAAGGACCATTCTGTAGGGGACTATGCAGTTGGCCTGAATTCATTGCAACAGAAGTTTTTGTCACTGTGTTTCTATAGTTGACACAATTTAGACTATCCTCCAAGTCACAGGCATCAACAGGAAAGCATATGACTTCCTTGTTGGGCATTATTGTCAAGAGGCTGTTCAAGATGGAGCAGACTGTAGAATGATGCCATAGTCGCATGGGTAAAGTGACCCAGTTAGCCACCACAAATGAGATCTTTAATAGACAGTGAACATCTCTGGATGAGGACAACCCATACTGAGATACCAAATGGCATTTATCTGTAAACTAAACATGTTTTACAGCCTAATAAAGTACCAGGAATAAGGAATGAGACTTTAAGAAATAAACTTTGTTTTCTACAATATAAAGAGCATATAACATTTCCCTTATTCTTTGTATCAATTTTGAGCTACTATAGAAATAGTTCAAAATCATATAAAAATAGAACCTAAGATTTATATCTAAACTACTATATAAAGTACTTCATTTTGCTGTATAAAATAGCAAAATATATCTCTGGTATAGTGATTGTATTTCTAGTACTTAAAGGTAAGCATTTATCAACAATTTAATGCAGCAAATAATTAAAATGGTTCACTAGACTTTTATATATACCTTTAAAGAATATGTGCTTTCATCAGCTGTACTGTCATTAACTTCCTATGTGCAACTTAAAATTCTTACTACTTCTCTTTAATATGTCTATCTTTACATTCTCCCCCAGAAAGGCCCCATCCTACTTCAGCCTAGTGAGTCACACTCCTCTTCTCACAGGTATACACATATGCCTAAAGTATATGTGGACATGTATGTGCCTCAGAGTCCCTAGGCTAAGACCGGGAATTCTAAGAACATGCCAATAAATAAATAAATAAATAAATAAATAAATAAATAAATAAGGCAATCTATAAAAATATGGAAAGAAATGAAAATCCTTATGAATAAAGAAATAAATAGAATATATGCATATTTCTCTTCTTTTTTAATATAACTTATAGCATATTTTCCATTGTTTTTTGTTGTTGTTTTATTAAATTTAATGGGATGACACTGGTTCACAGAACCATACAGGCCTCAACAAAACATATGGGCACTGTATCGTGCACCCATTGCCCAAAGCAAAGTTTCTTTCTAACCCCATTTCCCCCCTTTGCCCACCTCCACTGACCCCCCCTCCACTTCCTTTCCCTCTGGCTGTCACCACATTGTTGTCTATGCTATGTGTTAAATATATGTGGATTTTTTGCTTAATCACTTCATCTTCTTTCATCCAGTCCCCTAACCCTTCTCCCCGATAGTAGCTGTCAGTCTGTTCCATGTATCCATGCCTCTGTTTCTATTTTGTCTGTCAGTTTAACTTGTTCATTAGATTCCACATATAAGTGTTGAAAGAATATATGCACCCCTACGTTCATTGCAGCATTATTTACAATAGCCAAGATCTGGAAACAGCCCAAGTGCCCATCAGAACATGAGTGGGTAAAAAAGCTATGATACATTTATACAATGGAATACTACTCAGCTGTAAAATGAATAAATAAATAAAAATGATTCTTTTTTAATTGGCCTTCAAACTAGAAATTCAAATAAAATTATTATTTGAGAAATTGCTTCTTGTTGTTACTATTTTGTATGCTTTATTTTAACTATGTATATTCAGTTAAACACTGAACAACTCATTATCCCTGCACTGTGTTTGATGGATCTAATTACATAAAAGGAAAAGGCTAATAGAGCTATACTAATAAAGTCCTAAAATCAAAATTATCTTCAAAATTTTAAAGGTATGCAGAAATGAAATGTCTATTTAAAAAGTATGCATTTTTCCACAGTTATAAACTATTTAAAACCACATAAAAAATGTCTTCCCTCATAAAAATGATATATACTTCCATGACAAAGAATATGTGCTAATTCCCATTAGCAAAGATAATAATAATAAGATTTTGCAATGGAGGCCTGTGGAAGAGGCAGGAATGGGGTGAAGGGGGTCAATGGGGGTGGAGGGGACATCTCTAATACTTTCAACAATAAAGATAAATTTATTTTAAAAATTCATAATAAAAAGAAGACTCTCTAGAGCAATAATCTGTCAATTATAGCTACTATCCCATATTTGATGTTACTCGTTTTCCCCTTTAGACCAACTCTGCTGTAAAAGGTGCTTTCCTTCTGTATTCTACAACCAAAAAGAATTTCAAGAGAAACTAAGAACAAAGAAATAACAGTAAGAACTGAAACGGAGGGAAAATGAGACTAATAATAAAAATTCTAAATATTAGAACTTCTTTTTTAAAAATCATATGGTTTAAAAAGGGGGTTAAATAAGCTGAGTATAAAGAAAAAAAGGAAGAGCATCACGGTTCTCTAATGAAAACTACATTGAAAGTTGTTCAATATAACTGCTTCAGATCCCTAAAGAACAATTCTTATAATTATCCACTGCCAAATATTTCTAAGAAGTACTGATTTTGACTAATGAAACTATACTAAGACACATTTTCTTCAGTGCTGAACTTTGAATTAAGACAGCACAAGCTGTCAAATTAGTTTTTAAAAAACAAATGCAAACTGAAACAATTTGGCTTCTGCCCAAATTTACACTCTATTTATAATTTAGAAAATATTTCCGCAAGAGTACATAGCTGCAATTAGCAGGTTTCCACCAAGGGTGTGGCCCACGTTAAGTGCCAACGTTATCCTTATTCTACCAATTGGGCAGAACACAGAAGTGTACAGGCTCCTGTAAGCACCCCTATTATATGTCTGCTGTCAAAAGAGGCACAAAAGGCAAGCAGTGAACTGTGAGAAGATGACGGCAGTCGAAGTCTACCAACAGCCCCATGCCAAGAAGGCATTATGCAAAATATTAGTGAAAAAAGACTAACTCTATATTTGTTTTTTCTATAATATATTTATATATTGAGAAGAAAAAGGATCAATGGTGCTGGAATAATCGCTAATATTATATCCAAGAAGAAATACCAAATTGAGTGGACAGGAATAGAAGCAGGTAAAATACAACAAAAACTTCTTCTATCATCTACCTTATGAGATTATATTAGAAAGGAAATTAAAACATAATTGCATAAGTTGCTATATTTCCCATATTATTCTATCATATCATAACCATTCCTCTTCCCAAAAATAACTTCATTGTGCATCTTTATTGTCAAATAGTATGCAGCAGCTAAAAAATAATGTTGCAAATCCCTATGCATTGACATGGAAATATTTCTAAGCCACACTGTTAATTAAAAAAAATCTATCCCAGAATATTTAATATGATGCATTTTAAGTGTCCAAACAACAAAAATAAAGAAAACTTTCCATGTATATATATACATATATATGTAACTGATTAGTTTAAAATAGACTATGTACTAAAAACTGCTGATTTCAAAAGGCCTGACAAGTTATTTTCACTCTTATGTAACTCTACACAGCTTACAGCTTTTAAAAAACATAATAGCTATCAATCAAAAACTATTATGAGAAACAAGAAAACAACCTAGTTTAAGTTTCCATCACTGAGAATCTTACTAAAGAAGAGAAGACATGGTAACTGTACATGTTTATCCAAAAGAGTACTATATTCAAGAAATTTCGGGAAAAATCAAGACAATTAGGCAGAAAAATATCATTCATATTCCTCTCCCAAGCTGAATTAGGATACATTATAAGTGTTATTTTAAAAATGTTACCTTTCTTGAAGTATAAATGTCAAAAAATGGCTTATTTCTGACACTAAATGGTTCCTGTGTTTTGTCAATGAGCCCAGTCTTCATTTTTTCATGTCGAGGATTTATTATTTCTCGTTCTATACACTGAAGACGAACATTAAAATCACAATCTCCAACTGGTTGTGCCTGAATTAAATGAGACAGTTATTTAAATTTTAACTCTAAAAACCATTTTTCAGCATTACTATCAAGGCTTTCACTTTGTACATAGTAGTTTATGTAAATTACATCCTTTGGAGTTCTCCAATATAGAGCCTGCACAACCCCACATGCCAGCCCTGAAAATTAATTTGACTAATGATGGAAGCATATCTAAACATACACACACACACACACACACACACACAGTTATTTCAAAATTATAAATGTATAAAATAGTATGGGGAAAGAGTATAAATCTATTAACAACTGATCCAAAATTTTCACATCTGAATTAAAGCATTAATATACTCACTAATTGTTTTTATTATTTATATATTTATATGCATAGCCCATGGACTGGGGCAATAGGGTAGTGAAGACTTGGGGGGTGGGGGAAGGTAGGGGTTAGGAGAAAGGGGGATGGGGGTGTGGAGAATTGGAGCTATTTGTTATACTATCAACACTAAAGAATATATTTGAAAAAGAATTTTTTTTAAACTTCTGTGGCTCAATGGATACTAATATGGAAAATATATTGTTTGCCACATTTATATCCAAGAAAGAATTAAAATAGAGAAAAGATAACTAGTTCCTATACATTGTGAAGAGCATGATTGGCAACCAAATAGAAAAATTAAAAGAACAGACCATTGGAACCTGTAATAAAATCACAAAAGTCCAAACAAGTAAAAGCAAACATAAAATATGCTTTACTTCGCCCTAGCCGGTTTGGCTCAGTGGATAGAGGACTGAAGGGTCCCAGGTTCAATTCCGGTCAAGGGCATGTACCTTGCACATCCCCAGGAGGGGGTGTGCAGGAGGCAGCTGATCAATGTTTCTCTCTCATCGATGTTTCTAAGTATCTCCCTTCCCCTCTGTAAAAAATCAATAAAATATATTTTTTTAAAAGATGAATCCTTAAAAAAAATTACTACTTCATTAGTAATTAGGAAAAATCAAATTAAAAACAAGATATCATTTCACACATAGCCATTTGGCAAAAATTAGGTATGTATTACCAGCTGTGATAAATTGGTACAACTACTTCTGAAAGGAATTTAGCAAAGGCAGCTAATAAAGCTTAAGTTGCTAAATTAATTAGAATCTCCATGTTGTAGGAAATGAGGGACTGGACTTTTTAAACACTTCCCAAGTGACCACATCCCAAGAATGAGAACTGTCCTAGAGAAACTATGACACATGTGCAAAAGAAAAAAATATATAAAACTATTCAATACAATAATTAAACAGCAAAATATGGAAACACATATGTTAATCAAGAGGAAAAAAGATAAATTCCATACATTTATGCAATATAATAATTAAGGGTAATTAAAGTGAATGAACCAAACCTACATGCATTAACACAGATAAATCTATACAAAATAATGTGGAGCAAATGTGCACTACAGTACAGTACTATGACATTTATGTAACACTAGAAATCCTACAAAAGAACACTACATATATTTTACAGACATACATTGATAGTAAAGGTATCACAAACACTCCTACCAAATTCAGGGTAGGAGCTGTTGCTTCTGGGTAAGAGGGTCAAGGATAAGAAGACAGAGGTGTACACAAGAAACTTCTGATATTATACATATAACTAGAGGCCCAGTGCACGAAATTCATGCACTCAGGGGGGTTCCCTCAGCCCAGTCTGCACCCTCTCCCAGTCCAGGAGTCCTGAGTGCTGCCCGCCACCGCTGCTGCGCTTGCCAGCGGTGAACTCGGATTCTGGCGCACTGACCACCAGGGAGCGGCTCCTGCATTGAGCATCTGCTCCTGGTGGTCAGTGCACGTCACAGCAACCAGTTATTCTGCTGTTTGGTCAATTTGCATATTAGTCTTTTATTATATAGAATGATTTATTTATTACTAAAATGGGAGTGGAGTAAAAAAGACAAAGCTAAGCTTCAACAAATCTACTGGTAGGTACATAGTATTCCTTATATTATTCTCTATACTTTTACGTATGCCGAAAATTTTTTTTTTCTTTTAAGAATTAGAAGGCTATTGTCTAAGACAGGGGTCCTCAAACTTTTTAAACAGGGGGCCAGTTCACTGTCCCTCAGACCGTTGGAGGGCCGGACTATAGTTTAAAAAAAAAACTATGAACAAATTCCTATGCACACTGCACATATCTTATTTTGAAGTAAAAAAACAAAATGGGAACAAATACAATATTTGTATTTGCATGTGGCCCGCGGGCCATAGTTTGAGGACCCCTGGTCTAAGACAAAGTTCCCAGGCTAAGAAATGAACCTGCACTGAATGTATTTTAAAGCAGAGCTCAATATCAAGAGGCAAAGGAGATAGCACTCCCCCATTCACGAAGAAACAAAGCCACACCCACCCTTTGTCTTGTTAGGGACCAATGAACATCATTCCAAGATCTGTGATATGAGTAAGTCAATTTTGGAAAGCATTACTTTTGAGGAATACAGTAGCCACAAACAGAACAAGATTAAAACTTGATGGTTTCTGACCTTGAGTTTCCTAGGTTTGAAATAGTTTGAAATATACGTAATTCAACAAGTGAGATATATACACATTGAAAATTTCCTGGAGAAAATAAGTCATCTGGATTAATATAAAATCTTGAATCTTAATACTGTCATTTAAAATATACAACCCCCCCACCCCAAAAAAAGGTTTTTTTAACTTTTATTATAAATCCTCAAAATCTTAAAACTTAACACTTTTAATTCCAGAATTTTTAACTGCTTACAGTCTAGTTGGAATACTAAATGATTATGCAATCTGAATAATATATTTCTAGAATAATAATTATACCTTTTCATAGATGTACACTATTGAAAGAATTTCTTTCATTTACAGAATTCATCTTGTACTGTCTAAATAATTTCAACACTGAATTAAACATTAACGGGCAATTTGATTCTTGGCTAGTCTAAAACTGCAGTAAATGGGTAGAAAATATAATTTCATTTTTTTTATATCTATTCACAAAAGGAGATTTATATTTTGTTTTTAGGTTTACTTAATAACATTTTACAATATACTATCTTGTTTTACCACAGTTCAACTGTTTTTCTTTAGTCACTTGAAATAACTAAATAATCTAAAGACAAATGTGCAAAGTATTAGGCAGTAAGAGAAAGAAAAATGTACAAGCATTGACAAAAAAAATCAAATGAGTAACTTGAAAGTGTCACAATTTTTCTTTCCTACTCTAAGGCAATAATACTTTTTATTTGTTAAAAACATCTATTATCTCAGTGACAATCCATTTAGAAATTATAAAAGGTACTTACATTGAATTTAATTATGTCGTAAATCAAATATCTAGGTACAGCTTGTCCATTTACTTTATCAATAATCATTTCCTTAAAAGAGAAAAAAGAAAAGTTTCTTCATTCTTTAACAACAATTTGTTTAATTTCACTGAAATGTAATAGACACACAGAAAGTACATAAACCATCAAAATACAACCTAATGAAATTTCAAATGAACACACTTATAACACCCAGATTAAATCAATATTCTCAGCACCCCAAAAATTCCTATCATGAATTCATTCTGTATAAAATAAAGTGATATTATAATATCTGCTCATTATATTTTTATATTTGAATTACTATGCTATGTTTTGTTTTATGTTTGAATTTACTAAGCAACTATTAGGATAAAAAAAGACTACAAATTTTAAATGCCAAATATCAGGAACATTTAAAAAATAACTTGTTAAATCATTATTGCTTTATATTTTGCTATGTACCAATTACTTTAATCATAAAATCTGTAGATATAAATGGCACCCTTATAATAGATACAATCCTCATACTACACATGCGGTCTTTCTTGGTTCCACGTGCCTCTAATATCATCAAAGGGAACAGGAAAAAAGAATATGATACCACATATCACAGCCATTAAATAAAAATAATGTAAATTCTGCCCTCTCACAGAAAAGAGATAAAGGATACTAAAGAATGATTATAGGTATATAATGTAGTATTTTATAAAATTTTAACTTTTAATAATAGGTTTGACCTAAAATTACTTTACTTTCCTCATATTCTTCCTAGGAAATTAAATGGGTTTTTTAAAATAATTTCATGCCCTGACCGGTTTGGCTCAGTGGATAGAGCGTCGACCTGTGGACTGAAAGGTCCCAGGTTCGATTCCAGTAAAGGGCATGTACCTTGGTTGTGGGCACATCCCCAGTAGAGGGTGTGCAGGAGGCAGCTGATCGATGTTTCTCTCTCATCGATGTTTATAACTCTCTATCCCTCTCCCTTCCTCTCTGTAAAAAATTAATAAAATATATTTTTATAAAAAAATTTATTATAATTTCATGACAGAAAATCCACATATAACCATCTAAAATTGCAAAGAACACACTGATTTAAGACAAATATATTTTAAGAAACTATTACAATTAACTTCTTTCTCAAATATGTGTTTTGTTAAGCACAGACACTTATTGTCTTGAACACAACTCTTTTTTTATCTTTATACTAGAGGCCTGGTGCACAAAATTCGTACAAAGAGGGGGTCCCTCAGCTTGGTCTGCGCCCTGTCCAATCCGGGACCCCTAGGGGGATGTCCGACTGCTGGTTTAGGCCTGCAGGATGGGGCCTACACCAGCAGTCGGACATCCCTCTCACAATCCGGAACTGCTGCCTCCTAACTGCCCTCCCCTGCCGGCCTGGTCATCCCTAACCATTCTGCCTGCCTGCCTGATCGCCCCTAACCGCCCTCCCCTGCCAGCCTGATCGCCCCTAACCGCCCTCCCCTGCCAGCCTCATCACCCCTAACTGCCCTCCCCTGCCAGCCTCATTGCCCCTAACTGCCCTCCCCTGCCAGCCTTATCACCCCTAACTGCCCTCCCATGCCAGCTTGATCGCAAGATGTCAGGTCTATCCGGTCTAAAGCATATTACCCTTTTATTAGTATAGATAGCACTTTATTATTTGAGATTATGCTTGACATAAATTATATCACTTTCATTCTTTTAAACTGTTCACTGAAATATTTTAAATACATGTATCTAAAAATTTTATGAGCCAATGAGGTGGTATCAGTAATAGGTTTCAATTAATTATTCTTTACAAAACTGGGTGGACAGAAATTGAGTGGCCTTCCAAATTCAGACAGCAGATATCACAGAATTTCCCTCCCAAATTACCTGACAAAATGAGCAAAAACATACTTTTCTTTAAACATTAAAAAAGGCAAAAAATAAAATGTATTATCAGCAAACAAAACAAATAAAAAGGAATGAACAAATGAATAAGCTTTAAAATTGACAGCCACAGAAATTACCAAGATTCTGGTAAAACAAAAAGGCACAGCAGGGTTCAGCTCCAAGCTCTACTTGTAAAATGACAGTCTTAGTAATTATCACTATTATACTCAAATATAGAAAGATACAAACACAGTGGTTATTCTTGTCTTCTTTTTTCTACCTCTTCTAATGTGTAGAGTAATAAAAATAGCAGACTATTTCTGCTCCCAGACTTCATGCTGAATTGAAGAAATAATCTGAGCATTACTGGAATAAAATATGGCTCCCGACTAGCCAAGAAAATATTCACCAAGGTTTTTAAAAGAGAACAGAACCCAGATATTCTAACAAAGACCCAATACCAAGAATGATTCTTTCCAAGGAGTCCCTCAACACAATGTACTCTTCACCACAGCTGCCATTGTCATAAGCTACAGAAAAGTAAGTAGACATAAAATACATAAGCTTAAAACTTAGTTAATGGGAAACCTTGTACACTGTTGGTGGGATTGTAAAATGCTGCAGCCACTATGGAGAATAGTATGGTAGTTCTCTCAAAAAATTAACAATAGAACTATCATATGATCCAGTGATCCCACTTCTGGGTATATATCCAAAAGAACTGAAAGCAGGGTCTTGAAGAGATATTTACACACCCATGTTTATAGCACCACTATTCCAGTAGCTAGGAGGCAGAAGCACCCCAAATGTCAGACAGATAAATAAATGTGGTATATATATATAGTGGGATAGATACTACTGAGCCTTGAAAAGGAAGGAAATTATCACCAGCTATAACATGGATAAACCTTGAGGACACTAAGCTAAATGAACTAAGCCAGTCACAAAAAGACAAATACTGTATAATTTCAGTTATATGAGGTATCTAAAGTAGTTAAAGTAGATAAATTCATACAAATTAAAAAGTAGAATGGTGCCCTGGCCGGTTTGGCTCAGTGGATGGAGCATCGGCCTGCGGACTCAATGGTCCCGGGTTCGATTCTGGTCAGGGGCGTGTGCCTTGGTTGCGGGCACATCCCCAGTGGGGGGTGTGCGGGAGGCAGCTGATCAATGTTTCTCTCTCATCGATGTTTCTAACTCTCTATCCCTTTCCCTTCCTCTCTGTGAAAAATCAACAAAATATATTTAATAAAAAAAAAAAAGTAGAATGATGGTTGCCATGGGATAATGGGAAGCTATTTCACTGGTATAGTGTTTCAAATTTACATGACAAAAAAGTTCCTGAAAAGAGCCTTACAACTGTTCCAACTTATTCTTAAGGAGAGTTTCTGGAATTTGATGCAGGCAGGGGGAACCAAGGAGGAACCCATCTAGGTGATGAAAATATTCTGGAATTAGTATTACAGTCACACAATCTTTTTTTAAATATATTTTTATATATTTCAGAGAGGAAGGGAAAAGAAGAGATAGAAACATCAATGATGAGAGTCATTGATTGATTGCCTCCTGTGTACCCGCCACTGGGGATCAAGCCCACATGACCCGAAATCAAACACTGACCTCCTGGTTCATAGGTCTCTGCTCAATCTCTGAGCCATGCCAGCCAGGCACAATCTTTTGAATACACTGAATTTAATTATACTTTAATTTTAAAAAGTAAAACTAAATTTTTTATCCTAAAATCAGTTCTTCAGAATAAAGAAAAATGATGGAATCCCAGATACGCAGCATATATTAAATGTCAGTAGAGCCCTAGCCGGTTTGGTCAGTGGATAGAGTGTCAGCCTGCAGACTGAAGGGTTCCGGGTTTGATTCCGGCCAAGGGCACAGGCCTGGGATGCAGGCTTGATCCCCAGTAGGGGGCATGCACGAGGCAGCCGATTAATGATTCTCATCATTGATGTTTCTATCTCTCTCTCCCTCTCCCTTCCTCTCTGAAATCAATAAAAATATATTTTTAAAAATGTCAGTACATACATGTTGATTATACATGTTTTATTAATATAGATACAACAAAATTACTAAAAGAAAGTACATCAAAATGTTAAAATGTAATCTATTCTTGATAGTTGAACTTTTCTACTTTATAATGTACTGACTTACTAAAAACTTTTAAATGAGCATGCATATTCCTTTATAAAAAATTAACAGTTGAAAGACATGCCATTTCCCCAGGATTCTTGCAATTAACTTTAATCTTTAACTATCATATCCTCCTCTTAACCTCAATGTAAAATTGATTGAATTTCACTGATTTATGTCAAGTGAATTAATGCTGTATTTCTGAACTCCTATTTTCCATGTTTTGTAGGTCAAAGAACATCATTCAGAGAGCAAAACAATAGCTTTCCTACTCACATCTGACAGCCGGACAATTAGATAGTTTGAGTTATTCTTGGATTTGAAATTTTACAAAAACAATTTGCAAATGAAAATGTGGAAGAAACAGGAAACTACAGAGGACTGTTTTAATTAACTAAAAAAAACAAGTATGGCAACTACTAATCTGGTCCAAGCAAACTGACATCATGAATCACATTGCTGTTTTAAAACCTCACAAGAGTCTATTATGCTGCTCTCAGTTATCCAAGTTTGGGGTGGAAATAAATAGTATTGCTAAGTTAAATCTGCAGATGGTTAACCATGCAATTTTTAAGCATTATTTCCTACCTGGAATGTCCTAAGCTCACGTCCAACATAAATCTCTCTATAAAAATCTTTCCAGCCGAACCGGTTTGGCTCAGTGGATGGAGCGTCGGCCTGCAGACTGAAGGGTCCCAGGTTCGATTCCGGTCAAGGGCATGTGCCTTGGTTGCGGGCACATCCCCAGTGGGGGGCGTGCAGGAGGCAGCTGATCGATCTCTCTCATCGATGTTTCTAACTCTCTGTCCCTCTCCCTTCTTCTCTGTGAAAAATCAATAAAATATTAAAAAAAAAAAAAAATCTTTCCATATCTAATGCCAATTCCTCTATAAAATATCTTTAATTCCTAACTAACTAAATTCAATGTATTTCTCTTCTAAACCATCACAGGACTTGTTTTAAATACCAATCTTCAGGTTATCGTTTTATCCATTACCAATCATTCTCCACCCCTACCCAACAAAGTAAACCGTCTCAAGAGTGAGACCTTCTCCTCAACCCTCTGAGTAATGTCTTTACTCTGGCACAGCCACTTGAACATGATAGGCACTCAAAAAATATTAGTTCAATTATAAATTATACTAAATGTTTACAAATGCTATAATTCAAGAGTCTTTTCCCCTTTTATTTTATTAGTTACAATGCTAAAAGAAACTATATCTTAAATAAACAAAAACTAAAATGTTCTTGCTGTTCCTCTAAACTATCAGGGCAGCTGCATTAGCCATGCGGTATATGTGCAGCACAGCCCCAGGAGTGCCAGTCACATCAACTACAAGAACGGCACACCCTGGGGATGTGCAATGAGCAATACGTTCAACTTTATGCAGTGGCTCTGTCAACAACAAAAGGGTGTGTGTGCACGTGCGCACACACACACACGTTACAAAAGTTTATTATATACATACTAGAGGCCTGGTGCACAAAATTCATGCACGGGGGGGGGGGGGGGGGGGGGCAGGGAGGCCGTGGGAGGGGTCCCTCAACCCAGCATGCAACGACGCAAGCTTTCGGTGCCAGCCTGGCCAGAGGCCCTCCGCAGCCGGTTGCAGAACGCTTGCCTCGTCATCGCAGTGATGAAGCAAGCATTCCACCAGGCCGCTCATGCTGCCCGCTCTCAGAAGCCGCCCACCCCCCTGGGCCTGGGAGACTCCAGTGGGGCTGAGAGGACTGGGTGTTGCCATCTTGTGGCTATGGGCGTCGCCATCTTTGTGAGAGTGACAGTTATTTGCATATTACCCTTTTACTAGATAGGATGTATATGTCATTTTTATTACAAAATGATATTTTACTACACACCCTGTCACAGGAATGAAGATGTACTAGTAGCTCCACAGGATACACACAGTATAGTTAACTCTGTTTTGTGACTCTATAGTTACTCTTTGCTCAGTCTCCACCCAACTATACTACCTTTTACCAACTTTCTAATCTTTAGTACCTAGTTCACAGTCATCCTAGTCTCTTACCATCTCGCATTATGACCCATCTAACATTTCCTTGATCTCGCTTCCACTGCTCTGGTTCACACAACCTCCACCTCTCACTCTCTCTAGGTCACATCCTGAACCTTCTCATCACTCAAAACTATACCTCAGACTAACTCAAACATGCTATTCTCCAATCACAGTGAGATAGAATATTGCACACTCCAATATTTAGTTGGCAAATAAACAAGAACAAGGGATGGGAGCAATAAGTATTCAGGTCACTTTGAAAGTGGTATTCCCTCTGTTAAACTAATAAATATATATATTTATATATGTGATTTTCATTAGGGTAATTCCATCATTGAGAGTTTAAGTGAACATTTCCAAGCCTCTCCCTATTGTCCCAATATCTGTCCATTTAAACCAGAAATAGAGGAGCAAATTTTATCGTAAGACAGGAAGAATTCTCACATAAATTCCAGAGAATATTAGCCAGACACAATTCAACCTGGCTTGTGAAAAGGTTCAACATTGAAGAAAGTTAAGAAATTGTAAAAACTGATACTTGAAATTGTAGGAAGCTATAAGAAAGATGTAGAGCCCCCTTTCCCTCCAAGGAAAGGCAGTGAAGGTATGACAAGAAGATAAACCCCATAACCAAACACAGCAAACAGAAAGGACCGGAAACAAGCCTATCAGAGATTATCCTGCAGAGAAAAATATTATCTTACTGGTTTATAGTTTTGCACATAAAGTGTAACTTTCTTCAATGTTGAACCAGAATTTACTGGGACTGGAAGGAATCAACTCCCTGAAAAACTGACACACATTCTGTTTAAGAATTCATGCTGTGAATTGCTATCAGTAGTATGAATATGTTACATCCCTCAGGAGCAGACATAAGATTGAACACTCTGGCACAAAGAAAAGTCTAGAACAACATTCATCAAAATGATAACAGAAGTTACTGCAATGGTATGAGTTCAGATCATTTCTACCAGCTTTTTGGTAATTTTTTATATTATTTTAATTTTTATTTACAATGATTCAATATTTTTAGAATTGGGAAAAAGCTATTTGCATGAAATAAAGTTACAACATTTTTAACCAAGTAATTTTATGATCATTAAATATAGATTTTTCTGAAATGGAAAAATTCTTATCACCTTTCAAAATTAAAATGTAAAAGTAGAGTGGTTGCTTTAAAAAGCAGAGTTTCTTTAAAAAAAAACAAGAACTAGTAGTCCATATAGCTAAAGAACCAAAGGAAAATTTATTAAGTGGTATTACATAATTAAGATTCAACTGATAAGTAAAATAATAAAATAAAAGTAGTATTTTTCAACAAAATGTCTTTCAATCATGAAGAACAAAAAAAAATTAAGACTTAACTTCATTCACTTACTCTCATACCCAAATAAGAGATAAATAGAACTTAGCATCCTAATAAAAACTAGATTCAATTCTCTATATGCCAGTTATACTTCAATTTAAAAAAACTTTTAAAAAACTAGATTTTATTAGAAAGTTACTATTTAATTAATAAAAACACACTTTTACTTATAAGAGAAAAACGGCAATATTTAATTTTTCTAAATGATAAAATATGACTTACCCCATCCAACAGAGTATTTGATAAATGTATACGGAGATCTTTACGAAATGGGAACTCCAGATTTGAAACATGGAACACTGAATTATCTCTATCGATCATAAAAACTTCATTTGTGCCATCAATCAACATCATATACCTGTAAATAAAACATAAAAGGTAACATTAACAGCATAATTCAAGAATAGGTTCACAAGAAATAATAGTTAAATTGTTTTTCCTTAGGCTTATAATAGCTGCATGAAAGAATGTTCACTAGATTCCTCCCTATCCCCCATCATTCAGATTAAAGTACCACAAATAACAAATATTTTCTTCTTTTTAAAAAAAATGGTTTCCTATAAAAAACACATGGTATAGAGAAATCAAGCTTTTTTAATAGTTTATTTACTTTTTATGTTTTTATTTATTTCAGAGAAAGGAAGGGAGAGGGAGAGACAGAAATATCAATGAGGAGAGAGAATCATTGATCAGCCGCCTCCTGCATGCCCCCTACTGGGGATGGAGCCTGCAACCTGGGCATGTGCCCTAACTGGGAATTGAACCGTGACCTCCTGGTTCATGGATCAAAGCTCTGGCTGGGTGAGAAATCAAAGCTTTTAATAAAGACAATGTGATCTTATGAACCATCTTAGGAGAGAATAGTTCTCTAATTTTTATTAGATCTTAAACATCAGAGTTTACAGAACACACAAACACACATATATGCAACTAATTGCATTTTATGTATTACTCTTTCCCCTTTGTAGTGCAAAAGAAGAAAGTAAGTGATTTGCAAATGGCCAAACCTCTCAAACTATCCAATGCTCTACCACACTAGTTAGCAAAACAGCCCCTCTCCTTGAATCAAAATTTCAATATAGCCAGATTTCACCATTTCAGGTACAATTCTTATGTATTACTATCAAATTAAAATATGTTTAAACTCAAGCTCATGAGAATTCTATTAGCCCTTTTCTTCTCTTTAAATTCAATCAATACATGAGGGAATTTGTGCATCTTTCTTCAAATGATCAAGTTTATCATAAGTGATTCCCACCAGTGGATCATCAAGAATGAAGCTCTACTTCATATCATATATAAAAAAATAAATTCCAGATGGGTTCAAGCTCAAGAAATTACAGACTGATAGGCAAGGCTACCAAATATATAATGGCAAGACTTGGGGGGGAAATGGAGATCATATCCGGATACCAAACTCTTCAAAGAATGAGAGAAAATGACAGCAAGAAACTAGTAAATTTAAAGACACAGGCTTCAAGGTAACAGAATCATTTTGTTAAGTTGTTTTTGTTTGTTATTAAATGAAAGAGTACAAGGAGAATAATCTGGAGGAATCGCTGAGAATGGAAAAGAGTGCTAATAGGGCTGTCCAATCTCCTACCCACAGGGTATGTCCATGAAAAAAAAAAAAAACAAAAAAAGGGCAACAACTGAAAAAGCTGAATCAAGTTAATGCCAAGGAATAGAACATTAAATGAAGAGATGGAAGCTAACATAGTACATGACCCTAATACAATACAAGGTAATTTGTATCTCATAAACAAGTGTTCTACAGAGCAAATAGACATTTGGCGAGGTGAAGAGAAATGAGACAGCTGATTATAGTAAAAGAAGTGTGCGACAACAGGTTGAAGAGCAACAAGGGAGACCGAAAGGCCACATTTTGGGAATGGATTGGAAGCATGCTGTTACAATGTTTTCAAAATAATTAGTCCCAGCAGGTCCCTGGGGAGGAGGTGGATAACTCAGGCCCTTGCTCCATATTGAAAACAGCTGTAGCCCTCTAGATCTGGATTGTGGAGACTCAGATTTGACTAGGAAAAATAAAATAGAATCAGCCTCAGTCTGGACTAAGTCTGCATCTGACAGACTCCTAGACGAACTGCCAGGTCTGGCAGACAACAGGTATACTTAGTTCCCAAAACCCTCCTGCACATGTTTTTCGAACACAGCAATTCTGGATGGACAGGGAGTATCTAGATTCTTAAAAGAAGTTAACCTTGCCTTGGATTGTGTTTCAAAAGAACTTAAATCAACATAAGGAAAGGTCAAATAAAAAGCAATTGTGATATATTCTGCAATAATGGTATTGAAGACACAATCCACCATATTAAGGACCTAGACCAGCATCTTGCAAAGCTCAGTATTTACTTTAAAAAGCATGTCATGGCCCTGACCGGTTTGGATCATCGGATAGAGTGTCAGCCTGCGGACTCAAGGTTCCCAGGTTTGATTCCAGTCAAGGGCATGTACCTTGGTTGCGGGCACATCCCCAGTAGGGAGTGTGCAGGAGGCAGCTGATCGATGTTTCTCTCTCATCGATGTTTCTAACTCTCTACCTCTCTCCTTCTCCCTTCCTCTCTGTAAAAAATCAATAAAATATATATTTTTTTAAAAAGCATGTCATGGCAAAATAAATTAGGGAAATACTTTATCTTTCTTTAAGAAAGTGAAGATAAGGAATACTTAAGGTTATGAAAAAACATATAATAAGTGGTTTATCTTATTTGGCACAGTTTTTACTAAACTTAATCCTGATATATTAATATTTAGCATAGTAATTGTTCTATATTCACAATTATAGGAAAGCTGATTTATACTGAAAACCTTAGAATTCAGAAAAAAAGAAGTGGTTTGTCTCTTCTGATCATATGATGATGACAGAAATTATATTTCCCTTTTCACTGGGTGACCAGAAGCTCAGAATTAAATATAATATTCAAACAGAATACACATTAAATCCCAGGGTGCTGGTATATTTGCTTTACCTGCCATACTTGTTTATTTTCAATTCATATTTTGACACACTTATTTGACATATATGTGAAAATATCAGACCTTTTTTTTACTTCAAGTGGAATATCAACTAAGAGAAAAATACTGTAACCAGTTTTCTAAGTGATTAGAGCATCAGCCTGCAGACCAAAGGTCCCAGGTTCTATTCTGGTCAAGGGCATATATCCTGGTTGCAGGTCAGATACCCAGTCAAAGTGTGTGTAGGAGGCAACCAATGGATGTCTCTCTCTCACATCGAGGTTTCCCTCTCTGTCTCCACCCCTCCTTTCCTCTCTCTCTCTCTCTCTCTCTCTCTAAAAAAACAAAACAAACAAAAAATGTAAAAAATATCCTTGGGTGAATATTAACCAAAAAAAAAAAAAAGAAAGAAAATACTTACACAAAAGCAGATTAAAAGGCCAAGGAAGAAAGACCTTTAGCAGATAACATTCTCTATAAAGGATTGCTCATGGGAAACACTGCTTGCATCTACAGAAATACTAGAGAAATTATCTAGCAGCTGATATTTAAGGATTCTTCTGCACATACAAATTTTCAAGCTTTAGAACACGTTTCTGGGATATGATATATAATTTGAACTCCAGTCTTTCCAAAACATGTGTTCTTTTGTTATATGATACCCATGAAAAGTAAGGATCTACTCCATATTACAGAAGAAAGGTAAAAATGTGGAAATATTTCCACATCACTTTAAGTCTCTAACCACGGCCAGATTCTTTAAAAAGAGGCAACTATCCCATATACTGTCAGATGCTGGCTTAGTATATAACTATACCTTCAGTTGATAGAATCACGAGTATGATATAATTTCTTATTAATTAGGAAATTACCTCAACTGCAAATTTAATATTCATAATTACTAAGTTGTTTGTATTATATCCATTCTCATTGAAAGATCAAAATTAATTTAATAGAAGTTTCACTGAATTAGAAAATGATTCACTTTTTATATTAAAGTACATATACCAAGGAGCTATATAAATTACAGAAAAGACCAATATATAAACTGCTTTACTTTAAAATGCTTGTTTTCCAGCTTTAACTAGAAACAATCTTTCACGGCAATCACTGAGACGTGAGACAGCTAATCAAGTAAAACCACCAAATACACATTAATGAAACTTAGCAAGTACATAATTAAAGAAGAGAAGAATTATTTTAAAATATTGGTGACTAATAGCATCTGAGTCCTAATTCACATTACTAATACTAGTAGTCTGAGAATAAAATATAATTTAAAGATCTTAAATTTAAGTTTATCACCAATGCAGACCAAACTTCACCATTAATTACATTTCTAGGAATTTATCTTACACTCTATGAAAACAAAGATCTTATCAATTTTATTCTTTCCCACAGACCACGTGCCTTGCACAGTCTATTTGAACACACACAAGGCACCCATAAATACTTGTTAAGCAAAGCTACATGTATAAAGATGTTCATCACAGCATTTTATAACAGTGAAAAATAACCCAAATGTTCATCATTCGGTAGATCAGTTAAATAAATACTACATAGCCATGTAAACGCATAAGCATTTTTGAATAATGATAAATATGTTCATTAATATGTAGAGAGACTCACAGCATATTAAATGAAGAAAAAGCAACTTAAAAACTGGAATACATAATATGATTACAGAGAATAAGGAGATAAAACTTTGCATATTACAGTAAAGAAGACAGAAAAGCCTATACCAAAGTGTTAAGAACTGTCATCTCTATATGGAACTATCAATATTTACTTTCCTCATATATTATTTTTATATTTTCAGAAATTTTATAAACCAGGGCAAACTGTTTTTACAAGCCAGAGGGAAGAGAGATTAAAGCTACAGGATAAAAAGAAATACAAATATAGTCTAATCAGAGTCCAAAAAACATTTCTTTTTCGAATATGGCAATAGAAGAAGATGGGATGCTAAATCTTGTTCATCATACCACAACAGCTTCAAAATTAGCAGGTATTTCTCCTCTCCTATTATAGTGTCCATACTAGAGCTTTTTAGCAGAAATAAAAATAGAAAAGTTTATCATTTAAATTGATTCATTTCACCACCATCTTTATCCATTTGTAGTAACTCCTATCAAACTCACTATTGGGTTTTCTTTGAAAATGGTTAATCAATTTTTAAAGCATTTATAAAGATCCAATCAGGTATCAGGACGTGGTAGATACTAGAGACATAACAGTGGACAGCACAGACTCCTCATGTAACTTCATGTACTTTATACCCATAGCAAGAAAACAAGACATTAACCAATAATCCCAAGCACGGTAAGTGTTAAAAAGGTGAAGTACAAGGTGCTACAGGAACATTCAAAAGGTAGAATCTGTCACAGTTTGGAGATCGGAAAAGACACCAGAGGGATTCTCATATACTGATAATAACAGCTGGTTATTATCACTTATTTAACAACTCTGCACCATGCCATTGCTGTACAATAATTTACCTAAGCCTTACCAACAAGCTTACCATGTAGATAAAATTATTATCCCCATTTTCCAGAAAAGGAAACTGAAACACATTAAATAATTTCCCAATGTCATAAAGCTGGCAAAATAGCAAAGCTGATATTAAAACCTAGACAACAGCCTACTTCTATACAGCCTTTGACATCATTATGCAAGAGTTAGCCAAGCAACCACTGTGGAGAAGAGGGTAAGAGGAAGGGGGTGGGGGGACATTAATGATAACCAGTCCTTGGCACACAATCTATCAGGTATAAAATGTGCATACTCTGGCAACTTAAAAAATTTCAGAATACTGAAGCATAAAGAAAAAGGAAATGGCATGGCTTTAGACTAGAGTAGTAGTCAAGGACTTAGGAAGTAATGAACACTTTTATTTTACGTTATCCTAGAAAATGGAGGGGGAAAACACAAAAAACTTGTACGTGACAAATAGAAACCATAATAGGTAATTCAAACACAGAAGATTTAATACAGGAAAACTGATTACATAGATATATGAAAGCTGAGAAGGTAAAAAGGGAAGGTTTGGTAATCAAGAGATAAATAACTGCAGGAACGGCTAGGGAAACAAAATGAAAACGGTGTACTATCAGAAGCGAGAAGCCTGCAGGAAGGGCACTGTGGAGCTATGCCTGGAATGGGGGGTGAGGGGGGGCAAGTTCATGGAGCTGGGTACTCAAACCTCTAAGGACAGGAGCCCTGCAATTCAAGCTTGAATCTATGGGAGAGGAACACAAGGAAGGATGCTCAAACTGCTAAGCGGACACAGTCCACTGGGTAAGGAAATGATGCAAATGGCACTTTATTTACCTAGAATGCACCACTCAGAAGCTGGTACCTCTGAGAAGCAGCAGCAAGGCTGGTGATGGGAATGCCAAAAGAAGCTGGAGAATGAAATAATAGTTGTCAGTGGCTGCTAGAGGTATAAAGAAACTAGAAACAAGAGAAGTCCCTTCTCTCACCTCCCAATTTCCTGTCGGTGCTCCTAATGATAAAATCAAACAGAAAGCAAGCTGGCAATGCAGTTGGAGAATTGTAATTTGCAGAGTCCCAGTCCTCCATCACAATTAAAAAGGATGGACTGGAGCTGAGAAACAGTAGGTAAATAAACGGCAGACGTCTGAAAGGTATTTAGCAAACTTAACAGTATAATCTGACCTGCATTTTTGAAAGTTCACTTCCACATAGGGTAGAACCAATCTGTAGACCAAAGAAATTGTGAGGCTTCTATAGCACATCATGTGGGACTAAAGTGGCAACAGTAACTTAGAAGCAAGTGGATAAATTGAAGACATTTACGAGGCAGACTAACAGGACAATATGCTATTGATTAGATATGGGGCTGAGGGAATAGGAGTAATCAAGGATGACTTCCAAGCTTCTGGCATGAGGAACGGGCATTTGATTTACTAAGCATTTATGGAGCATTTAAGGAGGAAGGAGCTCAGTTTAGTTTGGGAAAATAACAGGCACCATGTATTGGATATGGATATGGATAATTTCATTTTCACATTGGAAACCAAAAGGTCCAGATTTTCTCTATCCCTGTCCTTAGCAGGTTGAAAATAAGCTCAGGATTAAGCCAATCAAATGCTCCTTTCTCAAAACTTTTGGCTTGAGTGACTGACAGAGAGGCAAAGATAGCTGAAAAATTATTCCGAGAAATAGCAAAGGCATTATCAGCAAGTGGCAATGGCGGCTTTCGACTCAAAATGCCTGACCTTGACGCTGGTCCTTGCTGCCTGGCTTTGATTCCTATCCATTTTCTGAGACTGGTTCTCCTTAGAGCCTTCCAATTTATTCCTTCACTTAAATTAGCCAAAGTTGATTTCTGCTTATGTTAATGTAATGCTAATGGGTATGCTGGGTTTTATTTTTCTTTTTACCCACTATATATACAGCTTAATTCAAGTAAGCGAAATGTGCCTATGCCATAACCTCACTGTTGCGTTCCCCAAGATATCCTCAATACCAAGGGTTACATGATACTAGCTCTTTCCAAAATATCTTCATACTAAGAGACATGCCATTTATTCCTAGCCTCCAACAGAGATAGATAAGTGTATTATGTTAAGTCCAGAGTTTACTTTCCCTTTGTATCTTCTCTCTCATAAGAAGTCACTGCCAAATCTCTAATACTTTTATACCAGCTACATTTCCTCTCATTTCTACTCCCAACAGAATTGGCACACAAGTCCCTGAAACCTAATTCTTAAGTTTTTAGAGATCCCAAAATAAACTCAGGTGTACTGAAATGTCTTATAAAGAAAATTCAGTTTGGAGCCACTTCCCCAGATACAATTATAGATCTTCCTGACCTAAGTCCAGTTTGGTCAGACTCTGCCCCCTACCCACCTGTCACACCATATCTTATTCTAAAAACAATGTAAGAACAGCTGACTTGCCAAACTTCCTTCCCCATGGGGGTTATGCACACTGTGTCTTTTACTCTCACTAGCCCACTGGTCAGCAAATTTTTCCTTTGGTAATCTCTTCTGGAAAGTTTATCAATGTCCTCTTTAACCCATTTTTTTTTCCATTCCTTTAAACTTTAAAAGATGCATTATGTATATTTTTACAATTTTTTAATTCAAACTTTTTTTAATTTTTAATTGATTTTAGAGAGAGAGAAAAATCAATTTGTTGTTCCACTTATTTATTCACTCACTGGTTGATTCTTGTACGTGACCTAAGCAGGGATCAAACCCACAACCTTGGCCTATCGGGACGACACTCTACCCAACTGAGCTATCTGGCCAGGGCTTATCTTTACAATTTTTTAAATTAAAAAAAAAAATTTTTTTTTCTTCCTTCTTACCTGACTCACTTAGTTCCATTAATGAGCCTAAGAAAACTCTGACCAAGGCTAGTGAGTGACACATCTGTATGAAGCAATATTAAAAGTCATGGTTTTTCATGCTTCTTGACAAAATAAAGCATCAGTGTCAGAATCCTCTTCACAATCTCCATAGTACTATCAATCTATCTCTTCCTTATTTTATAAAATCAAATCTATTTTCCCTACCAGGGTTTCTTAACTGGTCAAAAAGGATTTGTATTTACTTCTTACATTTGTTGCAATTATTATTTACTTACCCGTGTTAGAATAGCACATTTTATCATTTTTCACAGCAGACATACACAGTAAGTAATTTAGCTACCTTAGTAATTAAACAAGCTTTATAGTCTAGGTTGGAAGCCTAGCCACCATTCGGACTAGAAACCTATGGAAATACAGCCTAAAGGTGTGTCTAACGTACATAACTTAAGGAATCTCAGAAAAAGACTTCAGATAACTTTAAATATCATTGTTTGCATCACTTCCACAAAAAGATCAGTATTTGATGTTCAAATAATGTAAACCCACATGTAAGCTTTACTTTCAAATAGCTATTGTCTGTTTATATAACACAAATACAGTTCAATCCTTGAAAAAAAATTATTTGAAGTAATGCTTTACCTTATTTCATTTTCCCCAGAAATTCAAAGAATTCACATTAAGGTCATTCCTATTTTCATATTAACAAATTAAAGAGAACACACACACATACCCCCTAACCTTTTAAAAAAAATTTTAGTGCTGATGTTAACAATCACTGAAATGAACACAGTTTTAACATACTCTCTTCATCAAAAATGATCAAAAACTTTATTCAGTATTATGAAAGATTCCAACAGGTATTTTCATTTTGATTTACTGATTCTATAAGCACAGCAATCTTCTTCAAAAGGATTAGCTCTTTTTTAACCCTCATATCACATCAATTTAAAGTCATGAAGCAGATGTGATTGAGATTTTTATAGGCTTAAATTCACTTTAAGCCCACAGCTTCAAGCTATTATGTGATCACTTACATACACACAACAGTAATTAGGCAGACATTGTGCATTATTTCATTTTAAACTGCCAAGCCCATTCACTTGCCCACCAATTTAATTATCAAAGTTGTCTAACCAACCTTTAACCTTAGAATGTTACCTGCACATTAAATGGCAGGAAAGAAGACATTTAAATGTCTTCTACCTAAGCATAGTCATCTTTATTTTATATGTTGTTTATACAGCAAATTTCTACTATGTTCTGTTCGTCTAAAGTTTTATTTAATGTTGGTACTTGGTAAACTGTGTCTATGGAAAAGTCATCAAAGGCTCTAAGTTTTATTTCAATTTAGGCAACTCATCCACAAGTAAATCTTAAAGACTTAAGGGTATCTACCATTTTAAAAAATTACAAATTACAAATTCTCCAAGCCTTCTCATTAAAATATCATGTGTGCTTATATCTATTAACAGAATTAATAATTTCAAAGTATAGATGTTTCTGTTTCAAGAAACCCCCTTCAATCAGCAAGACTTAGAGTCTTGTACAAAGCTTAAAAATCAACACTATAAAAAAGTTTGGCAAGGCGTAGGGGCAAGTGTAAGTTTCTACTTTTTTCCCTCCGATTCCATAGAATTAATGATATGTAACAGAGATAATCAGTGTGTAATAAAATATAGAACAAATTTATTCTAAACCACCCAACAATAAAAAAAAGAAAATTTAATTTGCTTATTTTATTTACATGAAGTGTCAATGGTAGCAATGCTATCATTATGGGCTTTAGGAAGAAAATTCCAGGTTCAGAGCCTGTAACTCCAGACTCAATCATGCTTTTATCTAGACCCTTAAAAAACAGGCAGGCAGGTTAGAGCTGAAAACCTCAAATATTATGAGATGATCCTAACTGTCCAACTCCTAAGCATATACTTTAACTTCAGAATTACAACTTCCTTATCCCTTTTTCAAGTTCCCATCCTTTACTGCTCAATATGTGTCCTAAGCTTGTACTACGCCTATGTATCTGTACTATTACACCATCTTGTCCTAAAATGTGTATCTTCAAACTCTTACTCAAAATCCCCTTCCATAAAAATCTCTCATACTCCAAATAACATGTCCTATTCAAATCAATCTATCACTCCAAGTTTTCCAAAAGTTCTAAATCTATTACACCTCTGGTAGAAGAGAGCATACAGGGTTGGAGCAAGTAGGAGCCTGAAAATCCAGTTTGAATTTCAAATTTACTTTGTAATTGAACTGATTTTTGGTTAAAATGCAACACATATTAAAAAATAATCTAGCCCTAACCCGTTTGGCTCAGTGGATAGAGCGTCAGCCTACAGACTGAAGGGTCCCAAGTTCAATTCTGGTCAAGGACATGTACCTTGGTTGCAGGCACATCCCCAGTAGGGAGTGTGCAGGAGGCAGATGAATCGATGTTTCTCTCTCATCAATGTTTCTAACTCTCCATCCCTCTCCCTCTCCTTTCCTCTCTGTAAAATATCAATAAAATATATTTTTAAAGTAATAATAATAATCTATATATATACAAGCCCAGCGACTGGAACAGCGGAACGACCAGAATGACCGGTGGCTATGATGCACACTGTGGCAGCCAACCAGCCTAATCTGGTCCCAATCAGCGCCCCACCCCCCCCCACCCCCCGCCCCAGGCCAGCGCAGCCCCCAATCGTCCCCCAACACCCTGATCAGGGGCAGGGCCGGCTGGCCAATCACCTGTGGCCCCTCCCCCTCACCGGCCCAGCCCGATGGGCCTCCATCAGGGTGGACGCCACCCATGTTCGAATTCATGCACCAGGCCTCTAGTATACTATAAGTTCACTTGCCAACATTAGCATTAAAGGTGTTTGTATTACATACCATTAATTATATATATTAAGATATAGTAAATAGGAGTGAAGATGTCTGTAGACAAAAGAGAAGGCATCAACATAGAAAGATATTTTGGTTAAGAACAGGCATTCCAGATAGGCTCTTCCTAGCTGTTGACTTTGCACAAATCACTTCTCTAAGATCACTTTCTCATCAGAAGTCTCCACCTCCTAAGGTAGTTGGAAGAAATAAATGAAACAGAGTAACATATCTCGATGTGGGGTTGCGAGGACAAGATAAACCAAAGGACTTATATACTTACTAGAGGCCCAGTGCACGAAATTCATACACGGGGGGGGGGGGGGATTTTCCTCAGCCCGGCCTGCAATGATGCCAGCGTTCCTGGCCCCAGCCTCTTGTCCAAGGCCCCTCCCCTCCCTCCGCACGGCCAGGGCAGGGACGCTGGGCTCACATTGACGGGCCCTCCCCTCCTCTCCCTCCTCGCTGCCGGGGCGGGGATGCTGGGCTCGCATCGCCACGAGCCCAGCATCCCTCACCCCAGCCTCCAGCCCAAGGCCCCTCCCCTCCCTCCGCACAGCCGGGGCACGGACACTGGGCTCGCACTGCTGGGGCAACGCCTCCAGCATCCCACCCCAGCCACTATGGGCACCGCCATCTTTGTCATGGAGTGACAGTTAATTTACATATTACTC
This sequence comes from Myotis yumanensis, assembly GCF_028538775.1. NCBI lineage: Eukaryota > Metazoa > Chordata > Mammalia > Chiroptera > Vespertilionidae > Myotis > Myotis yumanensis. The sequence continues at coordinate 52,386,736 of NW_027223757.1, read as the reverse complement.
TTTTATTAGATAGGATATGCATAGTCCATAGACATGGGCAATAGAGTAGTGAAGACGTGGGGGAGAGGGGCAGATAGGGGCTGGGAGGAAGAAGGTAAAGGGGGGGAAATGAAAGACATCTGTAATACTATCAACAATAAAAAAATATTTAAAAAAACAAATAAATCAGTACACCCATGTTCATAGCAGCATTACTCACAATAACTGAAATGTGGAAGCCATCCTAGTGTCCATTGAGAAATAAATGAAAAAACAAAATGTGGTATATATACCCAATGGCATATTACTCGTCCTTAAAAAGGGTAGAAAGTTTGACATATTCTACAACATGAATGAATCTTATGTACATATGAAATAAGTCACTCACAAAAAGACAAATACTGTGTGATTTCACTTATATGAAATAGCTAGAGTAGTATAAAATCAGAGAAACAAAAAGTAGAATGGTGGTTGCCAAGGGCTGGGGGAAGAATGAAATAGAGAATTATGGTTGAATGGCTACAGAGTTTTAGTTTTACAAGATGAAGAGTTCTGGAGATGAATGGTGGTAATGTTTGCAAACGTTATGAATGTATTTAATATCACTGAACCATATAGTACTTAAAAATGGTTAAGCGTAAATTTTAGGTTATGTATATTTTAACACAAGGAAAGAAACTGGGGAAAAAAATGAGTTAATATATTGAAGGGTACAGAACAATGCCTGCAGGGCACATGGTAGCAAAAACATCAGCTATTATTATTATTATACTAGAGGCCCAGTGCACAGATCCGTGCCCTAGTGGGGTCCCTCAACCTGACCTGTGGGGATCAGGCCAAAACCAGCTCTCCAACATCCCCCAAGGGGTCCCAGATTGCAAGAGAGCTCAGGCCAGGCCGAGGGACCCCACCTGTGCACGATCAGGGCCAGGGAGGGACCAAGAGAGGGCTACAGGGCATGTCCAGCCCCTCTCACTCAGTCCCGATCGGCCGGACCCTAGCAGCAAGCTAACCTACTGGTCGGAGCGTCTGCCCACTAGTGGTCAGTGCGCATCATAGCGACTGGTCAAACGGTCAAACAAACAGTTGGACACTTAGCATATCAGGCTTTTATTATATAGGATTAAGTCCAAGGCATACAGTAATTACTTAATTAAGGCTGAATATGATTATTAGTAATACTACAACTACTACTTTATACAATCCAAAAGAGTTGAACTTATGATAAAATAAACCCTGGATAAGACAAAAAGGATTAGTTTAAAACCCAGTAGGCAGAAAAGAGAACAACCCTTCTGAACAGACAGGAGAAAGATATGTGTGATCATAGACATTCTGAAGTATAGAATAATAAACCCGAGGTAATTCCCTGTAAAGGTTACCCATAGCCCACAAACTCAACCTTATAAGCATATTTACACAGTAAAAGACAGACAACTACAGTAAGTAGTTAATTCATTTTTCCATGAGTCAGTGTAAGCCAAGTAAATTTTGTAAAATCAGAAGCTGCACTATTTGAGTGAGCAATAACTCAAAACAGAGAACTCAAACAATAGAATTTGAATCAGGTGGATCTCTCAATCTGTCTAGGAACCTGTTTCCTAAACACTAGAAAGATAAAAACAAACCTGAGCCTAAAATATTTTAATGTACTGAAACAGCTTCTTAAGATTTACTAACAACAATGATACATACAAATACACAATAACTTTAAAAGCTATTGGACACAATAGAAAATTATTATGTTTTTGTCCCACAATCTAGCTTATTAAAATAAAAATTAGTAACTGCATAAATTAAATAAAATTATAATTAACTCTATAAACTAGTAAGTTCATATTCCCCTTACCAACACAAAAGAAACATTAATTATTATTGTAACAATAAGAGTTGACTGATAAAGTCCCTTCCTATGTACAAGTTTATACAATCAACAGAGTTTGAGGAAAATATAAGGTAGAATACCAAAGCATACCTTTCCACTAATGAAAAGAACAGTCAAAAATCAGGACTGAACTTATTTGCTCAGCAATATGCATCTTGCTAACTGCCACTTCTGTGAGCTTAGAGTATGCTTCCTCCTCCTTTCCACCAATCTACAAAGAATTAGGGAATTATGGAATCGTAAAGGGCTGGAAGAGTTCTTACGCAGTCCCACCATACTTAAGTGGTGTATGCACATACATATGCATTCATACACATATAACCCACCTCCAGCCCAATAACAATCCTAACAGCACATAAGGCACAAGAAAAACCAACAAGCCCTAGCCAGTTTGGCTCAGTGGATAGAGCAGTGGTTCCCAAACTTATTTGGCCTACCACCCCCTTTCCAGAAAAAATATTATTCAGCGCCCCCTGGAAATTAATTTTTTTTAAATTTTAATAGCAATTAAACAGAAAGATATATGTATTAATGTTTCTACCTTTTTCGTAAAATATAGTAAAGAAAGGTGTAAATTAGAAACATTGAAGTTTGAAATTATGAAACTATTTATTGAACTCAGAATAGAAAGGTAATACAAAAAAAGTTAAAACAAATGCACCTGTGGCCATCACCGCCCCCCTGGATCGATGCAGCGCCCACCACTTTGGGAATCACTGGGATAGAGCATCGGACTTCAGACTGAAGGGTCCCGAGTTCGATTCTGGTCAAGGACACATGCCTGGATTGCAGCCTCAATCCCCAGTAGGGGGTACGCAGGAGGCAGGCAATCAATGACTCTCTCTCATACTGGATGTTTCTATCTCTTTCCCTCCCTTCCTCTCTCAAATCAATAAAAATATATTAAAACCTGTCAAGCCCTGCTGGTGTGGCTCAGTGGATTGAGCATCATTCCATGCACCAAGAGGTCACCGGTTCGATTCGCAGTCAGGGCACATGCCTGGGTTGCAGGCTTGATACCCTGTAGGGGGCATGCCTTCTGTATCCTTATGAAAAACACTCTCTTACCATACTGCTATACAGTATTTCAAAAAATACTCTCATCAATGCTTCTATCTCTTGCTTCCTTCCTCTCTAAAAATCAATAAAAATATATTTTAAACTTGAAATTAGAAATTTTATTTGAAGCAAGCAACACCTTTTTTCATGTTATTTCTACTAGAACAATGAATATTTTTCTTAAATTATTTTAGTGAAAGAGACAGACCTAATCTACAAGAAACTTGAAATAATTTTACTTTTAACACATACTATACTCTCCACAAATAATTTACTATAAAGATCCTGTTACTTTAAATTTATAAATAAACTAATAGCGTATACATCAAAATCACTGTTCACCCTTGCCGGTGGCTCAGCTGCTTGGGGTGCCATCCTGTGCACCAAAAGGTTGTGGGTTTGATTCCCGGTTAGGGCACATAACTAGTTTGCGGGTTTAATCCCTGGCTGGTGTGCGTACAGGAGGCAACTGATCAATGTTTCTCTTCTCTTCTCTTTTCTTCTCTCTCTCTCTCTCTCTCTCTCTCTCTCTCTCTCTCTCCACCCCCACCCTCTCTAAAATTAATGGAAACATATCCTCGGGTGAGGATTAAAAAGAATAACTATTCTTCATATGCAGTATAATATCAAATGACTTTTCTACCCTATGAACCCAAATTTCACTATCTAAAACTGAGTTTTTCTATTAGACTCCTTTGCTCCCAGCATAAACCACTGGGAGATAAAAACCTATATGGGTAAAAGAGATGCTTAACATTATTCTTTCACACTCTGAGAACACCAGTTTCCAAAAGCAAATAAGTCTCTTTTAGGGACTTTAATATAGCAAAAATCATTTTTACAAAAATAGTTCCAAATGATACTGCATGGTCATCTACAAATAAAATAATTCAGATGCAATACCCAAAATAACACATTGACATCACAATTGCTATGTTTTCAATACTGTTTTATACAGATGCCCCTAATCCTTATTAAATTCTTAATAATCCCAAACTAATATTTTGGGATGTATTACATGTACAATACACTAGGAATAAGTAGAATACTGCTTCAGGAAAGCATCTTGAACTGAAGCTGGTCCTCTGCTGCCACCTAGTGAAGTCATAAAATGCCAAGACTAAACCAAAAGTGACTGGAGAAAATATATCAATGATGAATCTGTTTAATAAGTCATTAAAATATATAGTTTAGAACATGGACCTTAAAATATCACTGCAGAAATGCTTAAAAATATTTAATACACTGGATATTTTTACTTTAAAAAATATGTATTCCCACAAATATATTCTAGAGCATATAGAATACAGCATATAGAATATATAAATTATAATAATTGTCAGATGAATAATTACTGATATGAAATATGTTATCTAGGATATATTATCATAAAAGCAAAATTTTCAAAACAATCTAAATTTCCAACCATACAAGATAGTGTCAAATAAATTATGGTGCGTTATACAATGGAATATAATTATCCAGTATCCTTTTCCTCCCAATAATATCAAAATGATAACAAAGTTGTTGGGGTATTTTACATATAAAGCCATCTGTGGGTTCTAAAAGTATGTCCACAAGTCTCCAAACTCTTTGACACTCTTCCCTTCAAAGAGGTGGAGCTTAATTAATTTCCCTCTCCTTGCATGTGGACTAGATTTCTATCTCACTTCCAACAAAAAAAAAGATTATGGCAGAAGAGATTATAAGTAACTTTCTGAGATGAGATTAGATTATAAAAAGACTAGTACTTCCAGCTTGGATATCTTAGAACAGTGATTTTCAACCTTTTTCATCTCATGACACACATAAACTAATTACTAAAATTCTGCAGCACACCAAAAATATGTATATTTTTTGCCAATCTAACAAAAACAAAGGGGTATAATTTTGATTCATTCACACCAGACAGCAACTGCTGTGTTAGCTGTTGATATTTTTTTATTTAACAATCTAAAGCAAGCATGTCGGGGAGAGCCCGCGGCCGCGAGGGGAGACCGGGAAGATGGCGGCATAGGTAAACACCGGAGACTGCCGCCGTGGACAACCACTTCAAAAATACAACTAAAAGTCGGAGCGGACATCAACCAGAACCACGGGAAGGCTGGCTGAGGAGAGTCTCTTCAACTAGAAGCAAAAACAACAGCATTCCGACGCTCAGCGGAGGCGCAGTGTGGAAAATTTAAAGGTACGGCGGTGCGGTGGTGAGGGTGCGCGCGCAAAGCGGGCTGGCGGCTGAGGGCGCGATTGTCGTTTTCAATCAGGAGCAAGTCTCAGACTCTGGGCTACAGATCCGGGCGAGTCTCTAGGGACCCAGACTCAAACGGGAGAAGCGGGACTGTCTGGCTACGGCCCCTCCGAGGTTTGCAGCGGTTGTTGGGACAGAGAGGCAGAGCCCCTGGGGATGGACTGAGAGCGGCCATAGCTGCTCCCTCCCCCCGCCCTGTTGAGCCCGCCCCGCCCAGGCCCTGCGCACAACCATTTGCCGACCGCCTCAGGCAAAGGCTGGAATAACGCCTCCCCAGAAGACAGACGTTTTCCACAGCTGATTCCTACAGCCAGTCGGCCTGGTGGTCAAATCCCTCTAGTGTTAACTACAACAATTAAGGCTTGGCTAGAACAAGACTGCGCACAGAGACCACAAGGGGGTGCACCAAGAAAGCATATAAGATGCGGAGACAAAAAAACATGACAGAAATGGAAGATATGGAGCTAAGAATCGCAATTTTGAGGGCTTGCCATAAATTTGTGCAGAGCCTCACGAAAACTAATGAGACCCTCGATGCTACGATAAAGAAATTAGAAAGTAAGCATACACGGACTGAAATAAAGAATATTATACCCAATAGCAGACCAGAGGAGCACAAGAATCAAACCAAAGATTCGACAAAAAACACCCAATTGGAAAAGCAAAATGAAAAAAGAATCCGAAAGTGTGAAGATAGTGTAAGGAGCCTCTGGGACAGCTTTAAGCGGTCTAATATCAGAATTATTGGAGTGCCAGAAGATGAGAGACAGCAAGATATTGAAAACCTATTTCAAGAAATAATGGCAGAAAACTTCCCCCACCTGGAGAAAGAAATGGACTTACAGGTCCAAGAAGCGAAGAGAACCCCAAACAAAAGGAATCCAAAGAGGACCACACCAAGACACATCATCATTAAAATGCCAAGAGCAAAAGACAAAGAGAGAATCTTAAAAGCAGCAAGAGAAAGAGGCTCAATTACCTACAAGGGAATACCCATACGACTGTCAGCTGATTTCTCAACAGAAACTTTGCAGGCCAGAAGGGAATGGCAAGAAATTTTCAAAGTGCTGAATACCAAGAACCTACAACCAAGATTACTTTATCCAGCAAAGCTATCATTCAGAATTGAAGGTCAGATAAAGAGCTTCACAGATAAGGAAAAACTAAAGGAGTTCATCACCGCCAAACCAGTATTATATGAAATGCTGAAAGGTATCCTTTAAGAAGAGGAAGAAGAAGAAAAAGGTAAAGATACAAATTAGGAACAACAAATATGCATCTATCAACAAATGAATCTAAGAATCAAGTGAATAAATAACCTGATGTACAGAATGAACTGGTGATTATAATGAATCAGGGACATAGAAAGGGAATGGACTGACTATTCTTAGGGGAAAAGGGGTGTGGGAGATGCGGGAAGTAACTGGACAAAAATCATGCACCTATGGATGAACTCAGCGGGTGGGGAGTGAGGGTGGAGGGTGGGGTGGGAGCTGGAAGGAGGGGAGTTATGGGGGGAAAAAAGAGGAACAAATGTAATAATCTGAACAATAAAGATTTTTTAAAAAAATCAATAAAAATATATTTTAAATAATAATAATAATAAAATAATAATAAAAAATAAAAAAATAAAAAATAAATAAATTAATTAATTAATTAATTAAAAAAAATAAAGCAAGCATGTCAAACTCAAAGGCTAACACGGGCCAAAAAAATAAGGTTTAAATTTATGCGGGCCACAAAAAAACAAAAGCTTCAATTTTCATAGAAACATAGGTTTATTTCGATAGAGACATGCTGAATACAAAGGGCTGAAATAAGTGAGTAATTCTTAACATAATAGGACATTTTAATAAAAATTAATATTTTTTCTTGAACATGAACTTACCAGACACTGAATAACTGCACAAATTAATAAGCGTACTCAAATAAACCTATTTTTTCTTGTTCTCCGAAAGCAAAATATTTCCTGTTGCGCACACCAAACAAGTCAGCCCAAGACTAATGACATGGCAATCGGCTGCTGAAATATTCGCTGCTGGTATTAGTGGAGAGAAATGGTGTGCCTGCACATAAGGAGCGTAAGGGAAATGAATGCAACACGATTATAGTAATCAGTGATTAGTGAATGTTGTAGTTCATTATTAATAATTATGTATAACAGGATATTGTAAAAATTAAGTTGAGAAAATTTTATTAAAACGTTTCTTAAAAACAAGAAAAAGGTTTCTTACATACTGTTATATTGGCTGGGCCGCAAAAATAGTCATGTGGGCCACATGCAGCCCGTGGGCTGCGAGTTTGACATGCTTGATCTAAAGGTAAAGAGGTCAGAGCCTCTGAGTAGTCAGTATTGCATGTTTTAAAAATTCTTGCAGCACACTGGTTGAAAATCCCTCAGAATATCTACTTTCTCTGATCATATGCTCTGGGGGAAGCTGGCTGCCATGTGCTGGGGTCACTCAGGTAGCTATGGGGACCCACTAAGAACCCCAAGAGTTAGTATGATTATTTTCAGCTGGAGACCTTTGAGATTCAACATATGCAGAAAGAAGCCCTCTCAGAGCTTCCCTTATCTAAGAGTAGAAATTTAGGAAATGAGGCTGCCATAAATCTCCTTTTGGGGGTGGCTTCACTCCCAGGAAGGAGATTAAAAGTGAAACTATCTTAAATCCCCTCTCTGAGTTATGGCCATGAAGAAGAAGAAAAAGAAAAAAACCGTTAGCATCACCATAAACAAACAGTATCATAAACTTTCTTATCTCCCCTTTGTTACCCTAAAACCCATTTGTCTTTACTAATAAAAATCTCTGTTCTCTATGCATTAAACACCAATTATTCAAGAAAACAAATGATCTTACATATTTTAATGCATGTAACATCATATTTAAAATTGTTTTTCTTGAGATATTAATGTTTATTGCATGTAACATTGTAATATTTAAGATCATTTTTCTTTAAAAAAAACTTTAAAAAGCTTGTCACAAATCTGGAAAAAAAAAATTCTGTTCTTCTCATAGAAGCTTTTTCTCCCCACCTTTTCCCCTATTAAGTAGGTATAGAAGCCTATAACTTCAGCCATTTAGTAAGCCACTTCTTTTGTGCACTCCTATATGCATATGAATAAACTTGGTTCTTTTGTCAGCTTAATTCTCAGGTCCACAAACACTAAACCTAAGTAGGTAGATGGAAGAAAAGTTTCCCCTTCCCACAGAGGTCCACAAGGCCAGGAATGGAGGCTTCAAGCAAAAAGCAAGAGAGGAACCTGTAAGCCCTGCCATCAGCCACATGAATGAGCTTGGAAGTGGAGCCGTGAGATGACAGCAGCCCTGGCCATCAGCTTGCTGGCAACCTCATGAGAAACACTGAGCCAGAAGCACCCAACTAAATTGCTCCCCAAAACTATGAGATAATAAATGTTATTTTAAGCTGCTGAATTTGGGAGATAATATCAGGTAATTTCTTAAGTAGCAAAAGAAAACTGATACACCACACAACAAGGAAGATACTGAAGGAAAGGAAAGGAGGGAAGAACATCAGCAGATAAACTATTTCGATACATTTCTAGTTAACAAAAAATAGATGGAAAAGCACTGCACAGAGGTAGCAACACCCAAAAACGGAGCTGCCTGTTTTTGCAAAACCCCAAAGATCCAACCCAGAAATATCAACTATACAAAGGAATAAGTAATTCATTAAAAAACATTTTTTCTATGAGAAAACTTCCCAGAAAGCTGTAAGAGAGACAAGGAAAGGAAAAGTATGAGACAAGATTAGAGATTAAAAAGAATCTAACAGGTATAACAACCAATAATGGTTCTAGAAAGGAAAAATTATGGGGGAGAGGGGTTTGTAATAAATTATCAGAGACAGGGAACTCTAAAGTCCGTATCTTAAAAGACTTGACAAACATTACATATGGGTTATTAGGATAAAGGGAAGATTAAATACACAGGCATGATCAATAAAGAACTAACAATAATAGTCCTATATAATAAAAGCCTAATATGCAAATTGACTGAATGGCAGAATGACTGGCGGAACGACCGGTTGCTATGATGTGCACTGACCACCAGGGGGCAGACACTCAATGCAGGAGCTTCCCCCAGCCTGCAGGCCCCAGGCCAGCCAAGGCAGGTGTGAGCGGGGAGCCCCTGATCGCCCCACCGGTTGCCCCACAAAGGGAGGCGACCAGCGGCGGCAGCGAGGAATGGAGCCGACGAGCGGGTGGCACCAGGCTGGCCAAGGCAGATGCCAGTGGGGGGCCCCCTCAATCGCCCCACCAGTTACCCCACAGATGGGCCATGATCGCTGGCCAGGCCTAGGGACCCTACCCATGTACGAATTTCGTGCACCAGGCCTCTAGTTTAACTATAATGAGAAACTAGAAGAAAAGGCAGACAACAACATTTTGGTGAGCTGCATCCTCAGTGAGCACACTAGGAACTCACCTAAGGTTGATTAATAAACAGTAATATAAACATTATTTAGAGATTTGGAGATAACCACAGAACAAGTAAAAAAATAGAAAGGGTTAAAGTGATTGCCTTAGGGATCAGAACTGATAGAGAAAAGAGATGGGGAAGAGTTATAGTGTTTTCCATTATAAGCTTTCCAGTATTATTTGATTCATTTAACTATAAACAATTATTACCTTAATAAAGAAATATTATTTTTAGTCTAGTCATCTAATTGAAAATATTTAATGAAACGGGAAAATACTGAGGATACATTAAGTAAAAATAGCAGATTACTAAACTATAAATCATAGATACTAAACAATTTATGTAGAACATCCAATATAGCAGGCACCACCATGATTTCCAGCACCTAGAATGGCACTTAGCACAAAGTACACACTAAGAAAATGTTGTGGAATGAATACATTTTCATTTAACTAAACAGATATACAGATAGACTGGAAGGTCTGAAAGCATATACATCAAAGTCTAACTGGTGATTACAAATTTTTTTTATTTTTGTCCTTTTCCTTATATTCTTTTTCCAAATTTTCTACAATGAATATACATTACTTTTATAATGGGGAATATTTTTAAAGATACTATCATTTCTTCATTATTACAAGACCAGAATCACAAGACAAAAAAAGACATTTTTACTGAAATGTATATCAAGTCCAAGTTAGAAAAAGTCTCAACTACCAATAATGGAAGGTATAGACATCAATGATCTTGACCTAATTAAGAGGATTTGAAAAACCTCCAGGATAATAGGAATATAGAAATATTGTTAAAAAAAAAAAAAGAAATATTGTTATCCATTGCATAAATCAGGTATTAAATTCCAATACTGGTAAACAAATTTCATTAAATCTACCAGTTCTGTAGATAAAAAGACTGTTGGTTATTTTGGTTTCTTTTACATTAAGTAGCACCATTCATAATGAGAATAGAGAATATCTTATCAGACTTTAAAGTGTGAAATCAAGTGATATATCCATTTGTACTAATTAGCATGAATATTACCGGTTATGCTTTTTAGAACTTCATAGCCACACACAAATTAAATATGAAAAATAGAGTGTCCTCTTAGGTGTTCTTCCATCAGAGAGGGGAATGGCATATCGATTATTCAGATTTACATTGGTCTGAAATAAAATTTAAATGCCACTTAAATTGATTTGGGCAGCACTTATATATCAAAGGGGTGGAAAGATGTGAAAAAAAATTATTTTTATAAAATAGTCAGTATTCATAAGAAGAAAATCTCTAAAGAAATATTCCAAAAGTTGTTTTATTTTACATTTGCCTCTGACATGGCTGACTACTTTCAATTTTCTTTTGTATAAAGCAAACACTCTTTTTAAAAAAATCAATTACAATTCTTGCAATGTCTCACCAATTCACAAAGAGGAACGGATTTGTTTTCTCTCTTTTACCCTGTTGGGGAGCACACGAGACTTGGTTGGAAAGTTTGTAAGGAGGACATTCTGAGAAAAAGGGAAGTGTGTGGAAAGCCGCCTGCCCTGTTTATCAGAATTCTGACTTAGGGGAGTGCCGAAGGCGGTGCCCCTAATTATTCCTTGACCTTTCCAAATAAGTCTGTGCACGTGCAGACCCCCACGTGTTTACTGGAATCCTTATCTTTGGGTGTCCTTGCTTAAAGGACACTACAAACACATGTGTCCTCCCAAAATTACTTGCCCTACTGATTGTATCTAAAAGATAAACTTTATCTCAAACTGCTGTTACAATAAAAGCCTAACAAGGCAGGCGATGGAGGCTGTCTGGTTCCTTTAGCAGGCAGTCCCTTAGCCCTCTCTTTCACAGCAAACGTTGTGTCAGAGTAATCCATTCATCCGTCATCCAGGGTCTGCTGGTTAGCCCCAGCATTACCCAACCTAGTACCTGCCATTGCTATAATCACACATACTGGACTACAAGTGAGTAAATAACCAGTTCTTAAAGTATCATGGAATTGTGCTGCTTACTTTGCTACTATCTACTTTTATAATTGAAGCAAGTAGTTTATTTTCTGGATTCTGGCTCCTCAGATGTCTCCATAAAAACTCTGTCTCCCTAGAACAGTATAAAAACTAAATTTTTTTTTTCAGCTTTGCACAGTGGCAGTATCATTGCCAATGAGGTTTATCCGAGGCACGGTTATTGCTAATTAAAAAAAAAAAAAACTAAATATTTTTCCAGGTATAATTTTATGCAATAGTGAGTTTCTAAATATTAGATATGATGTTATAGCTATAATTAATATTTACCAGTAAATAAGATAGGAAATAAGATATTTAATACCAATATTCAGTCAGAGTTCTTATGTTATATATCATAAGGAACTATTTGCTTTGAAAAATAGAGCTAAATAGAAATTTATATTTGCACTGATCTCTTCCCTCATGTGGAGTTGAAAAACAACTAAGTGAACAAGTCTAAATTAAAACAGTATATGCATTACTTAATTGATCATAATTTGACTTACTCATTCTGTTCCTAATTGCATAAAAAAGTTTGGATTTTGTACTCCACTGAAAATTATTCCAGAGACATCTAAAACCTCTTTAATATTCCACTCAATATGTAAGATTTTTCTAGTCTAGCGTCTCTTTACCTTATCCACCCTATTCCTGTCTGAACATTCAGCTCCCGTCATTAGAATAAGTATCTGCTGCAAACATAATTAATGAGATACATATCAAGGGATCCAAGTAAGCTACTAACTACCTGAACATTATATAAATCAAGCAGCCTGTTATAACGAAGGCATGGGGCATGATTTAATGAAAGGAGGGAAAAGGCTTAATTTACCTCTTAAATTTATGTATTTAGTGAATTACTTAAATTAAAAAAAAAAATCTTGTCAAAGCACCAGGAATTAGCGATAACTTACAATCAATGAGGGAAAGACATTTCAACTTTCTAATTTACTTAAATTTTAAAACAAAATGTCTTATATTAAGCTTATGTTTTCCTACCTTAAGCTCACTTTTACACTTTCTTATAAAGAAAAGAAAAACATTTGAGATGTAAATATAGTCTTTTAAGGAGAATGTTTTCAATCAACTTTATAAGTTGACAAACTGTCTTATCTTTATAAGTTGACAAACTATAACCCAAGGGTCAAATCTGACTGCTACCTGTTTTTGTAAATGAAGTTTTATTAGAACACAGTTATGCTCCTTTGTTTATATAAGAGCAGCAGAATATAGCTGCTTTTGTGTTATAATGGCAGCACTAAATAGTTGAGACAGAGACCACCTGGCCCACAAAACCTAAAATACTTACTATCTGCCCCTTACAGAAGACATATGCTAAACCCTGGATTAGACAAAAAACTTAAAGCTGGGGATTCTGTCTTCAGCACTACTAATCCATTCAGTACCTGACATAGAGCTGGAGGTAACAAGTTTTCAATATAATTTCTGGATTAATGAACAAAAGAGATTCCCGGACCAAAATTCAGGAAGAATCGATCTGTCTACAATTCCCTCCAAGAAGCATTATACAAATATATCTTGCTTACTTAAACAGATGTGTTATAAAATCTGACTTTAACTTAGATTTTCATAAGTGCCTAAGTAGCTTTTCTTCAATTCCTGAAATAATTTACCTTGCATATTTAGTTTGGTTTTTGTTTTTTTAAGTAGGGTATGTCTATATACATATGTGTATTTTATTTATATATATATGTATATATATGTGAATATATATGTATATATATTTATATGTATATGTATTTACATATATATGTGTATATATATGTGTGTGTGTGTGTGAATATAAGTATATGAAGGTGCAAATCAGTAGCTACCTTTTACTGAGTATCCACTGAATGCTAATTGCTCTTAATTGATTACTTCATTGAATCCTTTTATAACAACTCTATGGAGATAACAGATCATCCCTACCTACTATAAATCCAAACAAATAAAAGTTCTTTCTTTTTTTAAATTTATCTGTATTGTTGAAAGTATTACAGATGTTCCCTTTTTTACCCCCACTGACCCGCTCCCACCTCGCACTCCCACCCCAGGCCTTCACCACACTAAAGTTCTTGCTTAAATCTCTCTAGCTTTAAATTCTGCCCTACTATATCCTTTTTATTAAATTATGTGTTTTTTATTTTTCTAAATGGTTTATATTTTTGTTTAGAAAGTAAATGTGACATAGAGTTGTAATTTTTTACATTTCAAAGTTTTCATAACCACAATAAGTGTTTCCATTTATTTTATTCAAAGACATTAGCAGCTTTACAATGACTAATCCAATTGAATCAGTATTTACTGAGGACATATTTAGGCAATGGGGACATAGTGTTTAAAAAGACAAAATTCCCAGCCCTCAAAAGGAGCTTACTCATATGGTTATCAATTCATTACAGCGCTTTTGCTTGTCTATTACAAATTATTCCTATAGCCTTCCATTTTTCCTATGTCAAACAAAGTCTGAGTTATTATCGCTTATTTCACTATTTGCATTACAATAGTAGTTATAAAAAATAATTTGGTTCTTAACCTAATGATTCAGAAACAGCTGAAATTAAATATATACTATCTAATCTCTAGATTAAAAAGAAAAATTAAAACAATTTGTGAGATTAATTCTAAAATTTCTACGAGGCTCTAAATCTTCACCACTTTCACATGGAAGCTGAATTAATTTTGAATGAATAGATTTTGAAGACTGATCATTTCTTTTTTTCATGAAGGGTGATTTATTCCTTTTTTAAAATATATTTTTTTTTGCCAAAACCGGTTTGGCTCAGTGGATAGAGCGTCAGCCTGAGGACTGAAAGGTCCCGGGTTCGAATCCGGTCAAGGGCATGTACCTGGGTTGCGGGCACATCCCCAGTAGGAGATGTGCAGGAGGCGGCTGATCGATGTTTCTCTCTCATTGATGTTTCTAACTCTCTATCTCTCTCCCTTCCTCTCTGTAAAAAATCAATAAAATATATATATATATTTTTTTTTTATTGATTTCAGAGAGGAAGGAAAAGGGACAGAGAAATGGAAACATCAGTGATGAAAGAGAATCATTAATCAGCTGCCTACTGCATGCCCCCTACTAGGGATTGAGTCCGCAACCTGGGCATGTGCTCTGACAGGAAATCAACCATGACCTCCAGTTTCACAGGCTGATGCTCAACCACTTAGCCACACCAGCCAGGCTGACTGTTTCTTTTCACTGCATAACAAAATCTACTAATAAACTAAGTACATAGAGAAATTCTATCATAAAAGTTCTAATTATCTTTACCCAGAATATTATACAGAATATGTGAAAAAGCAGTATTTCAGAATTACAAGACAGTTCAATTCCAACTGTATCCACAGTACCTTTATTATCACTTCTCCTGGTAATGCATTTACACCCATGAGGTCCCTCCTTCTGTATCTCCTCTATGACCAGTGTAGATTATCTTTCTAGATTCTATGAGTCAAGCTATATGTAGTCCCTAGATATATCAAACTATATGATGTTTGATTACATATTGTATTCTTTCAGCTAATCACTTTCTTTATTAGTCCCTCCCACAGTAATTTACTTATTCATTCACTCAGTCATTTATTCAATTACTCGTTACATATCTTTGTTGCATTCTTGAAAGGAGAGAAGAGAAAAATAAACAGTAGCTATCTTTTACAGGGCCTAATGTATGCTAAGCAGTTTTCTAATTGCTTTAAATGAATTACCTCATTTAAGCCTTTTACAACTTTATAAGAGTAACAGATTTTCCCTATCCATATATACAAAAAAGCTTAAGTGTCCAACTGTCCAACTGATAGCTATGATGCACACTGACCACCAGGGGGCAGACACTCAACACAGGAGCTGCCGAGCTGCAGTGACTTGGCAGCTGTGGTTCTCGGGTGACACACCCAGAACCAGAGAGGAGGGAGCCAGATTCCAGGGTGCATCACCCGAGAACCACCCTCTCGCAATCCAGGACCCCTCAGGGGATGTCAGAGAGCCGGTTTCAGCCCGATCCCTGCAGGCCACCGATGCACAAATCCGTGCACCAGGCCTCTAGTCTTATTTAAATGTTCTAGATACACAAACAAAAGGAAAGACCTCTGATTCATTTTTAAGAGACTAGCATAATCTTCCTATCAAAACCACACAAAGATAATACAAAAATTAGACCAATCTCACTTATAAACATAAATGCAAAACGTATCACATTGAATCCAACATCATACTAGAAAAAAGATAGTTCAACTTCAGAAAACTATCAGTATACTATACTAAGTGAATTAATAGATTATAGCGAAAACTCATGACTTATTTCAACAAATGGTAAAATGCACGATAAAATTCAATGATGATAAAAATTCTTAGCAAACCAGGAATACATAGTAATTTTCTTAACCAGATAAAGGCTATGTAGTAAAAACCAACAGCAGCCCTAATCAGTTTGGCTCAGTGGATAGAGCGTCAGCCTGCAGACTCAAGGGTCCCAGGTTCGATTTCAGTCAGGGGCATGTACCTTGGTTGCGGGCACAACCCCAGTAGGGAGTGTGCAGGAGGCAGCTGATCGATGTTTCTCTCTCATTGATGTTTCTAACTCTCTATCTCTCTCCTTCTCCCTTCCTCTCTGTAAAAAATCAATAAAAAATATTTTTAAAAAAACAACCTACAGCAAATAGCATACTTAATACTAAAACAGAAAATCATTCCCACTGAAGGTAAAAACATGACAATACCCAATAACATATAATTTCACATTGTCTAGAAGTCCTATTATCATAATACACATGTAAGTATGCACGCACACACATACACTAATTATGACTGAATAAAAATAGAAATATTTTCAGGAAATATATTCTACATAGCAAATACAATAAATTCTATAGTCACACTATTAGAATTTATAAGAGGGTTCAGCAAGATTGCTAGTACAATATCAACATGCACAAATAACTAAGTGTCATACTAGAGCAGGGGTCCTCAAACTTTTTAAACAGGGGGCCAGTTCACTGTCCCTCAGACCACTGGAGGGCCGGACTATAGTTTAAAAAAAAACTATGAACAAATTCCTATACACACTGCACATATCTTATTTTGAAGTAAAAAAACAAAACGGAAACAAATACAATATTTGTATTTGCATGTGGCCCGCGGGCCGTAGTTTGAGGACCCCTGTACTAGAGTATGAAGCCATTTACCATGGTGAGATGGTATGTCCAAATTCAAAGCAATGAACCTTCTTTGACTTTAGTAGGTACTAGAATTTTCCACTTGATTTTCCAAAAAAATAATTTCAAAGTTTATTATACAGCCACCTTTCAGGACCACATGCAAATAATCAGTTAATTACAACATCAAAACACAGGTTCTTTTTTAAAAATTTAGTAAAAGACATGCCACATCTCTACACTGAAAATGACTTAAATAAGTGGAGGAAAATACCATGTTCCTGGGTTAGAACACTCAGTACTGTTAAATGACCATTTCCCCCAAACTGATCTCTAGATTTGAAGCAAATCAAATCTACATCTCACATAAATGTTTTACTCCCAGAATAAAGCACCCTAAGACAGAGTGGGTATTCAAATAAATACTTGGAGTCTTCCTTTTGGTTTTGGTAGAGCGTGGTTCTGTAGTAAATGAGATATTTCCATTATCAGTCAAACACATATTGGCTCAAATTACTTCAGTTAATCATTTAAGGGTCTAATAGTACTAAGACACAGATGAAACGGGGTATACAACAGCACAGGAGGGAAAATAAACAAAAGGAAGATGGCAAAATACAACTGACAAATTTTGCAGACTTTATTATTTTGCCCAAAGTTTGCCATGATCACAGCCTTGGATACTATGGAGAAGGCAATGTAGAAAGTAAAGAATATTTATAATATGAAACTCATCAGATCAAAACTCTGCCTCACCCCCAAATCCCCAAGCCATTTTGTAGTACAAAGCCTAGAGATAGGCACTTTTCCTCTTAACCTTTTCTTTTTCTTTTTTTTCACTCTTTCTTCACTCAAAGAAGTAGGTAATAAACCCATCTGTTAAGACACTGTAGCCCTAGCTGGTTTGTCTCAGTGGATAGAACGTTGACCTGAGGATTGAAGGGTCCCGGGTTCAATTCCGGTCAAGGGCACATGCCCAGGTTGCAGGCTCAATCCCCAGTGTGGGGTGTGCAGGAGGCAGCCGATCAATGATTCTCTCTCATCACTGATGTTTCTATCTCTCTCTACCTCTCCCTTCCTCTCTAAAATCAATAAAAATATATTATTTAAAAAAAGACATTGTTACATATCTATTAAAAATATGCATCTCAAGAAAACTCAACTTAGGCTGATCCTTACTACCAATTTAATAGATTCTGAAATTAAATATTATTTCAACATTCTGAAAATAAGCAGTGAAACTAATTTTTACTTATTCTGCAAAAATACATATGCCCAGGGAAGAGGGCATAAAGAGGCAAGGCATTCATATCCTATATATCTGAATCTTTAACTATATCTATCCATGCTTATAGATTCATCCATGTAGAATGAATACTCCTAGAAGAACATAAGGCAAACTTAAATTTTTAATTTTATTTCTCTATACTGTTTGAATTTTTTATCATACATTTATATTAGTTTTCTGAAGCTAGTTCACTTTTAAAGTAACTTCAAAATACTCTGAACAGCCCGGCCAGTGTGGTTCAGTGGTTGAGCATCAACCCATGCACCAAGAGTTCACTGGTTCGCTTCCTGGGTTGCAGGCTCCATCCCCAGTAGGGGGCATGCAGGAGGCAGCCAATCAATGTTTCTATCTCTCTCCCTCTCCCTTCCTTTCTCTAAAAAAGATCAATAAAAAATATAAATGAATAAATACTGTGAACAAATGAGCATCTATATGTAAATATATAAAAAATATATGTAAGACATACTTCATTTGAACTCACTACACCAAGCATTAATATTAAAACAATAACTATACCCAAAAGAATAAAGTCTCGCCCTAACTGGTTTGGCTCAGTGGATAGAGCGTCAGCCTGCGGACTCAAGGGTCCCAGGTTCGCTTCCGGTCAAGGGCATGTGCCTTGGTTGCGGGCACATACCCAGTGGGGAGTGTGCAGGAGGCAGCTGATCAATTTTTCTAACTCTCTATCCCTCTCCCTTCCTCTCTGTAAAAAAACCAATAAAATATATATTACAAAAAAAAAAAAAAAAGAATAAAGTCTCAATACCACAATGATAGTAGTGATGATAAATCTTTAGGTGATAAAATGACTATTTTTATTTTCTTCTTTTTGTTATTTTCTGAATTTAATGAATTTTGTTATCTACAAAATAAAATTTTTAAAAAGCTAAAAATTACTAAGTTGAAGAGACTTTACAACAAATGAAATGAAAGAAAATGTGATGATATATTCCCAACTGATAAAAATATAATTACAGCCCTAACCGGTTTGGCTCAGTGGATGGAGCGTTGGCCTGCGGACTCAAGGGTCCCAGATTCGATTTCAGTCAGGGGCATGTACCTTGGTTGAGGGCACATCCCTAGTGGGGAGTGTGCAGGAAGCAGCTGATCGATGTTTCTCTCTCATCGATGTTTCTAACTCTCTATCCCTCTCCCTTCCTCTCTGTAAAAAATCAATAAAATATATTTAAAAAAAATATATATATATATATATATACATATATATATATAATTACTAGAAAGCATATCATGTTGAAATATCATTATATTATTATTATAATCAAGTTGTATCTGCCCCTCTACATATCTCCATATGTATCTTTTTATTTTTTAATCCTCACCTGAGGATATTTTTCCATTATTTTTAGAGAGAGTGGAAGGGATTGAGAAAGACAGAGAAAGAGAAAAACATCGATGTGACAGAGAGACATCAACCCTGGGTCAATGCTCTAGCCACCGAGCCAAATCCGCCAGGGCCATATGACTCTTCAAGGTCACCACCAATTAAATGTAGATGAAAAAAGGAGAATACAAAAAGTATAAATGCCACGTTGACATTCAAAAACTGCTCATAAAAATTAAATGCAATCTATATCATCTTCAAAATAACATCTAAAAATTAAAATATAAAAGCAGGATCTTAAAGATATATCTACACTCCCCTTTTTATTGCAGCATTATTCACAATAGCAAAGATACGAAAACAACCTAAATGTCCATCAACAGATAAACAGACAAAGAAGACATGGTATACAGCACCCCCCTTTATCCAGGGGGCAATAGGTTCCAAGACCCCCTGTGGATGCCTGAAACCACAAATATCACCAAACCCTATATGTACTATGCTTTTTTCCTATATATACATACCTATGATAAAAGTTAATTTATAAATTAGACAGACATTAACAATAAATATTAATAAGATAAATACTGTATATCGCTTATACATGAAATCTGAAAAAGCCAAAATCATAGAAACAGATACTAGAATGGTGGTTACCAGAGACTGAAAGGGTGATGGAAATGGGGAGATGTTGGCAAAATTCCAGTTGTAAGACAAATAAGTTCTGGTGATCTAATGTACAGTATGGTGGTTATAGTTTCTAATACTATATTATACACTTGCTAAGACAGTAGATCTTAAATTTTCTCATCACAAAAAAGAAATGGTGATTATGTTAAGTGATGGAGGTGTTAGCTAATGCTATGACAGTAATCATTTTACAATATATAAGTACATCAAATCAACATATTGTACACTTTAAATTACCCAAGATATGTCGATTATACCTCAATAAAGCTAGGGGAAAAACTAAAATATATGTGCACTCTTAATTATTCTAAAACATTTTTCTTTGTTATGAAAAAGTTAATAGGACTCCTACATTAATATCTGAAAAATAATTATTTCGACTATCAATAACCAATTGCTAAATGAAGATTTACTAAATACATATAGATATCAAAGCTGTAAAAATATGGATTATAAAACAGAAAGAAAGAGTTAAATATTATTGAGGAAACACAAAACTTATATTAATATTTTAAAACTTAGGAATATGAAATTTGAAACTAAGCTTTGTTGTAAGAATACAGCCTAAAGAGTGTATAAAATTACAAAAAGAATTAGCAAGGATTAAAAGAAAATGAAAAACCTATTCAAAGAAATAAAATATAGAATGAATCAGGGAGAGCTGGTAATATTTAGATTATAAACTGACAGCACATCTGTTAATTTTTTTTGTTTTGTTTTTATTAATCCTCAGCCGAGGATATTATTCCACTGACTTTTAGAAAGGAAGGGAAGGGGAGAAACAGAGAGAGAAACATCAATATGAGAGAAGCATCGATTGGTTGACCCCTGGCACATGCCCCAAACCAGACCAGGGTTCAAGCCCTCAACTGAGGTACATGCCCTTAACCAGAAACGAGCTCAGAACCCTTCAGTCCTCAGGCTGATGCTCTATCCACTGAGCCAAATCAGCTAGGGCACATCTGTTAATTTTAGGAGTTCCCAGGAACCATTAAAGACAAGGTGGGCACCAGATATACCAAACAGCACAATATTATCAAGGGAAAAAACACTTCCAAACTTAAATTTGGTATGGATTTATGTTAAACTAACAGAACTCTGAAAGCAAAAATTTAGCAGAATGAGAATATTACATAGCTAAGAATATTAGCAAAAGAAAAACTACCCAAAATTTGAAACATGCCTTATTTTGTTGTTCAAGTCAGAAATTCACACTCCCCAGAGTGCAAACCTTCTCTAACAACAAAGCAATTTTCTTCAAGCATTAGGGTTACTTGTATGACTATTTCTAGAAGTAGAACTTACCGAGTACCATCTGCTTTCCAGCTTACTTTATATGGATTCTGCTCTAAAAGTTTAATATTTTGCTTGTCCATGGAAACAGGCTGTGCTCCAGGGAATCCAGACCTTAAAAAAGAATATTTTATTGTTATGGCTGGTATCCATAGAAAGCACTGCATGTCTGAAACCAACCTCACAAGTCACATGTTCATACAATGTTCTCCCTATCATGAGATTAATGTCAATTGGAAAAATACTAGATTTCACAAGAATACTAACAAACGGTTATCATTTTCTTAACATTTTAGAACATAAGTTATCAAGATTCTAATTGCCACTACTATACCTATTGGGCTAATTCTATATAATAAAGAGGTAATATGCAAATTGACCATCACTCCAACACACAAGATGGCCACCACAAGATGGCCTGCAGGGGAGGGCAGTTGGGGGGACCCAGGCCTGCAGGGGAGAGCAGTTGGGGGTGACCAGGCCTGCAGGGGAGGGCAGTTGGGGGGGACCAGGCCTTCAGGGAAGGGCAGTTGGGGGAACCAGGCATGCAGGGGAGGGCAATTGGGGGCGACCAGGCTGGCAGGGGAGGGCAGTTGGGGGCGACCAGGCCTGCAGGAGAGGGCAGTTAGGTATGGCAAGGCTGGCAAGGGAGGGCAGTTAGGAGTGACCGGGTCAGCAGGGGAGGGCAGTTGGGGGCAACCAGGCCAGCAGGAGAGGGCAGTTGGGGGTGACTAGCCCTGCAGGGAAGGGCAATTAGGGGCACTTGGGCCGGCAGGAGAGCAGTTAGGCATCGATCAGGCTGTCAGGGGAGTGGTCAGGCTGGCAGGCAGAAACGGTTAGGGGCAATCAGGCAGGCAGACGAGCGGTTGGGAGCCAGCAGTCCGATTGTGAGAGGGATGTCTGACTGCCCGTTTAGGCCTGATCCCTGCAGGCAGTCAGACATCCCTCGAGGGGTCCCAGGTTGGACAGGGTGCAGGCTGGGCTGAGGGACACACACTCCCTGCCCTGCACAAATTTCGTGCACCAGACCTCTAGTTTTTAAATATACACATGATCTAAGTAGTAAAACAGGTACATTTACAAGTCTTTTAAATCAGGAAGAAGTTTAAATCTTGCTTTAGTTATTCTACATTATTCTAGACCCCATATTGCTCCATCATGACACTGCCAGCTTGGCCTAACTGTACAGGGTTGGCAAGTTTCTCCCCAAAAGATGCCCAGAAGTGACAAAACAGGAGAAATGTAGATCAAGATTAAAGGACTCTGGCAAGGGTTTAACACAACACTAAAACCAGTATTACTTCATCATCATTTTCATCTTTTATTTAAAATTATTTCTAGGTGATGGATCTGTATATACCAGTCAAAAAGTTACTTATAATAGGAATTTTTAGGCTGATAATCCTGTTTCATCATGTCCCAGCTATATTATAATTTTCAGCATTAGACAGCAACGATCAACAGAAATGTTCACAGACCAAGATCAGAGAGCAAGAGATAAGAGCAGTGACTTCTCTCCTGAATTCTACTGAAATATGGGCATATTCAATTTTTATGTCTTCTCTCTTAATACAATAAGGGCAACCCAAACATTAATCTGCAACAGTAGATTCAAACATACAAAACATTTTATACTATAGTAACTTTCTAATCCTGTAGAAAGACATGTGAGTCAACTAATTTTTGACTCAACTGTCTATTACACTGCTTGTCTTGAGAAAAACTCTTAAATCTTTGTAAGCACTCTATGTAAAAATACAAATTTCAAGAAGCAAAGAAACTATGTTAACGTTTGCTTCAATGTTAAGTGTTGCAAAGTAAGAATAAATTTTATTTAAAACAGTAAAATATTTATTACCCTTCCCAGCCACAGAATTGACGACACTTCTGCTGTACTTCTCCTAACTTCGGTTGAGTTGTTACTTGAGTTACACCTTTAACCGTTATACCTTCTAAGAAAATAGCACCCTTAAAATAAAAGGAAAATGTTTTATTAGAGTTCAAATACATTTATGAAGATTAGAATGAGAGACAGATAATTTTATAAAGCATTTGTAAAATTTTCACTAAATATTTAATTGGAATTTCATAATACTCTGCAAAGAAATAGTAAATTCTGAGTCCAATGTATAAGAGATCTTTGGTTTACCTAAGAAACAAAAACAGGATGAATTTACATAACAAACTTTTCTTGTAGAAAAGGCAAGGAGTAATGGCTATCAAGAATCTTTATAAATAACTAGAATGAAATAACCTCACATATCTAGTAAAAGAAAATAGTCAACATTCCATTTTCATAAATCTCATGAAGATTTTCATAAATCTGATGAAGAAAAAAGGTAAAGACTATAATATTTTTATTCATTACCAGTTTTAACCGTTCTTTTCTCCTTTTGCCAAAGGAGGCGCTTGACCCAGGTTCTGGTTCTTTCTTTCCATCCTCATCCTCATCTTCCTCTTCATCATCCTCAAAACACCAATCTGGCAATACAGGTGGGGCTGGTGCTTCCTCTATATCACCATAGCGACGAAAAAGTTCTTTCAAATAATCACCCTTATAAATTCCTGGTGGTCTTGCTTGAGCAAAAGTGGCAACTGCTGCTTCAATACTATGGAAAACAAACACCATGCAATTTCCTCACTACTCTCCATTTATGCAGATTTTTCAAAACTTATCTATAATAATAAAAGCACAATATGCTAATTAGACCAAACGTCCTTCTGGATGACCTTCCGGATGAAGCCAGGGCTGTGAGGGAAGCCAGGGTCCCGGGTGCCTGCCAGCGGCCAGAGGGAAGCCCAAGTCCCAGGTGCCAGAGGGAAGCTGGTGTCAGCAGCCGGGGAAAGGAAGGCCTACTCTTGCACGAATTTCGTGCATTGGGCCTCTAGTTTATTATATTTAAGGCACCATACGATTTATAAAGGACAAATCAGTCCCACTCTTAAGGCTTTCAATCTATTAAGGGACAAATTCATTCTGAAACAGTTTGAACATAAGGTACATTGATAATTCCTAACTCTAGAAGTAAATTGCAATGAGTGTATAGAAGAGACCTGTATTAAGTCTATGAAGAATTTAAATAAAGCTTTAAAGGTTGAGGTCTCTGACTGAGGTTTCCTGACTCTTAAGGAAAAATGTCAAAGAAATTTGAAGAGCAGTATCAATAAAAGTTAAAAAGCATGCTGGTTTTTCAGGAACTTTCAACAAACCCAGTTAATATGAGCATAAGTCATCAGAGAAAGGTTAAGCATAGGCTGAATCTGACACAGGATTCTGAGGTTATTGTATAGAGCAGCAATTTTCAACCCATGTGCCGTAAGAATTTTTAAAACATGCAAATACCTATTTAGTCAGGACAAAGACATCTTTTCCCTTAGATTGTTAAATTTAAAAAATGACAACAGCCAACACAACAATAGCCATTCAGTGTGAATGAATCAAAATTATTCCTGTTTTTGTCAGATTGGCAAAAAATATATTTTTTGGTATGCTGCAGAATTTTAGTCATTAGTTTGTGTGCCATGAGATGAAAAGGTGGAAAATCGCTGGTGTAGAACATCTGAAAGGCCAGAAAGGCTGCCCTAGAAGTGCATGCAGAAGAGAACCACTGAGGATGCATGACAGGGAAATAAAACATACAATCTGATGTGTACTTCTGCTGATTATATTCAGAGAAGGACCTACTGTGTGGAAGGCTTTGTAAACAAAATAATAACCCTCAATCAGTAAATGAGGAAATTAATATCCCATTCTCTCAGGAATTTTTGAGTAACTAACATTCTAATGTCTCGAGATTTAAAAAGGTATTTCACTAAAATAAAAACATGCTGATTGGTTTAAATAGTAACACTGTCCCCAAAATAACTTCTCTACAAAATCTTCTGTTTTTCCTAGTACTTAACAGCTATAAAAAGGTACTATTAAAAATTATAAAAAAAAACAACAGCAGGAACTTCCAAAGGTGAATATGAACACAAAATATTGGAAGAATTTGTGTCTCATAAGAGAAAAACATCTGGAAAAGAAAATACATAGAATATGGGGTCCATGAGCACTCAACTAAAATGCTACTTAGTAGAAAAACACCAATGAATGGTATTCTAAAGATTAACCAAACTAAAATGAAAAAAAATTCAAACTATATTAATCATGACTTCACCAAAGATTTGGCAATATAAAGCGCTAAAACTAAAAAAAAAAAATGAATGAGCCCGGCAGTGTGGCTCAGTTGGCTGAGCAATGTCCCAAGCACCAAGAGGTTGCTGGTTCCATTCCTGGTCAGGGTACATGCCCAGGTTGCAAGCTCAATCCCCAGTAAGGAGCATGCAGGAGGCAGCCGATTGATGTTTCTCGTCAATGTTTCTAACTCTCTCTCTCTCCTTTCCTTTCTCTCTAAAAAAAATCAATAAAAACATATTTTTTTGAAATCAATGAAATTTTTTTATCCATTACTAAATATGTCTCCTCCCATTATTACAAGAAACAAATACCTCCAATCCATTTTCTCCACCAAAAAGGCACATATGAGGAAACCGGTACGATTGAAGCCATGGGTACAATGAACACCTAGAAAATAAAGTAGCATTGTTTTAAATTTTTTTCACTTCAGAAGCCACATTTTACTTTAAAACTCCAATCTGCAATCAAAACATTTCAATCATTTTATAAAATATCTACATTTTAAAAAACTCAGCCTCTCTTATAATTATTACTAACTTGTCAGTTGAAGTTGCTTAGAATCTAATTTATAGCACTAGCTAGAAGTTTAAATGTAATACATATTGATTTATTATAAGGTACTGATTTATTAGTTACAAATTATCTCTAGATCTAAAGACTTCTCTTAACACAAAGATTTCAAGCATTTTAAATAAGGAGGCATTTTCAAGCACACAACTCTAAGGGGACACACACACACACACACACCCCTGACTGAATACAGAAAATAACTGATATACACTAAAAATAAAACTACTTTGAAGTTCTCTAGAAACCATCTGACTGTATCTTTATATTACGTTATAATCTTTCAAAAAAAACTTTTAGAAGAAAACCTGCTGAGAAAAAAAATTTCTTTTTCTTAAACCTTTTTTCAGGACATATTTGAGATCAGTGTGATCCTACCTCTATGTTCTGAAAAGCTGCAAATGAGCTTCATAAATTCTAAAAATAATTGCATTTTTAAGTCATTTTAACTACTTTGAACAAGTAATAATAACAGGTTGATGGACATTACCAACATGACAACTTTATTGTCAGGGTTAACTCACTCTCCTGCAAACCTCAAAATAAAGGCTTTCCTGTAATTTCTGTTTAATGGTAGGCTACCCGGGTATTTAAGACTATGTCTTTTTACTTATTTTTTAAATATATTTTTATTGATTTCAGAGAGGAAGGGAGAGGGAAAGAGAGATAGAAACATAGAAAGGATAATTGATTGGCTGCCTCTTGCACAACCCCTACTGGGTATCAAGCCAGAAACCCGGGTATGTGCCCTGACCAGGAATCGAATCATGACCTTCTGGTTCATAGATCAATGCTCAATCACTGAGTCACACCAACCGAGCTATGTCTTTCTTTTTAATGTTACCTTTTACAAACTACTCTTCTCCGTGGATACAAAGCATCCTGTGACTTAGTCAATGGCCCTGGCAGGGTAGCTCAGTTGGTTGGAGTGTCGTCCTGTACACCAAAAGATTCCTGGTTTAATTCCTGGTCAGGAGCCATACAGGAGGCAACCAATCAATGTTTCTCTCATATCTACTGTCTTTTCTCTCATCCTCTCTCTAAAAATCAATGAAAACATATCCTTGAATGAGAAATTTAAAAAAACTTAGTCAATAAACAATGCTCAATCAACAAGGATACAAAGAAACTGCAGACAGTAGGAGAAATTTGTACAAATGTAAATTTATAAATCAAAAATAGCATTTTAAATGAATGAGAATGGATAGAGCATGGAATAGGATAAAAAAGTAATGCCAAATGCAGTTGAAGACAGTGAGAGGATCAAAATCCTGAAGAAATTTGTGCATCATACTAAAGAAATAATAAGGGCAATGGGGTGATATTAGAGAATTTTAAGCATGGCAATAAAATTATCAAGTTTCAGATAATCACTCCAATGGTAGCTCATCAGAAGATATAGAGAAAGCAACAATGAAGCAAGAAAACCAATAAGGAAGCCATCTCAGTAGTTAATGTGTGAGACAAGCGTCTGAGTTACAAAGGTCATAGTGATGGAGATAAGGAGGAAAGGCAGACTGAAGACACATTTAAGGTAGAATCTGCATTCTGAGGGGTAAATGACTGTCAATATTGAGAGGAAAGACTTTAAAGGAGTCTTTGTTTCCTGACTTGGGTGACTAATTGGGCAGTGGCACCATTTACTAGGTTAGGAAGTACAGGAGTTTACATCATACTACAGCCAAGGCAATGAGTAAGTACATACATTTGGACATGCTGCATTTAAGGTTCTTATAGGACTTAGAAGTATTTGTAAATAAAGGTAAAGAGCTTCACAGAAAGGTCTGGCTGAAGTTGTAGATTCAAGAATAAGCAATATATAGTCAACTATGGAAGGGGTCTATGGTGTGGATAAGATTGCTAAGAATAGGTATCCTAAATATAAAAACCCTGGGTCCATCACATCCACAACGACTGGGAGGCTTGACCAACCAGAAGTCAGTCCTGCAGTCAGCGCTGGGTTGCCGTGGCTACCCAGCACTGACTATTATGGCTGCAGGCATGGTGACCCAGCACTGACTGCTGAGGGGGCTGCGAATCAGGCCGAGAGAGGCCTGAAGAGAGAAGCAGGGTCTGATCCGTAGCCTCTGTGGAAGCTGTTGATCAGCACTTGCCTCTTTCTCTCCTGGCCCAGCCAGCAGCTGTGTCTCCATTTCTCTCCAGGCCTCCACTGGGGCTGCTGATCAGTCCTGCCTTTCTGATCAGGCCCTGTTGATAGGCCCAGAGATGCTGACTGGCATAGAAACCAACCAATCAGAACCAAATCTGGGTCAACAGTGAAGAGCCAATGGCTGCCTAGGAGGCAAAGCTTTTGACACTGACTAGCATATAAACTGACCAATCAGAACCAAATCTGGGTCAACCGTGAGGAGCCAATGGCTGGCTAGGAGGCGGAGCTTTTGACGCTGACTGGCATAGAAACCGACCAATCAGAACCAAATTGGCCGGCAGAGGAGGGCAGTTGGGGGCAAGATCAGGCCTGCAGGGGAGGGCAGTTGGGGGCAAGATCAGACCTGCAGGGGAGGGCAGTTGGGGGTGATCAGGCAGGCAGGGAAGGGAAGTTGGGGGTGAGATCAGGCCGGCAGAGGAGAGCAGTTGGGGGCGAGATCAGGCTGGCAGGGGAGGGCTGTTGGGAGCAAGATCAGGCCGGCAGGGAAGGGCAGTTGGGGGCAACCAGGCCGACAGGGGAGGGCAGTTGGGGAGAACAGGCCTGCAGGGAAGGGCAGTTAGGGGCCATCAGGCCAGAAGGGGAGGGCAGTTGGGGGCAAGATCAGGCCAGCAGGGGAGGGTAATTGGGGGTGAGATCAGGCTGGCAGGGGAGGGCCATTGGGAAAAGATCAGGCCAGCAGGGGAGGGCAGTTGGGGCAATCAGGCTGGCAGGGGAGGGCAGTTGCGGGGGACCAGACTTGCAGCAGAGGGCAGTTGGAGGCAACCAGGCTGGCAGGGGAGGGCAGTTGGGGGCGACCAGGCTGACAGGGGAGGGCAATTGGAAGTGAGATCAGGCTGGCAGGGGAAGGCAGTTGGGGGCAAGATCAGGCTGGCAGGGGAGCAGTTAGGTGTTAATCAGGCCGGCAGGGGAGCAGTTAGGGGGCAATCAGGCAGGCAGGCAGGCGAGCAGTTAGGAGCCAGCAGTCCTGGATTGTGAAAGGAGTGTCCAACTGCCGGTTTAGGCCCGGTCCCATAGGGGTCCCAGATTGGAGAGGGTGCAGGCTGGGCTGAGGGACACCTCCCCCAGTGCACGAATTTCATGAACCAGGTCTCTAGTATAAAATAAGAGAAGAAAATTAAGGATTAAATATGAGGAAAACCAACCTTTCAAGAATAAGTGGGGGGTGGGGAGCAACCATAAACAAAGATTAAAAATGAACTGTTATGGTGTCAGAAAACAAAGAAAAAAGGAAGATTCAAGACATTAGAGCTTGGCTGTTTAAATGTCACATAATGCTTAGAACTGAAAGTCGTGATTTAAGAGTGCAGAGGCAGGACTCCAGATTGCAAGAAAGTGAATAAGAATAAAGTATCAATCTTTCAAAAAGTCAGGAGGAGAAATATACAACAGAAAGAAAGGGATAGTTTGGGGAGGTGGGGGCTTTGGAGGGGCTTTTTTGCAGAAATAGTAGTGTAGTACCTATAATAATAAAAGCATTATATGCTAATTAGACCAGACAGTCAAACGTCCTTCCAGACAAAGCCACAGCGGCTGCAAGGGCCGAGGGCCGAGGGCCGAGGGCAGGCAACTATGGCAGCTGGCAGCAGCAGCAGCAGGGTGATGGGGGCAGCGCCTTCCCATTTGGCCCAGTCGCCTCCCGCAGAGAAGCAGGCCTAAGCCATCAGTAGGACATCCCCTGAGGACTCCTAGACTGTGAGAGGGGCAGGGAAGGCTGAGGGGCCCTTCTCCCCGCCCCGCCCCCACAGTGCATGAATTTTTGCGCACCAGGCCTCTAGTTTAATATGAGAGGCTTAAATATGTTTACAGGCTGAAAGGACCTAGTTAAATCACAGAGGTTGACAATATAGAGAACAAGGTCATAACTGAAATGAAGTTTCTGAAGGGAAAAAGTAAAGAGGTCAGCCCTAAATAGAAAAAGAACCCTCTTAGAAGTACATGGCTATAATAATGAAATTCTATAAATTCCATCATCCTCCACTGCTTTGTAAGAAAGGAGAATTCAAAAAAGTTACAATAACATTAGCTGTAAACAGACTTTTATTCAATATGTATCTTAACCCAACATGTAAATTTCCCTTCTGCTTTATATTTCAGACCAATTTAAGCAGCAAACATTCTAATTTGAGGTATGTTATCACCTAAACCACTACTATTTTTGGCCCTAAGTTTTACTCAAGCAAGATTAAATGTTTTTTATGAACAGGAAATATAAGAATAATTGCCAATTAAATGATTAAGTCATGCGACAATATATAATTTAAGAAAGTACAATTGCTCTTTTAATACTTTGTTGTGAAAATACATAAAGTTTTAGTGTTACTGACAAATCTCTACCCCCCAAAAAAGGAAGATTATGCATGTAATGTAAAATAATTCCATTATTTGAGTATCCTACAAGCTTAGTCTGATATGTCTTCAATGTTAAAAAGGAAAGATTTTAGCCCTGGCCGGGTGGCTCAGTTATTTGGAGCACTGTCCCGTGCAACAAAAGGTTGCAGGTTCAATTTCCTAGTCAGGCACATAATGGAGGCAATTGACGGATGTTTCTCTCTCACATTGATGTTTCTCTCTCTCTCTCCCTTCCTCTCTCTCTCTACAAGTCAATGAGAACATCCTTGGTTGAGGATTTTAAAAAAGAAAAGATTTCTGTTTTCCTCAATTCATTATGAGAACAGGTCCATCTAGTGGCAAGTAAAAAGCACAGTTTAAAATCTAAAGATTAGCTCACTGTTAACTATTACAAATTAATTTCTTATTCAATTTGTCTTCATTTTCTAGGTAAGCTAAGAATTATGAAATAGCACTGGCCAGTTTGGTTCAGTAGATGGAGCGTCGGCCTGCAGACTGAAGGGTCCCAGGTTCGATTCCAGCCAAGGGCACATGCCTGGGTTGTGGGCTCGATCCCCAGTAGGGGGCGTGCAGGAGGCAGCCAATCAGTGATTCTCTCTCATCATTGATGTTCTATCTCTCTATCCCTCTCCCTTCCTCTCTAAAATCAATAAAAACATATTTTTAAAAAAGAATGAAATAAATTCATAGAGCATTTCCAAAATTATTAACACTAATCTACACATTAAGGGAAAACTGTGTTTTTTAAAATCAAATCAAGAGAAGAAACAATCTCCCCAATAAAAGGAGAAAAAGATAAAATATACGTACTGAATATATAAGTATAAATTAGAAAGAGGTGACTTACAAAGGGCTAGTGGCAATATATCTTTAAATAAAGCCTGATCTCAATATACACAATTTCCTTTCTATCTCAACAGTAAGATACTGTAAATTATTTTTTTTAGGATCAAAAAACTTATCTGATCAGTCTAAATCAGTGGTTTTCCACTGGAAGCACTTTTGCTCTATCCCCCACCCCATCCAAGAACACCTGACAGTATCAGGAGACATTTTTAATTGTCACAACTAGCAGGGGATAAGGCCAGGGATTCTGTTAAACATCCAATGCACAGGAGAGTCCCCCAAAATAAAGCATTATCCAGTACAAAGTGTCAATAGTTCTGAGGTTGAGACCTGATCCAAATGAGCAACAAAAATGAAAACATTAAAAAGAAACAAATAATTAAGAACTTGTAATGTGTCAAGTTATCTTACTTTTATTTAATAAAAAGATTTTTATAAAAATAACCGTGTGCTACTCATGAAAATACATATTCAAAGTTGTCACATGTATTTATAACTAGAAACATGAAAATTACAGGCATTAATTAAGTTCTATATCTATTATGCATAGTCTACCTTTTACTAAGAAATCGGGTGCTTCTCTTTTAACACAAAACAGATTTTTTAATTTCTCCAGCTCACAAATTTCTTATTCTAAAAGTAACTATTTTTATTCCTGTGCATGCAAACAAGTGCACTATAGCTACATAATCTCGTTTGTAATTATAATTTCAAAACAGCTCTAAAAAAATAAGATTTTTGGTAAACTGGGGACAGAACTTAACCTGAACTGATATGACATTACTTAGTCTATTTGTCCCACTTGGTGTGAATATTCGTATTTTACCTGCAAAAATGTTAGTTTAAAAGCTGTCTAACACCCAGACTGTCTCTAAGTACTATTTTCCACTAAAGAGAACTCAGAAACCAGACCCCTTAAAGAAATAACTGATCCCACATCTAGAAAACATCTTGTGCCAGAAAATAAGGAAACCATCAATGGGGTGATATCAAAAGGATACAGAAACCAGCTTAAAGGGGCTCCCTCTGGCCTAGGAAGAAGCAATCTATATACATAAAAGGCTAAGTGACCGACCATCCGACTGTCCGACCAGCTGGTACATATGACGCACATTGACAATTTAAAAATAAATATTGACTCGCACAGATGCGACACATATAAAGCTCTCACTGGTGCCAGTGTAGACAGAGTAGGAAAATTCCTACTTGAACCCATTTTCGGACATGGTCAGTTATGTTGCTGTCACTCAAGTTCGAAAGGGCGTGTGATGTTAAAGTTGTAAATACTTCATCACAAGGGAAATTAGTCAAGCATTCTGAAAGTGTTTCTACTCTTAATGTGGTATACAGGGAGATATTAGAATAAGTTTAATCAATTTATCAGTCATTGTTTTCGTCAATGTTGTTTTTATATCATGTTTTTGTTGTTTTTATATCATGTTTTTGTTTTTATATGTCTTTGTTGTTATGTTGTTATTGTTTATTTATTAAGTTATATATTATTTTCACATACATTTTACTAATTTTCCTTCATCTGACACTTCTATTATAGAGAAAGGGCGAATAGAGATATTAAAATATTTCTTCTAATTAATTTTCCTTCAATGTGCACAGATCTGTGCACCAGGGCCTCTGGTATAGACATAAGAATAAATATTGACAGCAACTAATTTAAGTACGTCAACTATATAAAAAATACAGTTCATACAGATTCTCAAAAAAAATAATTAATCAGTCACTGCTGGACATTGCTAAGATGCCAACTCACTATTCTGAAAATCCTAATATATAAAAAGCCAGGGGCCGTCACAACCGAAACCACCGAAACAAATGGACGGACGACAGAACAGCAGACTGTGTGGGGCAACCAGGCCGGCAGGGGGGTTAGTGAGGGATGACCAAACAACTGAACAGCAGGCTGCGTGGGGAGACCAGGCCAGCAGGGGGGCAGTTGGGGGTGACCAGGCCAGCAAGGGGGGCAGTGAGGGGCAACCAGGCTGGCCGGGGGGGGGGAGCAGTTAGGGGCAACCAGGCCAGCAGATGGGGCAGTTAGAGGCAACCAGGCCAGCATAGGGGGCAGTTGGGGGTGACTAGGCAGGCAGGGGAGGCAGTTGGGGGCGACCAGGCCAGGGGGGGGCACTTGGGGGCGACCAGGCTGGCAGGGGAAGGGCAGTTGGAGGCGACCAGGCCGGCAGGCAGGTGAGCAATTAGGAGCCAGTGGTCCCAGATTTTGAGAGGGATGTCCGACTGCCAGTTATGTGAATATTAGTCTATTTGTCCCACTTGGTGTTAATATTCGTATGTTTACCTGCAAAAAAAAAATCCTGGGGATGGGGCCTAAACCAGCAGTCGGACATCCCCTGAGGGGTCTCGGATTGGAGAGGGTGCAGGCTGGGCTGAGGGGACCCCCCGCCCATGCATGAATTTTGTGCACCAGGCCTCTAGTTAAGAAATAAAAGGAAAGAATGAAATATTTAACTTGCCTTTCCTGTACAAACTGCATTTCAGGATAACCAAGGAATAGTTCCTTACTAAAGAATTCCAGTTAATACATGAATGAGAGAATGAGAAAAATCATTTTGCAACCCCTAGTGAAATACTGGATTAAGGCAACAATCAGCAATGGATACTAAAATCATTAGGTAAAAGAAAGATGAAGAACTTTATAAGAGGAATCAAGCTGCCGCCACCTGAACCCACTTATTCATCTTAGTACCAGTGAAAGTGATGTGTTTCCAGATGCGGCTTGTAAGAAAGTAATACAACATACTCTATGAAATATTCTTGTCTAGAACCCTAAAACTGAATACAATTATGTCTATAGATTCAACTACCAACTTATAAGACAAAGAGGAGATAAAGAAACAAGTTAACTGACACCATGAGGAAGCAATAGGAAAATCCAGATTATGAAATACTAGAGGCCTGGTGCACTAGAGGTCCAGTGGGGTCCTTTGGCCTGTGGGATCGGGCTGAAACCAGCTCTCTGACATCTCCCAGGGGGTCCCAATTGCGAGAGGGCGCAGGCCAGGCTGAGGGACCACATCGGTGCACGATCGGGGCCAGGGAGAGACACAGGTTGGCCAGCTGGGGAGGGACTGCTGGAGGCCTGCAGGGCGTGTCCGGCCCGTCCCAATCTGCCAGACCCCAGCAGCAAGCTAACCTAGTGGTCGAAGCGTCAACCCCCTGGTGATCAGTGCACGTCATAGCGACTGGTCAACGGGTCAACTATCTGCCCTCTGGTGATCAGTACACATCATAGTGAGCAGTTGAGCAGCCTTAACGTATCATTAGCATACTACTCTTTGATTGGTTGAACGAACGACTAGATGATCGGACACTTAGCATATTAGGCCTGTATTGTATAGGATTTTACAGGACAAACAACCTGATTCTCCAACAAACTGATGGCATTAAAAAAAGAGAATCAAAGAGGCAAGAGACATAACTACAAAGTGCAATATATAGATACTGTTGGAGCTTGGTTTGAAAATCTAACTTGAAAAAAAACATTTTTTAGATAATTGAGGAAACCTAAAAATGGATTGGGCTTTAGATGGCATTAAGGAATTTTTTATTATTCTCTTTGGGATATCTTCATAGTGATTACATAAAAACCAAAAATTCTTATCAGTTAGAAATGCATACTGAAACATTTTTAGTGAAATGGTATACCTCTGATTTGTTTAAAATACTCAAAAAATCTGTGAGGGGGAGGAGAGGAAAGATGAAAAATTCAGCAAAATGATCATTACTGAAGCTGGATGATAGATATATGGGATTCTATTTTACTATTCTTCTTATTTTTGACATATTTGAGAACTTCCATAATAAATAAATTAGGAGGTACTGTCCCTAGGGAAGGTAACATGGTACAAATTGGAAACATCTGGCCCCAAGGGTTTCAGATAAGGGATTGTAAAGCTGTAGTTCTACAAATCCAAAAATGTTTCAGGCTTCTGTGTGTTTCAAGAACTTTACATATCCACTAAGCCTACAGCATAATCCCACAAATAGGCTAACTGAATGAATTAACAATTACACCAGCTAATTTAAAAATTATTTTTTTTAAATAGCTTTGAAAATAAATGAGTTTACAAAAATGGAGGTAGAGTAGGAGGATGCTGCCCGAACATGCTCCCAGAAACAAGCTAGAATTACAACTGAAATACGGAAAGGCTTCTGGAATAATCAACGGAAAACTCACAGGAGAGAACCCTGATACCCAAGGACCAAAGGTGGAGACTGCATAGAGCAGTGATGGTGAACCTATGAACTCATTTTTTTGGTTGATTTTTCTTTGATAAATGGCATTTAAATATATAAAATAAATATCAATAATACAAATCTTGTTTTACTATGGTTGCAAATATCAAAACATTTCTATATGTGACACGGCACCAGAGTTAAGTTAGGGTTTTTCAAAATGCAGACACGCCAAGTTCAAAAGGTTCGCCATCACTGGCATAGAGACTGGTAGGAGGGGCGGTGGCGTGAAAGGGCTGGCCAGGCACCCACAGACAGCAACTGAAGTCCTGGAGAGATATCTCAGCTGGGGGGGGGGGGGGGGACGACACATGCCACTGAGAACTCTGGATTCTAATCCCGAAGCTTGGCTCCCCAGCGGAGAGCACCAAATCTGAGGGTACCCACATAACATCTAGCTGTGGAAAGCAGTGGGGTGCTGTCTGCCAGGGAGTGGCAGCTGAAAGTTTGGTACCCTCTTAAAGGGCCAGTGCACAAAATTCCCTGTGGAGCTACCCACCTTGTGCTCTGGCAGAGGGAGAATGAAGTGGACTGGAGCTGTGAGAGCAGAACCCAGGACTGGGGACTTGGGGGATAGAGCTCAGAAGGCAGACACCCCAAGTTTCACACCCCAAGTTTCCTGGGCTGAGCCATTCCCTCACACAGTGGAGGACATCTTTCCCACATAGACATCTGCCTTGCCTGGGGGAAAGACAATCAACACACCCTATTGCAGTGGTCAGCAAACTGCGGCTCGCAAGGCACATGCGGATCTTTGGCCCCTTGAGTGTGGCTCTTCCACAAAATACCGACTTCTGCGCATGGTCCACGAAGTTTCAATCGCACTGTACGTGCGCGCCTGCACATGGTATTTTGTGGAAGAGCCACACTCAAGGGGCCAAAGAGCCGCATGTGGCTCACAAGCCACAGTTTGCCAACCACGGCCCTATTGGAAAACACCTTGCCCTGAGGCCACTTAAGAAATTAAAAGTAGATAAATAAAGGCTAGAGGAAGGAAAAAAAAAAAAAAAAGAAATTAAAAGTAACAATTAGCCTCTAATCAGAAGCCACAGCCCATCCTGCTGAAAAAACTCTCACTACACCTGAGGACGATTGCCTGGGGGCAATTCAAGTCAGAATCCTATTAGTCCAGCCGTGAGCAAACTACGGCCCTCGGGCCGGATTCAGCCTGTTTGAAATGAATAAAACTAAAAAAAAGACCATACCCTTTTATGTAATGATGTTTACTTTGAATTTATATTAGTTCACACAAACACTCCATCCATGCTTTTGTTCCAGCCCTCCGGTCCAGTTTAAGAACCCATTGTGGCCCTCGAGTCAAAAAGTTTGCCCACCCCTGTATTAGTCTATAGACAAGAGGAGTCTCTGGAGGCTTTGAGTCTTTGTCTGATCCAATTAGTCTGAAACAGCTTTTACCGCTGTCCTGCACTAGAGATTGAGAGGTGTAGAGGATCTACCTAATACATAGTCACAAACCCAAACAGACAACCAAAATGAGGAAACAAAGAAACAAACCCCATATGAAAGAACTAAAGAATTCTCCAGAAGAAAAGATAAATGAAGCAGAGATAAGAAATTTATCCGAAACAGAGTTCAGAGTAATGATGTTAAAAATGCTCAACAGTATAAAAAAAGATGTAGTAACTATAAAAAAAGAATAGTCTGAGATAAAGAATGACATAACACAAATAAAGAACACATTGGAAGGAATACACAGCAGATTAGGAGAAGCTGAGGATCGAATCAGTGAATTAGAAGACAGAGTTAAAAATATCACTCAATTAGAGAACCAAAAAGAAAAACCAATTAAAAAACAGGAGGACAATTTAAGGGAGCTGTGGGACAATGTGAAACGTAACAATATTAGAATAGTAGGTGTGCCAGAAGAGGCAGAAAGGGAGAAAGGAATAGAGAAGGTGTTTCAAGAAATAATGGTAGAAAACTTCCCTAGCCTGGTAAAGGAAAAAGTCACACAAGAACAAGAGGCACAGAGTACCTCAAACAAAAAGAACCCAAACAGGCCCACACCCAGACACATCATAATTAAAATGCCAAAAATTGAAGACAAAGAGAGAATCTTAAAGGCAGCAAGAGAAAAGAAAACTGCTACCTACAAAGGAGTTCCCGTAAGGCTGACACCTGATTTCTCATCAGAAACTCTGCAGGCCAGAAGGGAATGGCATGAAGTACTCAAGATAATAGAAAGCAAGGATCTGAGACTAAGATTACTATATCCAGCAAGGCTATCATTCAAAATAGATGGTCAAATAAAGAGTTTCCCAGACAAAAAAAGGCTAAAAGGAGTACATCACCACCAAGCCAGCATTAAAAGAAATGCTAAAGAGGTTGCTGTAAGGGATTGCTGAGAAGAAGAAAGAGAGAGAGAAGCCTAGCCATACAGAATTAAAATGGCTATAAATAAGTACCTCTCAATAATAACCCTAAATGTAAATGAATTAAATGCTCCAATCAAAAGGTGTAGGGTAGCTGAATGGATAAAAAAAAAAAAATGACCCAACTATATGCTGTCTACAAGCAACCCACCTCAAAACAAAAGACACACACAGGATGAAAATGAAGGGATGGGAAAAAAATTTTCCATGCAAATGGAAAAGGAAAAAAAAAGCTGGATTAGCAATACTCATATCCGACAAAATAGACTTTAAAATGAAGGCCATCACAAGAGACAACAAAGGTCACTACATCATACTAAAGGGATCGATCCAACAAGAGGATATAACCCTGGTAAACATTAGGTGCACCTAAATATATAAAAAAAAAAACTTCTTGAGGACTTTAACGGAGAGACAACAATACAATCATAGTTGGGGGCTTTAACACCCCTCTGACTTCCCTAGACAGATCTTCCAGACAAAAACTTAACAAGGAAACAGAGATTCTAAAGGACACACTGGATCAGATGGATTTAAGACATTTATAGAACATTTCACCCCAATGCAGCAGGATATACATTCTTCTCAGTCATTCACAAAAGTATGGAGTTTTCTCAAAAAAAATTAAAAATGGAACTCCCGTTTGTCCCAATAATCCCACTTCTAGGAATATATCCCAAGAAATGAGAAACACCAATCAGAAAGAATATATGCACCCCTATGTTCATAGCAGCACAATTTACAATAGCTAAGATTTGGAAACAGCCTAGTGCCCATCAGCAGATGAGTGGATTAAAAAACTGTGGTACATCTACACAATGGAATACTATGCTGCAGTAAAAAAGAAGGAACTCTTACCATTTGCAACAGCATGGATGGACCTGGAGAGCATCATGCTAAGCAAAATAAGCCAGTCAGAGAAAGATAAATATCATATGATCTCACTCATTTGTGGCATATAATGAACAACATAAACTGATGAACAAAAATAGAATCAGAGAGGGAAAAAATATACTAGAATATAACAGAAGTAATCCTGTTATTTGCAGATTTTTAATATTTCCTACAACTTTTGTGATATCATACTATGTCAGTACAGTTTTGGTAATATTATTATACTTAAAATCCTTTTATTCTTGAAATGTTAATGTTTATTGCATGTAATATTATTATATGTAAGACCATTTTTCTCGAATAATTGGTGTTTATTGCATGTAACATATTTAAAATCATTTTTCTTGAGCTATTAACATTTATTGCATGTAACTATTATATTTAAGATCATTTTTCTTGAAATAAAAGAACTGAAAAAATAAATAAATGAGTTTAATTTTTTTTATATATATATTTTATTGATTTTTCACAGAGAAGAAGGGAGAGGGACAGAGAGTCAGAAACATCGATGAGAGAGATCGATCAGCTGCCTCCTGCACGCCCCCTACTGCGGATGTGCCCGCAACCAAGGCACATGCCCTTGACCAGAATCAAACCTGGGACGCTTGAGTCCACAGGCCGACGCTCTATCCAGAGCCAAACCGGTTCGGCATAAGTTTAATTTTTGCCATGTCACAGATGTTCGCTGTTATTCACAAGTATGCTGCAGTAAGAATGTGTGCAAGGCTAATGAAAATTCCATCACAGATACTAAAACACAATTAAAATACTGTAAAAGCGGGCCAATACTTTCAGATCCTAGGAACACTTAAATTGATTCTTTACTACCTTTTATTTCAAAAGGTGTTACCAGCAACCAGCTCGTTTTGTCTTCAGAGCATTACTATCATAAATAATTGCCAACATAACCTGTGCTCCAAAACTTGGTAGGCCCAAAGCAAAGGCTTCCACTTCAATCCACATGAACAGAACCACTACCCATGATATGAAACATATATAATATATATTGTAGCAGAGTTCTATAATTTTTATAACCTGCAAAATACTCAATATAGAAATGTTTCCTATCAGTTCTCCCAAGAATTCAACTAGACAATTTATAGTAAGGATTTACTTCTTTTTCTAAATGTGTTAATTCTGAAATCATGACATCTGATTCCAAGTGCTAAGACTTCTTGACTGCCCTTCTTTGAATTCTCCAAGTATATTCAGCATATACTGTTATAATGGCTGCTCTCAAATGAGAAAACAGTTGTTTCTAATCATGCAAATAAAGGCCTCAGTGTTACTTTAGGCTATATATCTTCTAGTCATATACCTAAATATATATGCATGTATGTGTACTTGTTGCACATATTCATGTGAGTGTGTATTATGTAAACATACATATCACAATGCTGTGTCATATATTCCCATATTATTGTTCTTCTGTTAAAGAGCAGATGCATATTGTACAATGTAAATGACCTGCTTTTAAGAGATATGTAAGCTGCTTCCAGTTTTTTTATTACAAACAAAGCTGTAATGAAATTCCTTTCTCATAAATCTTTGTATTCGTATCTGACTTCCTTAAAATAAAGTCTTAGATGTGGCCTTGATGAATCAAAGTGTATAAACACTTTTAATGATATTGAGAAACATCATCAAATTGTCCCTCCAGAAAGGGTGTGCCAATAAACACTCTAATTAACAATATATGAGTGCACCCATTTTATCCAGTTCTTTATAATTTTTTAGATGTTTGCCAATTTGATGGGGAACAGTAACAACATATATTTTAATTTGTATCTTTTATTAACAAATGAGAACAAAAAAAAATCATGTTTCTTGACTACTTGTGTTTCATCTTTTAAAAATCATGCTTTCATTGTTTCCTATATTTTTTTATTGAGGAATACCTCTCTTGCCTATTGGATTATAAAATTTCTTTATATGTAAAAATATTAACTTTTTTATCTATCATATATATGTTGGGTCTGAGCCCCTCTGCCAGGGACTGGACCTTGTTGGACGCTGGGTATTCGACAGAGAAGCCATAAGAAGTTGTGGGTATATGAGAGAGTCTTTATTGTAGAAGCTAGTGGCCATGTAGCCATTGCTAACAAGGAGCCACTAGACAAAACAGTTCTTCAAAGCAAAGCCCCATACAGTAGCCACATACGAGCTGGCTATCAATACCAACAGGAGAATGAACATGCTGTAGTATATCCAGATGATGGAATACTACACAACGGCAAAAACGAACAGTTACATACATATATCAGCATGGTTCACTCTCAGATACTGAACGGAAAAAAATTCAGTATAATACATATGGTATGAAATGCACAATTATCAAAAATAAATATGTAGTGTTTAGAGTTTCCCAACAATACATGCAAAGAGGGGTAATTAGGGCTTTATCTTGAAAAATGTTAAAACTACAAAAATTCAATTATTTTATAGCCTGCAAAATCTAGTCTTTTACTATAATTGGTGGTTACTTTAAAAGGAAAGCATACCTTCACATCAACTCACTTGCAAAAAAGAGAATGAAAACCCAATTACAAATAAACTATTCAACAGTGGTAAAGTCAAGTCAAACATACCTATAAGTTCAGGTGGGCTTCTTTCATTAAACCGCTCACACAGGCGAATGAATGTCTCGGTATTCTCAGTGGTAGGGCACTCACCATGTCTAGCAATATGAAAACACTTTTTTTAAAAAGAAATTACACATTTCAGCAAAAGGTTTCAATGTTAAAGAAACCTAATATATGACTTACCCTTTACACTGAAGTTTTATATATTTGATTCCTTCTTTTTCTATGTCGTTTCTGTCATAGAACCTCGAAGTATTTGTCAAATCCACCAGCAAGCCCATTTTAACCTTATTAAGAAAAAAAAAGGGGACAGATTTACCAGTAACTGAATTTGTTCCAAAACAAGCTGACTAAATGGCAATACGCCAGTTCATCCATCCACACTGGGAGGTTTTATGCTCACTCTGCCAATGAACTATTAACAACATACGTATCACTTATCCAAGTCTTATTCAGGGCACTAGAACTTAGCAGGCAATACATGAAATAAATTAAACCCCAAACTAATGATGGAACATAAACATAAGCAAAACAGACTCCAATATCACAAAAGCCTACGTAAAAAAGGCAAGCACTGATATAGTTTTCAGCATCTGCTGCTCCACCTATGATTTACTAGACAAGAGGCTAGTGCAAGGGATAGCATCTATCTGAAATACATCCCAACCCAAACCCCAGGCACACATCAGCCCAGCATTCCAAGCAACCATCACAGGAAGCAGCTAAATTCTAAAGTGAGTATATAAGGTAAAAACTGTGTATGGCTGAAAGTCCCTTGTAAATCTTTTAAATAATCAGGGGGCTGGGGGGGGAACAGAACACATGGCCATATCTGTGAATCTCTTTGACAACTTAATCTCTCAGGCAGTTTTTCTTTCTGCATTAAAACAGAAATCATTATTTCCTCTGTTGAGCACTAACTGGGGTAGTTGCACTCAGCCTGGCAAGATAGTCCCACTAAGAAATGTACACCTGAACTGAGCCAAGAAAAAAGTTAATCATGCATCTTCCAACACATTCTGAAGCCTACATTCTCCAGAGAAAAATAACCTGTATTTGCTAAGTTGTTATTTTCCTCTCTTTTATTATTTCACTTATTCAGTACCTATTGTTGGATTTGCCTTATGGAAACTGGGCTACATGATTCCAATTCCATTGTTACCGGGGGGAAATAACAAAAACATTTCAATTTCACACATGACAAAATAGATAAAATTGTGTGCTTCTAAAATATGACTAGCTGCCATAATGTGCTCTACTGATTTTTCCACATTC
Source organism: Myotis yumanensis (assembly GCF_028538775.1). NCBI lineage: Eukaryota > Metazoa > Chordata > Mammalia > Chiroptera > Vespertilionidae > Myotis > Myotis yumanensis. Next base: position 52,343,822 of record NW_027223757.1, on the reverse strand, counting down.
CTTAGCTTATGTGTAGACAGGGCTATCAATCAGGTGAGTTCTTCCTTAAATAAAATGTACTGTTTATGGTATTTTCTGCAATCTGCCACCACTAGGCCTACTTCTCTTTTCTTCCCACATAGTTTCTGCAATGATCTTACTTCCTTCAGAGGATATATACTGCCAAATACAAAGATTTAGACACCATATTACAGCTTCTCAGTGAGTTAGAATTAAAATCAATGATGTCTGTCTCCAGGTTCAAAATCAGAAGTGAATGTAAAGTGGGCTGAGCAAAAAATAATAAATTGTCTAAATATATAGGAATACTTTGGCCAAGAAAACTGAGAAAGTGTACTGTGTGACTTAATTGCCGAGCCACATATATATGTAGAAATGTGTGTTAATATATCTGTGTGGATAATGTGTCTGTGTGTGAATGTATCTGAGCATATAACATATACAATACATATATTACATAGGCATATGTATTTTTCATAATAAATAATCCCAATCTATGAGTAAAGCTAATAGTATTATCTCATAGAATTATAAGGTTTAAATAAAGTCCTTACTTTGTGCCAAGCATTAGTCTACATGCCTTATTTTATTTACTAATTTCATTTACAAATGAGGAAACTAAAACATGAATATGTTATGCAACTTGCCCACAAAGCTGTAATTGGCAAACCAGAATTCAAACCCAAGCTGCCTTCTAAACCCAAGCTCTTAGCTCACTGTCTAGGAAATAGTTAATACTTTATAAATGTTAACTATGACTTTCAGTACAATTATTGATAATGAAAATAAAAATTAAAAGTTTATAAGCTAAAATAAAACATATAAACAAATATTCAAAACTACACCAAGAAAATTATGAGTAAAAAGTTTTCAAAATCTAAATGATGACTCTTGCCCTGGCCGGTATGGCTCAGTGGTAGAGTGTCAGCGCTAACAACAAAGGGTCACAAGTTCAATTCCCAGTCCAGGATGGGTACCTGGGTTGCAGATTCCTTCCCAGCCCTTGTCAGGGTGCATTCTGAAAATCAATGAAAAAAATCAATGGAAAAAATATCCTTGGGTGAGGATTAACCAAATAAATAAGTTAAAAAATTGCCGAAACCGGTTTGGCTCAGTGGATAGAGCGTCAGCCTGCTGACTGAAAGGTCCCAGGTTCGATTCCGGTCAAGGGCATGTACCTTGGTTGCGGGCACATCCCCAGTGGGAGATGTGCAGGAGGCAGCTGATCGATGTTTCTCTCTCATCGATGTTTCTAACTCTCTATCCCTCTCCCTTCCTCTCTGTAAAAAATCAATAAAATATATTTTTTTTTTAAAAATAGATAAGTACCTAGATAAATAGATATAGATAGATAGATAGATAGATAGATGATAAAAATAAATAAATCGTGACTCTTCTATCCCATGATAAGAGCCTTGCACACAATGGGCACTAATATTTACTGAATGTACTAATATACAGCATACAATAACAGACTATCAAGAGTATAAAATAGGAGAGTTATAAAGATTAATGTTATGAGTTGAATTATGTCCTCTAAAAAGATACATTCAAATCTTAACTCCCTATGAATATGACTTTATTTGGAAAGTAGAGGCCCGGTGCACAAAAATCCGTGTAGTCAGGGGGTCTCTCAGCCTGGCCTGCGCCCTCTAGCAGTCCAGGACCCATCAGGGGATGTCCACCTGCCAGCTTAGGCCCATTCCCCAGGGAATTGGGCCTAAGCTGGCAGTCAGACATCCCTCTGGTAGCCCAGCAGTCCTCAGGGGATGTCTGACTGCGGCTTAGGCCCACTCCCTGCAGGGAGTGGACTTAAGCTGTCGGTGGACATCCTCAGTGCTGCAGAGGAGGAGGGAGAGGCTCCCGCCACCACCGCTGCGTTTGCAGCCATCAGCCCGGCTTGTGGCTAAGCGGAGCTCCCCCTGGATTGAGCGTCTGCCCCCTGGTGCAGTGCACGTCATAGCAACCCGTTGTTCCCAGTCATTCCGATGTTAGCGTCAATTTGCATATTACCCTTTTATTATATAGAATAGGGTCTTTGCAAATATAATCAAGAAAAGATGAAGTCATACTGAATCAGGGTGTCCCTATAAGAGAAAAATGTGGACATAGATATATACAGGAAGAATGTCAACAATGAAGCAAAGACAACTGAAGGAGCTGCAAGCCAAGAAATGCCAACAATTGCTGGCAATCACTAGAAGCTAGGAGAAAAGCATGAAAAAGAATCTCCCTCCAAGCCTCCACAAAGAATCAACCCTACCAACACTTAAATTTGGAACTTTTAGCATCCAAAACTGTGAGAGAATAAAGGTCTGTTTTTTTAAAGTAATTTTTTATTTTTCCATTGCAGTTGACATACAATATTAGTTTAAGGTATACAACCCGGTGATTAGACATTTACATAACTTATGAAGTCATTGCCCCAATAAATCTACTACCCATTCTGACACCACAGTTATATTATCATTGATTATATTCTTTATGCTTACTCTATATCCCCATGACTATTCTGTATCTACCAATTTATACTTCTTAATCCCTTTACCTTTTCACTGATCCCAACCCCCAAAATGTTCTCCGTAACTATGAGACTGTTTCTGTTCTGCTTGTTTTTCAGATTCCACATGAAATCATCTGACATTTGTCTTTCTCTAACTTATTTCACTTAGCATAATACCCTCTAGGCCCATCCATGTTGCAGATGGCAAAATTTCACTTTTTTATGGCTGAATCATATTCCATTGTATACATGCACCATTTCTTCTTTATCCATTCATTTATTGTTGGACACTTACATTGCTTCCATATCTTGGTTATAGTTAATAATACTGCAATAAACATATTGATGTATATTTCTTTTCAATTTAGCATTTTTAGTTTCTTTGGGTAAATACCCAGAATTGAAGTTGCTGGGTCCTTCTTTGTCTCTTGTTATAGCCTTTGTTTCAAAGTCTATTTTGTCAGGTATAAGTATTACTACCCCATCTTTTTATTTTGTTTCCATTTTAATAAAATACCTTTTTTCATCCCTTTACTTTCAATTTGTGTGTCTTTTGATCTGAATTGAGTCTCTAGTAGACATATGTAAGGATCTTGTTTTTTTATCCATTCAGTCACCGTATGTCTTTTGATTGGAGCATTTAATCCATTTGCATTTAATTGTTGATAAATATGTATTTATTGCCATTTTATTATTCATATTTTTTCTTCTTCCTCTTAAAGAAAACCCTTTTAGCATTTCTTGTAATACTAGTTTGCTGGTAATGAACTCCTTTAGCTTTTTCTTGTCTGGGAAGTTCTTTATCTGTCCTTCTATAGCTTTGCTGAGTAGAGTAATCTTGATTGTAGGTTCTTGATTTTCATCACTTTGAATATTTCATGCCACTCCCTTCTGGTCTGCAAAGTTTCTGCTGAGAAATCAGCTGACAGTCTTATGGGAGCTCTCTGGTAGGTAACTAACTGCTTTTCTCTTGCTGCTTTTACGATTTTCTGTTTGTCTTTAATCTAAAGTTCTGTTGTTTTAAGCCACCCAGTTTGTGATAACTTGTTACAGCAGTCCTAGGAAACTAATACAATCAGTATTGTGTCAGAATAACATAGAAAATTGCAATTTCATTTAGGAAAATAGTTTGGCACATTCTTGTAAAATCAACCATGCACTCAGCAATCATATTCTTGGGTATTTGTCCCAGAAAAATGAAAACCATGTTCACACAAACACCTGTACATTAATGTTCATGGCAGCTTTATTCACAATACCCCACAACTGGAGACAACTCAAATTGGTTAAAAGATTATTTAACTATTCAACAGGAGAATGGTTTAATAAATTCTGATACATCCATACAACTGAATAGTATTCAGCAATAAAAAGGAATAAACTTTTTATTGATACATGCAACAACTTGGATGGAACACAAGGGAATTATGTTTAGTGAAAAAAGTCAATCCCAAAAGATCACATACTGTTTTATTCCATTTATATAAAATTCTCAAAATGATCAAAATAGGGAAAACAATATGTGACTTTTGGGGATTGACATCTTATATAATTGTAGTATAATATCAAAAGCAGGAAATTGACATTGGTACAGAACCATTGAGCAGGTTGCAGATCTTATTTAGTTTTTACCAGTTTTTATATGCATTCATTTGTGAATATGTGTGTATTGTTCTTTGCAGTTTGATCCAACATATAGATTCATGGTGGTAGTTGCAGAACTGTTGCAGACCCCCTTCCCACTCCCAACCTTGTATAGATAATAATTCTGTACCAATGTTGATTTCCTGCTTTTGATATTGTACAATTACATAGGATGTCACCAATGGGAATAAATGGGAGAAGGGTTCATAGATCTCTGTACAATTTTTGCAACTTCAAATAAAAAGGTTTTTTTTAAAGCCACTTGAAGAACAAGAGGAAGATAAAGTATATTAAATCAGTATAAAAAATGTTTTGTTTCTTACCTTCAAACTCTTTAGATAATTTGAGAGCATACTGGGATAAAACCGATTTTCTTCAGCAACTTGACTATCATATCTTGGTCCTAACATTGTCTTCAGAGGTAAGAATCTTCCTAAAAAAAAGGTCCAGGTTAAAACGCTCTAATTAGCAATTCTCAAAGTCACTTTCTTAAAATGTTTTAAATGAACTGTTCATGAAGCATTCTCAATGTAAACTATACTTTTAAAAGATACTGCCTTGGAACTTTTTTTTTTTTTTAATATATTTTATTGATTTTTCACAGAGAGGAAGGGAGAGAGATAGAGAGTCAGAAACATCGATGAGAGAGAAACATCGATCAGCTGCCTCCTGCACATCTCCTACTGGGAATGTGCCCGCAACCCAAGCACATGGCCTTGACCGGAATCGAACCTGGGACCCTTCAGTCCGCAGGCCGACGCTCTATCCACTGAGCCAAACCGGTTTTGGCCTGCCTTGGAACTTTTAAGGACAACATAAATTCTAGAAACTGACAAAGAAATGTAATAGAAAAAGAGAAATTACCAGGTTATAGAATTTCTATGAAGACTCTTAAGTTCTAAACCACTACATGAAAAAATTATTGCCTTAAAACCTTTAAAGATATGGTACTAAAAAATTGATAAAGGAGCAAATTAAATCAGTTCTTTAAAATTCCTAATTATACCTTCTTTTTTGTTTAAATATATTTTATTGATTTTTTTACAGAGAGGAAGGGAGAAGGATAGAGAGTTAGAAACATCGATGAGAGAGAAACATTGATCAGCTGCCTCCTACACACCCCCTACAGGGGATGTGCCCGCAACCAAGGTACATGCCCTTGACCGGAATCGAACCTGGGACCCTTTAGTCCGCAGGCTGACACTCTATCCCCTGAGCCAAACCGGTTAGAGCTATACCTTCTTAATATAAACTTGAAACTCTATCTTATGAAACTTATCCTACATCTAAGGATAAGGATCATCCTGAGAAGCATGCTAACTAAAATCATTCTCCAAACAACTATCAGTGATTATAATTCAGCAAGACTGACTGACCTTTTTGGCCTTTATTTCTGAATCACAATATAAGCATAGGAGAAGTCACCTTATATAAGCAATTTTTAAATCACCCATTTTAAAATTTTTATATGTTAAAACACAATAAAACAATAAGAATAAATATCTACCTAAAACAACATCTGAGTAAAATCTTAACATCTGTCCAGAGGCTTTAACCTAAATTTCATAAAAAGATAACTTTAAAAAATTTTTATTTTCTATAAAACTTCTCACCAATAGAAGCTTTGGCCAGGTGGCTCAGCTGGTTGGAGTGTCATCCCATACCCCAAAAGGTTGTGGGTTTGATTCCGGGTCAGGGCACATACCTAGGTTGCGGGTTCAATCCCAGGCGCATGTACAGGAGGCAACCGATCGATATTTCTCTCTCACGTCAATGTTTCTTTTCCTATCTCTCTCTCTCAAAAAATAAAATAAAATAAAATCAATAAAAACATATCCTCAGGGGAGGATTTAAAAAATCACCAATAATCTCCACATTGCTAAATCCAATGGTCAATTATCAGTTTTCAAATAAGCCCGCTGGTGTGGCACAGTGGTTGAGTTTGGACCCATGAATGAGGAGACCACAGTTTGATTTCTGGTCAGGGCACATGCCCAGGTTGTGGGCTCAATCCCAATTAGGGGGTATGCAGGAGGCAGTCGACTAGAATCAAACCCAAGACCCTTCAGTCCACAGGTCGACTCTAATCACTGAGCAAAACCAGCAGGGCCAGACATCTCAGTCTTGATATCCAAATGATATCTCAATATTCAAACACCAAAACCTGATCCTCTCATGGTCTTCCCTGTCACAGCAAATGGTAACACATTTTTTAGTAGCTCAGGCCAAAACCTTTAGAGCTATCCCTGACCTTGACTCTTCTCTTTCTAGCACATCCCATATCTAATCTTAGCAATTCCTATCACATCTTCAAAATACATCCAGAATCTGACCAACTTCTCACCACCTCTACCATTATTTCACCTAGATTATTATACTTCACTGAGTTTATTTAACAGTGCCTATTAAGTACCAGGCATTGTTCTAGGTGCATGGAATACATGGGGGGGGGGGGGGGGGGGGCGGGACAGACAAAAGTCCCTGATAGAGCTTACATTCTACTGGGAAATATAAACATACGATATGTTAGAAGATTCATGCCATTAGACCCTCTCCTCCAACTATCTATCTAGCAAACTTCCATTTTTTCAACATAATTCATGTATCAGCTCCTCTGGGAAGCCTTCCCTGATCCCTTTTTTCCTCCCCATCTCCTCTTACCCAACCTCAAACAAAGAAAAAGGTTCATTACCTCTGATATTCCATAATATTCTATAATAGTCATTACTGCATTTATTACAACAGAAAGATATTTTAAAATAATGGTTTGCCACTCCCATGAGACTATGAGCTCTTTAAGGTGAAGAACTATATCATAATCATCTCCCTAACCCCAAGGAGTAGTACAAAGTAGGCACTCAAATATTTGCTATGTAAAATAACTTCAAAGTTACCATCACTATCACAAAACTGTCTCATATTTATATTCCCAGTTAGTTCCTAATAAGTTCTTAACAAAATAATTTTATGTTCAATGACCTTTAAGAAATATGAAGCTTGTTTTCTTTAAAGTGTTCAAATGAAATCTATCATTCAGAAGGAGAAAACAGAATTCTTCAGACATAAAGTTTGGCCCTATATACAGGAGCTCTCTCACTAGAGTCTGTTTTAATTAGAGAAGGAGACTTCATAGTGGAACAGATTATATATAATTAGCACCATCTTCTTTCTGATCCAGGAAAATTATGAACTTCTGGTACTAATAAAAATGCATCCTAATGTCTACAATGAGAAAATTTAAGCAGGCACAACACATTTTCCTACATATGTAAAATACCAAAGAAATTATACAGTATGCATAGAACTTTTATAGTTAGAAAACTTAAGAAAAAAGGAAGTAGAAAATGGGCATGATTCCTTCTTTTTCACTAAATCTTGTAAGAATATAGCTAGTATTTTTTGCTCTGCTACTATTTCCAAAATACACTATGCAACATGAACACTTCTAGAACACAGACAAAACTTTAAGGGAACTTCAGAGAAACATCAAGAATTCTACGCTGCATTCACTTTACTTTCTAATAAGCATTACAAGCTGAAGCACTATTTATTAGTAAGTAAAGATCTAGTTTGGTTGTCAGGAGGCCTGGGGTTCCGTCCAGGGACTACAATCAATCAGATAGGTGAGTTTAGAGACTCGCTAAACCACAATAATTAAGAATCTAGCCAAAATATTCCAACACTGTAAAGGAAAAACATTTTGTTCTTGACCCTTCATTTCCAGCAGATGGATTTTTTAAAAAGCACACAATTCTGTTTCTCGGAGAGGTATAAAGCTGCCTGGAGCTCAGCACCTCACCTGCTGCTATCAACCCCCAGTCAGTGCCACATTTGTCCCATTTTTAATCTAACAGTAAGTCAGTGTTCTGATATTTGTCACTGCCATCCTGCAGACTATTTAAAATTCTGATTTTAAGTTATTTTTTTAATTCAAAACATTCACTTTGACAAGAACGTCTTTATGATTTTGCTTTTCTCGAAGTGTAGCAGATAACTCTAATGAAAGGATCCAGGAAATAATCTCCAGGCTAGAAAAGACACCAAACATCCAAGTTCGGAAGTTTCTCCATAACTTTATAGAGAAAACCAATATAAAAAGAAAAGATTCACCAGGCCAGTGTGGCTCAGTGGTTGAGCACCGACCCATGAATCAAGAGGTCACCTGATTGATTCCAGGTCAGGGCACATGCCTGCAGTAGGGGTCATGTAAGAAACACCCCAATAAATATGGATGTTTCTCATCGATGTTTCTATTTCTCTCTCCCTCTCCCTTCCTCTTTCTAAAAAAGGATTCAATGTTAAGTTAGAACTGATAAAGGAAAAAGTCACAATGGCTAGAGAGTGAGACCTATAAAGAAAATAAAGAGTTTTGATCAATTCATTTGAAGAAAGTACAGTGATTATCAAGTACAATTGTTTTCAATACAACCGAAAATGCATATAAAAGTGATTAGAACATAAACAAAATTATTTCATTTTTGTTGAAGAAAAACATTTCCTTACCCTAAGACTTGGTTAAAGTATCTTTCAGTAACACTTTTATCCATAGTTTATATGGCTTTACTGACTAAAGATTTTATATGGAATGTGAAAAAAGCTGACAAACTAGAAGAATCAGAAAATTAAGTTAGCCCAGCCAGCATGGCTCAGTGGTTGAGCATCGATCTATGAACCAGGAGGTCACAGTTCGATTCCCCAGCAGGGCACATACCCAGGTTTCGGGCTCAAACCCCAGTGTGGGGAGTGCAGGAGGCAGTCGATCAATGATTCTCTCTCATCATTGATGTTTCTATCTCTCTCTCCCTCTCCCTTCTTCTCTGAAATCAATAAAAATATTAAAAAAGAAAATCTAAATTAAAAATAACTTACAGAATCTCCTCTTCCAATAATTTTATATAACTAAACATAGTATAAATATGTACTCACAGGCCACTACAAAATCCTTTATATTTTATTTCAAAACACACTTCTAGAAAAAACACATATCCAATGAAAGACTTGTATTTACAATATACAAAGAACTCTAACAATTTTAACACAATTTTAAAATCAGCAAAAGATTTGGACACTTCACAAAAGAAGATACATGAACTGCCAAACAGCACATGAAAAGATGCTCAACATCAAACCACAATAAGATAATAAAGTGGGTAAAATGTAAAAGCCTGATCACACCAGGTGTCGGAGAGGATGTGGAGCAAATAGAACAATCATATATTGATGGTGGAAATATAAAATATTCAGATTTTGGGGAAGAGTTTGGCAGTTTTTTAAAAGGCTAAATATACACCCACCATATGATCCATTTCCATTCTAGAGGTTTACACAAACAAAATGAAAAAATATGTTCATACAAAGAAGTGTAAATGAATGTTCCTAGCAAGTGAATCTGTAATAGCCAAAAACTGGAAACAACCCAAATGACCAGAAACAACTGAATGAAATAAACAAGTTGTGGTGTATTCATAATAGAATACTACTCAGCAATAAAAGGGGATGAACTATTGCTACATACAGGTACATGGGAAAATATCAAAATAATAATCCTGAGTGAAAGAAGCCAGATACTCCCCCAATAAAAAGTACATACCAAACTATTCCACTTATTTAAAAAATATATAGAAAATGCAAACTGCTCTATAATAACAGAAAGCAGATCAGTGGTTGCTTGAAGGAGACATTTAAAAAGGGCAGGAGGAGCCGAACCGGTTTTGCTCAGTGGATAGAGCATCGGCCTGCGGACTGAAGGGTCCCGGGTTCAATTATGGTCAAGGGCATGTACCTTGGTTGTGGGCGCATCCCCAGTGGGGGGCGTGCAGGAGGCAGCTGATCGATGTTTCTCTCTCATGGATGTTTCTAACTCTTTATCCCTCTCCCTTCCTCTCTGTAAAAAAACCAATAAATTATATTTTTTTAAAAAAAAGGGCAGGAGGAACCCTAGCCGGCTTGGCTCAGTGGATATAGAGCGTTGTCGGACTGAAGGGTCCCAGTTCGATTCTGGTCATCAATGTTTCTCTCTCTGTCTCTCCCCCTCCCTTCCACTCTCTCTAAAAATCAATGGAAAAATATCCCCGGGTGAGGATTAACAACAATAACAAAAAGGGGCAGGAGAAGACTTTGAGAGGTTATGTTGACTATCTTTTATTTTTAATATATTTTTTATTGATTTCAGAGAGGAAGGGAGAGGGAGAGAGAAAAAAAACATCAATGATAAGCCCTAACCGGTTTGGCTCAGTGGATAGAGCGTCCGCCTGCGGACTCAAGGGTCCCAGGTTCGATTCCAGCCAAGGGCATGTACCTTGGTTTCGGGCACATCCCCAGTAGGGGGTGTGCAGGAGGCAGCTGATAGATGTTTCTCTCTCATTGATGTTTCTAACTCTCTATCCCTCTCCCTTCCTCTCTCTTTAAAAAATCAATAAAATATACTTTTTTAAAAAAACATCAATGATGAGAGAGAATCATTCATCAGCTGCCTCCTGCACACCCCGCTTTGGGATATCCAGCCCACAACCCGGGCATGTGCCCTTTCAGTCCGCAAGCCTACGCTCTAAAGTTGCCTATCTTGATTGTGGTGATGGTTTCTTGGGTTGCTTCATAGGATGTGTGTGTGCGTATAATAAAAACTTATCAAGCTGTACACTTTAAAGTTTGGTGTGTGTCCAACTCAATAAAAACGAAAAAACACAAGTAAGTGATTTAGAATTTTTTAAGCTCCAGTCTCAGGTAGATCCATTACACCGCAGAAAACTGCCCCTCTTCTTTAGCCTACCCTCCTCCATCTCAAGACCGACACTGTCCCTTCCCCGTCTAAGGACCCTGAAAGGTGCACAAACTTCTCACTAAGTTTCAAGACACTGTCCACTGTACTCCTGGGTCCTCGGTCCCTGCCACACAAACCTCCCGTCCACCTTCCCGTCCGCGATCCTTAGCCGCCGACCCACCCCCTCCGGTGCAAGTTCCCAAACACTCATCCTCACTCCCGAAGCTTCATCCGACCCAGCACACCCCGATCCCCATCCCGATCCCGATCCCCATCCCGAAATGCCACCCACAGGCGCGCCAGCTCCGAAAGCTGCGCCCCTCGGATGGCCCACCCCAGCAGCCGCCGGTGCGGGGACTCGAACACCCCCGGCGGGTTACCTGCCACCGGCTGGCCGCGCCGGGGACAGTTGAGCCACCGCGGCGGGATCTTGTTGTGAGCCATGCCTCGGAGCCGCGCAGAGCCGCCCCGCTCCGCCAACGCTCGCCCCGCCGCCTCCGCCGCCGCCTCGCGGGCCGCTCCGCACGGAGGTGCGCGCCCGCCGAGCCCCAGGCGAGGTCCGGATTCCAGCCGCTCCCAGCCGGATAACGTTAGGGGCTGCGCACCACTTTCATTATAGACCAACTCCACGGCTCCAGGCGAGCCCACAATGCACTGCTCCTTCCGCCCCCAAGCCCCGCCCCCTCCTTTCCGAGGTCAGAGGGGAAGAAAGAAGCTCGCCGGGTTTTCCCTCGCCCCGCCCCGCCCCGCCCGGGGCCCGGCGCGCGTGGCAACAGCTTTGCGCAGGCGCAGTTGCCCTCGTTCGGGGCTGGCCGAATAACACCGGTTTTGTTTCCCATCCAGGCAGCAGATAAGAACCAAGAGAAATGAGAAGAAGGCGGGCCCGTTTCCATGCGTAGACTGGTCCGCAGCTTTCCCAAGCGCATCTCTTTTTTGCGAATGAAAGGGCATCACCGCGCTATCGCAGCCCTAGAGCCCGATCGTCCTTTTGCGGCCAAGCTTGCGTCCCGCTGGACCTGGCCTTGATGTGGGGTTTGAAAGCTGACGCGGGTCAAGAGGGGACGCTTTAGAGAAATCCCAAAGGCGAGGGATTGGAGTGCCGGACATGAGGAGCTTCTCTTCAGGAGGTACTTCTGCGGGTCCATGTCGCATCTGAAACTGGTCCAAAAACATTCGTGAAGACTTGTTTGTACATTTCTAGAGCCGAGTGTCAAAGCACAGTTGGAACCTCGGAGGGTCCCTGACTCAAAGTCCTAACTAATGTGTGTCTTGGCCGAGGCAGGAGCCGCCAGGTGGGGCCCCGCTACGGCGGTGTTCTCCTCGCCGCGCCAGGCAGAAGGTCTTTCCCGTTCAGTTCAGCAGAGGCGATTGGAAGCATTTTGTAACAGCCACCTACCTGGTAATAAGACTTTCTTTAGGTGACAGGCTACGTTAAAGTATCTACACTAATAAAAGAGAAAAATGGTAATTAGCGTACGACCGCTACCCTTTTCATTGGCTAATCAGTGAGTATATGCAAATTAACTGTCAGGCAAGATGGTGGCCAGCAGCCAGGCAGCTGGAAGCGAACATGAGGCTTGCTTGCTGCGGGCTCCAACGTTCCCCGCCTCACTTGCCGGCCTCTGAGCTGGCAGTTTGAAACATTCTAACAAATATAGGCCGGGATCTCAGAGCTGGAGTTATACATTGTTTCGATTATAGAACCGAAACAAACCAGCGGAAGCCTTAGAGCTAGAGCCAGAGCTAAAGCTGGCCCAGAATAAAATAAAAAAAAGGAGCGTTTGGGAGCTTCCACCTGAAAGCAGCCCTCAGCCCCTCACCCAGACTGGCCAGGTACCCCAGTGGGGACCCCCACCCTGATCCAGGACACCCTTCAGGGCAAACCAGCTGGCCCCCACCCATGCACCAGGCCTCTATCCTATATAGTAAAAGGGTAATATGCCTCCCAGCACCGGGATCAGCGGAGCCGCGAGGCCTCCTGGCACCGGATCAGCATGACAGGGGGCAGCGCCCAAACCCCCTGATTTCCCTGCGGCTCTGTGTGTGACAGGGTGCGGCGCCCCAACACCCTCCCCCCCCCTTCACGGGCCCTGCTCTGTCTGTGACGGGGTAGAGCCATAACCTCCCCATCGGCCCTGCCCTGAGTGTGACAGTGGCAGCGCCCCAACCCCCTGATCTGCCCTACTCTGTGCGTGACAGGGGGGAGCTCCTCAACCCCCTGATCGGCCCTGCTCTGTGCATGACAGGGTACGGAGCCCCAACACCCCTGATGGGCCCTGCTCTGTGCATGACAGGGGGTGGCACCCCAACCCCCTGATTGGCCCTGCTCTGTGCGTGACAGGGGGTGGCGCCGCAACCTCCCCATCGACCCTGCCTTGAGTGTGACAGGGGGCGGTGCCCCAACCCCCCAATCGGCCCTACCCTGAGCGTGACTGAGGGTAGCATCGCAACCTCCCAATCCGCCCTGCTCTGTGCATGATAGGGGGCGGCGCCCCAAGTCCCCAATTGGCCCTGCTTTGAGCCTGACCAGGGGCTGCACCTAGGGATTGGGCCTGCCCTCTGCCACCCAGAAGCAGGCCTAAGCCAGCAGCCGTTATCTCCTGAGGGGTCCCAGACTGCGAGAAGGCACAGGCCAGGCTGAGGGACACCCCTCCCCCCCTCCACAGAGTGCACAAATTTTTGTGCACCGGGCCTCTAGTGAAATATAAAGCTGGATGATGGCAAATTACCTCTAATGCAGCAGCTTGGCTTTAAGCACAAATGCTCAATTTGAACTGCAAGAGTGTGAGTTTGAAGGAATATATACATGGTGGTTTGTTTTTTTATCCTCCCCCGAGGACATGTCTTGATTTTAGAGAGAAGAAGGGAGAGAGAGACTGGTTGTCTCCTGTACGCACCCGGACCTGGGATCGAACCCAAAACCGAGGTGACTTACTCGGAACACTGGGCGATGCTCCAACCAGCTGAGCCACAGGGGCAGGGCCTGCGGGAATGTATTGTAAAGAGTGGGTGGGAAGCTTGCAGGGCAGCTCACCCCCCTGTATGCCTGGACCCTCCCAGTATTTTTGCATTGAGAGGGCCCAAAGGCTACCTCCCTGAAAGAGCCTAAGTCAGGTCCCACTCCTGGTCTGTCCCACTGTTATGTCTGCTGAGACCTTCTAGTGGAAAGTCACTCCTCCCTTGACAGGACAAAATAAGACCGTTTCCTTACGGGGCAGCAGTCTGCCTAAACCATGCCCAATTCTCTGCTGGCAGAGAGCATGGCCCTGCCTACACCTAGATTTCAGACATCTAGCCTCCTAAAACGTAAAACATTTTGAGCGACTCCAATTTGGGTACATTTTCACAACAGCTCTAGAAAATTGATACAAGGCCCCACAAAACCTGAATCTGCCCCTGTTCTAACCCATGCTCTCCGGTTCTAAAGCTCTTGGAGCCGGAGTCCTCTGTGCCTAAGTCCCTAGCCCTTGTAAAAATCAGACAACTTTTCCCAAGCTCTTTTGAATTTATCTGGTACACACGAGGTTTTAGTGCCCAAGCGTCTGTTCTAGAGAACTCAGATGTTCAGCCACAAACACTAAGTCACAGTTTACTGTAAGAGCGCTGACGTCTTCAAGGGCAGAAACCTTTAGGTATCTCTTCAGATGGCAGGCATTCATTCAAGTATCTGCCAGCACCTCCATCGTCCCCAGTGGCCAGGGGCCTACTGTCCCTGCTCCTGAGATGGGAGCCCACCCCCAGAAAATGCCCTCAGAGCCCAGAGGTTCATCTTCCATCAGAGGTCTTACCCATGGTATTAGTTTCCTAGAGCTGCCGTAACAAAGGGTCACAAACCAGATGGCTTAAACCAACAGAAATGTATTCTCTCAGTTCTGGAGGCTAAAAGTTTGAAATCAAAGTGTTGGCAGGGCCATGCTCCTTCCAAAGACCCTAAGGAAGGATGCTTCTTTGCCTCTGCCAGCCTCTGGTGGTTCCAGTCATTCCTTGGTTCCAACCTTTGCCTCCATCTTCACATGTTGTATCTGTGTCTTCACATGGCATTCTCCTCTCTCTCTATGGCTGCATGCAAATTTCCATCTTCATATGACATTAGTCATATCAGATTAGGGCCACCCTAATTTGGTATAACTTATTTTAACTTGATTCCATCTGCCCCTATCCTATATAATAAAGAGCTAATATGCTAATGGTCATGACTCCCTCTCGCAGTAACAACCGATCAGCAGGAGGCTGTGTGCACAACAGGCGTGGGTGGGCAGGGCTGCGTGCACAGTGAGGCCGTGCAGGTGGGCGGGGACTTGACCTGGAGGGGATTGACGGATGTGGTGCCAGCCGGGTCTGGGTTTTGCCCAATGGGGGTGGGGCCAGCCGGGTCTGAGTATCACACGATTTCAAGGTGCACGCGGATGGGCAGGGAACTTGACTCTGGGTCCCACGGCGCACCCCAGACTCTGACAGGAGGGAGGAGGGAGCCGGATACCCGCACCCAGTCATTGTTTGTATCAATGTTGTTTATATATCATGTTTTTGTTGTTTTTATATCATATTGTGGGAAACCGCCTACTGTCTTCACTAGCAGAGAGGTGTAGACAAGGAACTACATCAGGCTGGTGACCCTTGAAGCCCTAGCAAAGGTCAGAGCCCTGCACCCACTGTTAATCCAGACAATGGTAGCTGAAGCGACTTCCCCACCAGGCAGTCATGTAAATCCTTACTGATAAGATAGTCTGCCTATTACTGGAAATTGCCTGCTGATGGGCTAGTCTGCCTGTTACTGGAAATTGCCTGCCTAAGGGCTATGCTATGGGTGTATCCCAGATCAATAAAAGCTTGGTGAGGCCTGAGCACCGGTGGAAGTCCTTCCTCTTGAGTTGGACTTACCTGCCTGGCCCCCCAATATTTCCAAATTATCTCTTGTCTCTTCTCTTTCATTTGTGTGCGGCTCCTCTTCCAGATCCTGAACCCTGAACCATGCGGGACATGAAGGGAAACATTTACAACATCATATCTTTGTTGTTATTATATCATGTTGTTATTGTTATTTATTAATAAATTTATATATTATCTTCATACATATTTTACTAATTTTCTTTCATCTTTCACACTTCTATTATAGAGAAAGGGCAAATAGCAATATTAAAATATTTCCTCTAATCAATTCCCTTTTAATGTGCACGAATTTCGTGCACTGAGCCACTAGTTTTTAAACAAGGTCGCATTCACAAGTACCAGAGGTTAGAAGTTCAACATATCTTTTTGGACAACTCAACCCACAACATCCACCATTACCTCTGGAGGCATACCTAGGCTTGCAGAAACACAAGCTTTTCTGAACCCCAGGAATTTGGCTGCTGTTTTTCTCCCTTTTTCAGAGAGTCATTATGTTATTCATAAAGTCAAAGACTGAGACGGAGGCCTTAAAAATCACCTTCCATGCCCCTCCCTTTCTTTGTATATGGCTGGGAGCTACAGAGAATGAAATATGAGCAAACTCAAATTCACCTTCTCTTCCTTCTTTTTATCAACAATGCTGAACCTGCTTGAAGAGTTTAATTCTTCAGTGGCACTCTTTCAAACCTAATCTCAGAGGCTCCTGGTATTCCCTCAGTGAGTCTTTTGTTTCTCAAAAATAATCAATTTCCCAAAAGGCATATTTGGGGTAGCAACTCTGGTCCCTCCTACTGGCCACAAAACCGTGCAAGGAAGGATATTTTATCTCTATTTTCTGTAAACCAACTCAAACTTGATTCTGAATTCCATTTCTGCCAAATAGGTACTGTAGGGGGAAAAAACAATTTTCTTTCTACCCTTCTGAGTTCTTAGCTGAGAACCCCTGTAATAAGACAGATTAACAAGAGAAAAACAAATGGAAGTTTATTAGCATGTATATCTATACCATGTATAGATGGGAGATACCCAGGGAAACTGAGTAAATCCCCCAGATGGCCTAATTCACCATCTTAAATACCATCTTCAGCTAAGGACAAAAGAAATGTGTTGAGGGGAGGTCAGTTATGCAGATTTAAGTCATTGCCTTATCTGTTGATAAGGGTCTCCTGTAATTTGGAGTTATCCTTCTCTTCATGGTACAGAGAGGGGGATGCCCTCACAAACACAGATTTCCTTTATATATGAAAATTTCCCTTAGAGAATAGTGACTTCTGTGTTTTCAGAGCAACTTCTGTCTATTTCTCAAAAATGATCCAAATAATTCTTATGCCAAAGAAGCATATTAGAGGGTAGAAAGAATATTCTGCTACCCTTCAGTAGGAGATTCCAGATCTGGCATTCTTGGGGCTTCCTGCCACCATTTCTATGCCTAGAATTAAATCTTGGTTCCAGGGGCTCAGACAACACATCCCTAAGAAAGGGGTGAAGAGAAAGGCTGGCCACCTGTTTACTTAGCTCGCACTGATCTTTGGCAAGGCTCCCTCTGGTCCAGCAGCCCTCTGCTGCTCCCCAGCCACATTGTGAGGAAAGGGGATCTTTTGTGAGTCTGGAAACCCTATTGCTCAGGCTTAATGTTTTGAGAAATTACTGGGGGTTGGCGGGATGACAGAATGAATATATCAAATGAGGGAAGCATCAAAGATGACTTCAGTCTTTCTTTTCGAAATAGGAACATCTCCAACTTTTCAATAAGCTCCAAGAACCCTCAGTCTATAATTTTAAGTACTAAGATAGCATAAAAAGTGTATATGTTGGATTGATTCTTCTGGAAAGTGAGAAGTTGGATGCATTTCGGTTAAAAGATAAAACTAGAATTCCCCATATTATCTCTGCAACCGAAACCTGAACCATGTGTGACCACTAGATGGCGCTAAGACCCAGGTACAGTAATCCAATCTCGGATTGCTTTGGTAACCAAGAAAGTAGGTCAGTGAGTCAGGTTCTTTAATTACACATGTGTATACCCATTCCAAAGGTTCAATTTGGCCCTGGTTCATCACATTCATAATAACAAACATCAGCCTAACCTACACATTATTAAATAACAGTTACTAGCAAAGTGCCTCTCCTGTGCAGTTTGTATGAGTTTCTTCATTGGAAAATATGAACGATTAAAAGGAAAAACAAATATTTGCTTTCAAAGCATTACTGTCAATGCATGGAGGTAAATAACTATCTGCTTCTGTATGCCATAAAAAAATTACTTATTTCTTTTTTGTTGTTGTTAATCCACACCCAAAGATATGTATCATTGATCTTTTAGAGAGAGTGGAAGAGAGAGGGAAAGACAGAGAGAAACATGGATTGGTTGCCTCCTGCATGCACCCCTAGCAGGGCCTGGGCCAGGGAGGAGCCTGCAACCAAGGTACGTGCCCTTGACTGGAATCGAACCCAGGACCCTTTGGTCTGCTGGCCAACACTCTATCCACTGAGCCAAACCTGCTAGGGCAAAAGATTACTTTTTCTGTTTAAGTTATGAGGAGCATTGTCTGCCTTTTTGTATGTGATGCTGGAACCTGCCAGCAGAGGCAGGAAACCTTTATTCCAATCCAAGCTCTGCCACCCAGGTGTATTAAACCTTGATGGGACAAAAATCACCCTAAAGGGCCTGATCGTTTTTTACCATTTGACAAATAACTAAATGATCCCTAAAACCATGCACCTTAAACTCAATCCCTGGGTACTTATTAAAATGCAGATTCTGACTTAATAGGTCTGGGTGGGCCTGAGATTCTGCATTTCTGCTGATTGGAAAACAACACCTAGTCTTCCTGTTGTGGGAAGCTAATCCATAACATATACAAGGGGAAATCTGTCCCAAAACTAAGAAATGGGCAAACCATATATCTGCAAAAATGCTTGTATTTTGAGATCCTCACTAGTCGCTGTCTATTTGAAAGGAACTCTGTTACTAGGTATTGATCTAATTCTGACATTACTTTATGCTTTTAGATTAATTAGAGCCTATTAGATATATTGGGGAATGAAATTTTGTTATTCTAGTTATCAGCCATCAATATATCCTTACCGTTTGTTTCAATTGACAAGATCAGTTGTGTGTTTTTTTAATTCCTGGCTGATAGTACACCTGCTATCTCAGATGGAACCTATTTCCTATGTAACATCTGATAGGAAGCTAATATTTTATGTCTTTGCTATGCAAAATCATAATATTTACCTGATTATATGCTGCAAAACAAGTAAGGCATCTCTCTCTTTCTCAAATAAATAACCCCTGTATTTCTATACCCTCTTCCTACTGGAATATTCTTTTTATCCCCTTACAGATTCCACTTGTTTGCTAGGGAACTATTAAATAATACCATGTGCTTAGGACCAATTTGTCTGAGAGATTTTACATTTATTCTGTGTAGTGTTTTACAGCTTACAAAACCATTTTTAACTATGTTAACTCATTTGATCCTATAAAAAATTTAGCAAATCATCTTTCTGAAAGTTTTTTTTAATTTTTAATTTTTTTCATTTTTATTTATTGACTAGTGGCCCGGTGCACAGATTTGTGCACATTGAAAGGAAATTAAGTAGAAGAAATATTTTAATATGGCTATTTACCCTTTCTCTATGATAGAAGTGTCAAAAATAAAAGAAACTTAGTAAAATGTATATGAAAATAATATATAAATTGTTTAATAAACAATAACAACATGATATAACAACAAAGACATGATATAAAAACAACAAAAACATGATATAAAAACAACAATGACTGATAAATTGATTAAACTTATTCTAATATCTCCCTGTATACCACATTAAGAGAAAAAACACTTTCAGAGTGTTTGAATAATTTCCCTTGTGATGAAGTATTTACAACTTTAACTTTAATGTCACACGCTCTTCGAACTCAAGAGAAAGCAACATATAACTGACATGTCCGAAAACGGATTCAGGTAGGAATATTCCTACTCTGTCTAGAGTTTGTCCTTGTGATTCATTAATAGTCATCGCAAATGCTGGCATCACGGGAAACTGTCTTTGAATTAATTTAAATGGGAGGCCAGTGTCAGACGGAGACAAATCAATTCTTGGAATCAGAACAACCTCTCCTTCCACAGATCCTGTTAATACTTCAGCTTCAATTACGTTAGGTTACAATCTTTTGATAATAAATCTAGTACCATTACAAAGACCCCATTTACTATTAAGATTTCTCAGTAGCATGCTGATTGCACCTACTTTCAATTTTAATTTATGACACAGCATTCCTGAAGGATTAATACTATTAAGAAAATCATTGGGAAAATTTTGCTTTTCGGCATCCATTGAATCGATGGAATCATCATTCAAATAGGTGTGAAAATCTCCATCAAGTATATTCAGAATGTCAACAAAAACAACCAAATTCACGATTGACAATGACAGAACGAAACACACCTGCGATTGGTGCTAGTGAGAGCTTTATATGTATCCTGCATGCACGAGTCAACGCTTATTTTTAAATTGCCAGTGCGCGTCATATGTACCGGCCGGTTAATCGGACAGACGGACAGATGGACAGTCACTTAGCCGTTTATATATATAGATGTTAAGAGAGAGAGAGAGAGAGAGAGAGAGAGAGAGAGAGAAATGTTTTTGTTGTCCCTCTTATTTATGGAGTCATTGGTTGATTTTTGTATGTGCCCTGACCAGGGACTGAACCCATAACCTTGGTGTATCAGGACAATACTCTAACCAACTGAGCTATCTGACCAGGGCAAAGCTTAGTAAATTAGATATGGAAGATAACGTTTTCTGCATTGCAGATGAAGAGATGAAGACTCCAGAAAGGTTGTGACAGACCGGAACACAGCCAGTGTATCCTGACTCTAAATCCCAAGCACTTTTCGCCTCACCACACTGTTCTGCCTTGTGGTTCGCTGTGCATATGAATCTGTGAGCAAAGAGTGTGTCCATGTAGACAAAGAGGGAAGAAGGAAGTGGAATAAGCTTGAGACCACTTTGTTAGGAGAAATGAGGAACTAAGAGTAGTAAACTGAGGCAAGTTGATGACTAGGGAAAACCTTAAGTTTCTGGTGACGTATTTCAAAACTCCAGGTTTGGATTCCATAGAACCGTAACATCAAAGGTCATTGACTCACTTCTGGAATGAGTATTTTAAACTGGCCCCTAGTTTTAGGCTCAGTAAAGCATACTGAAGTCTAGTTCATTCATTCTGTTCACATTTCTACTGAATGTTCACTGTGTGTAAGGAAATCCAGGGGATACAAAGGTTAAGCTATGTTCTTTAACCTTAAAAAGCTTATTATTTAATAGGGAGGGTTTATTATATCAATTACTCACGTATTGATTCATTTTCAAATATGATTCAGCACCTTGCTATGTGCCACACCCTATCCTAGGTGGAGAGCAATGGCAATGAGCAAGACAAGATCCCTGACCTCAAGGACTTTGCTTGACCAGCATAGGATACAAAATAAATCAGTATAATAGGTACAGCAATGGGGGCTGCCCAAATTACCATGGAATCACAGAAGGGTATCTGTCCCAATCTTGAAGTGTCAGGAGGAGCTTCCAGGAGAAAGTGACATTTAAGCTGAGCCAAGTGGGGGTGGAGTGGGGACCACATGTGCAGAGGCCTAGAAGCAATGGTGTGTGGTAAAGGTTTAACAACTACCTGGGGGTATGCCGGAATGCCCTAAATTTGTAGATTTTGCCAGTTTCTTTGATATAAATACTCCCACTATGGCTGACTTTAAGCTACCAACGTGACATCTGAGGTCGAAAAAAGGGCCACATACTAAACCTGACAAACTCAGGGGAGACCTGCATTGTAGCAGACGTGGGATTTCATCCAGGTCAGTGTGATTCAAAGCTGTGCTTTTAATAATGACTGTAATTCTAAGTGTCTGGCTTTTAAACATTCTATCACTTTGCAGATTATCAGCTAAGTACTCATGCTTTAACCCACTCCAGACCAATTGAGTCAGAAGCCCTGCTGGTGGGCCCTGGTATCAGTATATTTTAAAACACATTGTATACGGGAAATGTATTTATACGTTTTACGTTGACTGGTAAACACGATTTCCAGTGAGTTTTCCAGTATTTGTCTGTTTAAAATTCAAGAAAAATAATTCAGTATACATTTTACAGTAAATCACAAAAAGTTTCATTGAAAAAAAATATGTAAAACTAAAGTTATCGTAATTTTACTGAACGTTGCCATTTGCGCAAAAAATTAGCAAAAACGGCCCGCATACAATGTGTTAAATCCCTCTAGTAGCCCTGGCTGGATAGCTCAGTTGATTAGAACATCGTCCTGATATGCAAGGTTGTGGGTTCGATTTCTGGTCAGGGCACATACAAAAAGCAACTAATACCCTGGCCCATGGGTTGGGCCTCAATCCATGCACCAAGAGGTCGCTGGATTCCCGGTCAGGGCACATGCTTGAGTTGTGGGCTCGATCCCCAGTAGGGGGCATACAGGAAGCAGCCAATCCACGATGTTTCTCTGTCGAAGTTACTATCTTTTCCCCTCTCCCTTCCTCTCTCTCTAAAATCAATCAATAAAAAGAAGCAACCAATGAATGCATGAAAAAGTGGAACAACAAATAGACTTTTCTCTCTCTAAAAATCAATGGATAAGTTAATTTTTTAAAATCCACGTGATTCCAATGTGCAGACAAGATTAGAAACTACTTCATTAGATCACTTACTATTTTGAGATTATAGATATTATCTACCTGCCATTTATTTTGAAGCAAAATTTTTGCAAAAACGCCAAGCAAAACATTTCATCTTATTTTCCTTGGGTAAAGTATGGGTCACACAGTGAGTTTCCTATAATTGAAAAGTATTGGCAAACGTAATTATCCAATATCTTTATAGAGTAACATATATATATATATATATATATATATATGAATATGCAAATTATCTGGGACACCGCCACATCACGACCATTCACAGGGTGGGTGGGGCTGTGGGGCCAAGGGGCGGGACTCCAGGTCTAGCGCGATTTCATCCCGCCCAGGCAGACTCCCCTATGGCCCCGCAGCCAAATCCTGAAGCGGACCTGGGGTTTACTAAACTTTACTGGAGCTGCTCCCCACACCCCCACCCCCTGCCCCAGGACTGCGCTGCCCACAGCAGGGCATCCTGGCAGCCTCCTGACAGGCGGGCGGCGGGGAGAGCCGAGTGGGGCAGGGCCTGCAGGGAGCCATGGAGGGGCAGGGCGGCCCGAGCCAAGTTCCCGGGGGTCTGAGGAGAGTGCTTGACAGGAGCCCGGACTGCACAGAAGGAAGAGGAAGCGGCCACGGGAGCTCTTCCAATCCCCCTGCACCGACACCCTACCCCAGCCCCCGCACCCCCGGGGGGACGGGGAGGCTGACCAGACAGGAGAAGACCCAGCCTTGGGGGTAGCTGCAGCCTGTATCTCCGACTCCCGATCTCTTCCCCTGCCACCCCCGCCAGGGGCGCCCACAACAATAGCACGCCTGCGACCACCCGTCAGCGCCCCCGAGGCACCCGAGGCCCGTGGCCTGCCGCTGCTGGGCCCCCTCCACTGCGGCCAGGCACGCCGCTCCTCCCTACAACTCCAGACCCTGGTGGAGGCAGGCCTAAGCGGCCCCTCAGGGTCAGACTCACCACCCCCCCCCCACGCCCCCCCAGCAGTGGCGCCGTCTCTCCGCAGCAGAAGTGCACTGAACCTTGGGGGGGCGGGGGGGGGGCAGCTAAACCCGCCCTCCTAGCCCGCCTGGCCCCACCCTGGCCTGGCCCCTGCCCTGCTCCAGGAGATTGGAGCCCCGCCCTGAGCACATACAGCTGCGAAAAGGCCACGTACAATTTGAAGAATGGTGTCAAGTGGGGAGATCTGACAGTTACTCCCCCTTTGGCCTCAATGCCCCCCCTAGCGCCCCCCTAATACCCCTGCCCCCACCCCCCCCACCCCCGCCAGCGCCTCCAGGGACGACCACCGCTACAGGGCTGCTGGCCAGAGCCCGCCCCTGCCCCTCCGAGGCCTGCGGAACTCTCTGCAAAGCTTCCATAGCTACAGTCCCAGGAAACAATCATGCCCTCCTCCCCTAATCAGCACCTGCTACCTGTGAGGGTACCCGTGAGCTTAAAAATAACAACCCCTTCCTGTTTAGATATCACTTACTTGATGAAACATTTCTAGGTTTATTAGCTCAGAACCTCCTCATGACAACCCAGTGAGGTAGGCGGAGAAGAGATTACAATTCCCATGGTATATGCGTATGCAGAAATGAAGCTCAGAGAGGAAAAGTGTCAAGCCCAGTGGTTCCCAAGGTGCAGCGCACGCCCCACGGGGGGCCAATTTGATTTTAAGTGGGGACAGTTGCAGAATGAGTTAACAGTGAATTTTTTGCATTTCTTATGGTTCGAAGGGGCCTCATCTATAGCGTATCCTATAAAATGAAAGGCTAATATGTAAATGACCGAATGGTGGAATGACCAGTCACTATGATGTGCACTGACCACCAGGGGGCAGACACCCAATGCAGGAGCTGCCTTCTGCTGATCAGTGTGCTCCCACAGGGGAAGAGCCGTTCAGCCAGAAGCTAGGCTCATGGCTGGTGAGCACAGCAGCAGTGGTGGGAGCCTCTCCCACCTCCGTGGCAATGCTAAGGATATCAAACTGACAGCTTAGGCCCACTAAGCCGTCAGTTGGACATCCCCCCAGGTCTCCCAGACTGTGGGAGGGCACAGGCCACACTGAGGGGACCCCCCCCCACAATGCACGAATTTCATGCACCGGGCCTCTAGCATTACATATTTGAAGTAAAAATGGAAAATAGTTGAGAAAGAAAAAGGAAAATTTGTATGCCTTGCATCAACAGAATAAGTAGAAATGAGCTAATTACAGAGGAACAATAGCACAGCAGTTAAGCATGCAGCCTGTGGAGCCATAAATTCCAACCCTAATGCTCACTAACTGTGTGACCTTCAGCAAGTTACTTAACCTCTCTGTGCCCTGGTTTTCTCTCCTATGAAATGGAAATGATGATAGTACCTACTTCATAGCATTGTTAAAAGAATGAAATGAGTTCATATGTGTCAAGCACAAGGGCACAGAAGCATCTGTGTCAGGCCAGGTTGTTAACTGCCTATCTTTCCCACTAGAGAAGGATTTTGTCTGGATTTTTTTCCAACCATATCTCCAGTTCTTAGAACAGAGCCTGCCTGTCACCAGGCGGCCTCTCTACATGCTTATTATTGTCATTTTTGAAATGAGACAATTATGTAGCATGAGTGTCCAGCTTGTGTATGCCACTCCAAAAATATTCATTGAATCTGAAACTAAAAATATAAAATTTGCTTATAAATTGTTTCATCATCATACTTTCAAAGAAATTTGGTAAGCCACTATAAAATAAAGGAATTGATAGAACCATTTTAAAGATATGGTTAGACAGTAGAACCTTAAATTTTACATATATCATCATCCAAATAATATTGACCTTAGATTTGAATTGAAATATGCAAAAATTATTATAATTAAATATTAAGGATATAGAATTATAGTGACTTTACCCTTTTTCTTGGCTTTCTTTTACTATTATTACACCATCATTTTTTTACTCTATCTTTTTTTCCTCCTGAGAGCAGGTTCATCTGGAAAAAAACACAGGAAATAGTCCAACAATTGCTGCTGCCCTTCTAACAGCTGGAAATTTTTCATGGAATGGTTCCTGCACCCTCGACTTGTGAAAAAATCAGTTAGGAAGCTTCTGCCTTACGAACAGTTCATAACCCTTAAGGAAGTTGGGTCAAAAAAATGTACACTGTGCCTATGAGTCATCTGGCATTCTCCTCAATAAGCTCTGTAACGGGGAAAATTATCATTCCACACAAGCTTCTGAGGCCTGTTCTCACTTGGTAGATTGAGTAACCCTTGGAGACAAGGCAATCTACTGGGCAGACAGCCTAGAAACAGCTTCCAGACCAATCAGCTGCCTGGCAACAGTCCTTGGACCAATCTACCACCTAGAAACAGTGCCTGGACCAATCGCTGTCTTCTGAGAGCTATTTTTCTTCCAGTATCTGCTAAATGTTGCCTTGCAAACCAAAACCAGAGAAATAAAGCATTACTGAATTATTCTATACTGACTTCACTTGTGCCAGCCCATCTATGGCCTATGTGACAAGTCTGTGCCCCTCAGTAGAATTCATTCTCTCCGGAATAATTATTTAGCCATGGCATAACCTTTGTGGAATGAAGTAAGAAATAAATATATTTCAGAATATATTATTTGTACATTAGTAGTGGTTTTTTATGTAATTTTATTTTCATTTTTTTTGTTAATCCTGACCTGAGGATATTTTTTTTCCCATTGATTTTTAGAGAGAGTGGAAGGGAGAGGGAAAGAGAGAGAGAGAGAGGAATCAATGTAAAAGAGACACATAGAATAGTTGCCTCCCCAACATGCCCCGACCAGGACCTGGGATCAAACCTGCAACTCCCTTGAGTGTCCTAGACCGGGAATCGAACCTGCCACCCTCTGTGCCTGGGCTGATGCTCTAACCCCTGAGCACACCAGTCAGGCCTTGCTGTTATTTTACATGAGTGCTGGTTTTTTTCCCATTCAAGCTAGGTTGTTCCCAGCCTTGGCTGCACATTAGAAACCGAGAGAGTTTTAAAAGTCCTGATGCCCAGGCCTCACCACAAACCAATCAAAGCAGAATATCTGTTAAAGTTCCAGAGATGCTTCCTCTCGTGTGCATCTTAAGTTCACGACAACTGCTTCGCTCTAGCTTCTCTAGATTAGTTTGTCGAAGGCATGGCAGTTTCTTGCATTTTCCTTGATCTTGCTCCATGCTGCCTAGTACAGTTCTGCCTAGACTAGCAAACACACAGGGAGTTGCAGAAAGGTGCCTAGGATTTGAGGTAAAATCAAGATGATGCATCCTCTGAGCTCGGTAAGGGACTGTGGAGTACTTGTTAGATCTTGTTCTTGTGGACCCAGATCTGCGTTTGAGGTCCAGCTCTATCACCACTAACTCTCTGTCCTAAAGAAAGGTCATTGTAAAATGGGGAAATAAAAGTATCTATTTGAGAGGGCGTCATAAGGATTACATTAGATCATGTAAGTAAAGCTCTTAGTTTGGCCTTGATGCATGCTCCATCAATAGCAAACTAAGAAGAAAGACAAAATGAGATGACCAACTTGCAACAGTAATCCTTCCTAAGAGATGATCTGTAATATGAGTGGGGGGCTTGGGAAGTGACCTGCAGTGACAGTGTTCAAAGTGTATCCTCACGGGTGTTATTTAAACAGAAATGTGATCTAGTCAACCTTCCTGTAACTTGAACATTTCAAGTAACATTATAGTAATGGAAGTGTCATTGCCTGCAGAGATAGGCTATAATTTTTTAAAAATTAAAACACCACTATAGAGGTGGATAGGAAAAAATTAAATAAAAAGTAGAGTTTATGGCGCATCTCTGGCACCGTTTGGAAGAGAGAAGATTTCTTCCCTGGTGGGAGCATTTTTGTTGTGGCTTTGGGAGAATTTCCTAGATTATTGGAATGATAAGAAACTGTGCTGCTACTCCAGCTGCAACTTGACTCTTTAGAATCAAGAGGCCCCTTCTGAGACAGGAACTCCTTGGAGAATATCAAACCAAACCTTACCCAATTACAAAGCCTCCTGGATGTGGGGGGTAGAACTATATAGCAGTTTGATCTTTTGTCCTCAAGAAATCCCTCTCAAAACCCTATGTGTGGTAGGAAAATTTTTTCAAAACTTAATTATATTTACATTTCAGTGTGTTAAGGCAGAAACTTCTCTTTTTTATTAAGATTCACTAGTCACAATAATAACACCAGCTCCCATACACATGAAGGACACACAGTGAACTTGATTGTCCCAGTATCTAAAAAAAAGCCTTGGAAAGAAGTTGATAATAGATCTATTGACTTTTTCAAGCTGTTTAGCTATTGGCTTAAGAGATTTCACTTTTGCAAGTTGTAGCACCTGTCCCTCCATTCCCAGCTAGAAGTCTCACAGATATCTATCACTGATCATAAATGAAATTAAAAATTTCTCCTGCTAGGAATGCAAAGAGAGGATCTAAGTGCATTCTAAAAATAGGTCATTTTTATTACATCATCCAGAAAGTAAAGCATTATTTAATGAATTCAAACTATTTTCTAAATGATGCCCTTGTGTCCTCACAGTTATTGCAGCCCTTTAATTTACTTAATAATGATACTCCTGTGGTTTGAGACAGCTAGAATAGCAGTAACATGCATAATTAATTTCCCAGGATATGGACAACATAGACTCCAAATTTTAATTTGTCGTAAATATATACCACAAATATAATATACAATGATATTTTTATATAGATATCTAGTTATTCCTATCTCATTTGTTGACAGGACTCTCCTTTTCCCTATTGAATTTCCCTAGCACCTTTATTGTAAACCAATTAACTGTACATGTGTGAGTCTAGTTCTTGATTCTATTCTGTTCCATTGATCTAGTTACACCAGTTTTACACTGTTTTGATGACTATAACTTTTTGGTAATTCTTGAAATCAGGTAGTTAAGTCTTTCAACTTTGTCCTTTTTAAAGATCATTCTAACTATCCTATATCCTTTGAAATTTCATATAAACTTTACAATCAGCTTGTAGATTCATTTTTAAATAATCCTGCTAGTATTTTGACTAGATGGCTTTAACAGTATAGATCAATTTATGGAAGGGTGGCATCATAATACTATGGAAGCTTCCAATCCATGAATTATTTGCCACTCCATTTATTTAGATCTTTAATTTCTCATGTTAGATTTTGTATTTTTCAGAATAGAGTTTTGCACATTTTTTGTTAAATTTATTCCTAAGTATTTTATGCTTTTATTTTATTTATATGGTATTATTTTTAAATTTTATTCATGGCCCAGTATCATAAAGTATATCTTAGTGAATGTCAGTATCCACTTGGAAAGAATTACTCGATCATCTAAATACATCAGGTCCAGTGGATGAGAGCGTTATTCAGATCTTCTGTACTCTTACTGAATTTCAGAGAGGAAGAGAGAGGGAGAGATAGAAACATCAATGGTGAGAGAGAATCATTGATTGGCTGCCTCCTACACGCCCCCCCCCCCCCCCCCCCCACTGGGGAATTGAGACCACAACCTGGGCATGTGCCCTTGACTGGAATCGAACCTGGGACCCTTCAGTCCAAAAACTGACGCTCTATCCACTGAACCAAACCAGCTAGGGCTCCATTTCTTTCTTGTCAATTTTTGCTTTCATATACTTGAAGCTCTGTTATTAGGTGCACACACCCTCGGGATTATGTCTTTTTTATTAACTGACCTTTTTATCATTAAACTAGTGTTCTGGAGATACTCTTCCTTTAAATCTACTTTGCCCAATATATACAAATACTAGTTTTCTGATGCTTGGTGTTTGCCTGGTATAGACTTTATACACATTTTAATATTCAAACTGTATCTCTATATTTAAATGAATCTCTTTTAAATGTCTTACTTTTTATCCAACTGACAACAACCACTATCTTTAATTGGAATGTTCAGTCCATTTATGTTTGGTACTAGAGGCCCAGTGCACAAAATTTGTGCATGGGTAGGGTCCCTAGGCCCGGCCAGCAATCAGGGCCGATCTGTGGGGCAACCAGCGGGACGATCGGGGGGCGGGGGAAGGGGGCCCGCTGGCACCTGCCTTGGCTGGCCTGGGAACTTCAGGCTGGGGGTAGCTCCTGCACTGAGTTTCTGCCCCTTGGTGGTCAGTGTGCATTATAGCAACCGGTCATTCCACCAGTCATTCTGCCATTCGGTCGACTTGCATATTAGGCTTTTATTATATAGGGTACTTACGTTGCAGGTGAATTTAAGTCTACCGCCTTGCGATTTGCTTATATGCCTCTCTTTTCTTTGTTCCTCCTTTTAGGTCTTCTTTTGAGTTAAGTATTTTTTGTATTCCAGCCTATCTCCTCTATTGGCTTTTCAGATAACATTTTAAAAGTGGTTACTTAAGATTCCAATAACAATCCTTAATTTATCACAATCTACCTTGAATTTATATTATACCACTTCATGTATAATGTAAGAGCCTTACAACAGTATGATAATAACTAGAGGCCCAGTGCATGGGTGGGATCCCTCAGGGTGGCCTGCAGGAATCGGGTCCCAGCTCACGCCCCTAGCCTTGCAGCCCCACAGCTCCACCTGGCGCTCCACCTGACACCCCGCCTTTGCCTGGCACCACCCTCTCACCTGCTCCACCATCCAGCCTGCGGGGTGATGGGAAGGGGCCAGGCCCCCTGCCTGGCTCTCTCAGCGCCTGGAAGCCAGACGGCAGCCCTGCTCCCCACCCCCTACCCCCCCGCGCCACTGCTGGTCACCGTCTATGGGGTGATCGAAGGGGCATCGGCCCCCCACTTGCACCCACCTTGGCCTAGCGCCGCCCGTTCACCTGCTCCACCATCCCACTGCAGTCCCGCTCTATTGGGGCCCCTCGGGGCCAGCAGCACCTCCACTGCCACCCACTGGCAGTGCCGCGTCACCAATGCCTGACGTGTTCCATGCCACCCCTTGGTGGTCAGCGCACGTCATAGTGAGCAGTCAAACTCCCGGTCTCCCAGTCAACCACTCGAGGGGACACTTTGCATATTAGGCTTTTATTATATAGGATTTTTTAAATGTTTTTATTGATTTCAGCGAGGAAGGGAGAGGGCCAACAGAAACATCAATGATGAGAGAGAATCATTGATCAGCTGCTTCCTGCATGCCCCCTACTGGGGACTGAACTTGAAACCCAGGCATGTGCCCTAACCAGGAATCAAGCTGTGACCTCCTGGTTCATAGGTCAACACTCAACCACTGAGCACACTGCCTGGGCAATGATAATAATTTTTGATACAAGTTGTAACTTTTTTGAAGCTTCAAATTTTTATATACATACTAGAGGCCGTGCACCAGTGGGGTCCCTGGGCCTGGCCTGTGGGGTTGGGCCAAAACTGGCTCTCCAACATCCCCCGAGGGGTCCCGGATTGCGAGAGGGCACAGGCCAGGCTGAGGGACCCCACCGGTGCACAATCGGTGCCAGGAGGTATCATGGGAGGACTCCAGGCCGAGTCCAACCCATCTTGCCCAGTCCCCATCGGCCAGACCCCAGCAGCAAGCTAACCTACAAATCAAAGCATCTACCCCCTGGTGGTCAGTGCGCATCGTAGTGACTGGTCAAATGGTCGGACACTTAGCATATTAGGCTTTTATATATATAGATTTATCAAAACACATCAAATGAAACACTTAAGATTTCACTATATGTGACTTTTACAACAAAAAATAAACAAACAGTAAGTGCTAGTTAATGACTTGCATACTGAAGTGTCCAGGAATTAAGTTTACTGATGTCTGCAACTTATTTTGATACACATCAAAAAATAAGTAAATGGCGAGAGGAATGGCCAAATGGATAAATATGTGACAAAGCAAATATAGCAAAAAATTAATTGTAAAATATAGGTGATTCTTTCCATTTTTTTCTTTGAGAAGCTTTCATAACAAAATGTAAATAACAAGACAATCTTCTAATTCAACATGAAAATTTAATCTATTTTGTAATGTCAATTAATTATTGAATGAAACCTTAAGAGCAGTAAAGAATCATGCACATACATTTTGTTCTGGTGATGACCTTCTTTATTTCAGACCTGGTCTGAATCCTAAACTGACAACACTGTCTGCACGGCTGTGCAAGTCCTCACCCTTGCCTACATTTCCAGTCTCACTAAGCACCCCTCTTCTCCTTATTCTTTCCACACCAGGCATATGAGACTTTCAGTTCCCCGGGTTCCTGCTTACCTGAGGCCTCGAGGCCTCCACATAAACTCTTTTCTTGCCTGGAATGCTGTCTTCCCTAAGCCTCTCATTCTTTTTTGAAAAATCATGCTCATCATTTAGGTTTCAACAGATCATTTCCCCAATGAAGCAATCCCTCATCTCCCAAAGTAGGTCAGGTTCCTAGCCTGACAGAACTGTGGGAAAACACCTCCCAGGGCCTGAATTGCTCTGATGCCAGCACAGAACCATGGAATTTTCTTCTCAAAGAAAGCAGATGTCATTAACAGGCTCGTGACCTTTGTAAATTGTCCCTAAGTAAGGCACTCCCCTTCTTAGAAATAAGGAGGAGTGCATGTAACATCTAAAAATCCCCAATCAAAAGCCTATTTTGGTCTAGAAATCATGCGTTCTTGCTTGTTACGTTACATAAGAAGAAAAATATGGCCCTTCAGTCCCTTAATGAGAGCTAAGAGAGTTGTGATTGGATATTACCATGGAACCACAGCTTCTGCCCTTGAGAAGCAGGCCAGACTACCAGTATGGGCGGGACACACACCCCAGAATAGTAGTCAGGCAGCTTGTGCAGCAGCTCATTCAGCAGGCTACAGGCAAAGTCCCCGCACTGCTGGCCCCCGATTTCTACCATCTGTCCACAGCCTGCCAGCTCTCACATGCAGGACTGTGTGAGCAACTACTGAGCTCCACCTTCAGTCACAGGCCTAGAAGCAGTGCCATTATAACTGAATAGTGATGAACTGGAGTACCAGGGAACAAAAAGCAGGTAAACGCTTTGGCTTGGTCTCTGCCTTTTGGTGCTGAGCTGTCTGTCTCATTGTAAGCAAAAGCTGTAGAGTAAGATCTGATTCTGGTCAGAAGGGAAGCAGCTCCAAGTTCAACAAAGCTTAGAGCAACCCTCAACTACACATTGTCCAAAACTCCCTGCACTTCTCTTTGTAAAACTGACTCACAGTCCTTTCTTCAGTGTTTCTCTTCCCATCAGAATCTAAGCTCCATGAGCACAGAAACATATCTGTCTTGTTCCCTGTGGTGTCTTCAGCAGGTCATGCATAGTCAGACCTCAATAAAGATTTGTTGAAAAAAGTAATCTCTATCCCTTTTTTATTATAATATCATTTTGTATGTTCCATGACTATTCTAAATACCATCTTATTGTGTGTATTTTTCACTGTATTTATTCATTTATTAATCTATTCTGTCATTGAATCAGTTATTTAACTGATATTTGTACAATATCTGCTAAGCACTGAGGAAGTAAATATTAGTATTACAGAGTCCCTACCCTTAAGAAGCTCATAATCTATAAGAGGCCCACAGATTAGCATATTACCACCGTACAATATGGAAGTGCCACAACAGAGTGTATGAAGGAGACTATAGACATGGTAGCTGAAGTAGCAACAAGGAACCATTTCCTCTACCAAATTAGCAAATATAAAAAAAAAATTGTTAATAGTCCCTCCCCCTTCCCCCACTTTGTTCATTTCTAACAGAATCCCAATTTTTCTTCCAGGATACATGCCTCATCAATGCAGTCATGTGACAAGACAAGCTGACTTCATCCTCAGCTCCAAAGGTTGATTCCAAATAAACCAAAGATCATAATCCCATCCAGTGGAATTGCCAGTGATTGGTTCAAGAGCCCAAGTTTAAGCCAAGCTGAGGGTTAGGGTTAAATTTCCCAGGAACTATTCTATGTCTAGGAAGGAGCACATGACCTAAAAAATCAGACTGAGAAGTGGAAGTTTATTTCATTGTTAGGATAGCATTTCCCCCCCCCCCCCCCCCCCCCCCCCCCCCCCGCTCTTGAGGCCATAAGCAAGGAAGCAGGCAACACCAGCCTGTTATCTGAGGGTGTCTGAGGACAGGGTCAGCCCTTAAAAGAGATGAAGGTGTGGGGAACAGATATGAGATAATTGTAGAAAATAGGGTAGACACCCAAATTATAGCATACCCAGAGAGTGCCCTACTTTTGTCACTGCTGTTATAGCAATAACAGTGATTATCCTATATTCCTTATTGTTTAAGACCATTGGAGTTGTTACTTGTATCCAGAGTAGCCCTTTTTTTTCTTAAATTTATTGGGGTGACATTGATCAATATGATCATATAGGTTTCAAGTGTGGGTTTCTATGTTACAAGATTTATATATTCACCATGTGCCCACCACCCAAAATCAAATCTCCTGTCACCTGGAATATACTAATTGACAAAGCAAAGGTATTGTGAAACTGTGTAATAACATGGAGAAATGTTTATGTTAATACTACCAGCCAAAAAACATTGAATACAGAATACAATACACATAATGGTTATAACAATATTAAAAAGTCTGTGGGAACAGTTACAAAAATACTAACAAAGATTGAATTTAGATAGATGTACTATTGAGCATTACTTTTCTCGATCTCCCAATTTTCTATAATAAATATATATTATTACTATGGTGAAAAATATTTGAAAATGTCATGGAAACATAGAGGGATGAATACCCAACTCCACCCAGAGAAGTCAGAGCAGGCTTTACCAGGAAGTGATGGGACTTGACCCTGTAAGGAGTGTGTTCGCCACAGGAAAAAGAAAATTCCAGGTCACACTTACTTCCTTTGTTAAGTTTGGGCAAAGTAACTTCTATCAGCCTCAGTTTCCTCATTTGAAACTAGGGATAATATTACCTACCTCAAAGAGTTTGTTGGAGTTTTGAATTATTATTATTATTATTATTATTATTATTATTACATTGATATTATTTTATATCAAAGACAGTCATGAAAATTCATGGCCGGTTCAGGGACATATGAATATTTTAGTATGTTGGAGTATAGGACACTTGGCAGAGATGGAGCTGAAAGTGAGGTAGCAGGCAGATCATGAAGTGCCTTATATGTCATATGAGGGATAGAGCTTCAAATAATCTTGAAGCCTTACTTTGTTTGGGAAAGTCAGATCCAGAGGTCATCTGGGATTGTTCTTGGATTCCACCTGGGCCCACGCTTACACATGTATTGAGACTGATTCACACTATCTCTGATAGCAAATGCCTGAAAAAAGGCAAGCAGGTAAGTATCCCCAGGGTGGGTACATTCCTACCCTGAAAAAGTTAATTTGTGCTTTGCACCAGCAAGCTATCAGGGAGACAGAACAGCTACAAGCCTCTCAGAACAATTGGGAGAGGCCATTCTGAGAGGGGTTGGGATGGCCTTCCTCAAAGGACCAAAGGACCATGGGAGCATCAGCATAGGGTGCCATTATGGAAACTTGAAGGCAAGGAAAACTTGTCTGTCCTGTAGGGAGGATGCTGCCAAGTCCCATTTTGTCCTGCATAGCAAAGGAACTTGTACCTTTTGCCTGCACTGTTTATAGCATCTTTTCAC
The DNA here is from genome assembly GCF_028538775.1 of Myotis yumanensis. NCBI lineage: Eukaryota > Metazoa > Chordata > Mammalia > Chiroptera > Vespertilionidae > Myotis > Myotis yumanensis. The sequence goes on along the minus strand of NW_027223757.1, from coordinate 52,308,769 downwards.
CACCTTCATTGCCCTTTTGACAATCATGTCACATGCCAAGGTATTTGTTTTTCTCCTGTGGGCCACTGGTTCTTCCCTCTTGTTGAGCCATAGACCTTTTTGAGAATCTGATGAAAGCTATAGGCCCTCTTCCACAAAATGGACCATATTCAGATCATTTGTCTCCACAACTTCAGAGGGTTCCTGGCCCTTTGTCCATTTATCTGCTAAATGTATGTGGACCAGAGGTTACCTCTGCTGTGGAGAATGGTGAGTCACAGGAAGTTTTTGAGATAAGGAGTGCCTGAGTGACCAATCCCTCCAGTAGTATGGTGGAAAATGGATTTTGAGGGAGATGGAGTGAAACTGAGGCTAAAGGCAGGAAAACTGTTTATGAGGCTACCATGAGAGTCCAAAGGCCTGAGCTAAAGCAGTGTCAGTGGAAAAGGAGAGAAGATGACAGCTTGGCAAGGGAGAATGTACAAGTCTTTGTATTAGATATGTAGGAAGTAGGTGAAGGGCACTTGAGTGAGAGGATAGGCTATGGGAATCCCTGTTTATCTTCACTCACCATGGGTGAAGCTTTGGGATGCCAAGACAATAAATCCTAAGGTGCATTATATTTAGGTCTCCACAGGCCATCTCCCCACAAGTACAGCAACCAAAAATATTTCCAGTCTGACCAATGTTTATGATGTAGCCCAGCCGGCATGGCTCAGTGGTTGAGCGTCGACCTATGAACCAGGAGGTCATGGGTTCAGTTCCCGGTCAGGGCACATACCCAGGTTGAGGGCTCGATCCCCAGTAAGGGGCGTGCAGAAGGCAACTGATCAATGATTCTCCCTCATCATTGATGTTTCTATCTCTCTCTCTCCTTTCCTCTCTGAAATCAATACAAATATACTTAAAAAATAATAAAAAATATTTAAAAATATTTATGATCTATAATATTAAGCAATGAAAATAACTCAGAATAAATGTATTAAAAGTTCTGGTCCTCTGAAAATACCCTCCATAATAAATCTCCTGTGTCAACTTTTACCAAAACATAAAACCAGGAACAATTTCTCAGAAAGCATCATTTTATATTATAACAGAAGTCTATTCTTTTCATAATGGTGGTTGAAATAGCCACCTAGAAACAATCAATTTTTAAAAGAACATAGAGTACTTCTACAAAGATTTATTACTGTTATGGATTTTCTGTTTCAACTTAATGACTCACCACAAAATCCTTTAGAACTGGAAGTCTCTGTACTTTGTAAGATTGCCAAAGTCAGTCACAGATTGAGTCCCCTAAGTGTACTTTGAAAGAACCTGCTGTGTAAATCTCAATACTGTAAACCTGCAAACCATGAATCATTTCCAATCTAGTTTTCCTATTAATGTTGCCTAATGCTTGAAAGTAGAATCACAAATTGGGAAGTGGGGGAAATGTAGGACCTTTACTGTCCTAAATTTTCGGGCAAAAACTTTCTACTGAACCTACATTCAGAGGACCGGCCACACATTTAGCAGGATGGAGGCAGAGAGCCAGGTCCCTGGGCAGGCAGACCTAACTTCATAACCATGATTACCAGGATGGGTGAGTTTGAGTTGGGTAAATATTTCTGGAGCTCTTGAATTTATCACAGGAAGGAGACCCTGAAAAAGAAAGCCTTTCTTGAGTTAAGTGCATCCTTATAGGTTGTGATAAGTGTTGTGAAGGAGTGTGTATAGTACTGTGATAATGTCTAATGGGGGATTGACTTGGCCTAGGAATGTTAGAGGAGTTTTCTTGAGGTGATTCATTCAGTTATCTATTGCTGCACAACAACCCACTCCAAAATGGCTTACAACAACCACCTTAAAAAAGAAGAACCACCCTAGCCGGTTTGGCTCAGTGGATAGAGTGTCAGCCTACGAACTGAAAGGTCCCAGGTTTGATTCCAGTCAAGGGCACATACCCGGGTTGTGGGCTCGATCCTAAGTGAGGGACTTGCAGGAGGCAGCCAATCCATGATTCTCTCTCATCATAGATGTTTCTATCTCTCCCTCTTCCTTTTTCTCTGAAATCCATAATTTTTTTTTTAAAGAAGAAGAACCCTTTATTTCCTCACAATTTTGTCATTTGGGCACAGCTCCGTTTCTTTGCTGGTCTTGACCATCATTCATGTGGCTGTATTCAGCTGGCACGTAGGGTGAGATACAGCTACTCTCTCCATTTGGTCTCTCCAGTAGGGGAATCAGACCATTCACATGTGGGCTCAAGAGCACACAATCAGAAGCTGCCTAAGTCTTCCTTAAGACTTAGGCTTCAAACTGGCACAGCATCATTATGTGCTGAATCCAATTGGTTACAGCATCACAGGGCAAGCCCAGAGGCAAGGGGAGGGGACTACACAAATATCGGAAGGTGTAATTCATCCGGGGCCACGCTGTAACAAACTACCAGAATGACGTTAGAGAAGACCTGGAAAATGAGTAGGAGTTAACTAAGCAGAGGGTGGAAGAATGCTTCAGGCAGGGGCAATGCTACATGTAAAGTGGTTATGGTAGAGGGGCACCAGGAGCTTCTGAGTGACTGAAAGAAACCCAGTGTGGCTGGGAGGCACAAATCAAGGAGACACTGGTTACCGTCAGGAAAGGGCCAGGTCATGCCATGCCATTGCATCCCTACAGAATCTTCTGTGTGCAGGTGGTAGAATCCCAACAAAACTGGCTTAAGCAATATAAACAACACAAAAAGAGAGAATTTATTAGGTCATATTCCTGAAAAGGCCAAGGCACAGTTTCTTTCAAGTATGGCTGTATCTTGGGCTTCCAATGATATCACCAAGAATTTGTCCCCCTCCGTCTCTTAGCAGTATTTTCAGACAGCTTCTGAAGTTCTAGTCTTATGGCCTCACAGACTTAAGTCCTCTAGAAAAGAGAGTTCCTTTCTCTGAATGAACACTGTTCCAGGGTGGTGTCAGTATCGGCCTGGAATCCATAGGAATCAGATAGCACATTCAAATTAGGATAATTTAAAAAGAAGCTCTTTACCAACGCGCTGTTTCAGTGGTGTCCTGGAGCTGCCTCACAACTTAGAAAAGCTGATTCTTAGCATTTCCTCCCAACTCTGTGTTTAGTGACTTCAATTGGTAGCTTCAAATAGGCCATGATGGGAATAGTTACACCACAGCAAGGCTCTTTCCTTTCTCCTCCCTCTTCCCTCCCACCCACCCACTCCCCCACCCCCACCCCGCCCAGCTATTTACCAGCACACCACTGGACTATTTACAAAGGAGTAGGAATCCTACAAGAATCCAGGACTGATGGCAGCAGAGGTCCAAGGTTACAAGGGAAGAGAGAGGTTACCAGAGGTACAAGAATTCAGGAGGAACAGTGACCTTTAGTTAAGGGACATCAGTCATCTGAGGGGTGTCACGGGAAAGGACCTGGAAGATAAATATCCTGACCTTAATTTTTGGGGGGAAAAAGCTAAAATGACATAACCAATTGTTAAAGCAATTAATATTACTAAGATGTGGAACATTTTGCTGCCCATTTATTTGCATAATACTAAAAAGTACAGTGCTACCTTTGGAAAGTCCCCATGCTTTCCTTGCTGGAAATTCCCATGGCCAGACAGTTCTGTTGTCATGGACTTCCTCCTTCTACTAGTTTCAGATTCACTTCTTTATATAAGTTTAAGAATTGCCATTGATATGGGAATTTATGAAAAAAATGCTGTTTCAAAATAGTTGAGAAAAGATAAAGTATTCAATAAATAACACTGAAACAATGGTCTAGTCATTTGGAAAATAAAATACCAAGATCATATGTTTACAAAATTGGAAGGAGAGGAAAGCCTTAAAGAAAACACAAAAAGCAAAAATCATAGAGTAATGACTAGGTAGGAAATATCTGTATATGTAAATAGATGTGCATATAGATAGTTATATAGGTATTTATTACACAAAATACATATAAAGAGCGTCTGAATATTTTTTTAAAAAAGGCAAACACTCCAATAGAAAAAAAGGGGGGAAAGAATATAAAAAGCCAATCCTATGAATAGATGTTCAATTTCATTAGTAATTATGGAACTAGGAATCTATTGTCCACCAACTTGCGTGGTAAAATATAAACATTTGTTAATTGAAGTATTACACCAAATATACACATATATATGTCAAGGCATAAGGAAATGGATAATCTCAGCCATGGCCAGAAGGGGTATGAACTGTTACAACCACTTCAGCAGCAATCTGACAATACTTTAAAATTAAAATATGCGTATCTTATGATCTGGCTATCCTACTTCCCAGTGTCTACCCAGGAGAAATGATGAGACACATATACAAAGAGACATCTGCCAGGATCTTCATCCCTGCATTTATTGGAAAATGAAAAACTGTAACCAACCTAAATATCCATCAGTAAGAAAATGCTAAATAAATGAAGGTCGGTCTATACTACGGCAATTAAAAAGAATGAGGCCTACCTATATGAACTGGCACGGAAAGCTCTAAAGATGGAAAAGAATAAAGATATAGAGTAAAATACAGTATGGCAAAATAAAAATGAAAAATACAAACAAAAACCTACTATATATATATATATATATATATATATATATATATATGTATTTCTTTAAGAAAATGGCCTAGAAAAATGAGTTGTTGTTCATCTTTGGGGAGTGTAAAAGAAAAGAATTGGTGCTGTTTATCAAGGGAGAATTTAACTTTATCTGTGTTGTTTGATTTCTTTATGATGAGAATAAATTATTTTTTGTGTAATCACAAGTTTTCAAAAATATTTTTTAAATGTCATATTTTATCTTTTTAAAATGGCTTTATTGAGATATAATTTACATACTATACAATTTATCCATTGTATAATTCAGTGGTTTTTAGTATATTCGTAGAGATGTGAAACCGTTTGCTACTATTTAATTTTAGAACATTTTTATCAACCCCCCAAAAAATAGTCACTCCCTATCTATCACCCACTGCACCATCAGCCCTAGGCAACAACATATCTATTTTCTATTTCTACATATTTTCTTTTCTTGGACATTTCATATAAATAAAAATTATATGATATGTGTTTTATATGTGTCACTGGCTTCATCACTTAGCATAATGTTTTTAAGGTGGCAACATGTAGTAACATGTATCAGAATTTTTTATTCCTTTTATATAATATTCCATTATATAGCTACTAGTGGCCCAGTGCACGGATTCATGCACATTGAAAGGACTTTAATTAGAAGAAATATTTTAATATCGCTATTCACCCTTTCTCTATAATAGAAGTGTCAGAGATGAAAGAAAATTAGTAAAATGTATATGAAAATAATATATAAATTAATAAACAATAATAACATGATATAACAACAAAGACATGATATAAAAACAACAAAAACATAGCATAAAAACATTGATAAAAACAATGACTGATAAATTCATTAAACTTATCCTAATATCTCCCTGTATACCACATTAAGAGTAAAAATACTTTCAGAGTGGTTGACTAATTTCCCTTGTGATGAAGTATTTACAACTTTAACATCACATGCTCTTCAAACTTGAGAGAAAACAACATATAACTGACCATGTCCGAAAACAGGTTCAGGTAGGAGTATTCCTACTCTGCCTAGAGTTTGTCCTTGTGATTTATTAATAGTCATCACAAATGCTGGCACCATGGGAAACTGTCTTCGAATTAATTTAAATGGGAGGCCAGTGTCAGACGGAGACAAATCAATTCTTGGAATCAGAAAAACCACTCCTTCCGCAGATCCTGTTAATACTTCAGAGCTTTATATGTATCGTGCATGCACAAGTCAGCGTTTATTTTTAAATTGACAGTGTGTATCATATGTACCGGTCGGTCGGTCAGATGGTCGGACAAACATACGGTTGGTCACTTAGCCTTTTATATATATAGCCTAGTGGCCTGGTGCATGAAATTTGTGCACATTAAAAGGGAATTAATTAGAGGAAATATTTTAATATTGCTATTTGCCCTTTCTCTATAATAGAAGTGTCAGAGATGAAAGAAAATTAGTAAAATGTATATGAAAATCTTCTTCCTGTTAGAGGCTGGGGCACGCTGCGGGACCCAGACTCAAGTCCTCACCCACCCACATGCACCTCGAAATTGCACGAGACCCAGACCCGGCTAGCCCCACCGCCACTGGGCAAGACCCAGGCCTGACTGGCCCCACCCCTGTCAAGTCCCACCAGGTGCGGGGCGCAGCCTCAGGTCCCCCGTCAAGTACTGCTGGGCAGGGGACACAGCCTCAGGTCCCCCAGCCCAGCCCAGGATGGGGGGGCGCGGCCTGAGGTCCCCTGGCCCGATGCCAGGGCAGAGGGTGCTGCCTCAGGTCCCCTGGCCCAGGGCAGGAAGCGTGGCCTGAGGTCCCCTGTTAAGCCCCATCGGGCCGGGGGTGCAGCCTCAGGTCCCCCGGCCTGGCACCGGGACTGGGTTTGTGGCCTGAGGTTCCCCTGCCCGGCCTGGCACCACGCAGCCTCAGGTCCCTGCTGATCGCTCGTTCCGGCATTACGGGAACCCTGCCTCCGCTGTGGGCACAGCCATCTTGTGTTACAGGAACCCTTCCTCCACTGTGGGCACAGCCATCTTGTGACAGCGTGACAGCGTGAGGGTGAATTTGCATATTACCTTTTTGTTATATAGGATACCACATTTTGTTTTTTTACCTACCAGTTAATAGACATTTAGATTATTTCCACCTTTTGCTATTATAAATAATACTGCTGTGAACATCTGTATACAAGTTTCTGTGTGGACACAGATTTTTGTTTCTCTTGGGTTTGTTCCTAGGAATGAAATGGCTGGGTCATAAGATAACCCTAAGTTTAACATTGTGAGGAAGTGTCATACTCTTTTCCAAAGCAACTGAGCTATTTTACATTCTCACCACATGATTTGTCTTTTGAAAATTGTACTATGGGGTAGATTATGAGAGGCAATGGTTATTGCCCTTCATTTAAACTACCTCAAAGAAAGTTTATATTTATATATATTAAACATTATGTATTTTAAATTTACAGTAAAGAGCAAAACCCTAGGTAAGTACCATGTTGGGAAGGTCCCTGGGCTGGGAGGGGAGGAGAGGGTAACAGCTATAATCTGGCAGTCATTGGCTAGAGCAGTTTGAAAGGGCAAGGAAATGACCCAAGACAACTCCAGCCAGAGCATCTCTAGGAAGGCTCTCTTATCTGCAGGATGGAGGAGATACTCATCTCCGATCTCCATCTCGGTATCCTGTTTCTCTGCTTTGTTTGGGGTTCAGCAAGGTAATGACTCAGGAGGGCCTGGGGCATAAGAAAGATGATTACGGACGGGGCCAAGTTTCAGGGGAAGGGGCCTGCTGGGAATGAGAATCAGGTGCAAGGTTGGTAGAACCAGTTTTGACAGCCTGTCAGCCAGAGTTCAACCCAGGCTCTAGTCCTTGCAGCCTGGGCTGCAGAATACCAGGCATAGAAGAGATGCCCTCACAGTCATGATGGGAACTGGGTGGCTATCAGGCACCAGGCATGCAGGCACAAGGGACCATTTCCCAACTACCGAGTTGGGAGGGTCACTTTAATAGACCAGGCCATAGCTTCCCTGTGACTGGGACAGTCTAGTGATATCATAATCAGCACAGCAGGTAGGTGGGATGGAGCTGGAAGAGGCCAATAGTATATACACAGCACAGCAATGACAAATTTCAAAGAACTTTCACACACTCCCGCTCATTCATTCACAATCTGGTAGGCTGGCTTGACCAAGGATTGCTCTTATCTAGAAATTTCTAAATTACCATTTATAACTTCGTATGAATTTTTGCAAGTCTTTCCTAAGCCTATAGTTAGGATATAATTGAGAACTTCAGCTCTCCAGAATGGAAGCCCTTCAAAACAAATATTCTTTAAATAATTGTTCAACATTCCTAAATGGAAAATGTATTAAATGGTAGTTTATCAATAAAAATTATTTACTTAAGATTAATTTGGTCTTTCATTTCCACTAGTCAATGTAAAGTTACCTGTCCTGGACAAAAATCAGCCCAATAATCCCCACTTTTCTGTGGTTCTTATTCTCTCTACAGTTTCTTTTTATGGTTGTTATTTTTTAACTAGAGAACTTTATGTAATATATATTACAGAGATAAAAATGTAGATAAAAAATAAATTATTTGTTTTTGGTTAACTAAGGACATCTCTTTTATTCAATCCAGGAGTTTAGTTGATGAAGCCACTTATATGTGCAATCCCAAAGCATTCCAAAGTTGAGTCAAAGTGGTGAGGAGATTTTTGTTTTTCTTGTCTTTAAATTCCACTCGAGTGCACTGTTTACTTTAACAGGTCAAGGCAGATTTTACAGATGTAAAATTGTAAAAAGCTGCATGTGGAAAACCTGAGTTTGCAAACACCATATGCTAATGTATTCAGCAATGATTTGTGTCTCTCAGAGACACCTTGGGCAACTGCCTGGCTGGCTTGACCCTTAATGCAACTCTGCCTGCAATATTCACATTTTCAGTAGGCACAGCCCCTTGGAGTCACGGATTCTATATCGTAATGCATGCTATATAAAGAGGAATTTCCTTTTATTTTTGTTGGAAGGATTGTCAGGCTTCAAGTAATGTTACCTATTTCTATTTTTTTTCAGGAGTTGAGAAAATAATCCATGATTATTCTTTATGAGTTTAAGACTAACTTTTTTGCAAGCTGAATCATTTTTTTTATCACCCTACATAATTCCCTCTGCCTTTGATCATTTTTAATGTCCTTCTCTGGATCTTTTCTATCTCTATCATATCTTTGAGAAGCAGAGACCAGAACCCAATGAAATATTCATCATACAAAACATTCCAGGGCCAGCCACACCTTCAATTATAGACACTTCCCTTTTTCTACAACAATCTGCAGACCTGTTTTCAACCATTTCTCCTGACACATCTCCCATACCCGTCTGTGCTTGCCAGAGACAAAACATTATTTGAGAACCCATGACTAGTCCCTCCATTTTGCCATGAGCTGAATCCAATCAAAACAAAAATCACATCTGAGACCATACTCTTTCCTTCATCAAATATGGATTGGAGTTTAAGAATGTGCCAGGATTTGTGCTAAGAATGTAGAGATGGGGATAGGCAGTGGTTTCAAATATTAATAAGCAGCAGCAGCTCCTAAGAAACACACAGTCTAATGAAGGAGACCTGTGAATTAAAAATGACATTCCTACATGTAAGTGCTATGGGATTCAGCCATCCTTCTAGGAAGTTTTATTTGTGTCTTATTACTACTATAACAAAAAAATGTTTTCCCATTTCAGGTCCTCCATTATTATTCCCTCTAACCTTCTGGCTGTTGTTCATGCTCTTACCCAAAAGGGTCACTTCCTTGGATCTCTTTGGAGTTCTCTGGCTTCCTGAGAGTCTCTCCTTCTTTCATACTTTTTCTGAGTTTTCTTCAGTTCTTTGAAGAAGCTGATTGTTCTTGGCCTATTTTAAATCCATTGGAGAGGGTATATGGGGAGGGGAATAAAGAGAAGGTATGGCCCTCAGAGGATAGATGCCCACACCACAGATCATAGGCTGGTTCTGTTAGCGGCAAAATAGCACCAGAATGTTACTGGCAATTGGACCTCAATTCAGCAACCTCATATTTGAGTTCTGGCTAAGAAAGAATTCAGATCCAAAACTCAAATACAAGCAAACTTGCATTTAGAAAGACACAGAGATAAAAGAAATGAGCCATGGAAGAAGTGAGCCAGCCGGGCTGTGTGGGTTCACAAAACGTTACAGAGATAGAATAAGAGTCCTTGGAACTTAGGAGAAAGGAAGCGAGGATATATGCGCCTGGAGGAAGTAGAATGGGAAAAGCCCTGGTGTACTTCAGAGAGAGTGAACACTGAGGAAAGCAGCGGGTGGGGAAAGGTGTGGCCATGAGAGAGAGAGAAAGAGAGAGAGAGAGAGAGAGAGAGACCCATCGCTGTAACAAATTACCACATCTTAGTGTTTCAACTCAACACACATGTATTTTCTCACAGCTATAAAGGTCAGAAGTCAGAAATGACTCTTAAGGGTTGAAATTAAGCTGTTCCCAGGGCTGGTTCTTTTTGGAGGTTGCTGAGAAGAATCCAATGCTTCCCCCTTCCAGCTTTCAGAGGCTGCCAGCATTCTTTGGCTCATGGCGGCATCACTCCAATCTCTACTTCCATCATCACATTACTTTCTCCTCCTCACTCTCACTGCCCTGTCTTCCTCTTATGAGGACTCTTGTGATTACTTTGGACCCACCTGAATAATGCAGAATACTCTCCCATCTTAAGATCCTTAATTAAATCACATCTGCAAAGTCCATTTCCTATGTAAATAACATATTTATAGGTCCCAGGATTTAGGGTGGACACCTTTGGGGAGCCATCCCTGTGCCTATCACAGAAGTCAAGAGAGCAATGACTTCAAATGACATTTGAATTTCAAGTGGTAGCAATAGCTAACATTTATTGGGTCTTCACTCTGTGCCAGGTACCACTAAGTATAACACATGTACTATCTTATTCAATCTTTACACTAGCCCTTGGAGGTGGTAGTTATTATCTCCATTTTATAGATGAGAAAAGTGAAGCTTGAGAGGTTGAATAACTTGCTCAACATCCTAGTTAACAGGCAGAAGACTCAGGATTCAAATGAAGGTGTCTGACCTAGAGCCTTTGTTCCAAAGCACTATGTTGTCCTGATAAAAAGAGGAATGAAGAAGGGCATTCCAGGACAAAAAACAAACAAGCAATATATTTAAAAGCATGGAAGCTTGAAAGAGCACAGAGCCTGCAAGTTATAACTGGCATGAGGGTGTGAGGGGGGAAATGATGGGAAGGGAGATAGGGATTTGATGGTGTGGACGCCATAGGGGAGGGGATTTTTTTTTCTGTCAACAATGGTGAATCATTAAAAGATGTTAAAAAGGAGAATAACCTAATCAGATGGTTGTTTGACCAGAAATATAACAGGCAGCAGCAAATAAATTAGGAGCAGCAAGGAGACCTACTATGAAGTTATGAAGATCCAGATAAGAGATGATGGAAACCTGAACTAAAGCCTGGAGTGGAAGGAGAACCCATCATGGAAGAGGAAGAATCTACTGGTCTTGCTGACAATATTAATATAAGTGTGAGGGAAGCAAAGGAAGAAGAGTTAAGGATGTTCCAAGCTTCTGGCATGGCAACTGGGTGTTAGTAATTGAGATGAGTAACAGAAATTTCACATATTAGACTGCATGGAAAGCCCTGTTTTGATTGATAAAGTAATTAAGGGCTTTCCACCTTCTGAGAAACTGAACTCATGATGCAAGGAGGCAACTCACACACAGTGGTCAGTCACAGTTACACAGATCCAACCGCCCAATCAAAATGTCCCTACATCCTAGTCACCTGGCCTGAACCTGTTACCACAACCTAATGGAACTGAAAACAGTGATGGCAACAAACCCAACTGCCTACACACTATTACATTCAAAACCTGTGTGGTGTTGCTCTATGGGCCAGTGGATATTCAAAGAGACTAAAGCCTTTTCTCTCTCCCCTTGGAGGGTTTAGGCTAACTGAGGATATAAGACAGGGGTCCTCAAACTACGCCCCTCGGGCCACATGCAAATACAAATATTGTATTTGTTCCCATTTTGTTTTTTTACTTCAAAATAAGATATGTGCAGTGTGCATAGGAATTTGTTCATAGTTTTTTTTTTTAAACTATAGTCCAGCCCTCCAACAGTCTGAGGGACAGTGAACTGGCCCCCTGTTTAAAAAGTTTGAGGACCCCTGATCTAAGACAACCACCACATGAAACCATGAGAAAAAATACAAGAGAGTCTGTAAGTGCTAAATTGTGACATGCATTTCATTCAGAGGAAAGGGAATGGGATTTTTACTCTCCTAAATAGCCAAGAACAACATTAATTTTTATTAAGCATGTAATGCCAAACCACCACCCTGAGAAGTATTGTTGCGTTTCTGGAGAAGGTAAAGGAACTTCCCTGAGTCACACAGTTGGTTAAGGGGCAGAACCAGGGCGTGAACTCAGGAGCGATTGCCTCAGAGCTGGAGCTCCCTGCCCACCCACCCCCAGGCACAGCAGGAGCCAAGACTGGGAGGTGCATGGGGTCTGGTTTGGTCAGGCCACCTCTGCAGCATGGAGTGGGGAGAATCACGTGAGGAAAAGCAGGGAGGACGGACTTGGCATAAGTTGTTAATTATTGCAGAAAAGAGACATTTTGACTTGAGATTTTCAGATTGCCTATCACTGCTGGGTGTTTTAAGCATTTCTGTTTGGCAATAAACACTGTAAGCTTAGTAACACAGTTGTTACTAAACCAGGAATATTCAGTGACTGCTCACTGCCATGAGTAATAATTATTACAAAATACAATGTGAGAAGATCATGAGGCAGCGGGCCCCACGTCAGTGCACTTGTCCTAGCTAAGAGCTTTCCATAATCTGTAGAAACCAGGCCAGCTGAGCATTCCAATTGCTGCTCCAGTCACACTCCAGATATGTAGATTCATTGGTGGGAACATTGACCTAACTAGCAGACTGATTTACACGCAAGTTCTTACTTGGCCTTTTCCCTGTCAGCAAAATTTACATCTCCTAGCTATCTTCCCACTGTAGTGTTAAAAATTGTTAGACTTCTGGCAGTAAAACACACCCAGCAAAGAAATTTGAAGAGAAGCAGAGAGGGGGGAAGGAGGCTGACAATAAGGTAGATGCAGAAGAGGAGGAAGGTGGGAGGGAGAGGCTGGAGATGGAGATGAGGAAACTGAGGCAGCTAAGGGCAAACAGGCAGCTGAAGATGATGAGGATGGTGATGTTGACACCAAGAAGCAGCAGACTGATGAGGATGACTGGACAGCACAAACCAAAGAGTTCAATTTAAAAAAAACACAAAAGGCCACTGTGACCTATTCACTCTCCACTTCCCTTCTTAGAATCTGGTCATTTTCACGTAGGAAGTCTCCCCACTCCCCTCCCCCATCAAAGGCAGCGTCACCCACAGATGACATGCTCTCTCCCCACCCATCCAAAACCACAATATGAATTTACAAGAGGAGGAAAAGACCAAAACTTCCAAGGTCTTGCTTTTTTAATTCTTAAAAATACTTTCAAAAGAAAAGTCTTGTTTGTGTTTTTTACTTACATTCTATATTTTTGTACAAATTGTTAGGGGATCAGCGATTTTTAATGATCTTGGATGATCAAACTAGCCTTTGGAGCCTCCTCTGTCCTACTTTACCTGTGTGCAACCATGTTCATTATAATCTGAAAGGAGAAAAAAAAGCCAACCTTGTAAAAAAAGCAAAAACAACAACAGCAAAAGTTTTATTCCAAGCATTCCAGTAACATTTTGTATGTGTGCACCTAGTTGTACTATAAGTAGTTGGTTTGTGTGAGATGGTTGAATAGGCCAAAGATAAAAGCACCCCCCTACCCGCCCCATTTTTAGTCTATGAAGTTGCTGTTTGTTTGTTTTGGGCCTGTTTGACATCTGTGTAAAATAATGTTGTCCAACAAACAAAACAAAAGTTTATTTTGTTGAGTTGTTCTGAGAGAGAGAAGTACGTAGACAATATGGACTGGACTTTGCCAGGAAAAACAAGAGCGCATACTGGCCAAGGAGTGTTGCAAGGAAGGGATTTCTAAGCCTTACACAAACCCCTGTTGTTATCCTGGGCACTGTTGCAGTTTCACTTCTGGTTTATGTTAACTCATAATGAGTGACCTAATTCTTTTCCAATGGATTTTTCTTTTATCAGAACAGTGGCTTGGTTGGCTGCTTAATTTAATACGTTTAAAAATCAACACTGTGAACTTACAGAAAGAGAGACTTTAAAAAATCCTATTTACCGTCGCACCAAAAAAAATTAAGCTACCTATGAATAAGTTTATCTAAGGAGGTAAAAGACCTGTACTCGGAAAACTACAGGACACTGAAAAAAGAGATAGAAGAAGACACAAACAGATGGAAGAACATACCGTGTTCATGGGTTGGTAGAATCAACATCATTAAAATGTCCATACTACCCAAAGCATTTTATAGATTCAATGCACTCCCCATTAAAATACCAACAGCATATTTCACAGACCTAGAACAAACTCTCCAAAAATTCATCTGGAATGAAAAAAAGACCCCGAATAGCTGCAACAATCCTGAGAAAGAACAAAGTAGGAGAGATCTCAATACCAGATATCAAGCTGTATTACAAAGCCACTGTTCTCAAAACTGCCTGGTACTGGCACAAGAACAGACATATAGACAGACCAATGGAATAGAATAGAGAACCCAGAAATCGATGCAAACCACTATGCTCAATTAATATTTTACAAAGGAGGCAAGAACATACAATGGAGTCAAGACAGTCTCTTCAATAAATGGTGTTGGGAAAATTGGACAGATACATGCAAAAAAAATGAAACTAGACCACCAACTTACACCATATACAAAAATAAACTCAAAATGGATAAAGGACTTAAGCATAAGATGGGAAACCATAAAAATATTAGAGGAATACACAGGCAGCAAAATCTCAGACATATGCGAAGCAATATCTTCACTGATACAGCTCCTAGGGCAAAGGAAACTAAAGAGAAAATAAACAAATGGGACTACATCAAAATAAAAAGCTTCTGCACATCAAAAGAAACCATCAACAAAACAACAAGAAAGCCCACTGCATGGGATAACATATTTGCCCATGTTATCATCGATAAGGGTTTAATCTCCAACATTTACAGGAACTCATACTACTTAACAAAAGGAAGATAAACAACCCAATCAAAAGATGGGCAACAGACCTAAATAGATACTTTTTGAAAGAGGACATTCAGAAAGCCAAGAGACATATGAAAACACGCTCAAAGTCACTAATCATCCGAGAGATGCAAATCAAAACGACAATGAGGTACCATCTCACACCTGTCAGAATGGCTATCATCAACAAATCAACAAACAACAAGTACTGGAGAGGATGCGGAGAAAAAGGAACACTCGTGCACTGCTGGTGGGAATGCAGACTAGTGCAGCCACTGTGGAGAACAGTATGGAGTTTCCTCAAAACACTAAAAATGGAACTCCCATTCGACCCAATGATCCCACTTCTAGGAATATATCCCAAGAAATGGATACCAATCAGAAAGGATATATGTACCCCTATGGTCATAGCAGCACAATTTACCATAGCTAAGATTTGGAAACAGCCTAAGTGCCCATCAGCAGATGAGTGGATTAAAAAACTGTGGTACATCTACACAATGGAATACTATGCTGCAGTAAAAAAGAAGGAACTCTTACCATTTGCAACAGCATGAATGGACCTGGAGAGCATTATGCTAAGCGAAATAAGCCAGTCAGAGAAAGATAAATATCACATGATCTCACTCATTTATGGCATATAATGAACAACATAAACTGATGAACCCAAACAGATCCAGAGACAGAGAAGCATCGATCAGACTGTCAAACCTCAGAGGGAAGGTAGGGGAGGGTGGGGGTAAAGGGGAGAGATCAACCAAAGGACTTGTATGCATGCATATAGGCCTAACCAATGGACACAGACACCAGGGTGGTGAGGGCATGAGTGAAGGTGGGGCGGGGGGGGAGCAAGGAGGAGGTAAGAACACATAGGTAATACCTTATCAATAAAGAAAAAAATAAATATTTAGAAAAAAATAAAAAGAAAAATCAACACTGAGTACTATGTTAAGTGTGACCCTGACTTAAATTTTCAAATATGGCATTCCAATATTTAACAAATATAAGTTTAGTTTTTAAAAGTTTTTTGAGGTGTCATATTTTATTCCATGAAAATCACCCATTTTAAGTGTACAATTCAATAACTTTTAGTATAGTTATAGTATAACCATCACCACAATAAGAATTTATTTTTAGCTTATTTTCTAATTTGAAATTTTCTATAGATGATTATTTTCAGGATTAAATGATAAGGTCTGCAAGTCTAAGTAACTGAATTTTTATTGAGTTTTATTTGAGTAGCCAGAGAAGTTTCCTACACTGCACTTTCAGATTCCTGTGTTTGGAGAGAAACACTGTGTCCAGATAATGTGGTTTATTATTCCAGTTCATCCTGTGGTTCCACTGTTACTGGATGTCCCCCAAAATGAATGACTACTCAGTAGTCATTGTCCTCTCTAGGAAACCTGCATCTCCTCATCACACATGGCAGCCCGTTAGCAAACATCTCCCAGCTTTCTCCCCCTTCAGGTAGTTTTCCTATGTTTCCTCCTTAATTCCAAAGGCATAAAAGAAACTGTAAAACTGTCATTCTTGGAGCATGTGATATCTTGCTTCCCTACAATGTCATCAGTTTGGCTCAAATAAACGCATAAAAATTCTCTACCGATTCTGAATTTTCTTACATTGATAAAGGCATTCAATAAATATTTATTGAATAGCTACTGTGTCCTATTTTAGACACTGACAACATAAGAGTAAACAAAAAATGACAAGGTCAAACAAATATTTGATAAATGAACATAATATACTAGTATAATGACCAGTAGTGATAAGTGCTGTGGAGAAAATAAACCATTTAAAGGGATAGGGAGTTTGGGAATGCCATTTTAAGTGGCATGTGAAGGGAATCTTTCTGAACCACTTGACAAGAGTCTTGAATATAAAGTACAAGAGTGAGCCCTGCAAAGGCCCAGAGGGGAGTATTGTCAGGTACAGAGTCCAGCAAATACAAAGCTCCCAAGGCCAGGCCAGCATGGCACGATCAAGGAAAAGCAAAGCCAGTGTGTGGGGCTAAGAAAGAGTGAGAGAGGGTACAAATGGTGAGAGAGGGTGTCAGAGGCCATGGTGAGCACTTGGCATTTTTCTCTGAGAATCTGGGAAGCCATTAGAGGGTTTTGAGTAGGGCAGTACTGTTGGGGGCCAGATGTAAGCTGGCAAGGTCCTTGCACCTGTAGGGGCTAGCAAGGCTGGGATCCTTACCCACACAGTTTTCCCAGACTTGTTTGGATGGCATTTATCAGTAGAATAAGAGCAACATTTGTAGAATGAGAACAGCCTTTCATAGCTTACCAAGAAGTCTATAACTATTTACTGATATGCTGTACTGAGAACTTGTCCTTCTGCTGTGTCCCTCCCTTAGAGATTAAGAGGAACAAAGAATACATTCCTCTTGATAGACCTCCTATTCAGTGTGTTGTGTATAAATAGTATTGTGTGGCTAATAAAGTTGCTTCAGTTCATCAAGAGAACTGGGGTCCTCCCGACCCCGCTTTCCTGTCTTTCTTTCTTTTCTCAATTCCCACCTCCCTGCCTCAGCCCGGCTCAACCCTGTCAGGCTGGCCCTGACACAGTAATAGGATCTAATTAATAATTTTTTAAGGATCTATGTGTAGAATAGAATGTTGGAAGGGTGGACATGGCAGAGGGAGCCCGATTAGGAGTCTACTAAAGTATTAGATGAGAATTGAACTTAGGTAGTAGCAATGAAGATGGGATAAATGGTCAGACTTGAAAACACATATATCTCAGATTTGCTGATGAATTAAATAGGACATTGTGAAGAACAAGATTAAAGGACTGTCCAAGGTTTTGGCCCGAGCCAACGAAAGAGTGTCATTTAGTGAAATGGGGAACATGCAGGGATGAACCAATTTGAGGAAGGTGATATTTAAATTAAGATCACCTAAGAAGTGGGATATAGATAGAGAAATCCAAGGATTGAACACTGGAATGCTAAGAAAATGAAGAGGATTAGGCAAAAAAAATGACTAAGAGAGGTAGGACAAGGTGGGGAACTAGAGACCAAAGCAGGAATAAGGAGAGGTGTTTAAGGAAAAGGGAGTGGTCAATTTCAGTAGTCCCCTTACCCACAGCTTCCCATTCTATGGTTTCAGTTACCCAGGGGCAACCAAGGTCCAAAAATATTAAATGGAAAATTCCAGAAATAAACAATGCATACATCATAAATGGCATGCCATTCTGAGTAGCATGGTAAAATCTCTTGCCATCCCAATCAGAATGTGAGTCGTCCCTTTGTGCAGTATCTCCATGCTGTATGTGCTTCGTTACTTAGTAGCAGTTTGGGTTATCAGAGTGACTACTGTGGTATCCCAGCGCTTGTGTTCAAGTAACCCTTATTTGACTCTTACAATAATGCCCCCAAAGCACAATGAGTTATCCTCCGAATCTACTCTTTTCTCCTCTGCCACAGCCTCAGAGGAATCCGCCATCATTATGCTTTCCCCATATCTATGCTTTTGTGTCCTCAAGGACAGCAAGAACTTAACAGCACTCCTAGTTCACATTTTTCACACAGGGACATGAAAGCCCGAGATGAACACATGAGGTGCTGATCAGAAGCCATGAAGGTCCAGTCCAGTGAGGCTGGAATGAGGAACTGGATCACTTGGTCTCCAGGCCAGTTCACTTCCACCACTCTGTGCAACTGTGCAAGGCTGCAATCAGTCCACCCCCAGCATGTCTGGTTTCCCACCTCTAAAACCACCCTATCTGAGAGGGTGACTCTATGACTCTAAAGAGAAAGTGTCACCAAGTCATGGAAGGGTTTTGGACAAGGAAGAGAGATGTCCAGAAGCAGTGGGAAGAGAAGGTTTAGCATTTGTGCTCAAAAGGGTACTTTCTGGAACAAAAGTATACATTTGTACTCAAAAGTTCTGAAACAGTCTTTAGATCCTAGTTCTTGGTGGAAATCCCCTGTCCAGTTTGAGGTAGCTTACTTCCCCCATCTGTGTGAGAAAAAGCTGTTCCTTAAAAATAAAGCACAGCCTGTGAACCACGAGATGGTTTTGAAAGATAAGTCTGCGTTGGGCTGGTGGGTCACTTCCTCTCAGAAAAGACAGGGGAGAAGGCCCCGAGGTTGAGGAAGGAGCTAATGTTCAAAGACTTTCACTAGAAAACAGTATTACAAAGTGCCAGGGTAGAACCTACAGAACCACAGAGCAACTATACAAGTTGTACAAATTGGTACCAGAGTAGTGTGTGCACCTGGATAGATTGGTTAACATGTCTTTGACAGAAACCCTATCTTGATCTTTTTAAAAAAACAAAAAAAACAAAAACTCCCAAAAGGTCATCTTATCTAAAAATGTTACAAAGTGAGTGTTGACTTTCTCTAAAATACATATTTAAGATCTAGATTGCAGTCAGACATAAATCCTTTTAGAAAGATTCTAAGAGCACTGATTTTACCAATAATAACAAAAGTGAAAGGTTCAGAATCACATATGGAAAGTTAAATGAGTTATTTCCTTTTCTAGTTCTATCTGGTTTTTTATATTAGGTTCTATCTTTTTAAAGAAAAGGTGATGTTGAGTATCTTTTCATACATCTGTTGACCATCTGTATGTCCTCTTTGGAGAAATGTCTATTCAGGTTCTCTGCACATATATTTGGTTGGATTGTTTGATTTTTGATGTGGGGTTTGGGGGAGTTGGGTTTGTGGGGTTTTTTTGGTGTTAAGTTGTATGAGTTCCTTGCATATTTTTGATATTATCCCTTTATCAAATGTATTATTTGTGAGTATCTTCCCCCATTCAGTAGGTTGTCTTTTCATTTTGTTGATAGTTTCTTTCACTGTGCAAAAACTTTTCAGTTTGATGTAGCCCCATTTGTTTATTTTTCCTTTCATTTCCCTTGCCTAAGGTGACATAACCAAAAAGATATTGCTAAGAATGATGCAAAGAGCTTACTGCCTATGTTTTCTCCTAGGAGTTTTATCATTTCAGGTCTTACATTTAAGTCTTTAATCCATTTTTAGTTTATTTTTGTATATGGTGTAAGGAAGTGGTCTGATTTCATTTTCTGGCATGTATCTGTCCAGTTTTCCAACACCACTCATTGAAGATATTGTCTTTACCCCATTATACTAGTATATCCTTTGACATACACTACTTGACCATATAAGCAAGGATTTATTTCTGGACTCTATTCTCTTCCATTGAGCTACATACCTATTATGCCAATGCCATACTGTTTTGATTATTGTAGCTTTATAATACAGTGACCTCTTTCTCATAAAACTGTTAAAGAATAAAAATTAATTGAGTAAATTTGTCCATCCTGTTCTCTTAGCCTTCTGGCATCTCTTTTCACTAGCCCCCTATCTCCATTTGGCCAACTGCGAGTAACATTTATCTCTAGAAGGAAGGTCTGATTGAGCCATTCTTTCCAGAGTTCCCTCCTCAAAAGGTTTCACACACAAGCCCAACAACAATAAAATGTTAATGCAGCCAGATTGAAATTGTATCACACAACATCACTGATGTGCAAAGAAAGTGTTGGAAATGAAACTCAAAGTGACCAATTAAAGTATGTCACTCTCCTAACTTAAGACAGTCTCATTCCAGGTAATTGCTCCCTATTAGAGCTGTTTCTCTTCCTGTTTTGTCGTAAGAGATGGTATCTGGAAGGTGGTGCTTAGGTGACCTCATGGTGGCTCAGAGCCCGTGCTCTTCTCTGGATTGTCACAAACCTGTGCTGCAAGTATGCTAGTGCGGTCTTGTCCTGGAGCTGCCAATCCCAAGGTGTGCTCCCCTGGGTCTCTTCCTCCCCCCACTCCTGTGGTTGACAGGAACTTTTCTTGCATCATATTTGCCTCCTTACCAAGATGAAATCTGTAAACTCCTACTTCCCGGAGGCCTACCAGCAGAATGGCTAATGGACAACATAATTTCTAGGCACATACAGTCACACACACAATCTTTGTCACATTATTTTGCTTTCCTTTTTCATTGTCCATTGTCTGAATAACACCTTTGGAAACCTTGTGGGAAAAGGATCCTGGAATTTGGGGTTATCCCAAATACTTTCTAAAGCCAAGCTCTTACAGATAATTTCTTATAATACTTCTACATATGGCTTTATTTCTCATTATACTTTACTAGTAGCCCTGTGCACGAATCCGTGCACCAGTAGCTCACTGCTGCCCTCCTGTAGCTCTCCACCTGCTGCCCCGCCCTCCTGTAGCTCCCCCCACCACCACCCCTCATAGCTTGCTGCCCTGCCCCCTCCTGTAGCTCTCTGCTGCCTGCTTGTAGCTCGCTGCCCCACCCACCTGCTGATCCATGATCCGGTCGTTATTCGGTCAGTCATTACGTAACAACCACTTGCATATTACATCTTTATTATATAGGATTATACTCTCCCAACAATACCCCAGTAGAATGTTCGGGAATTTTCTGTTTTGCTTATTCCAGTAAGCCCAGTGTCTACAATAGTACATGGCACAGGGAAGGCGCTCAATAAATATTTGTTGAATGAGTGAAAGGCTGATCACATCTGCAGTGTAGGGATTTATCCAGTTCAACTCTCAGGAGCAGTCTTGATTGCCTTACCTCCAGGTGCTTGCAGAGCGGCCCACAGAAATTCAGGTGCTGCCCTCAGCTTGGAGGTGGTAGTTGAAGCAATGGATCATGGGGTGGTATCTTGGGAAGAGCAAGAAAGAGAACAAATGGGGGCCAAGAGCAGACCTAGAGCAGCAGTTCCCAAATTTTTAAATATCAGAATCCCTTTATACTTTAAAAATTGTTGAGGACTCCAAGGAGTTCTCTTTATATGAGCATGTCAATATTTATTGCATTAAAATTCAAACAAAACTTAAAAATATTAATTTACTTAAAAATAGCAACAAAAAATACATTACATGTTAGCATAAATAACATTTTTATTTAAAATGTAGCCGTATTTTCTAAAAAAAAAGTTAACAAGAGGAGTGGGATTTGCTTTTTTTCAAATCTCTTGTGTCTGGCTTAATAGAAGGCAGCTGGATTCTCTCATCAGCTTCTGCACTCAATCTGTGGAGATATGTTTTGGTTGAAAACATGTATTTGAAAAAGGGAGGATCCTGGGGACTCAAATGTACTCTGACCATAGGGAAAAAAGTTCTCTGACCACACTCTGAAAACTGCTTTCCTACAGCGACAGTTCTTACAGAGCCTCCAGCCCTCCAGAGACCCCAGGCCCTGATATTAGAACAGGATTCCTGTTTCTCTCTTTCTACCTCCAGCCTCTTTGCTTAGGATTGTGCAAGTCACCACTAACGGATGAAACAGCTGGTAGCCCTGAGCAGGAAAACTGGGTAAGTTCCTGAGGGAGTGTGCTGGTCTTGGGTAGAAGGGAGTGGACTAGCCCTCCTAGAGAGGGGCTGAGGGAAAGAAATCACATCATGCGTTTTCAGGAAGGAGAAGAGGTTACAAAGTTCAGGCACATTTATGAACAAACATGTCTCAGTGCCAGGGCTGCAAAAAGGAAACAAACAAAGAAGCTCAACCTGCTGGGGTGAGTCCAAGGAGCGGGTTCTCAGAGGGGGAGGAGCTGGTGCACGTAATTATATCTCTGCCTCTGCATCTCCTCAGGCCTAACTGGCAGGGTCACAGCTTTGTCAACATTGAGAAACTGATGGAAAGATGGCAGAACCCACCAGGTGCAGCTCTAAGACTTGTACATTCTCAGCAGGTTGGAGTGGCCTTGCTACCATGGTGGGAAGGCTTCAGGTAAACACCTGTTTATAAACACTTCCCCATGAGCCAGCACCACTACTAACACCTTCACTGTGTACCTTGCTTACTACCTGCTTTATAGAGGGAAGGTACAGGCAGCCAACTGTCAGTAGCCCTGGCCTGGCCCCAGATAACACTCATCTTCCATCACAAGCGGCCCAGCTCTACCTGAAAAAGTGTATGTATATATAGACATGAGTGATCTCATGGTCATCAGTGAGTGGACTGTGAGCTGTTGTAATTAAAGGCAAGAGCCACACCCTTGAATCTTTTAATAAACAGATAACAAGTCCAAACTTTGTGCTTACAACTTCCCAATGCTATTTCTCAAATACTAAGGAGTAACTTACCATTTCTACTGCACTTAGTGACTGTGACATCTTTTGCATTATTGCTCTGTGTTGCTATTTAGGTGGCCTGGGACCACTATCTTGTTTAGCACAGTAATCTCCATGTTTCAAATAGCATGTGGTACCTAGAAAGCACTTTAATAGTTTTTAGTGAATTAATTCTGGTGGTCTTATTTAATATGTGCCAAAATCATGTGCTTTTCATATTATATCATTTAATTAAACAGTTCATGTAATGCTTATCTTTCCAAGAAAGTATACAAACTTTTTGAAAGCAAGGAAATGAATGCTTGTGGTTATTTTTAGACATTCTACACAGCACCCTATGTCAACCTACTTATGGGAATGTTCCTCAAATTCATCTAAAAGACATGTTTTACAGTTTTAAAAGATATATCTATTTATCATATTGCTACAAGGTGGGACTGGCTTATTTTTTTTTCTTTTAAACCCCACTAATGGTTTTAGGGTAGAGAAAAGTATTAGTTTATGGTCTAATAATGGCCCCTATTATTCAGCAAAGGTCCCAGCTAAAAGGTGTATTTCACTATCTATTATGTAACAAAATTGGGCTACATATAAAAGTATGTGTTTAGCATACTAGGTCTCCACATCATTTCCAACCAGAAAAACTCTGCTTTTATCTGTTTACAATGTAAAGGGTGCCACAGATTTTTACCTAAGTCAGGGCAGCAATGCCCACCAAGGAAGATGTGGTATTTCAATGAAAACCTTGACAGACATTAAAATAGCAGATGAGTTCATTAATGGAGAACCAGACAGAGAAATTTCCTACCTAGAAACAGAAGAATTCTATGTCTTTCCAAGAACTCACTTTACCTATCAGCTCAAAGGAAAAGTATAAGTTTTTTTTAATACAGCAGCTTTACTGAAGTGAATTCACACTCCATAAAATTTACACTTTTAAAGTTTGCAATTCAGTGGATTTTAGTATATTTATAGAATTATGTAACCATCATCTAATTTTAAAACATTTTTATCAAAACAAAAACTTAGTTTTTAATCCCCAAAAGAAACCCCATGCTCATTAGTAGTCACTCTCTATTTCCTATTCCCCCCAGGCCTTGGTAACTACTAATCTACTTCTTTCTCTAGGAATTTGCCTTTTCTGGACATTTAATATAAATGAAATTATACAATATGTGGACTTTTACATCTGGCTTCTTTCACTGAGCATGTTTTCTTTTTTAAAAATATTTTTTTATTGATTTCAGAGAGGGAGAGGGAGATAGAGACATCAATGATGAGAGAGAATCATTCATTGGCTGCCTCCTGCACACCCCCTACTGGGGATCGAGGCTGCAACCCCAGCATGTGCCCTTGACCGGAATCGAACCTGGGACCCTTCAGTCTACAGGCTAATGTTCTATCCATTGAGCCAAACCAGCCAGGGCTGAGCATAACGTTTTTAAGGTTCATCCATTTATTGCTTATATTAGTATTTTATTCCTTTTTACAGACAAACACTATTTCATTGTATGGATATGCCAAATCTTGTTTATCCATCCATTAATTGATGGACATTTGGCTATTATAAATAATGCTACTCTAAACATTTATGCGTCAGTTTGTGTGTATAGATATGCTTTCAATTCTCTTGGTTGTGTACTTAGGTGTGGTGTTGTTGGGTCATAAAAAACTCTATGTTTAACAAGTTGAGGAATTAATAAACTGTTTTCCAAAGCAGCAGCACCATTTTTTGACCCCACCAGCAGTATATAAGAGCTCTGATTTCTCCACACCCTCACCAGCACCTGCCATTCTCTTCTTTAGTCTAGCAAGCCTAGTGAATGTGAAATGCTATCTCTTACTGGTTTTTATTTGTATTTCACTAATAACTAATGACGTTGAACATCTTTTCATGTACTGATTGACCACTTGTATATCTTCTTTGGAGAAATGTGTATTAAAATCCTTTCCCCATTTTAAAGTGGGGTTATTTGTCTTTTTATTGTAGAGTTGTAAGAGTTTTTTATACATTCTGGATATGAATGCCTTTTCAGATATGTAATTCACAAATAATTTCTCCATTCAGTGCATTGGGTTCTATCCTTAACTCTAAACCTTGGCAAATTATTTCATTTTTGTCATCTGGAAAATGAATGGGTTCAGAAGATTGCAGGATTTACAAATTAGGGTGCATGTACACTGGGAGCAGACATCTGTAACCCAGCAGTAGAAGACACCAAGGATTCATGTAGTTCATCTTCTAAAATGCCAATATTATTTAAAGATTTTAGGGTATGCAGAATCTTGATTTTTCCATATGTGAAAATATAGAGAGAAGAAAAACTGTGCTGAGCAAACAGAAATGTTGATATTTTTAGAACCCGGTGGCATGATATTGCAGTATGTCAAAGTAATCTGGGAGAGTGGACTTTAGAAAGATAAATTGTGCTTGATCATTGGAACCTGAGAGCTGAGCCTTCAAAGGTTTTTAAACGTTATTTTATGGCTTTTAACTTTTGATCACTTAAAAATCATTAACTCACAGCCTTGGCCAGTGTTCTCAATGGTTAGAATGTCAGCCTTCACACCAAAAGGTTGCAGGTTCGCTCCCCACTCCTGGTAGGAGTGCATGCAGGGTGCATGTAGGAGGCACCCCTCCCTTCTTTCCACTCTCTCTGAAAAAGCAATGGGAAAAATATCCTTATGTGAGGATTAACAAAAAAATTTTTTTTAATCATTAACTCACACAAATGAGCTTAACTTCCTGCTGCCATTATTTTTTTTTAATTTTATTTACTAGATTGTGTTTAGTTCCACTTCCTATCATGATCAGTTCCCTGAAAATACAAATAGGTTAAAGATCATGGTTTTCTTTATTGCTAGTATCATTTTTTTAAATTTACTTCTCAGAGTAGAATAATTTTGTAAAACTAAACGATCTAGAGTGAACATTTAATCTACACCAAACATG
Source organism: Myotis yumanensis (assembly GCF_028538775.1). Classification (NCBI taxonomy): domain Eukaryota; kingdom Metazoa; phylum Chordata; class Mammalia; order Chiroptera; family Vespertilionidae; genus Myotis; species Myotis yumanensis. The sequence continues at coordinate 52,282,972 of NW_027223757.1, read as the reverse complement.
AATAGGTAGTTAAAAACAGGAAGTTGAAGTAAAACAATTAAAAGGAAAAAACAGGCAAAATAATAAGGGAATTTCAGAATTACCTGAAATGACAGACAGTTGAAACAAACATTGCATTGGTTGTCTGGGGCACCCCGAGATGAATTTGAGGGGACAGATGATGATAATAAATACCACCTCTACAGCCACAACTACTGAATCATTAGGAAGGAGTATAGGTTTTTCTCAGCTATTTATTTAAAATATGGGTTTTAACCTGTGGTTAATGTGTACAAAGCAAAATCTTATTTATTTTCTGCCCTAATACTTTAAATTTTCAATAGCCTTTTATATATTCTTTTCTTTTTTTTAATAGCATCTTGATTTGTTTCATGAATGTACTGTCCTCCTAATGTCCTGAGGCTATTAGAGGTTTTTAAAACTTTCCATTCTGTCTCCGAGTCCTGAAAATTCTTTTTATTCCTGTTTGTTTTGAGCCTCAAAAATCTGGTGATCCTTGCCTGACTGCAGACACTTTAGTATAGCAATAAGAATCTGATTGTAAGCTCTGTGTGCATGCATGTGTTATTGGCTAGTGAGCATCAATATTGGATGATATGGCTGGGTTATGTCTTAAAGAATCCTGGTGTCAGTATTTAACCTAATCACATTATATGCACTTGTTGTACATGTGAAGAATAACTGTAATATGTTTATTAGTTAAGCTAAAATATCACCTTTTTTTCTCCCCTGAAACTCAAAAAACTAATTATATCATTTTAGATATAACACTTATAGCAATGAGTCATATTTGGCTGCAAGTCATAATCAATATCTCAGAGAAAATTTGGCAAAACATCAACATCAAAACTTCATTTTGAGCTTCTCTGTGAAGGTGGTTGCAGTTGTTCTTTAGCTGTGCATTTCAAATATTCTTTTGGCCTTTCTCTGTATGTTCAGGAATATTTTAAAATGACATAGCTCAGGGAATATTAGTTTTATCTTCTTGTACAAATCTTAAGTTTTTAAGGATAAAATAAGAACATGGTAAAGATAACTCAGGCAATGTTGATTTGATTGTTTTGTAAAAATCCTCAATCTTTCTGGGTGTTATAAGGACATGGAAATGTTCTTTCTTAAGAAGAATTAAGAGAAAATCATCAGCCAAATCTTTCATTTTTATGTTCTGGGGTTTTAATCTACCAAAAAAAAAAATCTCTACACAATTTTACTTGGGCTTGAAAATTATAATTACTTCTCGAAAACAAGTATTCATTTTGTAACCTGTTAACATCATATAGTAGAAAGAGCCCATAGTGGCTTAAATTTTACTTTATTATATCACCCTAAGTCCAAATACTGTAAAAATTGGAGGACTTCTTTTGAGTGGCTAAGTGGTTGAGCATCGACCCAAGCACCAAAAGGTCACCAGTTTGCTTCCTGGTCACTGCACATACCAGACTGCAGGTTCGTCCCCTATACCAAACAGGAGGGATCCCCAGTTTCCATAGGTTATCTCCCAACTCTTGGATTCCTGGAATTGCAAGGACAAAAAGAAGAATGCTTTAAAAATTATGCAATGTACTGGGTTGGCCAAACTTCTCAAAGTAGTCCCTGAATTGGTCCTCAAACACTCCTTAGGTGCCTCACCCAACGGGGGTCATCATCATAGTCAGGTGCCACCCAGAGGAGTGTCCAGTGAGACAGTTCTGTTGAACGAGGATGATGGTGATGAATCATCTATTCTAGACCAATTGAAACTGCACCTGTTCTCTCTCTGGACTTTGAACTTTAGAAAACAGTGAGTTAATTGATAGTGACAGTGGAGGTGGAATACACAAAAGCACAAACAGAAAGAGTGGTTGAGTCATAGCAATGACAGAGCATTACAGTAAGGATCAACAAATATCTGCTAAAGAGTCACAAAACAGAGCCAGCGCCTGCCTCAGAGCAGCAGCAGCACCGTGGCTGCCAAGGGTTTCTCTGGCCATTGTTTCTCCCTCTGCTCTACAGCATGGGAAATATCTTTGCAAATCTCTTTAAGGGCCTTTTTGGCAAAAAAGAAATGCGCATTCTCATGGTGGGCCTGGACCATGCAGGGAAGACCACCATCCTGTACAAACTGAAGCTGAATGAGGTCGTGACCACCACGCCCACGATAGGTTTCTTCCTGGAGACTGTGGAGTATAAGAACATCAGCTTCGTCTTATGGGACGTAAACAGCCAGGACAAGATGCGGGTTTTTTGGAGCCAATACTGCCCAGGCAGACATGGTCTCATCTTTGTGGTTGACAGCACTGACCAAGAACGCATGGATGAGGCCAGACAGGAGTTGATGCGGATGATGACAGAGCTCAAGGATGTTGTCCTGCTAGTGCTTGCAAACAAGCAGGACCTCCCCAATGCCATGAGCACAGCTGACATCACAGACAAGCTGGGCCTGCACTCTCTGCACCACAGGAACTGGTACCTTCAGGCCACCTCTGCCATCACTGGGGCTGGGCTCTATGAGGGACTGGACTGGCTGGCCAATCAGTTCCAGAACCACAGCTGAGCCACACTCCTCTCTTCCCCCTCACTCCCTCCTTCACCCTTGCTTTCCTGTCCATGTGGCAGATGTATCCCTGTGGTGTGAGTGCCAGAAGCTGTCCCCACGGTTGGTCTCAGTGTGCTCCATCATGCTGTGCATGTGCAGATGCAGCCTACACCCGGGTTTTTATCTAAATAATTCTTGTTTCTGGTACTCACATGCATTATGCAACGGAGGCAGCCAATCAGCCAATCCATGTTTCTCTTTCTCTCTCCAAAAATCAATAAAAACGTATCTTTTTAAAGTTAGAGCACTGCAGTATATTCTAAAAATGAACTGAGCTGTCTTTCTCATGGGATTTTAGCTGACTGGAAGAACAGGATTTAATTGACTATTCTGCATTCTGAAAATAAAGATTTGACATGGTATTTTTCAATCCATTTTCTTTAAATTCCTTGCAAGTAATTTGTCTGATTTTCTGAAATTGTCAAATGAAATAACCAAAGGTAAACAGATTGATTGGAGGCAGTGATTTCCATGAAGGTAAACAAATGTCCATGTTTTTATACTGAACAAGAGTAAGAACACTTTTTCTATCAGGAGTTCATGAGCAAGTAAAAAACAACTTAATTATTTGGGGGTTCTTTTGTTTTTGAGAGACAAACAAAACTTGCAATTAATTTGGCTTTAAAATTAGGAACATCAAAAATAAAACTTTACTAAACCATGGAAATAAATTTTCTTTTTAAATTGCCCCTTTTGGATTTTCATATTCCTGTCATTTCTCTCCAAATGATCCAGCTTAAAACTCTGGGAGCCATCTCTTTTATTCTGCCTTCTTCTTACACCTCACCTTTATACTTCTAGCTTATCTCAACTATACTCATGCTGTCAGTCACAAAATCTCAGGATTGTATTCCCATGTGCACCATTCCATTTCCTCTGAATATCTTAGCCTGAGTCTTCAGGTGTCTCACTGCTAAGTTATTGCTATTTGTCTCACTGCCTCCAATCTCTGGAGGAGTTTCAAGCTTATTTGCCTAAAGAGTCAGGAAAGTAAAGAGTGAAATGAGCTGAATGAGCACAGGCCTCTTTAAATTGTTCCAGACAATTGTTGCTTCATCAGGGATGAGGGGGCAGTGTTGAGAGAAATCCAACTTTCCAAGAAAAGCCAGAGATTCCCAGAGTTTCCACAGGCCATCTCACTTCCCTTGGATTCCTAGAATTGCAGGGACAAAAAGAAGGAGGCTCTGTGCCTGGGAGATAGGTTGTGCAAGGTACTGTGCTGGCCAAACTTCTTGAAGTGGTCCCTGAAGTGATCCTCAATGACTCCTTATAGATAGGTGCCTTGCCCCCTGGCTCATCATCCTGGCCAAGTGCCACCCAGAGGAGAGTCTAGTAAAACAGTTCTGTTTAACCAGGATGATGGTGACGAATCATCTAATCTAGACCAATTGAAACTGCACCAATCACTTGCTCTCTCTGGACTTTGAACTTTATTTTTGTTGTTGTTTTGTTTCCACTGCATTTATTACTAATGTAAAAATACATTAAAAAGAAACAAAATTCATTTTCAGTTCCCCAGCGGCTCTCACCCTCCCTCTTGTCCTCACAACTCCTGACCAGTCCTCAGGGCCAGTTCAAGACTGAGTCCACTCATTGCCGTTTTCACAGAAAACAACCAGCAGCAGCGACGGAGGTGGGGAGAGGGCGGCAGGACTGTCCAGGTGGAGAGTCACAGAATTCACACGGAAGGCCTGTGGCCTCCCAGGGCCTGGGCTAAGGAACACGGCTGTGGAGAAAGAGGGTGGGCCCACCAGAGGCTTAGAGCACACCTCATGGGCCCGTGTCAAACCCAGAAAAAGGGACCCCAGAAGAACGGGGGGGGGGGCCAGGGAGGCCGTCTCGCGGGGAGTTCCCAGTGCTCCCTGTTGGGGTGGGGGGAGCCGAGAGGCACCAAGAGCCTCACTGGTTTGGGCGGAAACTCCAGTGTGGAGAAGCCACAGACAGGCCACGGACACTGAGGAAGGCTCCGGGGGTGCGTTCACCAAGCACAGCGATCACAGCCACGCGACTGACGGCGAAGCTGCGGGATCCAAGAGCAGGCGAGCGGGCTTTCAGGAGGGACTGTCCGTCATCCGAACTTGACCCCCGGCCAGACAGCCTGGGAGTTCCTCGGGGCAGCTGCCAACACAGGGGGCGGGGTTCGCACATGGGGGATCTGAGACAAGCAGCCGGAGGGTGGGAGGAAACCGCTCCAGGCTCCGGACTCAGGGCAGCAGCGGGCTGCTGGGCTTCGGGACAGAAGCACGAGAGGCAGCCCCCAGCGCGTCTCCTGCTCCGCCATCAGTGGCGAGGCGAGAGGACCCAGGAGGCAGCCGAGATGGGGGCCCGAAGGCGAGGCTCTGGAGGCTGGATCCGCACAGAGTGCCCACCTCCCCCCAGGGATGAAACACAGCTCTGAACCCCAAATGGCGGAGGTGACGGAGGGCGGTGGGAAATGCATGGCCTCCGGGTCTCCAGGGCTCCCTCCAGCTCCGCGGGGAAGGCAGGCTCACAGAGGAGGTCCGTTGACACCTGGGTGGTAGAAGGCACAGAGGTCCTCACATCGACAGCGCCCTTTTTTGGCAGACCGGGCGATTAGATTTGTCTTCCATAACCTGGGGTTCATCCTCGAGGGGGCAGGTCTTCTTGACAAGCGACCAGCTCTTGAGCCTTCGAGGATGTCTCTGTTCTTCGTGAAAGCCTCCCCTGCGGGGACTACCTTGGTCCGGCCCAGGAAAAGGAGGCTCAGCACTGACCACCCCCCGCCCCCCAACCGTGACCATATGGGCGAGACCTGGGGCCGAAGCCTCCCCACACCGGACCTCTGCTCCGGGGAGCACGTGGGAGACTCCGCAGTGGTGGAATCATCAGTCCCCTTGATCCTGGGGGACCTCTGCGAACAGCTGACTTGGGGTCCCCAGGATGTTCATTGGCCATGGGGGCAGGGCCCAGAAGGCTGGGTGGTGCTGGGGCGGCGGCTGCAGCTGAGTCGGTTCTTCCGTTTCAGCAACATGGCAGAGGCCAGGAGGGGAGGTGGGAGGGGGACGGGAGCGCGGACTTCTGTTTCCGTTTCCGGGGCGTCGGCGGGGGCAGAGGCGCCCCGTGGAGTTTCCGGGAGGCTGCGGGAGCCTCTGTGAAGTTTCTCAGGTCACCCTCCTCTCGCCTCCTCCTCCACTGCGCTCGCGAAGGTCCGGCCTCCTCCCCGCAGGACGCCCAAGGCTCCTCGGCTCCTCGGCGCGGCCGCGGACTCTCGCGCTCGACCCCAGGGCTGTCCCTCCCGAAGGTCGCCACGTCCGGCCCCGGTTACTATGGTAACACCAGAGGCACCACGGCGTGACCTCTGACCTCCCTCCCAAACCGGTCAGCAGGCTTCCCTCCTCGCCAGCGCTGAGGACCTTGGCCGGCTCCTCCTCAACCTTCGCCAGGAACCAGGTCCGGCCGGGCGCCCGCCCTCGCCCGCGGGGGTAGGACCGCCCCGTGCCCAGGTGCGCAGCAGCTCCTCCCCGGCGCGCCAGGTGGTGCGGACGGGCGTTCCCCCCTCCGAGCGCGCGGTGGTAGCGCCCGTGAGGGAGGGCGCGAGCCTCCCACCAGCGCCCTGGACTTTGAACTTTAAACAGTGAGTTAATGGGGAGTGACAGTGCAAGTGTCAGAGCAATGAAAAGCATTAGAATAAGGGTCAGCAAATATCTGCTAAAGAGTGACAAAATAGAACCAGGTCCTGGTTCGGAGAAGCAGCAGCAGCACAGTGGCTGCCAAGGGTTTCTCTGGCCATTGTTTCTCCCTCTGGTCTACAGCATGGGGAATATCTTTGCGAACCTCTTCAAGGGCCTTTTTGGCAAAAAAGAAATGCGCATTCTCATGGTGGGCCTGGACCATGCAGGGAAGACCACCATCCTGTACAAACTGAAGCTGAATGAGGTCGTGGAAACCGTGCCCACGATAGGTTTCAACGTGGAGACTGTGGAGTATAAGAACATCAGCTTCGTTGTGTGGGATGTACACAGCCAGGACAAGAGCCGGGTTTTTTGGAGCCAATACTGCCCAGGCAGACATGGTCTCATCTTTGTGGTTGACAGCACTGACCAAGAACGCATGGACGAGGCCAGACAGGAGTTGATGCGGATGATGACAGAGCTCAAGGATGTTGTCCTGCTAGTGCTTGCAAACAAGCAGGACCTCCCCAATGCCATGAGCACAGCTGACATCACAGACAAGCTGGGCCTGCACTCTCTGCACCACAGGAACTGGTACCTTCAGGCCACCTCTGCCATCACTGGGGCTGGGCTCTATGAGGGACTGGACTGGCTGGCCAATCAGTTCCAGAACCACAGCTGAGCCACACTCCTCTCTTCCCCCTCACTCCCTCCTTCACCCTTGCTTTCCTGTCCATGTGGCAGATGTATCCCTGTGGTGTGAGTGCCAGAAGCTGTCCCCACGGTTGGTCTCAGTGTGCTCCATCATGCTGTGCATGTGCAGATGCAGCCTACACCCGGGTTTTTATCTAAATAATTCTTGTTTCTGGTACTCACATGCATTATGCAACGGAGGCAGCTAATCAGCCAATCCATGTTTCTCTTTCTCTCTCCAAAAATCAATAAAAACATATATTTTTAAAATTGGAGCGCTGCAGTATTTTCTAAAAATGAACTGAACTGTCTTTCTCATGGGATTTTAGCTGACTAGGAGGACAGGATTTAATTGACTATTCTGGGATCTGAAAATAAAGATTTGACATGATATGTTTCAATCCATTTTCTTTAAATTCCTTGCAAGTAATTTGTCTGATTTTCTGAAATTGTCAAATGAAATAACCAAAGGTAAACAGATTGATTGGAGGCAGTGATTTCCATGGAGGTAAACAAATGTCCATGTTTTTATACTGAACAAGAGTAAGAACTGAAGCAGGGGGTCCCGCGGGGGTGAGGCGGACGGAGTCCTAACGAAGCATGCCCGACTCCGGAGACCAGGTTCAGTGACGTAGATCCAAGTTTATTTTGTGAGTGCAGCAACATATATAAGATTCCAGACCAATTAGAAGTTTACAACATCCATAGGGCAACCAATAGTAGGAAAGATCAGGGTACTATGTAGGGGCTCTTCGGGGTCTGCTCAGGCGGGCGATGCCACTTCCTGGTGTGCCGAGGAAGCTTGTATAGGCGGAGTGTGCTCACGCCATTGCATCTGCCACTGCACTGAGATAAATCTCCTGAGCTCTTCCTACAAAGAACATTTTTTCTATCAGGGGTTCATAAGCAAGTAAAAAACAACTTAATTACTTGGGGGTTCTTTGTTTTTGAGAGACAAACAAAACTTGCAATTAATTTGGCTTTAAAATTAGGAACATCAAGAATAAAACTTTACTAAGCCATGGAAATAAATTTTCTTTTTAAATTGCCCCTTTTGGATTTTCATATTCCTGTCATTTCTCTCCAAATGATCCAGCTTGAAACTCTGGGAGCCATCTCTTTCTTATTCTGCCTTCTTCTTACACCTCACCTTTATACTTCTAGCCTATCTCCACTAGACTCATGCTGTCAGTCACAAAATCTCAGGATTGTATTCCCATGTGCACCATTCCATTTCCTCTGAAAATCTTAGCCTGCGTCATCAGGTGTCTCACTGCTAAGTTATTGCCATTTGTCTCACTGCCTCCAATCTCTGGAGGAGTTTCAAGCTTATTTGCCTAAAGAGTCAGGTAAGTAAAGAGTGAAATGAGCTGGATGAGCACAGACCTCTTTAAAAGTCTCTACTCGGCTCCAGTCAATTGTTGCTTCATCAGGGATGAGGGGGCAGTGTTGAGAGAAATCCAACTTTCCAAGAAAAGCCAGAGATTCCCAGAGTTTCCACAGGCCATCTCACTTCCCTTGGATTCCTAGAATTGCAGGGACAAAAAGAAGGAGGCTCTGTGCCTGGGAGATAGGTTGTGCAAGGTACTGTGCTGGCCAAACTTCTTGAAGTGGTCCCTGAAGTGATCCTCAATGACTCCTTATAGATAGGTGCCTTGCCCCCTGGCTCATCATCCTAGCCAAGTGCCACCCAAAGGAGTGTCTAGTAAAACAGTTCTGTTTAACCAGGATGATGGTGACAAATCATCTAATCTAGACTAATTGAAACTGCACCAGTCACTTGCTCTCTCTGGACTTTGAACTTTAAATGGTGAGTTAATTGGTAGTGACAGTGCACGTGACAGAGCAATGAAAAGAATTAGAATAAGGGTCAACAAATATCTGCTAAAGAGTGATAAAATAGAACCAGCTCCTGGCTCAGAGCAGCAGCAACAGCAACAGCAGCAGCAACAGGACTGCCAAGGGTTTCTCTGGCCATTGTTTCTCCCTCTAGTTTACAGCATGGGAAATATCTTTGCAAATCTCTTCAAGGGCCTTTTTGGCAAAAAAGAAACGTGCATTCTCATGGTGGGTCTGGACCGTGCTGGGAAGACCACTATCCTCTACAAACTGAAGTTGGGTGACTTCTTGACCACGATTCCCACGATAGGTTTCAATGTGGAGACTGTGAAGTATAAGAATATCAGCTTTATCGTGTGGGATGCAAGCAGCCAGGACAAGATCCGGCCTCTGTGGCGCCACTGCTGCCCAAACGGACAAGGTCTCATCTTTGTGGTTGACAGCACTGACCAAGAACGCATGGATGAGGCCAGAGAGGCGCTCATGCGGATGGTGGTGGAGTTCACAGATATTGTCCTGCTAGTGTTTGCAAACAAGCAGGACCTCCCCAATGCCATGAACGCAGCTGACATCACAGACAAGCTGGGCCTGCACTCTCTGCACCACAGGAACTGGTACCTTCAGGCCACCTCTGCCATCACTGGGGCTGGGCTCTATGAGGGACTGGACTGGCTGGCCAATCAGTTCCAGAACCAGAACTGAGCCACACTCCTCTCTCGTCCCTCACTCCCTCCTTCACCCTTGCCTTCCTCTCATGTGGCAGATGTACCCCTGTGGTGTGAGTGCCAGAAGCTGTCCCCACGGTTGGTCTCATTGTGCTTCATCATGCTGTGCATGTGCAGATGCAGCCTACACCCGGGTTTTTATTTAAATAGTTCTTTTTTCCAATGAGGCAGTTCCTGATACTCCTATGCAATATTACCCATGCAATATTATGCAAAGGAAGGCAGCCAATCAGCCGATCAATGTTTCTCTCGCTCTCTCTTTCTCTCTCCCCACTCCTCTCTCTCTCTCTAAAAATCAATAAAAACATTTTTTAAAAATTGGAGCATTGCAGTATTTTCTAAAAAGGCAACATCCTGTTTTTCTCATGAGATTTTAGCTAACTAGAAGAACAGGATTAAATAGACTATACCGGGACCTGAAAAATAAAGGAGATTTGACACAGTATGTTTCATTTTCACAGAAATGTTCCATTTTCATTAATTTATTTTAAATTTCTTGTAAGTAATTTAAGTCTTATTTTCTGAAAATGCCAAATTAAGTAGCCAGAGGTAAACAGATTGGAAGCAGTGATTTCTATGGAGGCAAACAGATTTCCATGTTTTCATACTGAACAAGAGTAAGAACACTTTTTCTATCAGGGGTTCATAAGCAAGTAAAAAACAACTTAATTATTTGGGGGTTCTTTTGTTTTTGAGAGACAAAATAAAATTTGCAAATAATTTGACTTTAAAATTAAGAACATCAAAAATGAATCCTTACTAAACCACGAAAGTAAATTTTCTCTTCGAATTACCCTTTTGAATTTTCATACTCCTGTCAAGGCTATCATTTCTCTCCAAATGAACCAGATTGAAAGTCTGAGAGCCATCTCTTTTATTCTGCCTTCTTCTTACACCTCACCCTTATACTTCTACCTGGTCTGGTCTCTCCATTAGACTCATGCTGTCAGTCACCAAGTCTCAGGATTGTATTCCCATGTGCACCATTCCATTTCCTCTGAATATCTTAGCCTGACTCCTCAGGTGCCCTTAGCTCTTTTTCCTACTCTTTAATACGTGGTTTACTTTTCAATTAAAACAAAAACAAAAAGAAACTCCTCTAAAGAAACTGTTGAATTAACAAAAGTAAGACCAAGGCATGCTCTCGAACCAAAAGCTTTAAGAGCCCTGAGGACTGCCCAAGATTTACTTCAGCCTTGAATGTCTTGCTACCTCCATGATTGGCCCTTTGGGCCCAGACAAGAGCATCGGACCTTTTTCTTTATATCATATAGCACAGATGAAACCAGGTCTGAATATTAAAATGAGACTTTACTAAGGGCCTATAGGAATTAGAGACAAAGAGTAACACAAAATCCAATAATCTGATTCATAAAACCTGGATTGCTCTATTCTGGCAGTTCATTCCAGCTCATGGTCTCTTGGTGGCCACCATTTATTCAGGTGATAAGATTACCTTTCTTTTTTTTCTTCTTTTTAAAAATATTTTTTTATAAAAGTTTATTTGAGCCAAACTGAGGACATATACTGGGACGCAAGATTTCAAATGCTCTCTCAAGGTTACCTTTCTTAAAGTACAGAATCCATGGTCTAACAGGAAGCTTACCATTCAGGCCTCAAAAGAATACACTAAATACCACACACAATAACTTACAATAATAGGTGTCCTTGATTAAGGGCCTCACTGAACTGACTGCAATTAACAGCCCCTGGAAGATAAATTATTCCCCAGGACAATGTGATGTTACCCCTAGATAAAGTCAAACGTTAGGCCTTGGGATATAGTAAAAAGAGCACTGGACTAGGCATTAAGAGTTCAAGTGATTTAGTCCCTGACTCACTGTGTAACCCTTAGCCAAGGTACTTCATCTTTAGCGGCTTTATCTCAACCTATTTTTTAGGATTAGAGTAATCCTTTAGATTAGAATAAAATGAGAGAAGAGACGAAAAGTGCCTTGAAAAAGTAGAAACTGTTAAAAACAAAAGAATTAATTCATTCCAAAGGTTTCATAATCTTTGTCTACTCTTCACCAACTCTTGCCAGGCCATTCTCCTCACCAGGTCCTAATTCAATTTGTAGACCAGAAAATTTGAATTAAAGGCTCTCTAAGATCTTTTACAGCTCTTGAAGTATATGATTACCATTCATCCAATGAACAGAAGCACTTACTATGTATTAAGCGTTGGAAACACACAAAAAATGAGTAAATCTAGCAAATATGATAAAATCCAACAATCATTAATGATGGGCTATAGTATTAAAAGTTTATGTAAAGTTAACTGAGAATCATTATTCTGCATATTACTGCTGCCAAACCTTGACATCCTATATAATAAAAGGGTAATATGTAAATCAACCGAACGGTGGAACCAACAGTCGCTATAATGTGCACTGACCACCAGGGGGCAGACACTCAACGCAGGAGCTGCCCCCTGGTGGTCAGTGCGCTCCCACAGGGGGAGCACCACTCAGCCAGAAGCCCTGAGCCAGGCTCACTGCTGGCAAATGCTGGGCTGAGACAGTGGCGGGAGCGCAGGCCAGGCTGAGGGATCCCTGGCCCCAGTGCACAAATTTCATGCACCGGGTCTCTAGTTAATTATAAAACACTTATCAAGCACTACAAAGCTGAAAAGTATTGGTTAGAAACTGAGGATACAGAGACGTATAAGATTATTAGGTTCTAAAAACCTACCATCTAGTATGGCAGGCAGTATGGATGTTAAATCTCTGTTCTTGCCAAACCTAGACTGGAGTTCAAGTTCTGATATTAATTTACTGTATGATGTTTGACAAGTACTTCTTGCCTCTCCAAACCTGTTTCCTGTCCTATAAAACGAAGAGCTATTCCTTAGCGTTGTGCAATTCGTATGAGATAATTTACGTAAAGAACAGTTCCTGGCACATCAGCTCTTGTTTAAGTCGCCACAGTTCTTGTGTGTGTGTGTGTGTGTGTGTGTGTGCGCACACACACACACACGCACGCACGCGCGCGCAGTGCGGGCACCTGATGAGAGCAGAACATTGTGCTGCAGAGCTGTTTCACTTTCTCGGGGTCGCAAGCCTCCTCCATTGCTTCCTATTCGCTCTTAGGCGGCGTTCTGTGATCCCAAAGTCTCATGGTCCTTCAAGTACGAAGGCAGTAATATTCCCAACGCCCAATTACGGATTTATGGAAAACTTTTTCTCTATTAAGGGGCAGATTTCAATCACTTAATTTCACTCCCTTAATTCTTACTCCGATTACCAATGGCTAACGAGCAGCGTTGCTCAGCCGGGTAAATGGAAAAGAACGTGAACCACGACTGATTTTCTTCACGGTTGCTAGGAAAGAAATCCCCATAATGTACTTTGAACTCTTAAAAAACAACAACAAAACCCGAACCGATAATGGGCTTGAAATAAGACATTACTTCCCCAAGGTCAGTGGCCTTGGTGCTTCCGGATTCTTTCTCCCTTCCTCCCGCCCCCCAACCTCATAACCCCGCAAGCCCATTTCCAAACTCAGCCTGACCTCTGCCTGCAAGGCAAGGTGCGGGGAGAAGGAAGGAAAAGGGCGGGGGAGGAGCGGCGAGTGGAACCTCATTGTTCGCCGGGCCCACTCTCCCCGACAGGGCCGGCGGGCGGCGCCTGCGCAGTGCGCGCTCTTTGTGCCCCGCTGCAGCAGGCTGCTTGTTTGTGTGTGTGTGTCTTTCAGAGGCGCTGGAGGCGGAGCCGCGGGCGTGGCGTGCCCCGTCGGGCTCTGATTGGGTTTTCTCGGGGAGGTGGGTGGGTGATGGGGCGGAGCTTCCGATAACAACACTCGGAGCTGGAGCGGAGGCTGTTCGTTGCTGCGCCGCCACCGCCCGCGTCCTCGTCCGCGCTCCGCTCGCCTCTCGGCAGCAGCCGTCGCCCTGTCCTCCGGCTTCGCTTGCTCCTCCTCCTCCTGCTGAACCATTTTCCTCCCAGAGCTATGACCGTCGTCTCCGTCCCGCAGCGGGAGCCGCTGGTCCTGAGCGGCCGCCTGGCACCCCTCGGCTTTTCCGCCCGCGGTTACTTCGGGGCCCTCCCGATGGTGACCTCCGCTCCGCCGCCCTTACCGCGGATTCCGGACCCTCGGGCACTGCCCCCCACCCTCTTCCTCCCTCACTTCCTAGGGGGGGACGGTCCGTGTCTGACCCCTCAGTCTCGAGCCCCAGCACCTTTGCCCAACTGCAGTCTCGCCCCGGCGGGGGGCACCCCTCGGGCCGCTCCAAAGAAGCGGCGAAAGAAGAAGGTGCGGGCCAGCCCGGCGGGGCAGCTGCCCAGCCGCTTCCACCAGTACCAGCAGCACCGGCCGAGCCTGGAGGGCGGGCGGAGCCCCTCCGCGGGCCCGAGCGGAGCGCAGGAAGTCCCGAGCCAGGCCGCCGCCTCAGCCCCGGGTCCTGCGGCTGCAACCCGAACTGAGGAAGCGAACCCTTTCCCCGGCCCGCTGCCCCCCGCGGCACCCGGCCAACCCTCGTTACGGAAGGAGGTGAGTGCCGCGAGGGGGCAGGGGCCGTTGGGGAATTCGGTCCTTAGGCGGCCGCAGCCGGGCCCTGGGGCTGGGGCTCTGCTCGTAGGGGGGTCGGCCTGGGGGGCGGCTGTTTACTCGGGAGGGAAGTTTCCGTGACGCCTGCTCTGTTCTTGCAGCGGGGGCCGGGGGGAGGGAGAGGCTCGCGGTGGCGCCGTTGATTGGCTCCCGAAGGCCAGCCAATGAGAGGAGCGGCTGCGCCCCAGCAACAGCCCCGATTTAGAAGCCTGGCGGCGTTCCAGGGGGTTTCAGCGTTCGGGGCGCGCGGTGGGGGAGGCGGGATGGGGCCCGGGGGTGACGTCAGCGCGCGCTACGTGCGGAGCGCTGGGGCGCTGATGAAGGAGGCGAGGCCGGGAGCGGGTGGCCGGGGGAGGGGTGGGGGGCCGCTTGCTTGTTTTCCCGGCGGTGGGGACCTCCGGCGCCGGGCGCGCACACTCACGCCGCTCGGGTGCGCCGTTGGGAATGGGCCGCGCTGGCTCGAGTCCCTGGGGCTGGCTCTCTGCTGAGCTGTGAGGGCGCCCATCCAACTGGGGCCCTGCCCCTCGCGGGGCCGCCCTACTTAGCTGTGCTGTTTAACTTCCCAGAGTTGACTGCCGCGGCGGCGCAGTTCCTCTTGCCGCTTTGAAACGGTGTATTTTGTGCGCTAGTGTATCCGATGGACGGAATTTAACGATGTCTGCCGTGTACTGTACGGGACTTCTTAGTGGAAGATGTTTTACTGTGTCCAAACTGAAATTCTCGGAAGAAGACTTATCCATTGAATCGACGTTATGCTGCCCAGTTGTCATGCCCCTGGACTGCTATAAAGTTGATTGAAAACCTCAGTGGGATTAAATCGTTAAAATGACTTGAAATTCACCTTTATATCAAAATAAAACGTTTTATTGACTCAGTTTCAAACTTTTTCACATTAATGAAATGAAAAGTCACTGCCATTTGTTGAAAGGCTGTTGCACTGAGAGATTTGCAGCTTATCTAGCGGTGCCCTTGGAAAAATTAAATTTGTTGGCGCCAATTCCTTAAATTATTTTAGATTGCTTTCAAGTTTTAAAATCCGATGGCTGTTCTGAAATATTAGTGATAATGTAGCGAGTTTTTGTGCTTTGATTCCAGGTCAGTAAGACCCTTTCTCTTCCAGAATGATATTCAAGTAGGGACTCTATTAGCAGCTTCCCTTACGACATGGAATATGTTAACCAGTTCTTTCTATATTTGTGTCCTGCTTCCCTACCATATTTCAAGTGTTGGAAGGGCAACGTGATTAATGGGTTACTTTATACTTTCCATCCAGCCATGCCTTCCTAGAAGGATCACTTGAGTTAAGAAAATAGAATTAGTGTGGCAGCGTTTTTGGAGCAGCTGTGAAACCAGAAAGTGTAGGGGACAGGCAAAAAACTTGGTTTTCTGATTTGCTATACCTGGAAAAGATGACAGACTGATATTATTTTAGTATTTGAGTTTTTATTTTAGTATTTAAATATCTGAAAAATTTTGTTTTCAGAAGCTAGTAGATAGTTTTTCTGGATACTTAATAACCATTATTCAGAAGCTAGGAGATAGTTTTTCTGGATACTTAATAACCATTATCAGAACACTTCCTCGCCTAAAATCTGACTTCTGCTAATAAAATTTTTATTTATTCTGAATTAACTTTTTGACAGTACCTGTCTTAAAGGTAAATAGTATACCTATTAACATAGTTTTTATTTATTTTTTTTTATTTTTTATTTTTTTATTTTTCGCTTAAAGTATTACAAAGGGTATTACATAAGTGTCCTTTTTCCCCCCCCGCCCTTGACAAGCCCCTGCCCTCCCTTACCCCCCAGTGTCTTATGTCCATTAGTTATGGTTATACATAGTTTTTATTTTTAAACAGACTCTCAACCAACCAAAATGAAAGCATTAGAAAATTTTTCTTGGCAGCATCCTATTGTAAAAGCACTGACCTTTGTCAGAAACAGGTTGGCATTACTCTTCCTTACAGTTATAGAAAGATGGACTGGGGGTTACTTTGGGTTTTTTACTTAGACATTTTAGAACTGGCTTATACATTGCATACTGGTAGCAGTGGTGATCAACTATATTTTTAGTGGTATACAAACAGATATGTGCATGTTTGAACATCCAGTGATAAATGCAGCAAACATACGGTTTTAACCAAGACAGTGAACTAAAAGTTCAATGTAACTAAATATGTAACTATTTAAATATATATTAAATATATAATATGAGGCTTGTGACTGGTTTCTATCATGAGACTATATTCACTTTTATGTTCCTTGTCTTTATAGGTTTTAAAATCAAACATGGGAAAATCGGAGAAAATTACCATTCCCCACGGGCAGCTTGTTCATGGTATGCATTTGTGTGAACAACCAAAGATAAACAGACAGAAAAGCAAATATAACTTACCACTAACCAAGATCACCTCTGCAAAAAGAAATGAAAATAACTTTTGGCAGGATTCTGTTTCGTCTGATATAATTCAGAAGCAGGAAAAAAAGCCTTTTAAAAACACTGAGAACATTAAAAAAAAGCATTTGAAGAAATCGGCATTTCTAACTGAAATGAGCCAAAAGGAAAATTATGCTGGGGCAAAGTTTAGTGATCCACCTTCTCCTAGTGTTCTTCCAAAACCGCCTAGTCATTGGATGGGAAGCACTATTGAAAATTTCAACCAAAATAGGGAATTGATGGCAGTACACTTAAAAACTCTCCTAAAAGTTCAAACTTAGATCTCGGATTTCAATATGTATGTAAAACATAGAGTTTCCAAAATCCCTGAATTCTTGAAAAGAAAATTGGTATAGAAATGGAAATTTGCCTTGTTGTAACCTAGGAGGGCAAAAGATGGGTTTTAAAAAATTACAAACAGCTTGTATTATGTTTTATATTTTGTAAATACTGTATACCATGTATTATGTGTATATTGATACTTCAGAGGTACATTATAGTTTTGTTATGAAAGTATATGTATTTTGCCCTGCCCAAATGGTAGGTGTTTTGTATATATACAATGGAGAAAATTTTAAGTGTGTGCTAAGGCACATGGAAGACCAATTTATTTGCACAAGGTACTGAGAGATTTTTCAAGAAACAGCTGTCGAATCTCAAGGTGAAGATCTAAATGTGAACAGTTTACTAATGCACTACTGAAATTTAAATCTGTGGCACAATCATTGTAAACATGAGTTTGTCTGTTTCTCTAAATTGATTTCTGCCTTCTAATCTGTAATTACTGGAAAACTTCTCACGTTTACTAAACTTAATTTCTGGAATTTGGTTTATATCCATATCCAAATTTAAAATATCTCTTAATTTTAATGCCAACAAAATCGGTTGTAATCAAATTCTAAAATAATAATTTGGCCCCTTCCTCCCCCTTTTATAGTCTTGACTCTTTGTGTGTGCCTGTTTTTCATGTTTGTGTGACTAGGAGGTGGACTTTCACTTTACTGGCTAAATGTGTTTAACTTTATACTAATTATCCATCCTCCATCTGGAATTTAGAGCGTTCCATAATAGTACCTCTTAGGGGAGGAATTCCCCATTTTACAAATGGAAATGGTTGTGGTCAAAAGTAAAGCTGATTAGTTGATAACTTAGAATATATTTATATATGAACTGTTTCATAAAGTACTATTTCAGTTGACCATACCATACGTTTTTAGTGAAAGAAATGACACTTGTTTGGTTTGCTGGATTTATATTGGTGGTACTTGAACCAAAGCAAGCATAATTGATGTTAAAATAATAGATGGAGATTTGGATTCTGAAGCTTGCTTGAAGATAAATATGGCAGCTAACGTATTTTTGTTACAATTTAAACTGTTCTTTTACTTCGTAGTATGTAGTTTTTAGTTACAAAAAACTAAAGTTTATCTCAAAAAGGAATGTTTTTTTTTGAATGGGCAATATTTAGACATGAAAAGGAAAAAGGTGTTAAGAGAGTATATAGAGGATTCTATAAGGTAGAATAAAGGTGCTACCGTCCTTACATTTTACCCTCAGACTATGCAAAACCAACAAAGGATGTTCACATGGCCTGCAGAGTCAGGTCTTACCCTCCTGTGCCATTTGGTTCACATGGGAGAGGAGGAATTCACTTAACTTTCTGGCTGTACAAAGGTTGGTAGTGGTGTGGGCATCTTAACTTAGAATCACTATTGACTTGAGTAGTGAGAGTATAACGTGTTACAGCTGTCACAAAATCAGAATTAATAATTTGCTGTCTTGTAGATGCAGCTCATATATAATTCAGCCAACCATTATTCTTTAGCACTGGCTTTGTTTTTTGTTTTGGGTTTTTTTGTTAATTACCCGAGGGTATTTTTCCATTGATTTTTAGAGAGAGTGGAAGGGGGAGAGACAGAAACATCAATGTGAGAGAAACATGGATGTGAAACACTTGCCAATTAATTGGTTGCCTCCCACACATGCCCCAACCAGGGCCAGGATTGAGTCTACAGCTGAGGTATGTGTCCTTGATGAATACAACCTGGGACCTTTCAGTCTGAGGGCGGGTGCTCTATCCACTGAGCCAAAAACCAGCTAGGGCTGGCTTTATTCTTTTATGTATGTAGAGAAAGCTATACTTCATTATGTGTGTGTCACACACACATACATAGCTATATATAGCTGGCTTTAAAAATGTATTTAGAGAAGAAAGATACTCTTTTTTTTAAAATCTTTATTGTTGAAAGTATTGCATGTGTTTCCCTTCTTCCCCCATTGACTTCTAGCCCACCCCAGGCCTTCACCCTATTGTCAGTGACCATGGTTATGTATATGTGCATACAAGTTCTTTAGTTGATCTCTTCCCTATCTGCCACCCTCCCCGGCCTTCCTTCTGAGGTTTGACAGTCTGTTCAATGCTTCTATGTCTCTGGATCTGTTTTTGTTCATCAGTTTATTTTGTTCTTTGATTACACATATGAGTGAAATACTTCTTTCTCTGACTGGCTTATTTCACTTAGCATAATACTCTCTAGGTCCACCCATGCTGTTGCAAATGGTAAGAGTGCTTCCTTTATTACAGCTGCATAGTATTCCATTGTGTAAATGTACCACAGCTTTTTGTACCCACCCACCTGTTGATGGACACTTGGGTTGTTTCCAAATCTTAGCTATTTTAAATTGTGCTGCTATGAACATAGTGGTGCACATATTCTTTCTGATTGCTGTTTCTGATTTCTTCGGGTATATTCCTAGAAGTGGAATCACTGGATCATGTGGGAGTTCCATTTTTAATTTTTTGAGGAAACTCCATACTGTTTTCCACAGTGGCTGCACCAGTCTGCATTCCCACCAGCAGTGTACTAGGGTTCCCTTTTCTCCACATCCTTGTCAAAATTATTTTCTAGTTGGTGAGCTTTCAGCCTTGTAAAACACTTTCTAAGGGAAGTGTTAACTGGTAAAAAGAAAGACTAAAATTCTTGAAGGCATGACATAAGGAAATAGACAAAGACTGAAATTAACCGTACCTCTGCTACGCTTCCCATTGGCTAATCAGCAAGATATGCAAATTAACCACCAACAAAGATGGCGGCCGGCAGCCACGCAGCTGGAGCGAACAGGAGGCTTGCTTGCTCCAGTGATGGAGGAAGCCAAGGTTCCCCACCTGCCACGGCCCGGCTCTGAGCTCTGAAAGCAACTAAGTTTCAATTATAGAAGCTAAACAAACCCCAGATGCCTGCTTTCAGCCGGCTGCGGCCTCAGAGCTGGGAGCGCCAGTGACGGCAACAATGTTTCAATTATAGAAGGTAAATAAATCCCAGAATAAAAGAAAAAAAGGAGAGGCTGGGAGCTTCAGCCGCCGGCAGGCTTGGCCAGCCTAAAAACTCTCAGCCCCTCATCCAGACTGGTCAGGCACCCCAGTGGGGACCCCCACCCTGAAGGGGGTGTGACCAGCTGCAAACAGCCATCAGCCTGTCACCCACGCTGGCCAGGCACCAAAGCGGGACCCCCACCCTGATCTGGGACACCCTTCAGGGCAAACCAGCCGGCCCCCACCTGTGCACCAGGCCTCTATCCTATATAGTAAAAGGGTAATATGCAAACTGACCCTAACAGCAGAAAGACTGGGAATGACTGGTCACTATGACACACACTGACCACCAGGGGGCAGATGCTCGATGCAGGAGCTGCCCTCTGGTGGTTAGGGCGCTCTCACATGGGGAACTCTGCTCAGCCACAAGCCAGGCTGATGGCTGCCAGTACAGCAGTGGTGGTGGGAGCCTCTCCTGCCTCCTCAGCAGCGCTAAGGATGTCCGATTGCAGCTTAGGTCTACTCCCCACTGGCAAGTGGACATCCCCCAAGGGCTGCCGGACTGCCAGAGGGATGTCAGATTGCCATCTTAGGCCCAATCCCTCGGGGAGCAGGCCTAAGCCAGCAGGTGGTCATGCCCTGAGGGGTCCCAGACTGCGAGAGGGCACAGGCCGGGCTGAGGACCCCTCCCCCCCCCCCCCCCAGTGCACAAATTTTTGTGCACCGGGCCTCTAGTCTATGTAATAAGAGCCTAAGCAGCCTTTACAGTGCGATGACCAGAACGACCAGTCGCTATGATGTGCACTGACCACCGGGGGGCAGATGCTCAACGCAGGAGCTGCCTCCTGGTGGTCAGTGTGCTAAGCGCTGCTCGGCCAGAAGCCAGGCTCACAGCTGGCGAATGTAGCAGTGATGGCTGGAGCCTCTCCTGCTTTTGCAGCAGAGCTAAAGAGCAGGCGGACATCACCCAAGGGGTCCTGGACTGCAACCGGGCCTCTAGTAAAGTAATAGATTTTATAGTTTGAAGAGTGAACAAAACGAATTAGGCTTCAGATAATATTTGGTGAAAAATATTAAAAGTTGAATAGTTTTGGTGTTACAGTAAAATACTATTTAGCAGCCTTAGTCCCTTCTAGCTGCTGTCACAAAATACTAGAGACTGGGTAGCTTATAAACATTTGTTTCTTACAGTTCTATAGACAGGGAATTTGAGCTGATTTGGAGTCTGGTGAGAACTCACTTAAATGGCGTCTTTTCATTGCATCCTCACATGGCAGAAGGGTGAGGGAGCTTTTGGGGGACTGATTTTGTACGGCACTAAGGCCATGCCTGAGGGTTTTGCTCATGTCCTAATCACTTCCCAAACGTTTCACTTCCTAGTAATCATCACCTTGGGGTTAGGTTTCAATATAAATTCGAACCATAGTGCAACCCAGTTATTATTCAGCCTTTATTTTTCTCCCATTGAAGTCTCTTGTAGAATTGTTCCCAATGTTTCTATGATTATATTGGGTATTTTTGGGGGTGTAAAGCAAACATTGCGTTTGCAGTCACCAGCTTCAGACCTAAATTGTAGTAGCCTGAAAGGGGGCTTATAAGAGGTGAAAGGTTTGTAAGTCGAGTATGTGAGTAGAGAAAATTGTTTTATGAAGTGGCACTTCAGTCTAGAACAGTGGTCCGCAAACTGCAGCTTGCGAGCCACATGCGGCTCTTTGGCCCCTTGAGTGTGGCTCTTCCACAAATACCGACTTCTGCGCATGGGCCACGAAGTTTCAATTGCACTGTACCTGTGCGCCCGCACGTGGTATTTTGTGGAAGAGCCACACTCAAGGGGCCAAAGAGCCGCATGTGGCTTGCGATCCGGTTTGCCGACCAACAGTATAGGTGAGTAGGCTAAATAAAGTACAGGCCGTATCCCCCTTATCCACAACAAAATGTCTGAAGAGGTAAATCAAAAGTAATTTTTTTCTCCCAGAAGGTAATGACTAATTCTGGTTAAGTGTTGTCTAGTTGGGAATATGACACCATTGAGTTGGACCTTAAAACATTCAGTAGTATTTGACATGAAAAGAACAGGAAAATTGTCAAGAGGAAAAAGTCGGAGCAGACAGTTGTGTGAAAAGATGTAGACTAGTTAGTTCGAGAACTGCAAGGAAGGAAGGTTCAATGTATTGAAAGGCATGAGGATAATAACATGGAGGGCCTTGAATGTCATGCTAAAGAGTTTCAACTTTATTCTGTAAGCATGGTATAGCCATCAAAGGTTTGAACAAGGGAATAAGATTCCTGCTTCAAAAGGAAACAAGTGAAAAGACAGGGCAGGGCAAAAGTAGGTTTACATTTGTGAGTGCATGAAACAATGATTAATTATTGTATTCATTATTTTCCATACAAACAACTGTAAACCTACTTTTGTTCCACACTGTATAAACTGCTTGGAAAAGGAAAGCTTAAGACAAGACAACCACTTGAAGATATTTCAGTAGTTCGAAAGAGAAAAGAGCCTAAATGACATCAGAGGAAACAGGCATGGACTTTGGGAGATGTTTTGGAGGTAGAATTAAGAACTGAGCAACTGAATGGAGGGTAAGAAAAAAGTTTTTAAATCAAGCAGTTAAGATAAAACTAGCAATTAGGGAACTCTGGAACAGGGTCATAATTATAGAGGAAGATAATTTTTATTTGCATGTTGAACTTTTGAGGTGAACGCAGGATATCCACTTGGAAAGACATGGCAAGCAGATAGAAGATAGGTTAGGCCAGAGATAGACCTTTGTTAATTAGAACATGAAAATGGAACGGAAATATTTTGTTTTCCTACATGCTTTTGTTTTTCCCTTCATAAGGCTTAACACATTTACCAGTGCTCTTGACCCCAATCTTCCTGCTTCCTATAGACTCACAATGTCATCTGTGATAGTAAATTAGTTGTTGAATTAGAAAGTATTTCCTCTGAAAGTGTTAAATGGTGGTTGGTTCTCTGCCTACCTGTAAAAGTCTGTTAGTGGACAATTCTAATTTAAGTTCTGAATTCTGATAGTAGGGCCCCAGAATTGATAAAAAGGAGGACTAGAGGTTTTCTTAGTCCAAAATTCAAAAGTGGGTAAAACTATAATAATAAAAGCATAATATGCTAATTAGACCAGACAAAGCTGGGGCTGTGAGGGAAGCCTGGGTCCCAGGTGCCTGCAGGCGGCTGGAGGGAAGCCCGGGTCCTGGATGCCAGAGGGAAGCCGGTGCGGCAGCCGGGAGGTGGGGGGGGGGGGGGGGGGGGGCAGGAATTTCGTTCATCGCGCCTCTAGTCATTTATAATTGTTTTTTGAACCTCTCCCTTCTCCTAATTACCCTCCCATCACATTGCTGAATACATTATCCTTTATTTAGAGGGCGGGAAGCCCTCCAACTTCCATGTCCTCTATGCAATTGATAGGTGCTTCACGTTGAAGGAATCAAACATTCTTATACTTGGATATGAAAGGCTGATAGTCTCATCCTCCTATATATATTAAAAATTTTGAAGGGCATTGCTGAACTAAATATATTTTAAAATCACAGGTCTGCCTTGCTGAGCATCTGATTCCTGAGCTAACTCCAAGTTTTTTGTACTTCATTTCTTACTCCTGAATCTATAAATCTTTCAAAAACTTCCAAATACAAGTTTTCAAATGGGGAAAGAGAATGTCTGATGCAGAATTCTGTAAGCACAAATCATGTAATTCAGAAACGACTTGTTTTTAAATCTGAAAGGAAATTTGCGTACATTTTTCAGAATGCTATTTTTTTTTAATATATTTTATTGATTTTTTACAGAGAGGGAAGGAGAGAGATAGAGAGTTAGAAACATCAATGAGAGAGAAACATCGATCAGCTGCCTCCTGCACATCTCCTACGGGGGATGTGCACGCAACCCAGGTACATGCCCTTGACCGGAATCGAACCCGGGACCTTTCAGTCCGCAGGCCGACGCTCTATCCACTGAGCCAAACCGGTTTTGGCCAGAATGCTATTTACAAACATAAAAAAGTTAATTTTTGAAGCTTTCTTGAAAATTTTAGATAGCATTCTCTGAAGGTATGGGGTGGACGAAGTTTTGTTTTTTAAGAGTTTAGAAAATATTTTACGCTTAAATTAAACCCTTTAAATCTCTTGGATGAGACTGTCTTCAATTAATCTCTGACAGTTTTCAGATCACTTTTCATATCTTTTGTAATTTTCTTGGAGTTCTAAATTAAATATGCTAAAATGTATAAGTAATGTTTTGAACACCAGGAATTATATTTGTCAAACTTAAAACTTGTATTATAAAAAACCCCAAATTAATTACAATTTAAGGTTTATAAAAGGTGTTAGTTACATTTACTGAGAAGGGTTCATTGTTGAGGTCTTAAAATTCCTTTTCTAAGCAGCGTTTATAGTAGTGCTTTACTGTAGAACTTGTAACACAGATTTAAAGTTCCCTTTGTTAAAGGAAGAATTTATGGAAGTGTTAGTCTCTGAATAAAGTAGATATAAAGGGACAAAATGGGAGGATTGACAGAAGCAAGCTACATCAATAATCATGGAAAATCAGATGCACATTTGTCAAAGGAGGCTACATAGTCAAACTCCATTTAATTAAAAGAGACTATGTATCTGTAATGTATAACAATAGCTTAAAAGATGAAATGACATTCTTTCTTTTTTTTTTTTTTTTAAATATATTTTATTGATTTTTTGCAGAGAGGAAGGGAGAGAGATAGAGAGTTAGAAACATCGATGAGAGAGAAACATCGATCAGCTGCCTCCTGCACATCTCCCACTGGGGATGTGCCCGCAACCCAGGTACATGCCCTTGACCGGAATCGAACCTGGGACCTTTCAGTCCGCAGGCCGACGCTCTATCCACCGAGCCAAACCGGTTTTGGCAGATGAAATGACATTCTTAAACAATAAAAATACATCATTTTTCTAGTCATTCACACAACTTTAATGTATTTGTAAGAAAGGATTCAGGAAAGTTAGTAATTTTTCCAAGTGGCAGAAAAATATCTGGTTGTAAATAGGTACTAACCAAATTCCTCCATATACATAGCTACTCCTAAATTATTACAGATGGTCCCTTTATTCTAAGATTAGAGATTAACCTGACTAGTTGTCTAAACCAAATTACAAATGTGTTTTTGGCAATCTAGAATTTTGGGAAGGGGATGGCAGGGAGAAGATATTTTGATGACTTATTTCCAACATGCAAAGGTTGATTTAAATTGAACTCAAAATTGCCTTCTTAACAGTAAGCTCATTAAACAGGAAAATTACACTTTGCTTTGCATTAAGGAATCATAGAGGGCTTTGGTTCTTTGGAGAGATCTACAATTTGGGTTATCTTGCTATAAAATAAGGCCTCTCAAATGGTCCCTTCCAAAGTTTGAAATTACTTTTCAAGTAATCAGGCATTTAGAACTCTCAATTTTTAGAATGAAAAGATTAATATCAGAGATTGGACTACTCTTTTCTATCAGGATTCCAAGAGCCCTTAGTCACTGCATTCAGTCTAGTCTCCCTCACCATCCGTGTCTATTAAGTTCCTGTATCATCTAGTGCTTAAGACCAGATCCTGAATTTCAAAACTAAGAAAACAGATTTATGAAAGATATTCAACCAAGGTTTTCTGATCATTCTTCAGCTAAATAGAATACCCCATTATAAACATTCCAGTTTTCAAAAACTTACTGTGTTAAATTCAAATTAGCTGGGGAAGGAATAGATAGGTGTGCATATGTGTGATAAAGTATAATTTACTGTTAATTGCAGACTCTAGGTAGTGGGTATATGGGTGTTTACTGTACTTTTTGTTACTAAAGACATAACAATGTTAATAGAATGGGGAGAAATTAAGGCTGCTTTACTAGTTCACTGCAACATTATATATGAGGCATTTGCCAATAATTCAATAGGCTTACTTGTAGCATATAGCACAAATACATTAATCTTTTGAGGTGGTAAACTTGAGTCTCCTGAATGTTTTTCTTTGCATTTTCAGGTAGGCTGATTAGTTATATTTCTAAAACAACAGAAAAACTCTAGTCAATGACTTAAACACCAAAGCCATTGTAAATAAGAAATGAAATTTTAGAGAAATGATAATGTATTTAAGCATTGGTTTATTCAGGAAATATGACAGCAGACACTTAATCTATACTAATAAAAGGGTAATATGCTAATTAGATCGGATAGACTGGACGTCTTCTGGACGTCCTTCCAGACAAAGTGGCGGGGGCAGAGGCAAAGGCAGAGGCAGTTAGGGGCGATCAGGCCAGCAGGGGAGCAATTAGGGGCGATCAAGCAGGCAGGCAGAGGCAGTTAGGGGCGATCAGGCAAGAAGGCAGTGGGGTTAGAAGCGATCAGGCAAGCAGGCAGAGGGGTTAAGGGCGATCAGGCAGGCAGGCAGATAAGCAGTTAGGAGCCAGTGATCCCGGATTGTCAGAGGGATGTCCGACTGCCAGTTTAGGCCCAATCCCGCAGCTGGACATCCCCCAAGGGGTCTCAGATTGGAGAGGGTGTAGGCCAGGCTGAGGGACAACCCCCCTCCCATGCACGAATTTTGTGCACCGGGCCTCTAGTGTTAACATAAATGTCAATGCTTAAAGAAGCTTTAATTAGGGGAGGATGAAGACATAGGTGGAGACTATAAAGATTCTGAAGGGGATTTATAATAATTGCCCATGGTTTTAGAGGACAATGAAAGAAATTACCTAAGGTGGAATAACTTGAACTCCAGTGAGTGTGATTCCCAAAAGAGAAGAGGATGGCTGAAGAGCTGGTTAGCAATGAAGTGACTAGGGAGTAGGAGGGCAAGGCAGTGTGCAATTCTTAACACTTGGCTGGTTCCTTCTCTTCAAAGCCTTTAATACTGAATACCAGTGGAGCTAATGGAAAGCTAAAAGTGTTTAACATTATTCCTTAAGTGATGCAGTTCCACTTTCCATGACAGATACTCATATACTAGTAAAACCACAACCTGTTAGTCAAAATAGATAAGGGTAGACAAAGTGTGGTCACCAAAACTTCTTAAAGACTATCAGTATATTGGACTAATTAGCGGCAGCTCAGAGCTCTATGTAAATTTTTCATCCATGTTTTTAAACAAACGTTTGAAATTATACAGTATAAAACAAAAAATGGTTAGACTTTATAAGTATTAAAAATTATAGTGAATATCCTATAAAGCTAGAATATTTCTAATTAAGCTACATTTAACATTTTAGGGTCAAATTTTAAGGTTTACTGACAATGATGAATATTAATGTTTTTCCTTAACTAAGGTTCTTATGAATTATATATTTTGCAATGTGTTAAAATAAATTTAAATAACATTCCCTCTCATTTTAAAAATATTAAACTACTCAGAAAGAGTCTGACCAGTCATATAGCTTAAGTTGATTTTGAAAAGGTCAACAACAACGTACTTTTTCTCAAGGTGTAAAGTATTACCACAAAGCAAATACTGTGTCACAAATATGATTGGAATGGTTAATTACCCCCCAAAATCCATTGAAATTTTTCTTACTATTAAAAGAAATACGCTATCACTTGGGTTTATGGCTATTTTGTATTAATTTTTGTTGAAATTAAAATCAACAGCATTGTAAATCCTATTATTAGGAGTAAGCTAAAAAAAAAAAAAAAAAACTAGAATATAGTTATTTTAGAAAATGGTTGTAGCAAAGAATTCTGGTTTTCCTCAGCCTACCTCTATGAAGCTATTTCTAAAAAGCATTAGTACTTAGGCATTTAGTTCATCAAATTATACTCCTAAACTAGAGTAGTAATTTTTCTTGTTTCAATTAAATAAGCTGTAATACATTTAAAAATAGAAATGAACGTGCAATCAATCCATTTCTACACTAACTAGCTAGGCATTCTCTCATTTAAGAGAATGACCCTTGAAATTTTCTAAATGCATTCTGAAAGAACCTGTCATTCTTTATTTTAATTTGTAATCTATTTTATAAGCTAGTTTATAAAACAACAGGTATAGGTTAAATATTGAATTATGTGAACCAAATATACACTTAAAATCACACTTAAAAAATAGTAATTATCAACCAACCCACTGAGCATCTATCTACCTCCACAAATTGGTATTTATGTTCATAAGTTTAGGTTGCGGTATATTCCTAGAATATAAATTCAGGAAAGACTATAAAGCAATTCAGGGAAAAATACTACTATCAAAGTACTGTTTTAACTAGAGAGAAGTTGAATCAACGTAAAATATCTTAACACTTCTATCAGGGAATACTACATTTCTAATATGGTTTATAACTCCATTATCTTTATACTTAATTTGTGAACACCTTTTAAAAGATATACAAGATATAAATTTTCCAGAGGGCCTAAATCAATCTGGTAGGCCAATACCCAAGTTAATGCAATGATCCTAAATACCCTATTTTTTTTAATTGAGAGTGATTTTGATGTTAAGTTGCATAATCATTTATTACTTGAAAATGTTTCCTAATCAAATACATATGAGTTCTGACTCAAACCCACACATCTCACTGAACCACTGATTCTTAAACTCTTGGGAGCCGTGGACTTGTTTGAAAATCCACAGTGCCTAAACCTGAAGGTTTGGTTTCATGACAGATTATGATCCTCTGCACCAGAAGTAGCATATATTTATCTATATAAGACCTCAAATATGCTCCCACCGTTTGGAAAATTAATTTTTAACTCTAAGAAATCACAATTTTAATGTAGTTTAGAAGTATTACAAAAATATTTCTAAATGCTTATTCCTTTAAACTTTTGACTAATTTTGCTTTTTGCAATGGGATTAGAATAAAGGCAGGAATTCTTATTTGTAATATAACAACAGTATGTCTTAGAATAGTTGTATCTCAAGTAAACACTACAAATAATATCTAAAGTCCTGAAATAAGATAATTCACATTTAAAAATAAATTAGCCCAGTGGCATAAGATTAAATCCTAAACTCCAAATAAAAAATTTGGCATTATCTCCCATTATCTGTTTGCAGATGCAAAATATCAGCTGCTATATAGAAACTGTATATTATTCATGGGGAGGAAGAAAACAAGCAGGGGTAGTGGCCATCTTTATTTTCTTTGTCATTAACTTACCCTCTATCATTATAAACAAATGGAGGTAGGTAGTGCCCTACACTAAACTTGGGAAGTAACTGAGTCAACATATTATCTTTAAAGGAAATTATTACAGATGTGTAAAACATTTGCTTTATTTATTAACAATCTTACACTAAGTATCCTTTCTTAAGTACTCCAAGAAATAATTCTGTAACAAAAGTGAACCCTAGAGTAGATATACCCAAAAGATAATTTTCCTGGGTACCAGTACAATTTGTAGTCAATTTCCACTCAGAGTCACTGAACCTATTTTCATTAAAGCCTATAACAATTTATTTTTAACTCTCTTTTCCATCTAAACATTACCTTAGTTTAGCATATATCTGTCAAAGACTATTATATTCCAAAAAGGAACAGCATAGTAGTCAGGGAGAGGCAGTCTAGAGCCCAGCCACCCACCAGCTCCAAAGTCTTAATAGCTGTTGACCTTATGCATGTCCTTTAACTTCTCTGCATCTCACTTCTGTATCTGCAGTGGTATTTACCTCATAAAGCTATTGGGATGATGAGGGAATAATGTAAAACTTACAGAAGAGTGCCAAGTGCATAGTTATATACTCAAAAAAGTTTGAACTACTATCATTCCAGTTTTTCCATCAAACCAAATAGCATCCTCCTAACCAGCCGAGGGATCACAATTTGGAAAACCAAATGAGATGTAAATCTAAGGATTCAGCATGTTCAGAAACATTGCCTTATCAAATTATTAAAATAATGGCTAAATGCTTAGTAAAGACACTACAATCAAATCCTTGTATTTGGTATCCCTGTATATGTAAACCCAAACATTTATTTAGAAAATATAAAAAGTTACTATTAATAATTGTCTTGCTCTTTTTTCAGACTGTCTTTTAAATTTTCAATAGTGCCACATAATTTTGAAACTAAATTTTATTACAAATGAACATGAACTTCAAAGAGTTGTAGTACTGAAGTAACTTCTGCTATGATTAGAGAATTTCTACTCAGGAAGTACAGTATACATGAATTTGTGGTACTTGCCCAAATATTACAAGTATATAAATCATTTTGTAAACTTGTTTCTTACACATAGGATCTAAAATTCAAAGAAAAATGGAATTTGTATTCAAAACAAATAGAAGCAACACTGGCTTCTATATGCTAAATCTATAAGACAAATTTTTTTCTTAAGCACTCTAGATACAAATATTAACTGTATGGGCTGAAACTTTTTAATTTTCAATGTAATTCAACAAGGTACACAAGTAGAACTCTATAAATATATCCCCTATAAGAATCATATTTATCACAAATACTACCAAAACCCTCTGAAAAACATAAACTACAAACACATTTTAAAGAAATTCTCATTTTTAACAACTACAAAAGCAATGAATAGCAATAAAGTTATTTGGTTTAAAAACCGAAGGGCAGTGTAATGTAAATACAAATACTGGATTGTTTTTGAGGATGCAGTCTTGAGTTTCTTAATACAACTAAACACTTCCAAAAGTAGTAAGACATACTCTATACAATTTAAAGGCTTAACCTAAAGCTCTAAAAAGAAAAATTAAGCAGTAGATGAAAAGTAGGTATGTAGAAATAATGGTATAAAATATTATTTTTATACAATGGGTACCACCCTTTAAAGAGATAAGGCTTAATATGATTATTTTTGGATTATGAGTGTTGCCCACAATTTTTATAGTAGTCTCAAACCATTCAAAATTCAGTATTCAAAAAATGTTTTGCTATTTCTGAAGTGACTGAATATAGTACAGGATGCAATTTAATGTCAACTTACCTATGCTTTTCCACCCAATAAAAAATAAAACCTTTTTTGAGCTTAGGAGAGAATCTATCTTTTGAATGATATAAATTCAACTTTTAGGGATGTCAGAATTTTGTAATATGAACTAATCTCCACCGAGAATTGGCCCAAGTTTAAACAGAAGACACAAAAGAGACATAGGTGTCAAACAGTTTAAGTCTGACTTATGCAATTATATAGTCATAATTACTTTTTACATGAAAGTGATTTAAAGTAAAAAATATTTTTATAAAAGGTATTATTAATATTACTAATACAGTAGTCCCCCCTTATCTGTGGTTTTCCTTTCCACGGTTTCAGTTATGCATGATCAACTGTGATCTAAAAATATTAAATGGAAAATTCCAGAAATAAACAATTCCTAAGTTTTAAATTACATGCAGTTCTGAGTACTTCATCTCATCATGTAGGCATTGTAATCTCACAAGAGTGAGGCCAGTACAATATTTTGAGAGATCACATTCACATACCTTTTATTATAGTATATTATTATGTCTATTTTATTATTGTTGTTTATATCTTACTGCGCCTAATTATAAATTAATCATGATCATAGGTATGTGTGTATAGAGGAAAACAGTCTATATAGAGTTTGGTACAATCTGTGGTTTCAAGCATCAAAGGGTTTTGAACATATCTCCATGGAGAAGGGGGAACTACTGTACTTATATCAAAGTAGAATTTTCTAAGTTAGTTCCATTTTACCCATTTCCTTTGAAAAGTACCCTTCTGCCACAATGTAAACAAAAATGGTCCATAAAATGGTAACATTAGACATCAAAATTTGTGGTGTGGGCCCTTAAATGGAGACCAAATCTTTATTAACTCAAAGCTAGAGAGGTTTTGTTTCTTGTACATGCCCAGAGGTAACTAATATTAACTCACATTTTCTGTAAGCCTTGAAGAATTTTTATTTAACATAATGAGAGGTTTAATAACTTAAAGACTATCTTGCACTCTTCTCTTGTTGTTCACCAACTGTTTTTATGACGATAACTCCGAGATCTAGAATGTGATCGAAAATGAGAGTGTTTTGCTGTCTGTGCTTTTGTTTCAGAATTGGTATACCCTTTAGGAGATTTACATGGGGATCTTACTATGGAGTCAGAATGTCTTCCATGTGATCTTGATTTTGTTCCTGAGCTAGTCTGCTTTTGAGGTGAACTTGATTGTGATTTTCCTATTGATTTTGATCTTTTTTCTAAGGACTTGGACCTTGACCGTCCTCTAGAACCAGAATTCCGTCTTGGAGTTCTTGACTGCCTTGCTGAGGTAGACCGCCTTGGTAGTGACTTGGAGCGAGACTTAGACTGGCTATAAGAAAGTCGCCTGTGTCGAGACCTGCAAACATCCACAATGTTAGAGTATATATTTCACACAAAAGCAGTTAATAGATTAGGAAAAAACACTTGCAGGAAATTATATACTTCAGATAATATTAGTTATGTTTTTATTGGCTAAGTTAAAAGAAATAATTCTAATTTTATTATGCATGCTTTTGGTTCAAACATAACAAGTTTGTAATACTCGTTATATAGAATATATAACCAAAAGGTATTTACTTTGCTACATACTAGTAATTCTTATGACATGGGTCAGTTCTGAAAAATACCCTGCATATTTAGTATGGGTTACACAACTCCCAAGAAGTATGAAAATCTAAAGAAAAAAATGTAAAGAGAGAGGGAAAGAAAATAATTATTTAAAGTTTATCAAATAATGCTTATAACAACAAAAATTTAGATGCAGGACTTCTGAATTCTACCATGATAAAACAGCTTGTACTAGATTAATCTTCCCATAGAAATTAACTATATAAAAAAGGTAGACAAATGATGATGGAAGGAGACTTAACTCGGGGTGGTGAACAAATGATACAATATACAGAGATGTATTATAGAATTACACACCTGAAACCCATATACTTTTATTAACTAATGTCACTCCAATAAATTCAATTTTAAAAAGAGTAAAAGAGCTCCAGCCAGTGTGACTCAGTGGTTGAGCACTGACCTATGAACCAGGAGGTTATGGTTCAATTCCAGTCAGGACACATGCCCGGGTTGTGGGCTTGATCCCCAGTAGGGGGCGTGCAGGAGGCAGCCGATCAATGATTCTGTCTCATCACTGATGTTTCTATCTCTCCCTCTCCCTTCCCCTCTGAAATCAATAAAAATATATTTAAAAAATAAACAAAACAATTAAGAGAAAAAAGTAAATAACATTTATAAAACAACTGTGGGGAATAACCAACACAAGCAGAACTTGAGGGGTTGTAAGCCATGGTTTGTTTTTGTTTTATTTTGTTTATCCTTCTATTGATTTTATAAAGGAAGGGAGAGGGAGAAAAAGAGGGAAACATCAATGATGAGAATCATTGATTGGCTGCCTCCAAAACGCCCCACAGGGGACTGAGCCCACAACCCCAGCATTTGCGCTGACTGGGAATAGAACCGTGACCTCCTGGTTCATAGGTTGTCACTCAACCCCTGAGCCAAGCCAGCTAGGCAAGCCGTGGTTCTCTTACTCAGACCATTTTCTTAATAACAGCATTGGAAATAGAGCCCAACTAGAAAATGGTTATCTGACTAAGCTGAAGAGACAGAGGTTAGCATTCAGGGCTACCAAAGTGGCTGAGACTTGAGAGGCAAAATCCAAGAGATGAGAGAATTACAGACAAAAACAAAGCATAAAAAACCCTAAATTCTGCTTACAAATTCTCAAGTCACTGGCCATCTTCTAAACTGTGCATGCCCAGGATGAGACTCCCAAGAGGTCAGAAAAACTGCAGCTGCACCCTAGCCCAGTGATGGCGAACCTGCGACACGCGAACTCATTTTTTTGGTTGATTTTTCTTTGTTAAATGGCATTTAAATATATAAAATAAATATCAAAAATATAAATTTTTGTTCTACTATGGTTGCAAATATCAAAAAACTTCTATACAGTGGGGCCTTGACTTACGAGTTTTTTGAGATATCAGCTGTCTCTCGGCCGATTTTTTGCATCGGGTTGGTAGAGTAATTTGAGTTAACGAGCTCTTTAACGAGCTCGGTCTCCGAACGAATTAAACTGGTAAGTTAAGGCCCCACTGTATGTGACACGGCACCAGAGTTAAGTTAGGGCTTTTCAAAATGCTGCCACGCCGAGCTCAAAAGGTTCGCCATCACTGCCCTAGCCGGTTTGGTTCAGTGGGTCGAACGCTGGCCCACGGACTGAAGGGTCTCAGGGTGGATTCTGATCAGACCGGGCAGCAGACTCAATGCCCCGCCCTGGTCGGGGCATGTGTAGGAGGCAACCAATGGTGACACGAGCATGTTTCTCTCTCTCCCCTTCCCCTTCCATTTGTTGTAAAAATCAATGTCCCCATATATGTTAGTTACTCTTTCACAATTGCCTCTCTCTGTTCAACCTAATTTAAAATCATGTAGGTGCTGCCACTCATTTGGTTCTTCATTTTTTAACCAGGGCGCCTGTGTCAGGTGAACTGGGTTAAATAAATGTGAATGCTTTTATACTGTGAAACCGGATCTGCCAATTTTCTTCTCAGGCCCGGCCGCAGGCCCGAACAGGCAGAAGAGTTTTGCCTCTACATACACCACCAACGCCCGTGATACTACAATTGCTGCAGAGTTGTTTTGCGCAGAGGGTCTAGCCAAAAGGGCAGAAACGGAAAAAAATTATTCGTTCTCTAAAAGAAGGGAGGAGCACTCGGTTTCTTAGGAAATCCAGGGTGAACGCTGCTCTCCTTTATGCCGAGAGCTGCAGGCAGTCGCGGTGAAGCCCGCGTGGAGACCCCCATCTCCACCGGGCACCCGCCCCGGAGCAGAGCGGCCGGGATGGGGGGACACTCAGCCCCTGGGCCAAGCCGGCCGTGGTTCTTCCACTCAGACCATTTTCTTAATAGCAGCACCGGGGGTATCGCGCACGGAAGACTCTCATAACAGATCCACGCCAGGACCAGGGCCCGCCAAGGCGAGGAATTTAAAACGCCCCCAGCTGCGACTGTCTTCCGGTTGGTCGCCAGGCCTAAGTAGAGCGAATGTATCTGCTTCAAGTATCAGAGTGACGTAGGTGACCAGAGGCGGGGATATGTAGATGAGCACAGCGCGGTGACTGCTGGTTCGAGTGTATTAACGGAGCAAAATTTCCTCTGAATATCCAGAAGAACGTATCTTAGTTTCTGTCATATAAATAACACTGCAACTTAGAGTCGAAGGGCAAAAGAATGCTCAATATAATTAACCATGACGTTAAAGTGTGTTGAGGATGATGGTGACGTGCCAGGCAGGGTCCTGCTCTCATACTTACCTGGCAGGGGAGATACCATGATCACGAAGGTGGTTTCCCCAGGGCGAGGCTTACCCATTGCACTCCGGGCATGCTGACCCCTGCGATTTCCTCAAATGTGGGAAACTCGACTGCATAATTTGTGGTAGTGGGGGACTGCGTTCGCGCTCTCCCCTGGTCAGCTTGTTTCACAAAGATAGTGTTTGTGCCCAATAATCTTCGTTTTTCTTTTGACACAAGAAGGCTGTATAGCAATGATTACTGCTCCTGTTGGCTCATTTACATGTTCCCCCGGGGAGAATGCTCCAACCAACTGAGGTACCTTAGTGGATTCCTATTTAAGTTTTCACTCTAATTGTGAAATGGTTGTCATGTAGAAGAACTATTGAGTATGAAGTATTGAAATGTGCTTGTAGCTAAAAAGCCCCGTGGAAACCAGGTGTTGGTGAAAAACTGGAATTCCTGTGCACTGATGGTGGGAATACAAAGTGGAATGACGCCTATAGGAAATGTATGGCAGTTCCTAAAAAAATATATATAAGTATGCAGTTTTCATATGATCCGGCGATTTTACTTCTGGATGTATACACAAAATAATTGAAAACGGACTTGAAGAGCTATTTGTACATTCCTGTTACTAGCTGGCAGCATTATTCACAATAGCCAAAGGTGGGGGTAAAAAGAAATAAAAATAAATGGAAAAATATCCTCAGGTGAGGATTTACCAAAAAAAAAAAAAAAAAACCTGCAGCTGAAAGACTGAATAACTGAGCTGAAATTTTATCAGAGACATACTGCTGGGGACAGACTGGAGTTCAAGACTCCGAAAGGTCAAGGAGTCTTAAGTAAGAGCCCAGCTTTCCAATGAAAAACCCAGAAGGGCAGTATCCTACAGGTAAGGACCAGGCCCTAGGAATAAACATGAAGCTAAATAAATCAGCCTTATCAATGCCTCAAACTAAGCCTTGAAAGGGTCAAGGTGATCTGCCAATACTCTGCCTGCTAGAAGAAAACAACTTTCTTTGGAGGATGGTAGCATCCAAAGTTTCTATAATTTTTCATTAACAATGTCCAACATCCAATACAAAATTATAAGGTATGTGAAAAATAGATTAAAATGATTAAAAACTAACAAAAAAAAAAGATAAAATAACTACACCCAAAACAATTTGGTATTATTGTTATTCAGACAGGAATTTAAAAAATTA
This sequence comes from Myotis yumanensis, assembly GCF_028538775.1. Classification (NCBI taxonomy): domain Eukaryota; kingdom Metazoa; phylum Chordata; class Mammalia; order Chiroptera; family Vespertilionidae; genus Myotis; species Myotis yumanensis. The sequence goes on along the minus strand of NW_027223757.1, from coordinate 52,246,773 downwards.
CTATGACTAACATGTTTTAAAAAAATAAGAGAAAAAGACAAAATAGATGAAAAAGATAGAAAATTTCAAAAGAATTTTGGAGTCTATAAAAAGAAACAAATGGATATTTTAGAACTAAAATATATATATATCTGAAGTTAAAGTCATTAAATGGATGTAACAGCAGTCTAGATACAACAAGAAATAGTGAACTGAACTGAAAAACAGATTATTAGAAAAATATTATACTGAAACACAGTAAGAGAAAAGGAATTTTATGAAATCCAGAACAGAACATAAAAGATATTTAGAACATAGTCACATGGCCAAAGGACAAACTGAATAAGGCAGAAGTATATCTGAAGAGGTAATGTCCTAAAATTTCTGAAACGAATAAAAAGCATCAACTCACAATTTTGAAAAGCTCAATAATCCAGGTAGAATAAGTACAAAGAAAACTACACCAGGTATCTTTATATATAAAACCCTAATATGCAAATAGAACAGCGGAACAACTGAACAACCAAACAACCGGTCGCTGACCACCAGAGGGCACATGCAGAACATGGCAGGCATCAGATGCAGTGGGATGGTGAGTGGGGCAGCCAAACCAAGGCCAGTCCCAATTGCCCCTGAGGGCTTCTCCATTTCCCCCTGCTCCTGAGGTGCAATCAGGGCTGGCAGCCACCTCTCGTACCTGCTGCCAGGGACAGCCCCACTTGCACCTGCTGACAGCACTGGCCCCACTCACACCCACTGCTGGCACTGGCCCCAGTCGCTCCACACTGTCAGCAGGAGCAGGGCCGGCGCGATCAGTGAGTGGTAGCAGTGGTGGCAGAAGCGGGGCTGCCGGCAGATGGGACTGGGGGCCGCAGCGGGAGGGGCCAGGCGGGGGCACAGAGGGTGGGCCAAGACCCACCCCTGTGCCCCACCACAGCCTTGCAGCCCACAGTTCCTTTCAAGGTGCACAAATTCGTGCACTGGGCCCCTAGTATCACAATGAAACTGCAGAAAACAAAGCCACAGAGAAAAATACGGAACTCTGCTAAAGAATAAAAGACATTACCTTCAAAGAAGCAACATTAAGAATTCCAGCTGACTATGGATATTAGAAAAACAATGGAATGATATTTAAAAAGAAAGGGGGGAAAAAGTCTTTACCAACCTAGAAATCCATCCCCAGCAAAAATATCCTTCAAACATTAATATGAAATGAAGATGTTTCAGACAAACAAAAGCTGAAAGAATTCATTGCCAGCAGACCTATACTATATATAAAATATACTAAAAAATTTTTAAATGAAGAAAAATAACCTTAAACAAAAGCATGGAATTACAGGAAAGAATATAGAGCACTGAAAAGTATGAATATATTGATCTAGAATATATTCTGGAATAAGAGCAGTCTTTTAGAAATTATTAAATTTCATTCCTGTGGTACATAGTTCTAGAAAAAAAATAAAAAACAGAACACTGTCCTTGAAAAAAAAACCTAACATGGAAAAAAAAAATGCTATTTTAACATTCTTTGAGCTAGGGACTACTGCTAAATGCTAGGGATATAAGGCTGAATAAGACAGAAGTCCTTGCTCCTCAAAGAGCTCATAGTCTACTAATAGCAACAAACTAGCTTCCCCCCCGCCCCAACCCCACATTTACTAAAGGCAAAATAAGAGACCTGTTTTTAGTCCAAAGTAGTATCACATATACTGTATATATGTACAGTGCATGTTTGGTTTATATGTATTCTCTCTCACATGAACACACACATGTAAAATCTGATCTTTGTGAATACTTTGAGAGCTAGGTAAGATATACATTCTCTATAATATAATTTTACAGATTAAAAAAACCGAGGTCGGTGAGGTTAAGCAATGACCTTATAACTAATACAAAGCTACTCCATCATGATTTGGAACAAAAGACGTTTTTTTGTTTGTTTGTTTTTCTCCAGCTAAGTATTATACTTTACTTCAACTAGAAGATGGTTAACTAAGGCTCTAATGTATTTGGAAATAACTTATATTCTTAATGAATGAAAATGGACAACTTGTTTTCTTTTATAAACTAAGTCTATCTACCAAGACCACTGGATATTCAGTATGTCAAGACAAGACAGCGCTGCTTTAAGCACAATATTATATCTACTTTGAACTTTGATATATAAGACTTTCATTTTATGTGAACACTAGCCACATCATTATAAATGTATGGTAAATTATACATGTATAGTCTATATATAGTCTATACATGTATAGTATATATAATAGTATAGAGAGATATATAAAATTCACAGTGAATGAACTGTTGAACATCACTCCCTTACACTATTCATGTCCCCTGTGAAGCCAGAAGCAATACCAATGGTATTAGTTGTGGATGTAGCTCTCTCTTCCTATTTTCCCTTCCACTTGGCTGGAAGGATTGGTGCCAGGCCACTTGGAGCGAAGACTCTCTCACCAGCTCTAGTACATATATCCTATTTTGAGCTTTTTTTTGTCTAGGCTCTTAAGAGTTGAGGAATGGAGTCCTGGCCAGTGTGCTCAGTGGATTGGAGTATCACCCTGTACACCAAAAGGTTGTGGGTTCAATACCCTGTCGGGGTGTGTATGGGACATAGCTGATGGACGTTCTCTCTCTCTCTCTCTCTCTCTCTCTCTCTCTCTCTCTCTCTCTCTCTTCCCCATCTTTAAAATCAATAAACATATCCTCGGGTGAGAATTTTTTTTTAAAAAAAGAGAAAGAAATGTAGCTAGTGTAATGGAGAGACTGAATTTTAGAAAGAGTTGAAGAATGGAGGGACTAGAGTGAAAGTGAACAGCCCTGGTGATCATCTTTGATTTGAAATTCAGTGGGCCTATATAGCTTAGGTATATTATATACAGTCCAGGAGAGCTAACTCTTATTTACTAGAGGATACAAGTCTAAATATTGATCATTCTTTAAGAACAGAATTCACGGCGAGGCCCTCAGTAGACAGAGAAGTACAGACGGAATTGGAACCTCCTGCTTCAGCGAGATCATGTTTCTCCAGTATCACCTCAATGAACAGGGAGACCGGGTCTATACCCTGAAGAAGTTTGATCCTATTGGACAACAGACCTGCTCGGCCCATCCTGCTCGGTTCTCCCCAGACGACAAATACTCTCAACACCGAGTCACCATCAAGAAACATTTCAAGGAAGGTCCCTTAAATTCCATGTCTCTCCTGCCACCTGAGACACCTCTGAGACTTTTCCGAAACCAAGCTTTTCAGTCTGTGAGCCTTGAGGGCTTCTTACCACCCTTGCTCTTTGGAATCGGTGTCATCATTACCCTAGACCAGTGATGGCGAACCTTTTGAGCTCGGCGTGTCAGCATTTTGAAAAACTCTAACTTAACTCTGGTGCCGTGTCACATACAGAAATTTTTTGATATTTGCAACCATAGTAAAACAAAGACTTATATTTTTGATATTTATTTTATATATTTAAATGCCATTTAACAAAGAAAAATCAACCAAAAAAATGAGTTTGCGTGTCACCTGACACGCGTGTCATAGGTTCGCCATCACTGCCTTAGATCATGCTTGTGTGAAGCAATCATGGTAGCACCCCCCCTTAAAGAAAACAAGTTTGAGTCTGCTTTTCGTATTTTGACTGCCACGTTATTAAAATGATTTGAAAGAGAAAAAAAAAAAAGAACAGAATTCACTTGAAAATTTCTATAAAAAATTCTCTATGAAAAAATTTCAGCATTAAAACTCAGATAAATAGTACAAAGTTTTAAAAACTTAGGCATGCTAATACAATTTGTTATTATTTAAATAATTTCACCAAGTAATTAATTTCCATTGTGATTTACTATTATTCTAACAGAAACAAACAACTGGATAGCAAAATAGGGAACCTGCAAATATCTTTTTCTGAAAAATTTACTATTCTTACGTCTTCCTATAATACTACCATACTTGGAATTTATTTTTAAAATCACTAACTTTTTATAAATATATTTATTTACATTAATTTTAATGTCAACCACCATCCCTTCTTATGAGCTTTTAATCACTAGCCACATATCGGTGTGAGAAAAACATTCTTTAAATCACTTTAAAAATATGTTTTTACTAATTTTTAGAAGGGAGAGGACAGAGATAAGCATCGATGTGAGAGCGTAACATCAAACAGCTGCCCCCTGCACACCCCATGCCGGGGATCAAGCCTGTAATCTAGGCATGTGCCCTGACGGAATCCAAATGGCAACCCTTTGGTGCACAGGACAACGCCCAACCAACTGAGCCACACCAGCCAAAGGAGAACTTAACATTCTTAATTGTTGGATTCATTTAGGAAATTTTTATTTAGTTAACATTCCTCATTTCTATTTGCCAAATATGTATTTTTTAATATGTTGCTTTTTTCACTATGTATTACCTTTCCATTCAAAAAGTTGAGTCCCGAGAAGAAACAGAAGAAAAAAATAAATGAAAAGCTTAATATTGGGAGGTATTCAATAAGCGTAAATTAATCTTTCTATAAAAGATGATTCTTTATGAATATTATTCTGGTGGCCTGGTTTTTCTGTACACGTGTGTGTTGTTTTTTTAAAATAATATTTTATTGATTTCAGAGAGGAAGGAATAGAGAGACAGAAACATCAATGATGAGAGAGAATCATTGATCGGCTGCCTCCTGCAGACCCCTTATTGGGGGATCGAACCCGCAACCCAGGTATGTGCCCTGACCGGGAATTGAACTGTGATTTCCTGGTTCATAGGTCGATGCTCAACCACTGAGCCACACTGACCGGGCTCAAAGCTCCTTAAAAGGTTTTCCAGCCTGGGCTGATTTGGCTCAGTAGATTGAGCATCTGTCTGCAGGCCAAAGAGTCCCGGGTTCAATTCCGGTCAAGGGCACATACCTTGTTTGCAGGCTCCTCCCCAGCCTGGGCCCTGGTTGGGCACAGGCAGGAGGCAACCAACCAATGTGTTTCTCTAACATCGATGTTTCTCTCTGCCTTTCCCCCTCTCTTCCACTCTCTCTAATAGATCAATGAAAAAATATCCTTGGGTGAGGATTAACAAAAACAAACAAAAAAATGTTTTCCAGAAAAAGTAGAAAATTAAGTTTTCAATACTCTTGTATTTGATACTCACTCTTTAAGGCTATCAGACCGCCTCCTATTTCTTCCCCATGAAGAACTTCTACTTCGAGTTCTCCGTTGGCTGGGGCTTCTTGACCTCCTATGGTCACTTGGAGAACAAGGGTGACGTTCTTTTGATTTCATTTGGCCTGGCGCTAGAATATGAAGTGTAAGACCTCAGTCACAACCACTCAAATCGTATTATTTTCTAAAAGAATTTTAAACTAAAAAATCTATCATTGCTAAAATTCATTCTGCTGAATAAACAAGATCTAACATTTAGTCACACTTACTTTTGCGGTCACCTTGTGCAAACTGTATTTCAATTTGACGGCCACATACCCATTTTCTATTGAGGTTATAAAGAGCATCTTCAGCATCTCGAACATCTTCAAATATGACTAGCTGTTAAGGACACTTTGAATGTCAGATATTAAGTAAAAATGTTATTTTAAAAGAATTATTTAGGTGACAGAAAATTAATAGAGAAAACAAGTTCAAGTTATTAAGCTCACATCTACAATATAATATGAATCAAAAAAATTTTTACTTTCATTATGAAAACAAATGCTCATTATGATTTAAAAGAATGAATCTAAAAATAAAAAACATGCAACTATATTTTAAATGTATACATTAGTATAAATGTATAATTTATGCTGTATAAATGTATAATTTCAAACATGTAATGAGAACAAAATACTAGTAAGTCCAACACTGCCCTTCTCTCAGGTAAAAAATTCATCAGGTTTTTCACTAAAAGAAATCAGCATGCAGAAACCTGTATTCTGAATTTAAATTACTCTTTTCAGCAAAAAGCTTTTTAATTATGATATTTTGGAGCAATTATTTATAAACAAAATGCACACACATAACTGAGCTAAAACACATTTTCAAAACTGATTTAGTTCTTTAAAAATGATATTTACCTTTGAACCTACTGCTTTAAAATACCTTTATACTTTTATTACTTGGGGTATAAAAACATAGAAGTAATCTGTAAACATATGGAATTACATATATTGGTTGGTAATAACCCACTAAACTCCCTTATCTATGTAAATTATATATTAAACCTAACTAAAATAGAAATAAGCTATATAAAATGAAGAGCCGTATTTTAGGAGGTTATTCACTGGTTTAATTTTTTTTTAATAGAAAACAGAAAAAGCCAAGAAATGCAATACAATATGAGACTTTGGCAATTACCTCAATGTCACTTGATCTTGAACCTTGACCTTTACTCTTTAAGGCTTGCAAGATGGACTTTATAAGAGACGAAGAACCAACAAAATCAGACTTGGCTTTGACTCTGGAACTCTGAGTAAATGTAGGAAAGCCGAAGTCTCAACCTGGTGTTGGCTTTGTCTTTTGCTTGATAAAGACTTCCCTCTTCCAGGTCTTTATCTCTGTGTCCACCCTCCCTCTTTACTCCTTGATGCTTGAACTTTAGGTGCCTTTTGTCTCGCCTGCTCGGTTTATGCTCGGATTCTAGCTAACAGGTTGGTTCAAACTGGGGGGCTCTTGCCAGCTACTGTGGACTGCTTTAGATTTTCTGAGATAAAGAAATAAACACATTTAATTAGGCAATATTAATCTCATACCATATGCTCCTGAATACATATATGTAATTTGCACATGTATGTAGTATATTCAAATGCACACAGTAAAATAAAGGATATTGAACATAAGCAAATCCTCTTGGGCGGCGGGTGTAGAAGTCAAGTGGAATGTAAACGTCTACTATAGGGCCATACCGACCAAACTCACGACGCAAGTCCTCAGGCCTGAATTGTTTTAGAAATAAGGCAAAGAAATATGAGTAGCTGGATTAAAATATCATGCCTACAGAAATCCAGTTGAAACCCTCAAAAGAAAGTACATTCTCTGTACTAGCATTACCTAAAATTATCTCTCAGAAGACTCACCCAGGGTTCACAAATGAAAGAGGGAAAAAAAGAAGAGAAATTCTCTGGCCTCCCTTTCAGAGATTCTGGTTCAAGAAGTCTGGATTGGAGGCTGGAAAGCTATATTTTTACAAGCACTCCAGGTGGCTGTCATGGCTACTCAGGTTGGAGAAACAATGACCCACATCCACCCCAAAGTTATTCCTATTACAAGGTTTTTCAATGGTCATATAAACAGCCCTAACTATTAACTATTTCATTAGGAACACACTCAATTGCTTCATTAGAATTTCATGTTTATGTTAGATTGTTTTCAGAGCACAAGAATTAAAATTTAAAGAAGTCCTAAAATCTCTCGGCCACTGAACAGTGGTTGAACATCAACCTATGAACCATGAGGTCACAGTTCAATTCCCAGTCAGGACACATGCCCAGGGTCGCAGGCTTGATTCCCAGTATGGGGCGTGCAGGAAGCAGCCGATCAATGACTCTCTCATTGATGTTTCTCTCTCTCTCTCCCTCTCACTTCCTTCCTGAAATCAATCAAAAAATATATATTTAAATAAGTCCTAAAATCATTTCTCAGGTTTTGAAGAAAAATGGGTATTTTACATTAAGCATAAAGCAAAATAACTACTATGTTCTCAAATTTGACAAGTATTTTTGAGCCTCCTATATGCCTTTTACTGTGACAGATATTAAAGAGGGGATACCCAAGAAATACATAGCTTATTTGTCTTCATAGAGCTACAATTTAACTGAAGAGACAAAATACTTAGCATTGATATCTGACAGTTATGGTGCATTTATATGCTAGCTTCTGCTTGCCCTAACACCACTAATTCTCACAGCTCCATGGTTGTTTACAGATGAGGGCACAGACAGATTAACTCACTATGGTCACTGAGCCAGCAAGTGACAGAACTGGAATCAAACTCCCACAGTCTGACACTAGTCTGTGTTCTTTCTATCTATCTATCTATCTATCTATCTATCTATCTATCTATCTATTTATTTATTTATTTTTATTCATTGACTGATTTGAGAAAGAAAGAAACATTGATCTGTCATTACACTATTTGTGCATTCACTGGTTAATTCTTGTATGTGCCCTGACCAGGGAGGGATTGAACCTGTAACCTTCACATATCAAGACAACACTCTAATTGAGCTAACCAATACTGTGTATTTCCTCATGGAAACCTTAAGAAATTCAGCATCAAGCTATGGGCACAAAACATGGCTTTTATTTTTTAAAAATATATTTTTATTGAGTTCAGAGAGGACAGGAAAGGGATAAAGAGAAACATCAATGATGACCCCAATACAACACTGTTCCTATAGTAACAGCAGAAAGAAGCAGCTGTGAGGATCTGAGCTATGTGCAGGAACTCCCATTAATTGAGACTTTTCATTCTGTTTTATCAGAGCGCATATAGGTCTTATTTCAGGAAAAGTAAAACAGTCATTTACAAAAATCAATCTGTATCCTAAGCATTTTAATAAAAAGTTAAAACAAACAAAAATAAATTAATTTTTTTTTAAAAAAAAGAAACATCAGTGATGAGAAAGAGTCATCGATTGGCTGCCTCCTGCATGCCCCTCACTGGGGATCGAGCCTGCAACCCCAGCATGCATCCTGGCCAGGAACTGAACCAACAAACTCTTGGTGAATGGGTCAACCCTCAACTACTAGGCCACAGCTGGACCCTTTATAGTTTTATCTTTTACACTTCAACTGATAATCCAGTTCAAATTGTGATGTGAACTAGAAGTTACAGTTAATTTTTTCCCTACTATATGGATATCCAGTTATTATGGCATCATTTGTTAAAAGACTCCTTTCTCCACTAAATTGCTTTGATGCCTTTGTCAAAATCAATTGACTCTGTAAGTGTGGATTATTTATGGAGTCTCTATTCCGTTCTATTGATCTACTTGTATGTCCTTAGGCCAGTATCACACTTTCTTAATTACTGTATCACTTAGTAAGTCTTTAAGTCAGTAGTATAAGTCTTTCAGTTTCAGTAAGATTTTTCACAGACAGCAGGCCTGGATGGTGGCAGGGCAGGTGGGATGGCGGTTAATTTGCATATCGTGCTGATTAGCCAATGGGAGGCGTAGCGAAGGTACGATCAATTACCATGTTTGTCTATTATTAGATAAGATGTCTTATTTATTTTTCTTGCCTTGCTGCACTGGTTAGGATCTGCAATAAAATGCTGAATGGAGGTTGTGAGCATGGGCATCCTTGTCTTGATCTGATATTAGGGAGAAAGCATTCCATTTTTACCATTAAGTATGGTGTTAGCTGTAACTTTTTCATAGGCTGAGGAAGTCCCCATTTATTTCTAGTTTGCTGATACTTGTTGAATTCATAAAATCTTGTTGAATTCTAATGCTTTTTTTACATCACCATCAATGTTAACATCAATATAGTCTCATATACACTGTAACCAAAGAATATTACTAAGTATGTCCAAGAGAAGTACAGTGGGGCCTTGACTTACGAGTGTCCCGACTAACGAGTTTTTCGAGATACGTGCCATCTCTCGGCTGATTTTTTGCTTTGAGTTGCGAGCTAAAATTCAGGTTACAAGCCAGCTTCAGATACCCCACCGCTAGTTGGCGCAGCGAACATCACAGTGAACGCCACAACATCAGCCCAGCATCACGTGTCTCACTCGTTCACTTTAATGATTTGACATACGAGTAATTTGAGTTACGAGCTCGGTCACGGAACGAATTAAACTCGTAAGTCAAGGCCCCACTGTACTGATCATTCCTCCCCAACCTAACATGATATTATACATCAAAATGGTAATGTTATATTTGGGATTTGACATTACTTTGTTCCATTAGAAAACTGTATCGGAGATTTTTTAAAAATTACTCTTCTACACAATAAGAAAGCAAAGATATTAAAATTAATATCTTCCCTAACCAGTTTGGCTCAGTGGATAGAGCGTCGGCCTGCGGACTGAAAGGTCCCAAGTTTGATTCCAGTCAAGGGCCTGTACCTTGGTTGCGGGCACATCCCCAGTGGGGGGTGTAGGAGGCAGCTGATCGATGTTTCTCTCTCATCAATGTTTCTAACTCTGTATCCCTCTCCCTTCCTCTCTGTAAAAAATCAATAAAATATATTTTTTAAAAAAATTAATATTCTTCCTGATCCACCTCTTGTTTTACTAGTGAAAAGAAATTTAACAAAATTTTCAAGTATATATATATATATTTTTATAATATATAAAATATAAAAATATATAAATATAAATATATAAATATATAAATATAAAATATAAAAAGAAAAAAAGCTCTACTTTCAGAGCAAACTTTAAAATATAAATATGTAAATCTTTTCTTTTTATATTTTTATTGATTTCAGAGAGGAAGGAAGAGGGAGAGAGAGATAGAAACATCCACGATGAGAATCATTGATTGTCTGTCTCCTGCACACCCCACACTGGGGATCAAGCCTGCAAACCAGGCATGTGCCCTGACTGGGAATTGAACCGTGACCTCCTGGTTCATACCTCGACGCTCAACCACTGAGCCATGCCAGCCGAGCGTAAAAAATATTTTTAAGTCTTTCTTTAGTTCTTATGTTCAACTGCATTCCTAACAAATTTTATACTAACCCATAGTGACTTGTAATGTCTTGTCCATTATCACATATTAAAATGGCCACTTCAAAGAAACATTTTAAATAAATTTTGGCTTTGTTATAAACACTTTTACTAAAGAAAATTTGAAAACAGGAAAGAGAAAAACCAGTCAAATAGATTTCTTTCCAGGCTCATTTTTTATATGTAGTTTCTCCTTTCCTCATTTTTAGGTAATTGAAACCATACTGTATCTATCATTTTATAACCTGTTTGTTTTGTTTTCACATTTATCCCAATGATTTTCTTTATAAGCATCCTAAATGTCAAAGCTAATTTTAATGTCTAGGTGTCATACTGCTAGTTAATTTACACTATATGCCACCTTGTACAAAAAAGTATAGGTTACATGTGTAGCATAGGTTACATGTGTGATTCTACTTTCATAACACTACTCAGCAGCTGTGCAATCTTAGGCAAGATACTTAATCTCTCTAAGCCTAAATTTCTTATCTGTAAAATGGAATTATTAAGAAACATATATTACAGATTTATTGTGAAAATTTAATTAAGATAATAGGGGTAGTGTTTAGTATAGCATCAGGGACATAGTGAGTACTCAAAAATGTGAACAATGATTATTTAATACAGTCCTCCTAGATTTTGACTGTCCCCCAGTAGCAGAGTTAAGAAGTGGTGAAAAATGGAAAAGAAAATCAATAAACCTCAATTATCAGTCTTGATTACTCAGAGGTGGATTATCTAGATTAGAGGTCATGTGTCACCTGCAGATCAGGTGTCACCTGTAACATGCGTTTTATTTGGCCTGCACAATGTTTAAACAGTAAAAAACAAAACAAAACAAAAAAAAACCCTGTTGAAACAGGAAACTGCCAATATTTTACATCTTTAATTTTTTTTTTAATTTTTATAAGGTGTTTCTGCCAAACTGAAGACAACTGCCAGGAGGCAAGATGTCAAATGCAGTATTTTACAGCTTTTAAATCTACAACAATTGGAATTTCATATGCTTTAACTTAAACAATGCTACCATTTTGAAACAGAGCACTTACACAAAATACAAGTTTCTGACGTGTTTTGAAAATCAGGAAGATATGGCAACAGGTCTGTATGTCTAAATACTAGTTATCAGCTGGAGCTTAGTAGCAGCTGCTGTCCCCAGGAGATGGCACATCTTGTTTTCCATTTGCTACAGTCCATACCACCCTATTGTGTCTTATAACCTGACAACCTCACTCATTCCTATTACCCTGGCTGGCCCCTGTGGCCACTGGAATTGGAAACCGCTAATTTCTGAAGACACACACTCTGGGCACACACACGATGCTTATTCAGTATTCAAGGGATCTGTTTAACTGTGGAATTTTTTATTTTTATTTTTTTACCTTACCCAAATTACAAATTGTGCTTGTTTTCTATGTAATGAATTGATAAACGGGTTGAGAGAAGAACTGTAAGCACACGCATCTTTTAGAGGCCAATTAAGGTATATTAACTCCCCGTCTACAGTTGTGACATATATAAAAGTAGGGCCCTAACCAGTTTGGCTCAGTGGATAGAGCCTCGGCCTGCGGACTGAAGGGTCCCAGGTTCGATTCCAGAAGTGTGCAGGAGGCAGCTGGTCCATGTTTCTCTGTCATCCATGTTTCTAACTCACTATCCCTCTCCCTTCCTCCCTGTAAAAAAATCAATCAAATATATTAAAAAAAATAAAAGTAGGGATCAAATTAAAAAATACTTAACATTTACCCCTCAGAGATAAACTGTGATTTCCAGAGATGGCTCTGGAGTCGAGGATTCCAATATATTTTATTTGTATCCGGGAAGCGCCGGGTAAGGCATTTAAACTCTGGGCTCAGCTCTCCCTTCTGTGCAGTCAGGCAACACCGCATCTCTCTGGAGGCCGGGGCAGGGAGGCCGGGGCAGGGAGGCCGGGGCAGGGAGGCCGGGGCAGGGGGGCCGGGGCATGAAGGCCGGGGCAGGGAGGCCGGGGCAGGAAGGCCGGGGCAGGGAGGCCGGGGCAGGGAGCCCGGGGCAGGGAGGCCGGGGCAGGGGGGCCGGGGCATGAAGGCCGGGGCAGGGAGGCCGGGGCGGGGAGGCCGGGGCAGGGAGGCCGGGGCAGGGAGCCCGGGGCAGGGAGGCCGGGGCAGGGGGGCCGGGGCATGAAGGCCGGGGCAGGGAGGCCGGGGCGGGGAGGCCGGGGCGGGGAGGCCGGGGCAGGGAGGCCGGGGCGGGCGGGGGCACATTCAGCCCCGCCCCCGCCCCTCGCCGTCCCCCTGGCTCCTGTGAAGGGGGAAAGGGCCGTGGGAAGAAGTGACTTGCTAAGTAAGCCCTCTGTCTGGGCACAACGTGGACAGGATCCTCCAGGCGGGGTGGTGGGTAGACAGAACATGCAAAACCGACCGGCGAAGCCCATGCCAATCACGAATAACGGTGTTTGCACTGTATTCAGAACTTTAAAGAAAACCACAGAAACCTCATCACTGAAGTTACCCCTGCGTATAGTGCAAAACGGAGCGACGGAGGCAGTTTAACTGCACACCTGTCAGGAGGCCGACGCGGGAGGAAAGCCGAGGCCGCGGTGCGCGCTCCCGGCCGTGCGTCCGCCCATCCCGGGCCTCCGCGTCCAGGAGGCGGCACGCGCGGCTGGATCCGGGCGCGGCCACAAAGCGCCGGAGGCGGGAGGCCCCGGGCGGCCGGGAGGGGGCGGCCCGCGCCCCGCGCTCCCCCGGGAGGGATGGGCACCCGCCGGGCGGCGGAATGCGGGCCGGGCGGGCGGCGGCGCGGGCAGCGCAGGGTTCCCTCCGCCCCGGGCAGGGCGCCCTCACGGGGAGCGCGGGGCAGACCCGGCGGGTCCCCGAGATGCGGCCGTGACCCCGCCTCTTCCCCGCGCCCCAACCTGCGGCCCCGCCGCTCACCTGGTGGCGTCCGCGACGTTCCTGACGAACAGGGAGGTGTTGGGGGGCCTCGTGTAGCGAGACATGTCCGCGTCCTGCGTTCCCTCCGGGCCTGCCCGCGGCCACGTCTCGCTGCCGCCGCCGCAGCTCCGCCGGCCCCCGCGCGACCCCCTCCCCGCGGCCTCGGCCCCGCCGCGCGCAGCCGCAGAGGCGGGCGTGGGGGGAGGGGGTGCACGGCGCGAGCCGGTCCGAATGGACCGCGGGTGGGGCCGGCCGGGAGCCTGGAGCGGGGGAGCCTGGAGCGGGGGGAGCCTGAGGGGCGGCGCTGCTGGCCCTGGGCCGCGGGATGCGGAGTGGGGGGCACCGGGTCGGGAGTGTGAGGGGATCTAAGGCGGGGCCGTGCGGGAGTCGGGTCTGCGGGGATGCTGGAGGGGGCGGAGCTGGAGGCCGGGTCTGGGGGAAGGGAGGGGGCGGTGCGGGAGTCGGGGTCCGCGGGGATGCTGGAGGGGGCGGTGCGGGGTCCCAGTGTTCCGGAGCGTCTGAGAACAGGGCGGCGTGGGAGGCCCGGGAGGAGTGGGCCTGGTCTGGCGGCTGCCCTGTGTCCTGGGCCGATGGTTTCCGGGGAGCGGTCTGCAGGCCTGGTCCCGAGGAGTCTGCGTGGGGCAGTGGGTGTCAGAGGGTGCAGGAGGGGAGGCCAGGGGTCCTGGGTGCTGAGGTGTTTATTAATCTATTATTTTCATATACATTTTACTAATTTTCTTTCATCTCTGACACTTCTATTATAAAGGGCGAATAGCGATATTAAAATATTTCTTCCAATTAATTTCCTTTCAATGTGCATGAATCCGTGCACCAGGCCACTAGTAGCTAATAATAAAATAGACTGTAATAAAAGTTTTGTGAATTTGCTCTCATTACTGTACTGTACTCACCCTTCTTGTGAAGACAATAAAATGCCTACTTAGTGAAATGAGGTGAATGAGGTAGCATACAGCTGCTGTTGACCTTCTAACCATATGTCATGTCAGAAGGAGGATCGTCTGCTGCTGGTGGTCCTAGAGCTATGAGGATGTCATGATTGGCTGTTAGGAACAGATGATATGGATGGTTGGGAATTTTTAAATTCTCACCCTAGGATATATTTATATTTTTTTAAATATATTTTATTGATTTTTTACAGAGAGAAAGGGAGAGGGATAGAGAGCTAGAAACATCAATGAGAGAGAAACATCGATTCAGCTGCCTCCTGCACACTCCCCACTGGGGATGTGCCCGCAACCGAGGTACATGCCCTTGACCGGAATCGAACCCAGGACCCTTCAGTCCCCAGGCTGAGCCAAACCGGTTAGGGCCCTAAGATATATTTTTATTTTTTTCCAGTGATATTTTTTAGAGAGAGTGGAAAGGAGAGGATGGGGGAGGGGAGAGAGAGAGAGAAACATCAATGTGCATTGATTGGTTGGCTTGGGGAATCAAGCCTGTGACCCTTCGGTTCACAGCCGATTCTCTAACCATTGAGCATCCAGACTGGTCATTTAGAATCTAAGCACTTAGGTCTTTCCCTCTCATTCTCCATTTTCTATTTTCAGCCGGCTGCATCTTCTACTCTTTTTGTCACTCTGGAGCCTCTATTCCAAACGGTAGACAGAAGAAACACAACCCTCTCAATTTCATCAGTAGATTTTTGGGGAAAAGAGTTTGAAAATAGAAAATTACTGTTTCTGGGTTATTACTAAAGTATTTAAAAATATTTTTATTAATGTTTAGAGGCTGGTTTATAAGACCAAGCAACACATATTTGTTATTCTAAAGCAATACTGTAGTGTAAGTGGCTGCATAGCATAACTAACTTTTCTTCCATTTCTTAAATGTATATAAGTAGGCTAATTATCAAGTCTAATTAAGGTGTCAAATCATGAAAGACTAGTATGTTTTAAATTCATTAACTAGTTTTGTTTTTTACTGTCATAGTGGAGAACTAGAACTGATCGAAAATTCAATTGTATTTGGGTATGCATGAGTGTCTTGAAATTTGTGTAATGAAAAGTATTTTGAAGGTAAAAATTTGAGATTAATAAATTTTTCCCATATTTAAGTCATTTTTATATATCCTGATAGTGAATATCAACTTATGCTATGAATTCACTCTCCAACAGATGGCGCTAGCTCTCCTCAAGTAAGAGCTGCTCTGGTCTACTCTTTTTTTAAAGGTACCATGATCTTGAAGATGAAAAGTGATGTGGCTGTATAGAATGTATTGTAGGCATGCTTCTATTGCCCCTGCACTTTGGTTTATTAGACATCATTCCACACAACCCAGTTGGAGAATCTATGGGGTACCTTCTTATGAATTTGATTTCTTTCACTGTAGCTATAGCAAATAATTTTAAAGTTC
Source organism: Myotis yumanensis (assembly GCF_028538775.1). NCBI lineage: Eukaryota > Metazoa > Chordata > Mammalia > Chiroptera > Vespertilionidae > Myotis > Myotis yumanensis. The sequence continues at coordinate 52,230,851 of NW_027223757.1, read as the reverse complement.
ATTTATATGGTAATAATGGATACTATTTAGCTTTTTCATTAAAGTTAGTTTAGAAAAGGCCTGTCACTAAAAATGGCAGTGGAAAAAAGAAGAAAAAAGAAATAAATTAAAAATGACTTTGGGTCTTGAGAATTTGGAGGTGGGTGTTTCTTCCTAACTTAATTTGACAAGTTTAGTGATGATGTACTGTTGTTAAACATAGCACTAGGAACTGGGAATGAAAAAAAAGCTATGCATGCCTCCTAATTCTGAAGGACCTATCCCAATATTTCCCATATGTAAGTCATTTTTATATATGCTATGAGATTTTTGCTTATTCTTTAAATAAGCTCACTTTTACATTAAAAGAGCTTTTTAAAACCAAATATCATGTGGAAAAAGAAAGTATAAGTTCTGGCCAATTACTTTGATCCGTAAAGTTTCAAATCCTGAGACCTGCTCTTTCTTTTAAAGGGGAAATTACTGGGGTGGTAAACACACAATGCAATATACAGGTGATGTATGGTAGAATTGTATACATGAAATCAGTATAGTATAATTTTTTTTAACCAATGTCATCCCAATGAATTCAATTTAAAAAAATGAAATTAATCACACAACAGGAAGCTACTAAAGCTATCCTAGGACCAAACTAAAACTTTCTCCCTAATGTAAAAGGGGAGTAACTTTTATACTATGTAATTCAATATTTAATGCTTCATCAGTGTAACATATAAAACCATGGATAGTACGATCATCAATGGTAAGTGCCCTGTACTTTTGGGAGACATTCTAGTTTGAAAGAGACATGCATGTTAACAAATCATTATTATACAGTTTCATTAGTGCTACATAAAGATATTTCAGAGTACTGCGTAGGGTATGATGGAAACAGATTAGTTTTCTATGGGAAAGGGAGACTAAAAGTCATTTTAGAGAAAATTGATATCTGGGTTATTACTAAAGTATTTAAAAATATTTTTATTAATGTTTAGAAAATTGAAGGATGGCTATAAATACCAAGAAATAGAAAAAACATGGCATTTGAGGGAAAGTGAACTAGATGAGAAAAGGCACAGAGTAGTGGAAGTAGTATGGTGTGCTGAACTATAGGGGAAGGAAGCATGAACGCTCACAGGGTTGGGATGGAGGTTAGGAGCTAAGTTTTGAGAGGCTCTAGATGTATACCATGCCAAGGAGCTTTGGCTTAATTCTTTTGGTAACGGGACTCCATCAAAAGTGTTTAAGCAGGGTATTAGGAAGATCAGATCTGTGTTTTATAAGGATGATTTTGACAGAAATGCCAAAAATGAATAGGAGGAAGTATGGTACAAGTAGAGACTGGTACAAGCAGATCAGTTCAAAGGTTCTTGTATGTGATGTATTTTTCTCTTTAAAAAAATGTTTCTTAAGTCAGACAGAGTAAGACAACTACTGTATAATTGCACTGATATCTGGAATCTAGGAAATAAAAAGCCCTGGCCGGTGTGGCTCAGTTTGTTGGGAGTGTCATCCATGCACTGGAAGGTCTCAGATTCAATTCCCAGTCAGGGCACATACCTAGGTCCAATCCCTGGTTGGAGCGAGTAAGGAAGGCAACAAATAAGATCCATGTATCTCTCTCACACTGATGTTTCTCTCTCTCTCTTTCTCTTGCTTCCTCCCTCTCTAAAATCAATAAAAAATAAAAAAACAAATTTTAAAAATTGAAGCTCATAGATGCAGAGAGCTGGTGGTGGCCAGAGGCGAGGTTGGGGTGTGGTGAGAAGGGGAGGGATGAGAAAAACGGGTGAAGCTGATCAGAAGATACAAACTTCCAATTATAAGAAAATAAATCCTGGGATATAATGTACAGTATGGTGACTATAGTTAACAATACTGTAATGTGTGATGACCCACGTCCTGCGTGATTCAGGGTTTGGGATCTGGAGAAGGGCCACGCGCAAATGACAGAGACGAGACAAGAAATAATAACTTGAAAATATTGGGGGCCAGGCGGGAAGCCCAACGCAAAGGGAAGGACTTCCCCTTGTGCCCAGGCCTTGCCAACCTTTTATTCAATCTTGGATACACACCTAGCCCTTAGTCCGACAGGCAATTGCGGTAACAGACTATCTTAAAGGTCAGTAAATATTAGAAAGATTTACTCTGAGACTATTTGGTCAGGAAGTAGCTTGAGCCCCCATTGTCTGGACTGAACAATCGGTGCATAGCTCTGGCCATTGCCAGGGCTCAAGGTTCACCAGCGTTCTGGGCTCCTTGTTTACACTTCTCTGATAGTGAAGACGGTGGGTGGCTTCCCACAGTAATGTGTAATTTAAAGGTGCCATAAGAGTAGAGCTTAAAAGTCCTCATCACAAGAAAACGAAAATGTGTAACTATGTGTGATGATGAATTTTAACTGTGGTAATCATTTTGTAATATATACATATATCAAATTATTATTTTATACAGTGAGTCCTCACTTATATCCTTAGGTTCTGCAACTTTAAGTGAAACAACACATAACAAAACCAGTTTCATCATAGGCTAATGGATATGAACAGGAGTTAAGTTCCTATAGCATCTCATTAACATTATAACAAGATGAAGTTGATTGAAACAAGGAAACGATGTTATTCCAGGACCTGCTCTATACTTAAAATTAATACAATGTTATATGTCAATTATATCTCAATTTAAAAAAAAAAAAAAGAAGGATATTTCTTACCTTTGTCTACTGAAAGGGCCTAGAAACAATGACCAGTCCAGTAGCATTTGGCACCCTTAGAGCCTAGGCCAGGGGTGGGCAACCTTTTTGTGAGTGCGTGCCAAAACCAGCAAAATCTCTGACTCAAAAATTCTTCTGCGTGCCAACCCTAATTTTTTGAGAACATGTTACGCCTACTTGATATCTCTTAAGGTGTATGTATGTGAAGAACCTTGAAGAAATGATAAAATTCATTCGAGCCACAAAAATACAGTATATGATGATGAAAAATACATTTATTCTTTAATGTATACATATACACTGATAGTCTGACAGAAAACTTTATGACTCCGTTTGATATTATCAGTGGGACTTTTGCTGCTGCATCACTGATGACAGAGATTTTACATCAAGTTTATATTTCGTGACCTTCAGAGATATGCACAAGCTACTACTTTCATCCGTCAGGCTACTCCTATTACAAGACTTAACAAAATTCATCACTGAGAACAAAGATTCACAAGCATATGTGGATGAAATCAAAACACTGGTCGGATCTAGGAAAGCAGGGAGAGTTAAGGCAGAGGCATAGAAATTGCTCTTCCCCTCTCTCGTCAATCCATGTCTATGGTCTTTAAGATAACTTGTTATGTAAAATTATTTATTTATCTAAGATGCATCTACACTAAATTTACCTGAAAAATAAAAAAGTTGATATTAAGAAAAAAATTGTAAATGGAAGATTATAAGAGAGGGTTTCGCGTGCCAGCAAAAGTTACTGGCGTGCCATGTTTGGCACGCCTGCCAGGGGTTGCCCACCCCTGGCTTAGGCTATGGTCTCTAATATCATTTTTTCCTAAAGGGAATCATGACTTTGGAAGAGTGAGTAAGAAATATCTTGTCATATCAGAAAGAAAGAAGCTATCAAAGGCTTCTGGAGTCATGTTAAAGGATCCAAAAGACAATACTGACTAAAGAGAAGACAATTGAGTATCAATAAGAATAATAAGTGCAATGAAGTAAAATATAAAATACTTTTAATTGCACAAATTCATAATTATACTAAAAAATAAACCTAGTTGATTACCTTTTGATCCTAACTTTTCTGTACAAACTTACACCTCAAGGTAACCCAAATGGTTGATGAGGGAAATTTTATTTCTAAAAGTATTTCAGTCAATAAAACAAAGAAGAAATGACCGAATTAGAATATTACAATTTTGTAACCTTGAATGAAATCATGGATCTAGGCGATGACCATAAATGGCTGCTAAATTATACAGAGAAACAAGCAGACTTTATGTGCCCTCCTGAAGGAATTCCACATCAGTATACTCTTGCAAAAACACTGAGTCTGGTTTAGCCTCTAGCTCAGTACTATCTAATAGAACTTCCTATGACAATGGAAAATATTCTATGTCTGCACTGTCCAGTACTGTAGCCACTAACTACATGTGATTATTTACATTTAAAGTAAAATTGTATGACTTAGTCACACTAGCCACATTTCAACTCCTCAGCAACCACATGTAGCTAGTAGCAGCACTATCAGCTTTCAGGAAACAAAGAGGACCTTTCATTCTCACTTTATTTACTATATCCATAGCCTCCAAAATATCCTCTTGTCCTCTTTTTTTATTTTTAAATATATTTTATTGATTTTTTACAGAGAGGAAGGGAGAGGGATAGAGAGTTAGAAACATCCATGAGAGAGAAACATCGATCAGCTGCCTCTTGCACACCCCCTACTGGGGATGTGCCCGCAACCAAGGTACATGTCCTTGACCGGAATCGAACCTGGGACCTTTCAGTCCGCAGGCCGATGCTCTATCCACTGAGCCAAACCGGTCAGGGCGCCTCTTGTCCTCTTTATTATTATTATTTTTGTGATAAGAACACCCAAAATAAGATCTACTCTCTTAGCAATCTTTTAATATTGTCTACTATAGGCCCTATGCTGTACAGTAGATCTCTAGGACTTACTCATCTTGCAAAACTGAAACTTTATAACCAATGACTACTTCTCTCCAGCCATTGAACCAACAAACACTGCCCCATTTTTAATATAACTACCTGTCAGAGGCTCATTTTTGTCATATTAACAAACAGTCGACCCATGAACCAGGAGGTCGTGGTTCGATTCCCAATCAGGGCACATGCCCTGTTGTGGGCTCAATCCCCAGTAGGGGGTGTGCAGGAGGCAGCCAATCAATGATTCTCTCTCGTTATTGATGTTTCTCTCTCTCTCTCCCTTTCTCTCTGAAATCAATAATAATAATTTTTAAAAGTACATATTTTTAAATGTTAACTGGTAAGAAACACTTAAGTTGGCTTTCCTATCTTTTCTGATCAGCGGGAAGTTTCCTCTTATCTGCTCTTTCCTTATTTGTGTTGGTCTCACACACTGTAGCAAAACAAAAGGCACTTTATGCACAAGACCTTCTGAATGTTGTAACAGTATTTTCCTGATCAGTTTTATTGGAAATTTCTAGTTTGCTTCCTGTTTCATCTTCCATCATGCCTCCAATGACTAGATGTTTATTAATTTTAGACCACACATTTTTAAAATTAATGACTTAATTACTACATCTCTTACAAAGCATCTTAAGTATTTTAAGCACCCTCTGGCCATCTATGCCATCCATTCCTGCTAGCAACCTTAAAATAGGTAGCACCAAAATGACCAAAGAAGTTTGAGAAGTGAATCCATAGTAAAGGTGATTATTAACCACGGTCAAGGTGTACACCTTGACAGAGGCATCTCTTAAAAGACCCTCAAACACATGATTGGTTTCAATATCTAAATGTATCACTAATGGCAGGGGAGCAATGAAAGTTCTCTTCGTTTTCTTGAAGCATAACCTCAGGAGAGAAATATTCTTATCTAGCACAAGCAAGGCTACGTCTTCACAGTGTTGTCATATACAAGCCCCAGGGAATCGGGGCAAAGACAAAGCCTGCCCCCTGCAAGAACCTCACTGTCCTCATTTCCAGGAATGGCTATGGTCAGCAGAGCAGCTCATGTCACTGCCAAGAGGGAGGGAAGCCAAAGGGAGCCTCAAGTACCTGAGTACCAGGGCATTCCAGGCTTTAAAATAGCTGCCATCACCTCATGGGCCATTCGAAGATATCTACACAGAACGTAGTAATAAAACCTTACACCAAAGAAACACATCTCTGTCAGACATTTTTGCTCAATTGCTTTGTTATTGTTTTTAAATTTACAATATTATCTTAGTTTCAAGTGTAGAATATAGTGATTAGACAGCTATGTAACTTATGAAGTGATCACCCTGGTAAGTCTAGTACCCATCTAACACCATACAGAATTATTACAATATTATTGACTATATTCCCTATGCTGTATTCTTCATCCATGTGACTACTTTTATAAAGGGGAACTTGTGCTTGCTAGTCCCTTTCACCGTTTTTACCCATACCCCCAAATCCCCTTGTGATCTAGCAACCACCAGTTTGTTCTCTGTATCTATGAGCTTGTTTCTGTTTTGTTCATTTATTTTGAAATCATATGGTATTTGTCTTTCTCTGCCTGACTTATTTATAATAGCCAAGATATGGAAGCAATCTAAGAGTCCAGTAATAGATGAATGAAGAAAGAAGATGTGGCACATATATACATACAAAAAGAATTAAATCAATCCCTTTGTTTTTATTTTCCAGAGTTTCTTCCTCAGCTTAAATTTTTCCTCCCTAGTCATTCACTCCCTGGGTGGTTTAATTCTCCCCTTGGAGAATTCATGCATAGTAGATAATGTGGAAACAATTTCTTTTTTTTAACATAAATTTTTATTGATTTCAGAGAGGAAGGGAGATGGAAAGAGATAGAAACATCAATGATGAGAGAGAATCATTGATTGGCTGCCTCCTGCACACCCACACTGGGGATTGAACCCACACCCTGGGCATGTGCCCTGACCGGGAATCAAACCATGAATTCCTGGTTCATAGGACCACGCTCAGCCACTGAGCCACACTGGCATGGCAAAAACACAGTTTCTTTATCTCCTCCACTTTCCTTATCACTACTTCTAGTCTCTTAGATGGCGGGTGTCACCTCCTCTCCACATGACTATCACACATCCACCAATTCGCCCCTAACTGTCCCATTGCCCGTATTCTGTTTGATGACTTTACCATCCACCCAGCTGTTCACACTAAAAACCTCAGTCATCTTTCCTCCTTCTCTCCATCACGTGCCCCCTCCCCTCCCCGCAAACACATTCAATCAGGCATCAAGTCTGGTCACTTCTGCCTTCGGAATGTTTCTGGAATCCTAAGACTTTGCAGGAACCTTTTAGCTTGTCTCAGACCAAAATCTCTCTGTTTCTGATTCATCCTCCATGAGGCCATTTTTATTCTTCCAGAAGAAAAACCCGGTTTTACCTCCCCCAGGCTTAATAATATCCAATAGATAGCCATTGTCTAGATAAAATTTAATTCCTTAACAATGTGTACACAACTCCTCTATGTCCCTTCACCCCTGATCAAAATTCACTTTTCAACTAACCTACTCTCTTAGTTGGCTGCTTTATGAAAAATGACGGCCAGTTGTTTGTTTGTTTTTTAACACCTTACCCCAGAAGTGATTTCTTAATGTGCTACGTAGTACCTGATATCAGTTAAAGAGATATATCTCTGGAGTTACCTATAAGTATTTTGGGTGCAGAAGGCTAGGGGGATGTTGTGAACAACCAAGATCCTAAGGTGACACTGTATTTGGCTTGCTCTGTGTGCAGGCAGTGGCAGCTCCCAAGTCATGCAGTGCCAGGGTATGGTTCTGGAGGAAGTTGTTCAGGATAAATATCTGCATTGTCTCCGTGGATGAAATAATTTTAAAACTTTATTCCTTCCCCACCCCAGCACCTTCTGTTTACCTTTGCTCTTCCCCAATTTTCTTCATTTTATTTTTCACTTGTCTCAAAATATTTTTAAAAATATTTTTATTGATTTCAGAGAGGAAGGGAGAGGGAGAGAGAGAGAGCTAGAAATATCAATGATGAGAATCACTGTTTGGCTGCCTCCTGCATGCTCCACTCTGAGGATTGAGCCCAAAACTAACTGTGACCTCCTGGTTCCCAGGTCGAAGCTCAACCACTGAGCCATGCCAGCCAGGCTCAAAGTATTTTTTTTCTTCTCATTTAGGTCATGCTTTGCAAGTTTGTGTTGGGGATTTTATTATCTTATTTTACCCTAATTAAAAAACAAACAAACCATATTAGTCTGTTGTCTTGCCAAAGAATCTGAAGTCCAAAATAATATCCAGTATCATCTCATATATTTGGCTAGTATTTCAGTCAGAAATAATGTTGCTTCTCCAGAGTAAAGAAATCTTTGATTTACTCTTCCCACCAAAGCACTGGTGAATGAGAATGGACAGCAGTCCAAGGTTGACTCCAGGTCCCAGCGGCAAGGTTGATCCCCAGGTGGGGGGAGGAGGGTTGTACACAACTCCTGGCCAGGTTAGAATGTGCTTTCTTTAATTAGTACAAAACAGTTAAGGTTAGCAGAGCATGGTTAATATTTCTTATAACTACGGCTAGTCCCCAATATTCTATTTCTGCCCCTAACACTATTAATAGGAATGGCATCAAGGACAATTTTCAGACTTTGTGCTTCGCTCTGGAGGAAAACAAGAGTATGGCTTCTTGAATTTCTTCATCGGGTAACGTAGAACCAGAACCCAGTTACGTGAAGATCAGCTGCACATATCATGTTACTTGATTTCAGCATCAAAGTTATAAACGAAACCAGTCATATGTTCTTTCAAAGCTATTGCGGATCAAAACAAACATCCAGATCAACAAAATAATATGAATAATTATGACCATAAATCTTCTACTAACTCTCTGATTTGGGCTTTTAAAAAACTCATTTAAAATTCTTAGTTTTACTTTACTCAAATAGACTACACTAGCTGTCTACATTCCAGATGCTATACTAGACACTTGCTCTACTCCTTAGTTTTTATTCTAATGAGAAAACTATACTTCATAGACAGTAGTTGCAGCTTTTAAGTAACACAGCAACCTCAAGGGGAAGAAAGTGGAGGGTGGGAGGCAATACCGAAAACTTAAGTATATAGAATCTACAGACCAGTGTTCTTTGTATGGTTTTATGAACTAAAACCCTGGTATAAATGTTTATTACAGGTACTGTTCTAGAAAGGCGGCTGGCGTTTTTCAGGGGGCTACGTTCCACTTGGTCTGTCTCCGACGCCTGTTAACCAATAAAACCGGTCTCATTCCACATAAGCAACAACGGAAAAGTAGTAATAACTTTGGAGTTAATTCGGTATCTGGACCGGTAAGGAGAAGGGAGCTGAGCTCCTGAACCCCTGTTCTCCCCAGCGCTCCCCGCCCCCGCCCCCGCCCCGGGGCGGAGCACCTGCGAGCCGCAGAAGGGCGGACCACGTTCCCCCCAGGCGCTGGAGGCGGGGTCCGGGGGAAGGGGGACCGGCCTGCGGCCAGATGCGGAGCCGGCCTGCGCACGCCGCACCCGTTCTCGCGGCTCGGAGCGTGCGCACGCGCGGGGTGCGCGGGGAGGGGGAGGTCAAGGTAGCATTGGAGCGGAGTGCCGACCGGTCACCCGCTCCGGCACGATGAGCCCCGGAGAGGAGCGACCTGTGGAGGGGGGCGCCTGCGGCGGCGGCGGCGGCGCCTCCGAGTTGGAGCAGCTGAAGCTGCGCGCCGCGGAGCGCATCGACGAGGCGGCGGAGCGCCTGGGGGCCCTGAGCCGCGCCATCTGGAGCGCGCCCGAGCTGGCCTACGAGGAGCACCGAGCCCACGGCGTGCTGACGCGCTTCTTCCAGAGCGAGCCGCCGGCCGCCTCCTGGACGGTGCAGCCGCACTACCAGCTGGCCACGGCCTTCCGCGCCGAGTGGGAGCCGCCGGGGGCGCGGTCGGCCGCGAGCCCGCTGCACCTGGGCTTTCTGTGCGAGTACGACGCGCTCCCCGGCATCGGGCACGCCTGCGGCCACAACCTCATCGCCGAGGTCGGGGCGGCGGCCGCGCTGGGCGTGAAGGGGGCCCTGGAGACCCTCCCCGGGCCGCCTCCTCCGGTGAAGGTGAGGTGGGACCCGGCGCGGGACTCCGCCACCTGCCCCGCCGGTACCGAGCCGGGACGGCAGGACGGGCATTCCATGCGCACCTGTCCTCCCACCCCGGGCAGGTGTAGGAACGCCGCTAGACGGCCCAGCCTCGCCTTCGTGAGAAGGCAGAGACCCTGGGTAAAGCTTAATGAGTTGCCGAGTACAGTATTGGGTTTTGTTGCCTCTTATGTACTTGGAAAGAATTGAGTGGATTCTCCCTTACGAAAGAGCTTAGAACCAAGCCTGGTTTTCGTCAAGGCTTATTTTTGGTAACTGTAGCCGCTGCAATTTGCTGACAAGGTTGTGCAGTCTCTTGGAAGTGGTTATTGTAGGGAAACCTACAGCCCTCTTCATTAGACTCCCCCCAAATCTTTTGTTTGTGGTAGTCATAGGAGCTGTTGTAATTTGAATCATTGGGGGGTTTTTGTTTGTTTTTTAAACATATTTTTTATTGGTTTCAGAGAGGAAGAGAGAGAAACATCAATGATGAGAGAGAATCATTGATTGGCTGCCTCCTGCACGCCCCACACTGGGGATGAGTGGGCAACTCGTGCAACCCGGGCATGTGCCCTGACCTGGAATCAACTGTGACCTCCTGGTTCATAGGTTCACGCTCAACCACTGAGCCACAGCTGCTGGGCCCACAGGGCTTGAATCATTAGTTTTTGGGTAGGATATTATCAGTCGTTACAACTACCAAACCTCTAGAAATATACACACACACAACTACATAGATGTAGTTGATCTTTGAGTCCTAATGTTTATTTCATGTTTTTAATAAATACCTCAGTTCTGTAAACGGGGAAATGTCGTAGGACAAGTTTAATCTTGTGTTACTCTGTTTTTCCAGATGGTATATTCATTCTGTGAGCTACGATGCAATCATTGCCATTCAGGTTAAGGGGAAGACTAATGTTTTATTTTATTCTTTAGCCCTCCCCCCCCCCCCCGCCCCCCAATGTCAGTAACCTTTTACTTTTATCCTAACAGTTACATCTTTTGTGACTTTTTCTGTTTAGCTGCCTTTGTTTTTCTGCTCTGGGGGCTTGTTTTGGCATCTGGTTAGGCTTTTGTTTTGTTGGAGATGGGGTATCCTTTGCCGTTACATGAAACACTGGAGAGATTTAGCTTTAACTGGGTTTGTGATAAGTTCATAGAAGTCAACAACTTTGAAGTCATCACATTTAACTTGTCAAGGGTTAAGAGTTTAAAGCAGCTTAATTTAAGAGTTTGGGTGCCTTATAACTTCTAAAGAAAGCCAGACGTTGGGAGATGTACACAGTTCTGATTTTGAATGGTTAGCTGAGTTTTTAGCCAGGTTATCTGTCCTCCCGGAAAATGAAATTTATTTTCATTGGGTTCCCTTTGCAAGCCAAGACTTTTCCCAGCTTGTTCTTTGTGTCCTTATACGTGATCTTGAAAGTATATTGGCTGCTTATAGATAATTTTTCTTTGCTTTAAGAATTGTTTGAGGAAGTTAAACTGAGATATCAAAATAAAATGTTTACTCTGCAAAGTTCTCTTTTGTTTAATTAGGCGTTTGGTGACCAGTAAATCTGCCTGGTTGAACTGGTAGAATAGAATTAGTAAGTTTGTGTAATAGTTGGCCATTCCTAACCATGGTCTTAAGATTTATTTAATGTTCTTCATGTATGATTAAGGAATTAAGATCTTTTAATGAGGTAGTTCAATAAGGAACAGGCCTGAACCTCTCATCCCAGCTCTCCCTGAAGACTTGCTCTGTGATGTGGGGCAAGACACTTCACCCTATACCTCCAAACCCCCTTCTCTAAAATGATGTTACAGATCACTCACCTACCACTCAGGGTTGTTGTGAGAAGAACTAATAAGTAACTGGAAAAAGTGCTTATGAATTATTATGTCCATGTGCTAAAAGACGTATAGATTGTGAATACGTATGCAAGAGGGCTTGTTTGATATTTTCCTACGAGGATTTTTTGTTACTGTGTCCTGACACAGGCATTTCCTTCTAGGTGACTGTCCTGGGAACCCCTGCAGAAGAAGAAGGTGGTGGCAAAATTGACTTAATTGAAGCAGGGGCTTTTAAAAACCTTGATGTTGTTTTTATGGCCCATCCATCCCAAGAGAATGCTGCTTATCTCCCTGATGTGGCTGAACACGAGTAAGTAATCAAGTTGAAATAAACTTCTCAGTGGAAAACAGACTATTAGAATACTTTTATGTCTTTTATTTTAAAAAATAGGAACAGAAATGTATTGTCTTAAAGTTCTGGAGACGTGAAATCTGAAATCAGGTGACAGGGCCAGGTCCTTCTAAATCCTGTAGTGGAGGGTGGGGGGGGGGAGGGGGGGGCGGGGGGAGGACCCTTCCTGCCTCTTCCAGCTTCTGGTAGCCCCAGACATTCCCTGGCCTGTGGCAGCCTAATTCTCATCTCTGCTTCTGTCTTCACGTGGCCTCCTCTCTCTGCCCCTTCACATCGTCTTTCCTCTATGTCTCTAGAATACTTTTATGTCTTAAAGGGAGACTAAAACTCCATATTTATACATTTAAAAAGTAAATCGAAAGATAATGATGTGATATCTTACTTGATTTAAATGACTCATACTTGGTAAGCCTCTTCTAATTGAGATTTAATATGATGTTCATAATTGGACTATTAAAATAACGCCCAAAAAGCATAAGAATAGCAAGCAATATGTTGACACATGTTCTGTTTTGAACTGTCCGAGAGTAATCTGATTTCTTTCTTTTTTAAAAGAAATATATTTTTACTGATTTCAGAGAGGAAGGGAGAGGGAGCGAGAGATAGAAACATCAATGAGAGAGAATCATTGATGGTCTGCCTCCTGCCTGTCCCCTTCTGGGGATCAAGTTCAAAACCCGGTCATGTGCCCTGATCGGAAATCAAACCCTGACCTCCTGGTTCATAGGTCAGGCTCATCCACTGAGCCACACCAGTGGCGCCAATCTGATTTTTAGAGGTTGTCCTAACACATTTCAATTGTCACCTTCCCCCACCCTTCAGACAGAATTATCTGAGTTTCTGCAGACATTTGGTATAGAACTATCACATGAAGTCTAGAAGGAGACAGGAGTCAGCATGTTTGTAAATTCAGCACCTAATACAGTATTGCATACTTGTTTGAATGTAATTGTGTACAAATTTAATTTGCATAGGAGGTCGATTGATCAGTTTCTCTTTTTCTCTCCTTTTTTGGAATGCCTTCTTTGTGTCAGTCACTGTATTACCTAATAATAAACAACAACTAAGCTACGTAAATTGCTGTTATGGCTATAAATGATTCGCAAACCAAAATTCTAGCAGTCTGAATTAATTTGAATACTAGTTGGGTAATTCTAACTCCTTGGCTTTTCTTACTTTAGTGATATTGAAAAAAAATTCCAAATGATGTTTTATTTCCTAGCGTGACTGTGAAATACTATGGAAAAGCATCTCATGCTGCTGCGTATCCCTGGGAGGGAGTAAATGCATTAGATGCCGCTGTTCTCGCCTACAACAACCTGTCTGTGTTAAGACAGCAAATGAAACCAACCTGGAGAGTTCATGGTATGAATGTCAGATATCTTGTGTAATAGATGGTGCTTAGTATATTTCAATGCAATATAATTACTTAATATTTGATTTTTTAAAAATTAGAAACATTGGGTATAGAAACATTTGTCAGAAGTTACGTGGCAGGACACTAGGATGTTTGCCTATTTGTGGGTCAGACGACATATAAGATTATTATTAAATATAAATGGAACAGTCATTTTGAATATTAGAGGTCAGTAGTTTTATATAAGGACCTTTCTGTGGTCATTTGAAAGTTGGAACTTGACTTTCCAGTTATCCTATCTTTTAATGATAACAAAATTTTGTCATTTCCTCAATTTAAAAAAGTTAGGGTTACTAGTTTTTATTTACTCCAGCGCTGTTAATCCTAAGTAACATCTTTTAAAATTACCTTTATATCAATACAGTAATAAAGTACTGTCTTGGAGATACAAATTTATTTTTTAGTTCATTTCTTTATGATTTGGGAAATTATTATACTTCAGTATCTATTTTTTTTTTTTACCTGATTTAGCTGTAGGCTTAAATTAGTTTGTAATTACACTACCTTAGTTTTTAAAAAGTACTTTATCAAGCAGGTTATATACAGTTAGATTTTGTGTATCTATTTTAGTTATAACTTTGAAGAGCTAAATCTTCCTTCTCTGTGTAGGTCCAAATAATGCATTTGTTTTAATAGTTTTAATAGTACTTAGTGATCTTTACCACATTGGTTTTTTTTAGCATAAAAATTATTTTCCCTGAGTCAAATGCCTTTTAAAATACTCATGCAATTGTTTAAGTACAAGGGTAATTATAGAACTTCACACCATTGGGGTTTTTTCTCTTCTCATATCAAAAGCTTATCAAAATGTACAACTGTAATATAAGCTACTGAAATAAAAGCATTTTCCAGAAGGCTTAATATAGTTATAAAAACTTCTAACAGTTTCTTAAAGTCAGGAATAATAATTTATTATAAATTCCTTAGAATAAAGTACATATAATTATTTTATTTCTTTTCCTGTTAGCTAGAAAGTATCACACTATGACATATAGAAACTTTTGTTGTACAGCAAAATCTTTGATTGACATATCTGTGAAGCATATGCGTTTGAATTATTTTTCTTTATGTACAAATTGGCTGGAAAATGTTATGCGTGTATTTAAGCTTAAAGAAATGGTCTCCAAGCTCAATTCCAGTAATTTGGTTCTTTTTATAGGTATAATAAAAAATGGTGGTGTAAAACCCAATATCATTCCCTCTTATTCTGAATTAATCTATTACTTCCGTGCACCCTCAATGAAAGAACTTCCAGTTTTGACCAAAAAGGCAGAAGATTGCTTCAGAGCTGCAGCTTGTGCTACTGGGTGCACAGTAAGAACTTTTAAGAGTTAATCTAAATTATAATCAGACATATATATGTGGACTGAGGTTGTTTATATTAAATTAGATTAGAGTCTTGCTTGCTTTTTCATTTGGTGTTGCCTTGAATATGTAAATTCAGTTGACTGAATAGTTGATGTGAAAGTCTTCGCTTCTTACTTATGTTACTCAGTTTCTGCACCGGGAAGACTGCAGTCATCTTATTACACAGTAATTGATTAGAATAACGGATTCTGCTGAGCTAGAATTCCTGTCTTTTTGCAAAGTTATATCTGTCCTTATCGGTAGTTACGCTTTTAGAATTGCTCTATATAGTTTCCAGTGCAAAATCAGCAAAAGCTATTTTTTGGCGAAGTTCTAGATAGATAGAGCAGGGGCATGAATACTTATGGCCTACTGGAGTGAAAGTTAAAATAGACACAGAAGTTAGTCAAGAGGTTTTGTTCATTTGCACCATGAAGTCAGTAACATTTATGTACCAATTCTGTAGGGCATACAGTGGCATGAGAAGTTACAGAATGGCATAAATTTTGCCCTGCAGGGCACCAGTCATCTGGTTGGAGAGACAAGATCTGGATCTGTGCTTCTCAGCCTCACTGATTCTGTAACTTTTGGAAACGTTATTTAAATCTCTTAGCCTCCATTTTATCTTGAAAAATGGAGGTAAAATAACCTATCTTAGGGTTCTTGTGAGAATTAAGTGAGGTCATGTTTATGAAGAGTTGGGGTCTAACCCTCATACATAATACTTTCTTTTTTCAAATTATAAGAGAAAGTTTATATAGAAAGTCACAGAGGTAGTAGAAGTGAGCCAGCTGGGATGCATAGACTCAGGAAACAAGTTACTGAGGCAGAAGGTTCCTTGGAGCTTAGGAGAAAGAAAGGCAAAGACGAAGTGCCTGGGGAAGGCGCAGCAGGCACCCGGGAGGGACAGTGCCAGGACCTTTTTTTTTCCTGCTCTCATTGGACTGGAGCGGTGTGATTTATTCAGATAGTAGCCGGGTCTCAGACAGTAACAGTGATTTGCAGACAGGATATGTTAACTGTCCAAAGTAAAAAAATGAAGCACTTGACCCTTGTTTATGTATAATTATAAATATTTTAAATATTTATTTAGAAAATGAATACATGAACTATGATCATTCACTAGTATCTCAAGGTGTAATATTTCCTTAGGATAAGGTTTATTGTTACTGGATTTAAGTCTATATTTTAAATAGTTTTTTAGTAACTTTTTATATTTTAGCTGACTTATAATATCTGATTAAGTTGTCATTGTTTCTAATTTAGATGTTGCTAAGGTTAGATGTCATCTCTGCCATTTTATAATTGGCTTTTGCTAACGTCCAAGGTATTATCTTTAGTTTGAGGGAATAGTGGCCTTTTGTGGCCTTTTGATTTAATCAAACCTAGATCTGTGAATTGTGAATCTTCTTTTTCTCAGGGTACCTTTGTACCTTTCAGACCAGGCAGTGGTGTCAGTATCGGTTTATATACTGAATATTAGTAAAGTGTAATTTCTTCTTGTAGAAGCCACAGCCTAGAGCAGTGTTTCTCAGAGTGTTTGGACCACCTACGTCAGAATTACTTGGGGGTGCTGGTTAAAGTGGAGATTTCTGACACCACCCCTCCCCACACACACAGACACCTACCCTACTGAGGTGACTGGAGTTGAGACTCACTGACTAGTAGAGCTAGGTGACATCATGTGATTTGGTGCATACATAATAAAGGAGACAGGGTACTAGGAACTCTCAGTTACAGAATACATTTTTGTAAGGTAAGAGACTTGAAAGAGTTTATATCCAGAAGGGAGCATGCCCCTTCTTAACCTCTTGCTATTAAAAAAACCATTGCTGGTTTGAAATTTAGATGGTGAATTTGAGGTGTTTCTTTTTCAAAATTTGTGTTTTAATTTTTAATAGGTAGAAATTAAAGGTGACGCACATGATTATTACAATGTCCTTCCCAATAAGAGCCTACGGAAAGCTTATATTGAAAACGGGGAAAAGCTGGGAATAGAATTCATTTCAGAAGAGGATGCAGTGTTGAGTGGATCTTCAGGTAATTAAGTTCTTTTATGTATTGTGCTATTTGAGGAAAGGAATTTCTTCTTTGGTTCTGTTTAACAGCTTTGAAGGTAGGGAGGTATTGCTGATGCTTTTAATTATTTTTCACAAACTTAATGGCTATGGGAAGGAAACTAATGAATTCTTCAGTGATTGTAGAGTGTCAAATGAGCAGGTTTGTTTTTTAGAAATAGGCAACATACTGCCTGGCTGGTGTTGCTCAGTGGTTGAGTGTCTACCTATGAACCAGGAGGTCACAGTTTGATTCCTGGCCAGGCCATATACCCAGGTAGCAGGCTCAATCCCCAATGTGAAGCATGCAGGAGGTAGCTGATCAATGATTCTCATCATTGATGTTTCTATCTCTCTCTCCCTCTCCCTTCCTCTTTGAAATCAATTAAAAAAAATACATATATATGTGTGTGTGTGTGTATATATATATATATATATATATATGTTTATATATATATGAAGTAGCCAGCATACTTTTTGCTTTATATTCTAAGTATTTCCAGTGTTAAATTTTCTTAGTTCTAAATTTTAAAAAATAATTTTTTATTTTTTTTTATTTTTTTTTATTTTTTTAA
This sequence comes from Myotis yumanensis, assembly GCF_028538775.1. Lineage (NCBI taxonomy): Eukaryota > Metazoa > Chordata > Mammalia > Chiroptera > Vespertilionidae > Myotis > Myotis yumanensis. Next base: position 52,213,494 of record NW_027223757.1, on the reverse strand, counting down.
ATATATATTTTATTGATTTTTTACAGAGAGGAAGGGAGAGAGATAGAGAGTTAGAAACATCGATGAGAGAGAAACATCAACCAGCTGCCTCCTGCACATCTCCCACGGGGGATGTGCCCGCAACCCAGGTACATGCCCTTGACCGGAATCGAACCTGGGACCCTTCAGTCCACAGGCCGACGCTCTATCCACTGAGCCAAACCGGCTTTGGCAATTTTGTATTTTTTGATTACAGTTGACATACAGTATTATATTAGTGTCAGGTGTATAATCCAGTGATTGGACATTATATAACTTAGCAAATGATCACCCATTACAAACAAGTTTTAAATAAGCTACTAAAAAGGGAAATAGAATTTCAATTTATTCTTTTTTTTTTTTTTTAATATATTTTATTGATTTTTCACAGAGAGGAAGGGAGAGAGATAGAGAGAGTTAGAAACATCGATGAGAGAGAAACATCGATCAGCTGCCTCTTGCACATCCCCCACTGGGGATGTGCCCGCAACCCAGGTACATATCCTTGACCGGAATCGAACCCGGGACCTCTCAGTCCACAGGCTGACGCTCTATCCACTGAGCCAAACCGGTTTTGGCTTCAATTTATTCTTAATCATCAGTATGCAGGCTACTAAGTACTTAAGTAGTTATAATGGGTCATTTTTGGTTTCTGAGAAGCAATAAGCAACTGTTAAAATTTAAATAATCATAAGTCTATTGGGGTTTATTTTATATTTTTTTCCCTTTAAAAACATTACTAATATATTTGCATCTTAGAGATGTATCTCCTAAAATATAATAATAGATGTTGATGAAGTAGACTCAGAAAAACTTGGTGATAAAAATGAGGTGTTGATGTCATTCATTAAGATAAGGAGTTCAAGAGAAGGAGCAGGTCGAGGTATGTGGGGAGGTATAAATGATTAGTATGTTAAATTTGAGGTGCTACAGGATTTCTAAGAGGAGCTGTTCAGTGGCTTGTTGAGTCTGGAACTCCCAAAGTTCCAGATTTTAGGAGTTTTCAATATCAGAAAGGTATATGAAAACAGTTAATGAGGTTGCCCAAGAAATCCTAGGGCTCTCTAGCACTTAGGACACAAGCAAAGGAAGCAATATAGAGGAGACAGAGAGTGGTCTGAGAAAGCCAGACAGTCAGGAGAGAGTGGAGTCATGGAAGCCAAAGGAGTGGGGAATGTCGAGAAGGGAAGGAACAGTAAATCATGCCAGGGGCTAAGAAGGCTGGATGAGATGAGTATGATCGAATATCCATTGGACTAGCAATTAGAAACTCATGGATTGTCTTACTTTCCCAAGGATCTACTGATTTTGGAAATGTTAGTTTTGTGGTTCCTGGAATTCATCCATATTTTTACATTGGATCTGATGCCTTGAATCATACAGAACAATATACTGAGGCTGCAGGTAAGTGTTAGAAGTGAATATTTTGGCATGTGACCTCCTTTTGTAGTAGTTGCTGCCTTTCTGATTGTTTAGTTTAGATCAACATCACTTCAGAGAACTCTATATTGTGGTGGGCAGTGGAGAGGCAAATTAGATATTGAGAGCGAGCCTGAAAACTAATAATTTATAATAATACTTTGATTTGTTTTCTCAACCTTTTAGGATCACAAGAAGCCCAATTCTATACTTTGCGTACAGCCAAAGCTCTGGCAATGACTGCGTTGGATGTTATTTTTAAACCAGAGTTGCTAGAAAGAATCAGAGAGGACTTTAAATGGAAACTTCAAGAAGAAGAGTTTTCAAATAGAGTAGAATAAAAGGAAGATTGAAGAGAAGTGATGATTTTTTTTTCTTTATTTTTTAATGAAGGAGGAGGGCATGTTTGTTTTTCAATCTTAAAGGAATCAGATTTCTCTTCCTGAAAAGTGAGGACATAGTGTTGAGAAAACACATGAACTCTTAGCTAAAATTAAAATGTTCACAAATCTGTATTTGATGGAATTGTGATCTTTCAGGAGCTGGTATGTGGTGGCATTTCTTAAACAACCTGGATGACACATGGTTTATCAGTGATAATAGTGTATAAGTTCATATGTTGTGTAAGTATATTTCAAAAGGTCCAAGAGATTTCAAACTTTATATTCAGAATTGACTCATGAAAGATTTGTTTCCTGGTATAGGGCGGTAAAATTGTTTTAGAAAGTAGTTTTAAAATTCAAGTTCTGAATTTGAAGGAAGTTAATTTTGATGTCTGACTATGTTTGTTTTGGTTTAGAGACTGTTTTCATTGGTAATAAAAGTAGGTTTTTAATCAGAAATGCTGTGGGAAACAACCAGAAACTCAGGTACAAAGAATAAGCTTTAGTTTATGTGAATTGTAATAGAAAAAATTACAGATGCATAATATTAGACCCTTCCTGTAAGCTGTCTGCTTGATAGTCTAGTGCCATCGTCGGCAAACTGCGGCTTGCGAGACACATGCGGCTCTTTGGCCCCTTGAGTGTGGCTCTTCCACAAAATACCGACTTCTGCTCATGGGCCACGAAGTTTCAATTGCATTGTACATGCACGCCTGCACGTGGTATTTTGTGGAAAAGCCACACTCAAGGGGCCAAAGAGCCGCATGTGGCTCTCGAGCCGCAGTTTGCCAATCACTGGTCTAGTGTGTTCTAAGCGGACTTAATGAGAGAAGAACAATGTCTATCTTGAATGCTAATTACTCAGGCTTCTACTCAGAAACCAGGCTGTCCAGCCTGGGTACACAAAGTATTGTAAGTTTTTCCTGGTTCTTATTTTAGTATGAATTTTTTAAACGTGATAAAAAGATGTGGGAAAAGTATCTGATTAAGCAAGTATTTTAAGCTGTGAATATAGCAAAGCTTCAGTATATTTTATTTTAAAGGGAGTCCTCAAACTTGAGAGTAAATATTCTAAAATGGAAGGGGAAGGAGAGAAAAGTGAGCATTTGGCCTCTGCTGTAAGCAAGTCATTTGGGCCCCTCTGAGCCTTCAGCTCTCCATTTGGGAAGTTAGAATAAATCACTTACAGTTACCGTCCTTTTAAACCCCAATTCCTAATAGTTTTGGGGGAGTGTTGGTACTTTAGAATTGCTTATCTTCTACATCAGGGGTCAGCAAACCACAGTCTGATTTGGCAAGCAGCCTGAATTTATGTGGCCAGCATGCTAAAAAATGACTGAGGAGGGGAGAAAGGAACAGAGACCAGATGATGTGACCTCAAAACTAAAAATACTTACTGTCTGGTCCATTACAAAAAAATGTTTGCCGGCTCCAGTCCTATGTAACAGTAAAATAAAACCTGTTTCTCTTTGATTTCCATCATATAATCAGATGTTCTCCTAGGATAAAACTCACGCCTCTGTATTGAAAATAGTGACAAGAGGGAAGTAGATGGCAGTGCCCTGACTTGACCGTTACACTGCCAAGTTTGTCCTCACTGGAGTTCTGGCCCTTCAGAAGTTTGCCTTCTTTTAGCATTTACTTCTTTCGGGGATGCAGCTACCCTGCTGCCTTAAGACCTTGCCCTGTGAAAGCCAGTCTTCTAACTTTTCGTCTCAGCTTTCAGCATTTGAACCTTCACGCTGCCCTTTGTCTGACTCTATAATCTCAAAAAATCATGGTTGGTGTATATTTTATACACAGGGGAGGGATCCACAAAGGTTTCACGCTGAGAATTGGTTATGTTCGGACCTCCAGTTTATATGAATAGTTAGTTTCCTAATAATCAATTTTATAAATTTTTCAACTGTAAGTTTTAAATTCCTGCACTCGGGAATGGGGTTTTATTTTCTAAAGCCTTGATAACATTCTGGAACAGTGATTGCTAACTGGTATCCAACACACTAATATTCTCCCGTCTTCTGTGAAGGGTTACAAGTTGTTACTCATACAAACTATTTGTGGTTTTCTTGTGATTAAATTCCTTTTTAAAAACATATCGGGGATCATTGAAGACAGCATTCTCTTGCTTCACTTGCATTCTTGTGTGGGAGAGCAGGTTGTGGCGTGCAGGTTGCTGGCACGCAGGGAACAGGTATGATCTGCGCCATGCCGTCCGCCACAACCCATGGTGAGGAGCTAATATTCATGTACTACTAAGATTTGGGTCACTTTTGAGTTTCTGTCATATTTTATTTCTTTTTCAATTTTCGAAAAATTTGGTCCAAATAAGGGTCTACCCATTGGACTAGGTCATGGAATTATGTCAGGAAAGAGGTTGAGAACTGATGTTCTAAGGGTATCTAGAAGTATGAGATTTTTTTCGCCCGATCTTTGTTTTACATTATGTTACTTTAACATTTTTTATATAATTCAGATTTTAAAATACCTTTTTAATTTTTATATAGCAGTGAGTTAATTGAGCCATATTACACTATAAAGTGTAAGTAAATACATAAATAAATGCTGGAGTCAAATTCTCATGTCCAGAGTAACCGACTATAACCAATCTTTGTTGGGCTATTTGAATTTGGGAGAGTGCTTCCTTTTGTAGTGCTCGTTTTTCCTTTTGGGACTAAATTCTTTCTTTACCCTCATACTCCAGTGGCATGTTTTCTAAATAATTGTGCTAAATTTTCCTAAGTATTTATTCTTAGCTTAAATTATCATTGTTGGCTGGTTAGTTGGTTCTTATATTTTGGATTAAATCTCCAAACATTTTGGAAGTTAAAGAGGGGGAAGCATTAGATTATAGGTGAGCAGTGTCACTTTTAGAAGGGTTATATTTAGCTCCTTATATTTAAGAGATGAATCCTTATTTTTAGGAGGTTGAAAAATAAATAGAACTTTAAAATTTTTATAATTTTGTATCTTGTTCTTGAGGAAGGGGGCAACTAAGTTTTCCTCTCAGAATTGGTTTGAGTGATGAGGTTCTTATTATTCCTCCACAAGATTATGTATTTTCTGAAGCCACAGTCTTTTCAATTTGCTTAATTTGTTTCAGGTACACCAAACCTGACTCAGCTGGGGGGGAAAGGCCAAGCTCATTTAGTGCAAAGTTTAAGATTATATGATTTCTTAAAATGTTAAATTAGTTTCTGACCTAAACTAGAGGTATAGGTGGACCTGCTTAAGGTGCCTTTGTTTTTATGGAAAATGTTTTTATTACACACACACCTTTTGCAAAGCCTTTTCCTCAAATCTCAACTTTTGGCTATCAATGTTAAAAGGTATAATCCGGCCCTGGCTGGTGTGGCTGTTGGTTGAGCGTTATCCCATGCAGATGATTGGTAAGAGTACTTGCCCAGGTTGCGGGCTAGATCCCTGGTAGGGTTGCGTGTGGGAGGCAATTGATTGATGTTTCTCACATCGATGTTTCTCCCTGTCTCTCCCTCTCCTTTCCTCTCTGTCTAAAAAATCAATAAAGTCATGTTTTTAAAGGTATAATCCAAATTAATCTAAATTTAATTACAGATTGAAAATATTTTTCTCTTTACTGACTTAATTTTATTTTTTTCCATCACCATTTATCCACTCTATGCCCTTTTCCAACTCTACCCACCCACCTCCCCCCATCCCATAATTACCACACTGTTGTCCATGTCCATGAGTTATTTCCCCGCCTTTTTTTGGGTTTCATATATTTTTATTGATTTCAGAGTGGAAGGGAGAAAGAGAGAGAGAAATATCAATGATGAGAGAGAATCATTGATCGGCTGCCTCCTGCATACCCCACACTGGGGATGGAGCCCACAACCCGGGCATGTGCCCTGATATAGAATCAAACTGTGACCTCCTGGCTCATAGGTCGACACTCAACCACTGAGCCACACTGGCTGGGCGATCTCTCTCCCTTACTCCTCCCTCAAGCCCTCCATGTAGTGACTTAATTTTAAAAGCAGGCCTGAATAGGAGGCATGTGTAAAACAATCATGTGGTACTATGAATAACTAAGTTGCTATGTATCATATAATAAGATTGGGGATAGCTAATATTTAGCTTGCCTCTTATAATTTTCAGACTGTTTTCTAGTTTCAACATACTCTAAGTATTTTGTAATATAATTTTATAGATGAGGATGGCGCATTTTGATATGTATGACGTTAATATTTTCAAGTAAGCAATCACTGTCTACTACCATCAGATGACAGTAGTTTTAAAAAACATTTTAATACGTATTGGAGTATGTTTTAAAAAGTAGAATGTTAATAAATGTTTTCTAATAGTGATTGTCATGTGTTTTTTTCCAACATCACACCATTATGCAAGTATAAGATAAAACATAATCACCCAAATATACTATTTTATGATCATTAATACATTGTTATCACATGATGTTGGTGTGCTTTTAAATTATAAATGTTACATTATTCATATAATGAGAATTTTAAAGAGCAATTAAGTCCTTTTGCTTAAAAACTGATGTTTTCATAGTCTTACAACCTGAAAATATAAACTAGAAAAAAATATCAGGTCAAGGTATCCCAGCCCTCCCTCCATTCAAGGCTTCTGAGGCTATAAGTAGGCTCAAATCTGAGAGTTTATTAAGGGGCTGTGACTCTGTTTTTGTTATTTGAGTTAGATGTTTGTTCATTTGACCTAGAACTTTTATGCTCATACAGATCACAAAAGAATTTAGCAGGCTTTCTATTTCATTTCTGAGAACACTATGTGTAACAAACGAAAGCCATAGATCTGTGTGCGTTCGACTATCCTGATTGCTCCTGTGACTCTGCTGTCCGTTGTGGCAAACTCTGGCCACTGAGTGCCACCGCGTGGCCCCTGCCACTCAGGATCCAATTGCTGCCACTGCATTCAGGCTTTCCATTTGGGTCACTGCAGTTCCCACTACAGCGTGTGGCCTACAGAGAAGAGCAATCACAGAGCTCTTCAAGGAGCTCCACTCACCAATTTACTGCTCAAAGTATTGGACCTTCCCAATATGGGTGAGTAGGTTTCACATGACAAACCCACTCTATGGTACTTTGCTATAGTAGCTCCCGCAGACTAGTACAGCATCCTATATGCTGGTTCAAATGGTGAAATTTCCCAAACTAGGCAGATGGATGTTCAGATGATGTACCCTGGAAATCTGCTAGAATCTAGCAGCTAGATCATTTAAGGTGGTCTTGGTTATAAGGAAGAAGCCCTTGGTAAAGATATCTGTGAAGCATTTGATTGAAATTGTTTCATAAAAAAGTAATGTTTTAAAAATAAAATTTAATATTATAGTTAACAATTAACTATTTTTTTATATCTCTTTAAGTTTATTTACCCAAGTGTCAAAAAACTTTTTTTGATGAGCTTTTATTAGGGAAAATTGCCTTAGGATTTGTGCAAGTATGTTTTGTGTATGGTTTTTGTTAATCCTTACCTGAGGCTGTTTTTTCCATTTATATTTAGAGAGTGGAAGGGAGAGAAACAATGATGTGAGAGAGACATATCAATTGGTTGCCTCCCACATATGTCCCTACTGGGCTGAGGATCGAATCTGCAACCCAGGTACCTGCCCTTGACCGGGAATCAAACCCAAGGCCCTTTGGTGCATGGGCCAACACTCTAATCACTGAGCAACATAGGTCAGGGCTGGGGTTTTTTCCAGATGGGAATAAAGTATATAGCCCTTCCTGTATATGAAAAATACAATATTATTTATTATAAATGATTAGTCAAATTAACTTGGAATGAAAATTACATTATTATGTATAGCATTCACTTTATTAAAGTGAGTTTCAAACAAATGCTGTTTGGATAAGTTTGATGGGGGTTGATCCTATTGATATATATTAGTAACTATTTGTTTAAAATGATACATCAAATTAGAACCCTCTCCTTTGTCATATGCCCTGACATTAGTGGCCATTGTTTTCTGGTTTGGAGAAAATGCTGGTATTCATTGAGTCTGAATGCAGATGTCCAGTGATGTCTTCCCATTTACTTTGCTTTTTGGTGTTCTTTTTCTCTTCCGAAACCATGTGAGTGTTTCTCATCCTAATAAGTTACAGGTAGTCCCAAACTATGCATTTTCTTCAAGTGTTTATACGGGAAAAAATCAGTCTATTCCCAAGTTCCTCAGTAAAGATATTCCCAAGGAAGGACTTTGAACTAGGACATGCTCCATGGTAGAGATACATGAAGCAGTAATTATAAGACAGGAAACACTTAAACACTAGTTATCGCTACCACAAAACTGACAAAATGCCATGCATGCCCCTTATCCTCAAAGTATCCCAACCAGGGAAATACCTACCAAAATCAAAGCAATTGCACCATCAAAAGAGCTTTTCTGGTGAAGAGGTGAAACTTCATGATCCACAAGATGTAAATGCAAACAGGAATATCATTATTGCCTTGTAGTGAAATAAACATGAGGCAATACACTAAAAATAGGTAGTAGGCTATAAACGGAAGCATGAATTTTGGTCAAAGTGGGGACTTGTAGGTGCATGTATGTTTCATACAAATGAACTTTAGATGTAGTCCAAGTGCACCTCGTCCAAAGAATGTAACATAAAGGAAATCATTCCTGTGAATAAGCGTTTAGGGTCTAAAAGAGGTTGAACTACAGTGTGTCCACAAGCCTGTCAGTGTATTTCCAGGAGATTCCAGTCCAGTAACAACTGTCTTCAGTTGCTGTGGGTATTGTATTTATGCAGCACCTAGAATCATTCTGTGTGTACAATAGATGGTTCATAAGTGCAAATTAAACCAGGAAGTCTCTTGTCAAGGTAGTTTTGGACAAGGGTGGGTACTGGGAACTTTTTTTTTCATAACCTTTTTTTTTTTTTTTTTTTTATAATAATTTTTATTTCTTAAAGTATTACAAAGAGTGTTACATATGTCTCCTTTTTCCCCCCCATGACATTCCCTCGGCCCCTACCCCCCGCCCCCCCCCGTCCCGTGTCTTGTGTCCATTGGTTAATCTTATATGCATGCATATAGGTCCTTCAGTTGGTCTCTTAATCCCCCCCGCAACCCTCCCCAGGCTCCCCATTGTAGTTTAACATTCTGTTCAATGTTGCTCTGCTTCTGTATCTACACCTGTTCATCAGTCCATACTGGTCCCCTTTATTTGTCCCAGCCTCACTGGAGCAGTCTCAACCTCACCAGGGCCGTCTGAGCCTCACCAGGGCCGTTTCAACCTCACCGGGGTCGTCCCTACCTCACGGGGGCCGTTTCAACCTCACCGGGGTTGTCCCTACCACGCCGGGGCCGTTTCGACCTGACTGGGGTCGTCCCTACCTCACGGGGGCCGTTTCAACCTGACCGGGGTTGTCCCTACCACGCCGGGGCCGTTTCGACCTGACTGGGGTCGTCCCTACCTCACGGGGGCTGTTTCAACCTCACCGGGGTCGTCCCTACCTCACGGGGGCCGTTTCAACCTGACCGGGGTTGTCCCTACCACGCCGGGGCCGTTTCGACCTGACTGGGGTCGTCCCTACCTCACGGGGGCCGTTTCAACCTCACCGGGGTTGTCCCTACCACACCGGGGCTGTTTCAACCTGACTGGAGTTGTCCCTACCACACCGGGGCCGTTTCAACCTGACTGGGGTCGTCCCTACCTCACGGGGGCCGTTTCAACCTGACCGGGGTTGTCCCTACCACGCCGGGGCCGTTTCGACCTGACTGGGGTCGTCCCTACCTCGCGGGGGCTGTTTCAACCTCACTGGGGTCGTCCCTACCTCACGGGGGGCCGTTTCAACCTGACTGGGGTCGTCCCTACCTCTTTTCATCATACAGATATTTCTGTAGCACACACAAAAGAATGAAATTTACAGAGTTACAGGCATCTATGAGAAAATTGACCAGTATATTAAGTTGAATAAGATGTACGCTGCTGGAAAGATGATCCTGGAGTATTTATCGATGGCGTGGGTGTCGATCCTCATGCTCACGTAGCTGTTCCTCCGACTTTTCCTCTGTGGGGAGCTCCTTTCGGAGGCCAGCGTGAGCTGCACCATCATCCTGTCTGGCTTCCCGCCATTCTCTGGCGTGTAGTTGCCCAGGTCATTCACCTCCACGTCGCTATAGCTGCTATCCAGCCTGACAGCGCGCGGCTGAGGTAGTCCACAGGTGCAGGGAAGCTGCGAACACAGCAAACACACATTGGGATGTGAGCTCAGCTTCCTCTCTCAGAAGCCCTTCTTAGGAGAAACTGCATAGTGGAGAGGGTGGCCTTTTTCTAGTTTCTTTTATTCCCAGTTGGGGTGGGAGGTGGGAAAATAATGGTGGTGGCACAGTAAACATTCTAAAATAGCAGGTTATTTGTTTAAAGTCTACAAATCAACTCTTAGGAAACTTCATGTCATACCAGAGACCAAGAAGAATGTTCATGGCCAGAGAACCGCCCTATTCTCCACCAGACCATTAACTGCTAGCAGCCGGGATACAAATGTTTACAGATAACACTCCTCAGAGACAGAGAGGAGCGGGAGGAGGAATTTGAAAAGCGTGGCATCGTGGCAATAGTTTGCTACTATATAGTTAGAGTTTTCTGTAAGAGATAACCACTGAGCTGCAGGCAGGAGGAAGAAAGAAAAATCAGGTGGAAGGGAAAATAACCTGGAAAATGATGTGAGTTGTTTGAGATCACGTATGAAGAGAGATTCCTTAGAATAGCATATGTGCTTCTCTGGAAGCTTCTTTAATTACACCTCTGCGCCATTAAATAATTTGTCCCACCATGCTAAATTGTCCTTTATTTTCATCACTATGAACACCACCAAAATTAAAGGGACCAACGTCTTAGTTAACTTGGCTTAGCAGCTCCTGGTATATGGTAGGTGCTAAGTTAAGTGTTTGAATGAATGAGGGATGTAGCCCAGAGTGAATTGCACACTGCTTCAGCATGGTAGCTTCCAACCCCATCAAGCAGGTGGAAGGCGTGTCAGCCCCATTGTACAGAGGACGTCTGACCTGCCCAAGGTCCAAGGTCCAGAGCTAGACCAAGCTACATGCCTGAGCAGACACTTCAGCTCATGGGAAAGTCACCTTCTCCCGCAGTTTCCGCTCCTTCCGCTCCTGCACGGTGGTCAGGTAGTTGACGGCCGCGTACTCCAGCACCGAGAGGAACACGAACACAAAGCTGACCCAGAGGTAGATGTCCACGGCCTTGATGTAGGAGACGCGGGGCATGGAGGCGTTCACGCCCGTGATGATGGTGGACATGGTCAGCACCGTGGTGATACCTGCAAACAGAGTGAGAAATAAGCACCTGCTTGTCTTCCATCCAGCATACCAGAGGGCTTCACACCTCTGTTCTTTGTCCCTCCTGATCCTTCGGCCTCGAATGTCTACATCCCTGCCCCTCTGTCTAACAAACACTTACTCGTCCTTCAAGATTGAGCCTTTATGAAGCTCTCCAGTTCCTCCTCCCCTCATATCACCCTTCCACACTTTGTAACCTGCTTACTCATCGTAGCACCTGCATCCCCTTCTCCTGTTGCTAAGAACCCCAGACATTTTGGCAGCAAGACATTTATTTCCATTCAATTGTTAAAAGAAAAATTACATAAATGTTTCTTGTAACTACTTCTCTAAAGAAGGAAACAAGTACTTGGGTTTATTTGACTATTTGTGTCCTTGTTGCTGTGGTCTCCTCTTGTAGTTCCAGGCCTGTATCATCAACTATCAGGACACCTCTGGCAGACAACGCCTCCCCCCCACCCCCCACCATCCACTGGACCTGCCTGCCTAGTCAGCAATGTCCATTTTATCAAAGATGATGATGGCAACCTCATTTAAAGGAGACAGGTATTTGAAATTAGAATGTATATATATTTTTTCGCACAGTAACTGTTTAAGCAACAGAACAACTGTTAAAGGACAGGGCATCTGTCAGTGGAAATTTGCTCGGGATTTCAAATTAAGCTCAGAACATTTGCTCCCAAACACTAAATCACAGGGGATTGGGGTCATCTTAAGGGCTAGCTCCAACCCAGTTTCACTAAAACCTGGTGGGTCACCCTCTCCCTTGAAGCCACTGAACTATGTGAGCAATAATAGTGTGTGATTGAGTAGATGCAATATTTATTTATTTATTATTTTAAATAATTTTATTGATTTTTAGAGGGAGAAGAAGGGAGAGGGAGAGAGAGAGAGAGAAACATCAAGGTGAGAGACAACAATTGTTGCCTCCTGCACGCCTCCTACCAGGGATCAAGCCCACAACCCGGGCATGTGCCCTGACCAGAAATGGAACCAGCAACCTTTTGGTGCATGGACTACACCCAACCAGCTGAACCACACTGGTTAGAGCTAGCCAGTGCAATATTTAAAATGGGGAAGAGAGTTGGTGGCAAATTGCTATAAATAGAATGTTCATAGAATAGGGGTTCTCAGACTTGAGTACGCATAAGAATTAGTGGGAGAACTTGTTCAAAATGCAGGTTCCTGGTCCTCTCTCTGGATTCTCATTCTGTACATATAGATGATATGCAGGATTCTTCTTTTTTAAAATTTCCCTTGGAGATTCTGTCACAAAGATTCCTTGGGTCACTTTTGAGAAAACCTGTTATAGACTGTGATCTTTTGCAAGTGGGCAGAGAGAGCACCCACAGACCGAGATCACCCATCCCAAAACGAGGCTCAGACAGGACTGAAGCTGGAACATTTGCATGGCACCGGGGGGAGGGGACCTGAAAACAATTTTTCTACCTGGATTTTTAATAATGGTACTTTACCTGTGAATAAAGAACTTGCAGTGTGTCCAAGTTTTAACGCCAAGTAGTGGTTAACTAGTAGGACCACTTTGGAATGAAGGGTTTTATCTGGAAGGCATTATTTGTATTTTCAGATGCTTGGAATGTGCACTTGAAATATTCCTTACCTAAGGGGACTCTGGCAGGCACAGCTCTGCGGTCGATCCAGAAGGACACCCAGGACAGCATGACCATCAGGGTGGCAGGGAAATAAGTTTGGAGCAAGAAAAAGAAGATGTGGCGACGCAACGTGAAGTTAATGTACAGACGGTTGTACCAGCCTGGGGGACACAAGGAAGAAAATACAGCTCACACCACAGCTATTCAGCTCCTTCATAAATCAAATTTTATTCAGGGAATCATCAATGTCTTAGACACTCCACTGGAGCCTGGCCATACCTTTACAAAGTGGAGGTGAGAAAAACCATGGAATGGAGTGATTATATGTTACCCATACCACACGGATGATTCCATCTCAAGAAATCTTTGACCCCTGTTCTATACACAAAGGGAACCCCTTGAGAAGGTCATTTAGGGCTCTTGTTACTCACACGATGGACAGGACTCAACAGCATCACCATCACCTAAGAGCTTAGAAATGTAGACTCTCGATCCCCACCCCAGATCTACTGAATCAGAATTTTCTCTCTTTTTAAAAAAAAAAAAAATATTTTATTGATTTTTTACAGAGAGGAAGGGAGAGGGATAGAAAGTTAGAAACATCAATGAGAGAGAAACATCGATCAGTTGCCTCCTGCACACTCCCCACTGGGGATGTGCCCGCAACCAAGGTACATGCCCTTGACCAGAATCGAACCCGGGACCCTTGAGTCCGCAGGCTGATGCTCTATCCACTGAGCCAAACCGGTTAGGGCAGAATTTTCTCTTAATAACACTCCCCATGTGATTCACACACACATTAAAGTTGGAGAGGCACGGATTTAAACAACCCTGTTTGGATGGTTTTATGGAGGAAAATGTGTTTTAGGTTAGAACATCAAGCTAAACACAGCATCGCGTTTAGGAACAGAGTGAACAATCACAGGTCTAGTCACGCTTCAGTTTGGGCTTTGTGGTCTTTACAAGGGAAAAATATGCATGGAGGAGTTGAGAGGAATGGAGAACAATGAAAGGAAAAAGCAAGATAAGCTCAAGATGACAAGGACTGGAAATAAAATGGGGACTTTGCAACATTAATTGGAAAACTTGGCATCCAATTGGCAAGTTTAATGCAATGTTTATAATTATAACAGTTCCCGAAAGTGACTGAATGTTTTGTGTCCACCCCCCCCCCCCCACTCCCCCAATGGAAATCCATATGTTGAAACCTAATGCCCAATGTGATGGTATGGTAAGGAGGGACCTTTGGGAGGTGATGAGGTTACGAAGGTGGAGCCCTCATGAATGGGATTAGTGCCCTTACACAAGAGACCACAGAGAGTCTGTGAGGACACAACGAGAAGGGGGCTGTCCATGAGAAGGGGGCTGTCATCAGACACCGAATCTGCCAGCACTTTGATCTTGGACTTCCCAGGTCCCAGAAACGTGAGAAACAATTTCTGTTATTTAGGAGCCAGCCACCCAATCTGTGGTATTTGTTAGAGCGGCCCAAACAGGCTAAGACAAAAGGGAATCTCACAATGCTAAAGGTTCAATGGATGGGGAGCCCCTGAAGAACCAAGATTCATGGGTGATATGTAAAGACGATAAGATGTGTTAGATTGCCATAATACGTTGGAAGTAAAAGGTTGCCCTATGTTTACATCAGAAAGACTTAAAAGGTTGCACTTCCCTCTGTAGTCAATCATGCTATGTGTTAGCAATGGAAACTGCATAAATATCCTAGCAAAGTCATCCTGAAAGGTGATTCGTCAAGAAAGAGGCAAGGGCTGGAAAGAGGGGACCTCAGCTGTTAACTTCAGATTCCAGAGGGAAGACCACAGAGCATACCCTCAGGCAACAGGAGGTGGCAAGCCTGCCCAGAACCTTGGTTCAAAAAACAAATTGCCCACAGGGAAATGACCAGTAGTTCTTGCACTGAGGCTCACAAGAAGGTCATAGAAGGAGCTGTGCAAGCAGCACAGTAAGAGAAGACCCCTTAAGACTGGAGCCCCGTAGAGGGCCTGGCTGAAGCAGAGAGAATGTGAATGGAAAATGACAGACCTGAAATTGGACTGCTTCTTGCCTGCAGAGAACAGGGGGTTTGGTAATCATATCAGGGTGAGCTGCCTGATGCTGAACGGTCATTACTGATGTTTTCTAGGTTCTCACTTCTGATGCTTTGTTGACGTCAAAAAATCACCTCCACCCAATGCTCACCACCCCCTGACCTGATTTAGCTTTCCCTTCTTTGGTGTCTAATTCGAGTGGCACAGGTTCTACTCACTTGGCAGCCAGTTCGAACCCCCCCTTTTTTTTTTTTAAATATATTTTATTGATTTTCCACAGAGAGGAAGGGAGAGAGACAGAGAGCCAGAAACATCGATGAGAGAGAAACATTGATCAGCTGCCTCCTGCACACCCCCCACGGGGGATGCGCCCGCAACCCAGGTACATGCCCCCGACGGGAATCGAACCCGGGACCCTTCAGTCCGCAGGCCGACGCTCTATCCACCGAGCCAAACCGGTTTCGGCATCGAACCCTTTTTTTAAATAGAGGATGGCCCAACCCAGTCAGGCTAGCGCTCGCCAGACCCTCAGCCCTCCCTACGCCCACCTGTGCTGCTGTAGAAGGCCAGCTTAGTGGTGGTGTGGAATTCTTGAATGAGGAACTGGGAGAGTGAGATCCGCTCATCTGTCTTTAATGAGTCATTGCCTTTTTTCCAGTACAGCATCAGGTCATCTTCTGTATAAGCATCTGAAAAGATGGGAGCGAGCATGCGGCATGTGGCGGTGGGAAGACACGCCTGTCTGTGCAGGTGTGTGGCATAGAGCTCCTAATTCCTGCAAAAGGGTTCACCCCGCAATTCAGCCTGCCATCTATTCAATTAAACCAAATGAAATCGCTGTTTCTGTAGATCACAAGTGGTTAAATAATGGCAGAATTGCATATGGTTTTCAGCCTTCAAAACCAGGGCAATTTCTTCTTTCCAAGTGTAGGGGTGCATCATTGGTGGCAAATGCTTTTACCACTCTCAGTGATAAGGAAAAGACCCAGAAAGAGACGGGAGCAGAACACATCCCTGTTCTGTAGGCCTCCTGCTGCTCCTGTCAGAACTACTTAGGAGCTGTATGCTAACGTCTGGCACAAGGCTACTCACAGCTTTCAATTTCAAGCGAGCAGGTTTGTGTGTCCAGGGGAAATCGGCTGAAGTCCATATTGCACATGGCGGTCACTGTAACCCTGAAAACAAGAAGAAACATCGGGTTCTCAGATGATGCAAACTACAAGTGCACAATGCAAAACGCAAAAACAAACAGAAACGGCCTCCTTCTTATAATTCCTAAGCAATGCATCAGGATTTAGATGGAGCAGTTTATGAGTGATACCCTCCTTAGCATACTCTTAAGTGTTTAAGTTTAACCCCGGTGTCGGTGTGAGGCAAACAGAATGCTTCTGCTAACTCCTATCATGTTCATGCATTTTAAAGAAGCAATGGTCTCAGTCAATATAACTGTGATATAAAAGTAACCATAAGACCGTACATATGCAGGCATACCTCATTTTATTGTACTTTACTTTATTGTGATTCACAGATGTGTCTTTTTACAAACTGAAGGCAAGACCCCCCAGCAGCAAAAAGATTATGACTCGCTTTATTGCAGTGGTCTAGAATTGAACCTGCAATATCTCCGAGGTATGCCTGTATTGTTCCTCTGGTTTGAGATAAATTCAAAGTTCTTCTGTTCTTTTATTGATCATATTGATATCAATATGTTGATATTCAATATGTTGATATTGATTATATTGATATTATATTTGTGTACTATGTTTCAGAAGTAATATTAATGAACCCTTAATGCCAGTTGCCAAATGCAGCACTTTTTTTTACAGTGTTCATATTTTTATATTGATAATAATGTCTACTAATGAATATAGATGTTTTTAGTGCATAAGCCCATGGAGACTATATAAAGAAAAACACTGAGAGATCTTAGTGTACCAACATGCAAGCATCTAATGGTTTTGTTCTATAATTATACAGGAAAACAGGCTTCTGAATCAAAGAATAAACAAGTAGATCATCAGTCATAGAAGAAAGCTCTCCCATCTTATGGCAGGACATGACTAATATGGCTGGTATTCAACATACTATTTTTTCTTCAATAACAGAAAATTGGCTACATAGAAGTAGAAAAACAGACACGGGTTAGATTACACCACAGACTGTGCTTGTTCAGTGTGTGGGTTGCAAGTGGAGAAGCATCAAGTCAGGATGCACCCACCCACATTCCGGTCCTCATACTCTTAACTCTTCCCAACAACTCCCTGGCACCCAATAGAAATGCTCTTAATAGAAATGTATTCTGTTAATTAATCAATGAAAAGATGAAGTTGGAAGATGTATAATAGAACATATTTTAGGAGTTAACCTTTTGCTGACAGAGTTTACAATATCCAGCTACTCTATGTTTGTCCCCAAATAAATCTCAAAATGGTAGTGTTTAGAAACTTAGGCCTCTTTTTTCCCCCCCTTTTAAATCAAACAAACTCATGATTTTATTTGCAATAAAAGCATCAAATCATCTGTTTTTAAGTACAAGGAGGCTCACTAACAACTTTGATTCTGAACACACAGGTCTTCCCTACTCTTGTGCCCTCTGTTCTGCCTCATGTTCTCACATCCAATGATGTGTTGAATCAGACATCTACCGGCTCATGAGAGCCGATAGCTGCATTTTCAGAAGGTTTGCAAGCTGGTTGTTAAACATAGCCATTATTAAAAATAAATTATATATATTTAAAATTAAATAAGTTAAGCACTAAAAATAAACGTAATAAATATTCAAAACTCATCACTTCTGAATTATTTTCTATTATCTATACTCCGGAAGTTACCTACATCTACTATACTGTATTTATATGATGGAAGTACTATCTAAAGATGAGCTACCACCCATTTCTTCCCAACACTGCATTCAGTGACATCAGATAGCTTGAAATCAGCCAGGATGGGCATATCTACACTACAGAAACTGGCAAATTCTGCAATCAGGGCTTGATTTATTGCTTTGCTGACTGTTTAGACTTAAGAAAGCATCTAAAGAAAGCAGATTAAACCTAACAGTGTATTATGGCTATCACCATTACATGCAAAAAAAGGGGGTTTAAGGGGACCAGAGAGCTGAAGGAGGGGAGTCATTGAAAAGAATGCATTATTTATTTCTCTGACTCCCACTAGAAAAATAAAACTTTTATTATAGTAAAGGTTTTCCATTGAAATGTAACAGACAGGGTAAAACAGTGATTCCCAAAGTGGGCGCTACTGCCCCCTGGTGGGCGCTGCATCGATCCAGGGGGGGCGGTGATGGCCACAGGTGCATTTGTTTTAACTTTTTTTGTATTACCTTTCTATTCTGAGTTCAATAAATAGTTTCATAATTTCAAACTTCAATGTTTCTAATTTACACCTTTCTTTACTATATTTTACGAAAAAGGTAGAAACATTAATACATATATCTTTCTGTTTAATTGCTATTAAAATTTTAAAAAAATTAATTTCCAGGGGGCGCTGAGTAATATTTTTTCTAGAAAGGGGGCGGTAGGCCAAATAAGTTTGGGAACCACTGGGGTAGAACATAAGTCATAACTATCAGCTTGAGGAATTTCCCCAAGTGTATTTTCAAGACTGAGTAATTCTTAATTCATGTGTAAGAGTCCATTTTTCTTGATGTTGAAAAGTTGACAGCTCCTGAAGAGTTAAAGGCCAGTTATTCAAGGCCAAAAAGCAAAGTACCTGTTGTAGAACCAGTGACTTTCTTGGTTAAGACAAACTGCTTGCCTTTCTTCCCAAGCTGGAGGTATAAAAAACACACCAACTCCGCAGGCAAAAGGGCCCAGAGGGAGGACGGAGCCGGGCCTCACCTGAGGCTGTAGAGCACCGTCCCGTCGGGCTGGACCCGCAGCATGACGTTCTCCGTGGTGGTGTCGTGGATGAAGGAGCGCTTGGAGTGCACAAAAAACATGTCGGGGACCCAGATCTTCTTCACCAGCCGCCCGTCAAACGTCATGCTGAGGTTGTTGGTGCTGGGGAAGGACAGCCTCTCGTCCTTCCAATAGTGCCTCAGGTAGAGGGTCATGGTGAAGTCCTGGGGCAGAGGGCAGAGAGGGGAACCCCACACACTGAACCCACTGGTTGTCAGCAAGGCATTCTCTACCCCTGTGGAGCCATCACCTGGCTGGGAGTGAAACTGAGCTGCCAGCACTGTGCCCCGCTCCTGCCAGAGGCTCCCGGGCACACACACAGGGCAAGCAGCAGACTGAATGCCTCTGGAAGCAGCTCTCAACCGGAGAGTGGGGTTGGGGGCTCAGGGGGATGGATAAGTGCCCCAGCCCCCTGGACACTCAGTTGGGACAACCCTGAAGTGTGCTCCGTGCTGACTCCCAGAGTACCCCAATGGGACGGCGTTTCACCCCCCAATAGTAAGCGATTTGATGGCACTGTCCTTTTCGCTCCATTCCCTTCCCTGTCTCACCTTCCCACTCTCTGCTCATGTTTCCTGGAATCACCTCCCAAATAAACGCCTTGTGCTAAAATGCTGTCTCAGGTCTGCTTCTTGGGGGACCCAAACTAAGATAAGGCCCTCAAAAGTTCTGTAAGTCAAGAAGTTCTAGACTGTTCCTTTTTTTAAATCTAAACCCAAAGGTGACAGAAAGGGACACTCTGCTTCTGCATTTCCACAGCCAGACAGAATCCGCAGCAGTGGGAGCTGCCTGGCCACTTGGCAGCGGCAGCCTTGGGCCCTGCTGTTTATGTTCGAGAGCCTTTGCCCAGAGAACACTTCCTGATGCCAGGAGCAGGGCCCAGGAGGACGAAGATCAACTCTGTCCTCTGGCTCTGCTTCATACCACTTGGGTGGCTTTCGGTAAGTGTCTTACTGTCCCTGAGCCATCTGTGCCATGAGTGTGGGAATGCCCACCGCCAGGGCAGAGCTCTGGCCAGCACCGGCCCTGCGTGGATTCCCTTGGCCGGAAAGAGAAGCACGTACCATATCGACTTCTGAGATGCTGTCCAAGCTTTCCACCTGCACATCCACGCCAACAGGAATGGCCGGACCTGCGGACAGGGAATGGCAAGAGCATTTAGTCTTTTAACTTAAACTTTTACTATGAAAAATTTAGGCATAAGGAGCATTCCCCCTGGAACCTCAGTGCATGTCAGATTTCAAGGTCTGGTGTTCCCACATGCCACGCTAAAGTAAAACCAGAGATCAAAGAATGGAATCATGGGCTGGCTCCCTGGAATATTCCAGCAAAAGTCTAAAAATATATATTGGTCTTAATCATCCAGGTGATTCTGAAACAAGGATGTCAATATACCACATCCCTGGTTGGTTACACATGCTCCTGTAAAGCTACAATGAAGACCGAGATCAAAGCTGATCAGAACCAGGTCTGGCCTGAGGAATTACTCCTTAGCATGAGGTCATCCACTTTATTTTTTATATCTTCCTCCTGATTCTGCACCCTCTTTCATCGTGGAAGCCAATGCCTCTGTCAGGCCGTGGGAAAGGCATTGCTTTGTAAATAGGCACCCAGAACCTAAGTCATACTCAGATGATTTGCCAAGCCCACAGATCTGCATCTTGGCCCAGTGATGGAGTAGCTTGGGGGCGGGGGGAGAGGGGAAGATGACACACCAGGTCTCCTTGAAACCATTAGATTTTTATTTTATTTTTTTGCATTTCTAGGTCATGCAAACTTAATATTCATAAAGGGTGAAAAAATAAAATGTTCTAAAGGGAGTGGGTTGCTGCCCCTTTTCCTCCCTGTTTTCAGGCACGTGGGGCAGGCACAGAACACACTTGGATCATCATGTGAAAAGGTGGGTTTAAATCCAACAGCAGCAGATTATGGACTGAATAGCGACTCCCTTCTAGAACTTGTTTATTCTTTGGGTGAAAGTGCTGGAAAACATAAAAGGCATGAGAATGATTTCTAAAATAAGTATTTTTTTCTAGGAAAAACACCCCATAAGGATGAAATCCTATTTGACACTAAAGGGGCTGAAATCCAGCAGCTGCAGGCTAAGCTTCAAAGAGCTTTGGCATCCCTCTACGCTAAATGATTATTTTTCTCAAGCTATTTTCATTTAATTAAACCCAGCAGTCCACCCTCTGCCCTCAGATATGTACCCAGGGTTCTGTCTGCCAGCTCCCAGATGAGAACAAATTTAGCCCAAGGTTGTTATTCAGAGCATTTCCAGAGGCAGCTTTGGGCTGCAGCTGTCCTGTCTCCCCATGCCCTTCCCACAGTCAGCTGCTGGCTTCTCCAACCCTGAGCCATCCTTGCCAGGAGCAGTGGCCTGAGGACAGTTTGGCCTGGCCACAGACCAGCAGGCACCTCCTGAGAGTGTGTTCAGCAGAGCCTGGGTGGGGCCTGGCAGGGCCGGGCAGAGCCAGACAGGACAGATGCTCAGAAGATGCTGGGGGCTCAGTGCCTTGTCCACCAAGCACGGCCGAGGCAGACCTGATAAAGGGAGAGCAGCGCTGGGTGGTCCCTTGGCTTGACTTTTGCCCAAAGACAGTCTGATGGACCCAAAGAAAGAAGACGATTCCCAAGAGCGCACGTCTCATACCTCCGAAGCCAGGCCTCATGCTGAAGTCATGGTCATCTATCCGCAGAAGCTGCTCTGACTTTGTCAGTGGCGATTTGGTGATGTCAGGGCTTCGTTTCAGAACTGGGCTGCCAAGGGGAAAACAGGTTGATCACATATTCTAATTAAGCCGGATAAAAAACCATTTGCATTCGGTCTTGATCTTGACAGGTTTGATGGGATATGTTAATTCTTCTTTTAAGCTACTGGGTGTTCTCTCTTCCTTGCACCAGCTTTCTGGATAAATGAACTGAAAGTCCAAGACAGTGATTTAGAAACATGACTGAAGAGCTTTAAAACACCAACGTCCAGGACCCTCCTCAGAGCTTCTGGGTGGCCTGGGAATGGGGCCTGATAGCTAACCCGGCTAAATAATTTATCCAAGAGCACGCAAGGAGTAGGTGGCAGACAGATTTTGAATACAACTGAATTTCAACGCTTATGTTAAATCATCAAGTCCTCACACAAGTGTAAAGGGGTAAAAGTTTTATTCCCCTTTTATAGTAATAAAATTGAGATTCAACATGTTAAATCAATTGTCCAACATTCCCCTGTTTGTGCATGTGTTCACCTTGCTTCCCATGTTATTTGTATAAATCATGAAAAGAAGCCTGGATACAAATGACCACCAACTTGTGAGCTTAGAATCTGGGTGAAATTAAGTGAGCCCTTGAAAAGTTTAGGTTACATAACATGAAAACTTAACCTGGCTGGTGGAGGGTCCTCAAGTTGAGTCCATCATTCTGGAAAGCAGTTCTGCCAAATAAGTCTGGAGATTTCAATGTTCAGGCCATTTGACCCTTTACTTCCAGGAGGTCATCCTAATTCAATAATTGTGTATGTAGACAAACATTCTTTTGTACAAAGATATTCTTACAATAACAAAGGAAGCAACTAAATGTCTATAAAATAGAGGAAACTGCTTGAACGGTAGTATGTTGTGCCTTATTATGCATATTATGGGTTATATGCAACCATTCAAATGGACTTTACATAAGTAAACATGCTGACAAAGTCATATTAAATACAATAAGGTTACAAAACTATGTACACAGAATAATCCCACACTAGTCAATATACAATATATACTTAGGTAAGAAAATACTGGGAGGAAAATGTACAAAAATGTTAAGGTTATTTCTGGGTTTGGGGATTATGGATGATTTCTGTGTGTTTTTAAAACTCTTTTCTCATTTAACAAAATTTAAATAATTGTCATGTATGTCTTTTATAATTAAAAAAAATGAAAGTTCTTGTAAGCAATTTTTTTTTAAAGAAAATCTGTTTTGCTCTCCAGGACTTCTCTTTAATATTGGTGTTTATCAATAAGCCGCCACTCTAACTCCAGCTTAGGAGAGAGGCGGAGAAGTTTTTGATGACAATAATAGGGTTTGTTGCTGCTGTTGCTTTTAATCCTCATGAGCACAGTTGATTCAAATAATCTCTGTGGCTGCAACAGCTCCACAAATTCCACTGTTTGCTCAAGCAGCTTCTGACTCTGACAGAAACAGGGCTTATGGCTTATGTACAGCCATCTCTCTCCGTGCCCGGGACTCGCCATGACTACTGGCTGGTTCAGCTCCCGGTTTGTGATGTTGCTAAAGCAGCTGTAACCGGTGCTGTGAGCCACAGCCGGCTGTTCAGGAGCCACGTGTGCAGCGCTCTCTCAAACCCTGGATCGGGGCACTGAGGAGCCAGACACCCAGCCCCCGCCAGCCCCAAACACCAGAAAGCTGGACTTCCTTTATATTAATTTCTTTTCCAACCTCTATTCATATCTACATCCACAGATAAAGACAGCTGAAGTTCAGTTTGGACCAAAGCCTGGGAAGGAACCAAGAGTCAAGCATGTCCTTACTGCCTCTATTTCCTCTTCAGTGAAGAGAGCGCTGGGTGAGGTTTTCTCCAAAAGTCCTGATTGATCGATGGGTGGGTACGCACGGGTGCAGGTCGGCACCTACATACCAGCGCTGTCATCAGAGCTGCCCAAGTGACTCTGGGGGAGGAAGCAGCAGCCTGGTCTGTCTAAGCTCCCTCCTCTCGGGCTGGTACGGCCAGGGTGGCACGTACCATGCTGGCAACGAGCAAGCCAGCCGGTCTGCAGGCAGCTCCGTCCCTCACCCTCCCCATTTACCAGGAGAGGACAAGCTAATGATCCTTCTAGCCATTACTGTTCAAAGCAACCTGCTTTGTTTCCTTTTAAATGATTTTTAAATGGCCCCGCAAATCCAGCAGAAATAATTAGAACTAATAGGATCATTCTCACTAATTTGAGGCCCCAATGGTTGAGAATTTGTAGATTTGTTCCAACTTAGAATGCAGATATCAAATAATTTGCCTTTAATTTTTTTTTATAAATGTGCCTATACTGTATTCGTTTTTCCAGAATTTATCTCTCACCTGGGACAATTCATAAGAGATTTAAGAATATGCAATGATAGCGATGTATCTGATCTGGCATCATTTAAAAATAAAACATAATTCTCACTTCCTAAGAGGAGGGAAGCAGGAGAACAAAGGGAAAAGGAAGGAAAAGGCATCCGCAGATAGCACCATAGGCTGGGAAAGGTTCCAGGACAACATCGTAAGCCTTTTCCCTACGCCCTCCACCCCTAAATGTCCACTCACCTGCCTTTCTTAGACATCTCCTGGCCTTCTCCTCCTCGCCAGTGCACTCTGCTTTCAGTGGCACAAACCCATCCCCACCACAAAAGGAAGACGCCAGCTTTCATATTCTGGACAGCCAAATCCAAGCAGTTCTCTCAAGAAACAGCAAAAAGGAGAAGACCGTTATTTTTCTCTCTTAAGACATTATTGGTCTGTTCATTATTAGAAGGATATTTGCTCATGCAAAAAAAACAAAACACAACAAACATACTAACCCACAGCATGTAATCTGGAGAGCAGGAGAGAGCAA
The DNA here is from genome assembly GCF_028538775.1 of Myotis yumanensis. NCBI lineage: Eukaryota > Metazoa > Chordata > Mammalia > Chiroptera > Vespertilionidae > Myotis > Myotis yumanensis. Next base: position 52,189,202 of record NW_027223757.1, on the reverse strand, counting down.
CTTCCACTAAACCTATAAATCCTCCTACGTCAGATGTCAGGGATTTTCTGAACTGAAGTAGAAGTCCTGTTTCCCAGTGGAACAATTATTTTGACTGGTCTAAATTACTTCATCGTCAGATGTGGTAAATATGTTTGTAAACGTCTGTATTTTCTGGTCCAATGAAGAAGCAAATAAAAATGAACCAACGCCATTTCCAAACTGAGAAATGTCAGAGGTGCGGAACTGCTCCTATGCCACATGAATGTGCTCCTTTCTGCATCTATTTTAAGCTTCCAGCAATTATCATTTGCTTTAGCTGGATTTGGACAGCTCCCTGCCACCACTCTTTCTGCGGTTGAATCTGTGGAACCAGGGCTGGTACTGGGCACAATCAAACCATGAATGCTTATTCAATCATCTGGTGATTCTCTGAACAATCCCTCAAATATTTGGGCAAAAATCCTTGGGAGTTGGGCACCTTGGTCTCCTTCCTGTGAGGCAACCCTTATGTCTTGTTTTGCAAGCTCTTTCCAACACACTAGGTTTTTAAAAATGTCTTTTTTTATTTAAATGAATTAGAGGTTATAAATATGAATGAGCAATGAAGCGTCAGTATGAAAAAAAACACATATATATAATCCTCCACCCTCAAAAAAGAGAATGAAGAAAGGCAACACTAAGGATTTCTACTTTTAAAAAATATCATAGCTTGCTATTTTAGATTACTTGAATTTATCCCTCTCTCAGGCTGGAAATGAGCGTACTTATGAAGTACAAGGTACTTTCAGCAGGGTCATGGACATCTTAGATGGCTTTGAACTTTTCTTTTTGCAGTGTTTTGGACATTTTTGACTTGCTGTACTGCACTCTCTTTTGGAGATAATCCCTCTAAATTACAGATCCGTCTAGGAGTAGGAACAAATAAATATTTATAAAGTGCTGTGTCAATGAAACACTAATATCACAGAAGTAATATGCAACAGTATCCTCAATAAATGACCCATGGAAAACTAAAGGGAGTCCATCAATGCAAAATACAGAGGCTTGACTCAAGCTGGCTTAACCAAAAATGTGTTACCTCACAAACCAAGAAGTCCAGGCCACGGGTTTTTTTTTGACTTAGTGGTGTCATCAACAAGCCATCCTTTCATGTGTCTTTTTTCCTCTGGCCATCTTACTTGCACCTGCAATATTGCTGCCAGAGCAATGAGTCTCCTTGCTCGTATCCAGTGTGAAAGCCAGAGGGCAAACCTCTTCCCGGAACGTGGAGGATAAGCCCTTCCCTTCAGTCTGACTGGGCCGAGGAAGGTCATTAAGTCCACCCCTGGACCAGTAAACTTTATCAGAGAAACATGTGCTGGATCGGCTTAGACAAGCGATTTTCAACCAGAGTCACAAGTTTTGTTTTTTGTTTTTAATTTATTGTCTAAAGTTTTACATATGTCTCCTTTTTTCCCGCTTGCCCCCCCCACCCCCACCCATTCCCACCCCGGGCAAGCCCCCACCGCCCCAGTGTCTGTGTCCATTGGTTATGCTAATATGCATGCATGCAAGTCCTTTGGTTGCTCTCTAAACGCTCCCCCTGCCCGCCCCCCCTCGACTCCCCTGCCATTTGTCTCTGGATCTATTCTTGTTCATCAATTATGTTGATCATTATATCCCACATATGAGTGAGATCATGTGATACTTATCTTTCTCCCACTGGCTTATTTCGCTTAGCATAATGCTCTCCAGTTCCATCCATGCTGTTGCAAATGGTAAAAGTTCCTTCTTTTTTATAGCGGCGTAGTATTGTTATGAGTTGGCTCAACGAGATAGACCACCGACTCAGAATTTAAATTTGAAAGCCTTTTTATTAAGCTGGCCAGCTGACCACAGCCCGTACCTTCCCCCTCTGGGAAGCCTTGCGGCGTGTGGCAGAGACCAAGGGTGCAGTATGATCCTTTATAGCAAAACAGTGTTAAAAGAATACAAAGCATTTCATTAGAAGTTCACAAAAAGTTCATGAGAATGGAGGGGAGGTAAACAGAGTCACACCTGGCTGGAGCGTATCATAACACATTGTTTTTCTAAGACAATCTAGCAATTTTTCTTCCATGCTCTCTGACCCTGACACAATCCTTCTACACAACCCCCCTCCATACGTCAGTCCCTCCTCCCAGCACATACACAATCCTCATATCCTGGCAACACAATTCTTCCTCATACATCCCCCTCTCTCCGAGCACATTCAATTTCTCATGTCTTATTTCCTCCCCTTAGCACATTCTGTAACATTCTGTAACCCTTCCATGCCGCAGTCCCTCACCCTAGCACAGTATTCCATTGTGTAGATGTACCAGTGCCACAAGTTTTTAAAAAGTGTAATCCCTGACTAGTCAGGGGCACTGGTCCCTTTTTTCTTAGATTGTCAAATTAAAAATGATAACAGCTGCCTGGCCAGCATGGCTCAGTGGTTGAGCATCGACCTATGAACCAGGAGGTCGTGGTTCTATTCCCTGTCAGGGCTCATGCCCGGCTTGTGGCCCGATCCCCAGTGTGGGGTATGCAGGAGGCAGCCAATCAGTGATTCTCTCTCATCATTGATGTTTCTCTCTCTCTCTCTCCCCCTTTCTCTCTGAAATCAATACAAATTTATTTAAAGTATCAGGAAAAAAAATTTTTTTAAAAAATGACAACAGCCAACACAACAATAGCTGTCTGCTCTGAATGAATCAAACTTATACCTTTTCTTTTTGTCAGATGGGCAAAAAAAAAAAAAATTTTTTTTTTGATGTGCTGAATCATTTTAGTCATTAGTTTATGTGTGGCATGAGATGAGAAAGGTTGAAAGTCGCTGGCTTAGACGAATCAAGATCCCCCTCTGGACCGGGGACGGGGCAGGTGCTTGAACAAATCCGTGGTTTGAATTGAGGAGAGAGGAAAACAGAGCAAATGTGGGCTCAGCCGCCAGGGGTGCCCGCCACGGCTGTGAAGCATCTGGAGACTGAGTTCATAACATGCCGCTGCCGCTTCCAAAGGCCCAGTGTCTCCTGTGAGCAATGAAATGCACACCCATGTGAGAGTGCTTGGGAGTGCAGCTGAATTCACAATGGTCTTTAGCCATGTATTTTCTCCACCCAGACATTGAACTATGATGACACTATCTGACTAGAAAGAAGGAAGGAAGCCTTCATGTTGTAAGCCTTCAAATAAATTGCAGCTTCTGTGGGAGAGTCAGTGCAGCCCTGTCTCCCTCTGCTGGAATTATAGGAAATTTGTTTAAGGCAACTTTTTATTCGTTTCCAAGTCTGTTTTTATCAGAAACATGCAGGCCTCCAGGTTCAAATATAATTTTACAAGGAGTCCCTGGGTTTCTTGTTGATGGAGTGTGATCGCCTTGTCACAGTCCAGGGGAATGGTTGAGGCAGATATTGTGGGGAGAAGAGGAAATGCTAAGAGACCGTCTGGGCCTGCAGCCACAGTGGCTGTGTGGAGCCCTTCATGGGGTCTGCTGGAAGGAAGAGGGGGCGCCTCAGCAGCATTACGTGGTCTGAGGGCCGAGTACAAGATACAGGATTTCTTTTGTTGCCTCCAAACAACCCAACCAATACTGACTAACTGCAGTAGTTTGCAATGGAATGGCCCTTTGGAATTTACAAAACATTTTCACATCCTCAATTCCATTTGGCCCCAGATCCAGCCTCAGCAGTAGGCATAGCAGGTCCCCATCACTTCATTGGTGAGGAACCTGAGGCAAGTGGACATTGACTTATTTTTCCCAGGACATGTGAATAAATAGAAAATTTCCTGCTTTTGATCCCAGGACCTCTGCTTTCCCCTTCCTGAAGTGACTGGTCCTGTAACATGATTTCATTTGTCACCCAGTTTCTTTACTTATCATGTTGCCCAAGGCATTTTGATGACAAGTCAGATCTTTTAGTTAATTAGTTCCAGATTATTACCTGCTAATTAGAGGGACTGATTCATCTGAATGAAGTAGAGGTTTTCTGGCGATGGTAAGAATAAATTTTTTTTTTATGAGAAGCCGCATTTGGAAATGTTCAACTCTTAAAAGAAAAGAAAGAATGTAAATACATTTTAAAAAACTCTTTCATATATATATGATTTCAGAGAGGAAGGGAGAGGGATAGTGAGACATCAATGATAAGAGAGGATTATTGATCAGCTGCCTCCTGCCCGCATCCTACTAAGGATTGTGCCTACAACCCGGGCATGTGCCTTGACTGGGAATCGAACCCTGACCTCCTGGTTCATAGGTCGACACTCAACCGCTGAGCCACACTGGCTGGGCTGTAATTAAATTTTATAACAAAATACACAACACGCTTAAATTGAACTCATGGGCAAATGTACAGCAGAAAAGAAGGACCATTTAATGTCTGACTTTTTGTTATTGTTGTTTTATTGATTTTGACTTTATAGAGAAGGGAGGGGAGAGAGAAAGCAAAACATTGAATTGAGAGAGAAACATCAATTAGTTGTCTTCTGTATGTGTCCTGCAACCTAGGTATGTGTCCTGACCAGGATTCGAACCCGCAACCGTTTTAGTGTATGGGGCAATGCTCCAACCAACTGAGCCACCCCGGCTGGGCCTGACTAACTTTTTTCAGCATGTGACTATCTTGACTCACAGATTAACTTTAGTTGCATATAATTCCTTAAAATAAGTTAACATAAACCTCACTCTTTCTTTGAATCTGTTGAAAAAGTAAAAACAAAATAGCAAGCCTCAGAGTGTATTCTTGTCTCCATTTTTTCAAATGACTTGGTTCTTTGCTTTAGGTGGGGGGTGGGGGGAACACACTGGAGATCTTTAAAAGTCAGTGAAATGAATATTTTTTGTAGATTTGAGTTCACCTTCTGCCTTCTGAGGGTTGGGGTTAGACTTTCCCTAGGGGCTTCTGAAATCACTCTGAATAGTGCTCCTCGCTCTGCCATGCCACCAGGAGAACAGCCAGCACAGCTCAGATGTGAACATGAGTCACGGGCTTGGAGGGATTGCAGTCCTTGATCACGAGAGGCCTGAGCTTACCTTAGGGGTCTCCTAGAACCGTGACTATTCCAGCTGGGAAAGGTATTAGACCAGGCTAATCTACCTCATTTACCAACAGTAAACAGGTCCAGATGGGTTCTTTGGTTTTGGCTGCTTTCTCCAAGAGGCCATAAAGTCATAGGAGGTGCGTGTTTTCATTGGTTCTTTTTGGATATATCTGGTAATTTCCTGTCTGTTCAATGCCAGAGATAGAGCCGTCCCATCCCTGGTCTTGTGGCCTTTAGGCCCATGACTCCTGCTTCTAATTGTAGGGTAGACAATGCTAGGGAGCAGCGCAGGTGGCTTTCTCAGTTGGTTCTTGAATTGAAAAGTCAGTAGTTTCAGGAGTTGCTGAGCTAAGCTTCACCTAACTTTAGAATTTCCACAGCTCATGCCCTGAAACTTATGTGTAGGGACATGTAAATTTTTAGACACCATGAATGTTTTGCTTAAAAACCATGCTTTATTTTCAAGCCAACTTCCAGGTGTTAATTCGTGGTTTCTTGTAATTTTAAGATGGAAAAGAAAGAGAAGTTCTGCTTTGTCCATCCTCACCTACCCCCACCCAGTCAGCAAGGTGCCTCTCCGACTCGGTTACCCGCAGCCTCTCAGACAGAAGGAGGCGCCGGAGGTGCTGGAGAAGCCTGTGGGAAGCGAGGCCACACTGCCCAGGCGGTAAGGACAGAGACATTGGGGTAATGACCAAATGGCCTCGGGTACGGGGTTGCTCCCTGCTTCGCATTCAATGCCACAGGGCATTTCCCACCTCAGCTGGACACGCTGTGTGTCTGGGAGAGAGCCCAGTGTAGGAGCTCCCGGTACTGTCCCAGAAGCGGGTTGGTGATTCTGATTCTCTCCTAAATACACAGTTTGCACTAAGAATATGACGGCCCAGCAACCTCACTGCAAACCTCCAGGAAGACCAAAATGGAAAATCATTGAGATTTTAGGCAGACTTTCACCTTCCTTATGTTACATCTAAAGATAAAATGCCAAAGAATTTGACTATAGCAACCCTCCCACAAGGAAATATAGGCTGTGGAGAAAGACAGTTACTATAAAGGAGGAGGAGATACAATGACATCTTGTTAGAAAGGCAGATGGCACAATAGTAACAACTCCGATTCGAGCCAGTTCTACCGAGATTCAAAGCCCGGGTATCCTTTACACCACCTGTGTGGCCTCTGGAAGGTAAACCTGTCCAGGCCTCAAGTTGTCCATCTGCAAAATGGGAATGATAGTAACAATACTGACTTCTCAGGGAGGTGAGTTCATAGACAAAAGGGCAGGACACCTGCAGAATGTTCCACTGCGGTCTCCCAAGGGGAAACTGTGTGACTTAGTCATAGACAACACCACCACCTGGCACTTACACACAGAGAGAGCTTTGTGCTGACAGATGCTTTTCACACATTCTCCCACTCGAGTCTCACAGCAACTCTGTAAGGTGGGCTAGGTGCGAATTAGTGCCTCTGTTTTATACATAAGGAAACTAAGAGCCCAAGAATTTTCTCCCCTGGAAAGTGAAGCAATTAATAGCCCAGCAGAAGTGACTCATCTCTAAATTGTAAACATGCATTTTCATACCAAGCCTTCTTCTTCATTTGGTTACAGTAACAACTTTTTAAGACTGCATAAACTGGTAATTTTTTGAGTTATCCTACCGATTTCTACAAATGCTTCCCTCACCCCTGTAACCACTCAAAACAAGGTTCAAGTTGTGTATTTGCTGCCTCTGAGCTTTAGCCGAGCATCTATCTTAGATGAGCATGTTTCAGTGCTAAGTCAGGCACACGCACGCATACACCTGTCAGTATCTTTATTCATAAGTTATAGATTTATTATTTATTATACCTATCATAGGAAGCTTATTTCTCCAAACTGGAAACAATTCAAATGCCTATCAACAGGAGAATGGGTAAAGAAATTATGGTTTATTCATACAATGGTACACTACTCAACAGCAACCAGGAATGAACTGCACATATGTGCAACAACATGAATTCATCTTAAAAATATTATGTTGAGCCCTGGCCCATGTGGCTCAGTTGGTTGAACGTTGTCCCATGCACTGAGGTGGTTAGTTTGATTCACAGTCAGGGCACATGCCACGGTTTGGGGCTCAATCTCCAGTAGGAGGCATGCAGGAGACAGCCAATTGATGTTTCTTTCTCTCTTTGTCTCTCTTCCCCTCTCTCTAAAATCAATTTTTTAAAAAATATCAAAAAAGATTTTTACTATATTACGTTGAGTGATAAAAGCCAGATGCAAAAGGTCACATGCCTTATGATTTCACTGATATAGTTTTAGAAATTACAAAACAAATCTAATGGTAATAGAACTCCTATCAGTGGCTGTGAGGTCAGGAGGAGGTGAATGTAAGGACTGACTGGGAATGGGGCATGAAAGCACTTTATACAGCGTCAGAAATGTTCTATCTCTTGATAGGAAGGGAGTTCATGGGTGTACACATTTGTTAAAACTCCTTGAGCTGAACATTTAAGATCTGTATGTGAATCATGCCTCAGTAAAAGCTGTCAGCTGTAAGTAGTTGCACAGTTATTTAATAATCATTTCTTAAAAGGTAGCTTTTCCAGAAATACAGATATGACTAGACATGCCAATTACTTAGATGCCCATATTCATGTGGACTATTGATTAACATACAATAAATAAAAGCAGAATACTATTGTAGAACACAAAACATGTCTTTGTTCTTGAAACTATAACCTTAAGGTCAGCGGTAACTTGAATATCAGGCCCACAAATGGTCCAGATTAGGAACCCATTTAGTAATACATTGTTATTCACATTACTTTGGAGTCCTGTTTCTTTTAAGAAAGAACCCCCAGAACAATAAACTCGAGCTATTTGTCTCACTCTGGTATTCTTCTTTCTTTTAACACACGTATATCATATTTGCTTACTGACTTGTTTCTTAAAGATAGTCAACCTCTCCTCTGTGGTCACATTTACATCCTTTAAGCCAGCAGGGTATCTCACAACAATGCAGTATTGTTGACTAAGAAGATGGGGTGACCCAGGGCAAACCCTTCACCACTCCTGGGAAAAGGGCTAAGGATCACCAGAGGCCTGGTCATGCCCTCTTCAATCTAGTAATCAAGGCCCCATGAGAGTAGGGAGGACAGGCCAACTTGACCTCTGGAGAGAGCAGCTCAGGAGTGGTCACTGAAATAGATAGGCAGTCAGGGCCTTCACGGTCTGTCCTGAGGAGAATTTCCTTGGATGAACTGACCCCAAATTCAGCAGAGTTTGGGGGAGAAGAAGAACTGCCCTCTTTCAAAGTGAACACTGGCAGGGACCCAGTGCCCAGGTCCTATTTCTGGGCACAGAAACATTCTGTCTCTCTGAGCTCTGTGCTAACAGGAGCTCCTGGCATCAGTGCAGTGTCTTAGAAAGACCCATTTATTTCTGACCTGTCTGCTTCACACTTGAGATAGGAACAAGAAGGTATCTGGGTGAGAGGGAGGGAGGAGAAGATGGGTAAACATGTTGTCCTTCGATATGAGCTTCCTAACAATTCTCACCTGGTGCTTCATGGACATAAGTGGGAGTGTCTTTGGATGGTATGGCATGAACTGCTCTTTCCTCTACTATGTTTTTCATCTTCTTCCAGAATTACTTATTATTAGCTAGGCATATGCCTATGCAGAGTAAATACATTTCCCAGCATTCTTTGCAGCTAGATGTGGCCATGGGACCAAGTTCCAGTCAATGGGAGGTGTGTGGCAGCCTCCTGGAACTTTCCTTGGAAGATAGCTGACATGATCCCTTTCCCCTTCTTCATCCCTTTAAGCATCCTGCTTCTTCAATAGCAGAAATGATGGCTTAGCATAATCTTGGGCCATGAGATCAAGGGCCATACTCCAAGGCCTCAAGCAGTGAGCAGGAAAGAGCCCAAGTTTTCAGTCCCTGAGGACTGCATGGAGCAGAACTGCCATTCCATCCTGATGCCATCTTTAAACTCCTTTCTTTGAAGCTTATGTTCTTTTACTTGTAGCTAAATCTAATTGAAATCTAATTGAAACTGATGTAGGTTACATTCAATAAGTCACTGTCAGCAAATGCATAAATCTGATGGTATTCAATGACCGTGTGGGGGGGTTGTGTGTGAAATGAACTTTCCTCTGTTCTCAAGGTTCTTCTGGCTGGTCTTAATAATCATATAGATGTGAGACAGATTAGCAAGAGAAAAATACCAAATTTAATACATACATATGCATGGGGACTCTGCATATATGAGAGAGCCGGGACCCCACATGCACGAGAGGGTGAGAGACAGAAAGGGAACATGGGTATAGAACATTCTGAGCTAGGGATGAGATGCCTTGTAGGCTTCAAAGGGTCATTGCAGGATGATAAGAAGAGCAGGTGTTTAGTAAATAGGAGTTTGCCCAAAGTTCCTCTGGGTAGTCAGGGGAATGGCAGAAGCTTCTCTTGGGCATGAAGCTAAAATTGCCTTTAGCTCAAAATAATCTGCATACACTACAAGTACATCTTGGGGTTACTCATTCTGAACCTTCACAACATCAAGCAGATTTTTTCAAAGGAGTTTTCCTGAGGCCAGAAATATATTCTAGGAAACTCAATAAAAAGCATGATTCAGTGACAAATCCTGAGAGGTGGGCCACTTTACCTATCATCCTAACTTCAGTGAGAACACATTACATACCAAAGTCTGGGTGTTCACAGGTGTCCCATGGGTCAGAGGGCCAAGAGGCAAAGCAAGAAATCACAACCCAGGTCACGTGCTGTCACCCATTTTATGTAATTTGGTGAGTACTAACTAATTTGAATTCTGTAACCTGCAGAGGAGGGTAGCTAAGTAAACACCTTTCCTTTAAAAATTAGGCAAGTTACTCAACCTCTCTGGGTCTGTTTTCTCACCGACAAAATGAAGAACAAGCCTTGCCTTAGAATGGTTGTCCCCAAAAGTGCCGCTGGTCCAGGATGAAGTTTTCATGTGTCCTTTGATGAAAATGTCAGGATAAAGTACAAACTGTGTTTTCCTGAATCTGCATTTTAACCAGATCCCCAGGTTATTCTTATGCACATTAAAATGTAAGGTGCCTTCCCCTAGCTGGCTTGGCTCAGTGGATAGAGCATCAGCCTACAGACTGAAGGGTCCTAGGTTCGAGTCCCATCAAGAGCACATGCCTGGGTTTCAAGCTCAATCCTCAGTCGAGGGCATGCAGGAGGCAGCTGATCAATGATTCTTATTGATGTTTCTATTTCTCCTTCTGCTCCTCTCTGAAATCAATAAAAATATATATTTTTTTAAAAAAATTTAAGATGCCTGGGCTAAATGGACAAGATGAAGAGCATTTGCTAGCATAAACCTGGCCAGGTTAACAATGGTTTACTACAGCTGAGGTTTATTTTTCAATTTCTCTTTTAAAATAAATCCCAAACCTAATGTTCTCAATGGCTGACCCAAATTTCATTCCATAATGACATCTGAAGGTCCAAGGGTGAGGATTGAGTGTTTTGTCCAATCTGCTAATGGAGAATGTTTTTATACTGCAGTGTCGACGCTCACGGGTGGCTCTGGAGGTTGGACAGGCTGGGACCTAGGACCCTCCTAGCACAGGATTTAGCTTTCCTGCGCACAGGCCAGCACACTTAGCCTCGGACACATGTTGGGCACATTTGTGGGTGCCATTTTAACTCATATCACATTTCCTAGTGATTGGTGGGGGCAGTGGGGCTGGGGTATTGACTGTTTCCAACCCAGTGTTAACCCCCCAGCCAGAGCTGTCTGTTCTACAATAAAATGAAAAATGGAAGAGGTCTCTAATGGTGTAGTGGGTCTGTGAATTCTGCTTTGCATTCATTAAATGACTATACCATTTAAACAGTGGTGGAATTCAGGACACACACCGCCGCCCCCCCCCCCCCCCCCCAGCAAAATATGGCATGTTGGCCTATTGAATATTTGAGAAATAGCATATTCAGGAACGACTTTCTGACCTTCTCCTGAAGCAGGTCATAACCCTCATGTGAGAAGTGCCCTCCCTGTACCTAGGAATAAAGCATCTGGATGTCCCAAGATGAGGGACACAGAGAGGAATCTGAACACATAGGCCTTGCTAAGTTTCCCGCGGTGGACCACATTCACCAAATATCTTTTGTTCTATCATATCTTTCCACAACTATCTACTCTTCTTCAAAGCTAGCCTAAAAACACTCAAGTTTAAGTGTTTCTTTGGGTCTTCATTTCTGTATAAAGGCTCCCGTGTCAGGTAAAACTTGTATTAGAAAATGTGTATGCTTTTCTCTTGCTAATCTGTCCTTTTCAGTTTAATTTTCAGACCCAGCCAGGGACCCTAAGAGGATGGAGGAAAACGTTTTCCTCCCCTACAACAGCACAGGTGGTGGGAACCCATACTGCTTTGTGCTGGCCACCCTGAATACCTGTGTGTCCCACTGACCAGCTTCCAGTCTCACGGATCACACCCTAGTTGGACTCCAGGTTTCTACCTGGGTGTGGGACAGCTCTGTGTTGACATGTTTTAGCATAACCCAGACCAGTTTGGGTTTCCTTTCTACTCTTCTTCAAGCCCCTCTCTGTCCATCTAAGTAAGGGAATAAATCACCTTTTCCCTGAAAATACCACGAGAAATAATTGTTTCACGTGAAGTCCACCTACCTGGACGTGTTGAACACAGTTATGGAAGGCAGCACACTTTAGTGGGTGTGTAGTAGGGGAAACCTTTCCTACCTCCACAGGGTTTACATGCGAACTGAATTAGGAACCACACAGCCCACTGTCACCATGGTGCAAGCACAGAGAATGCACTCAGTACTTGACACTTTACACAATGCAGTTGCTTTTACATTTGTTCTCCTGTCTTCTGTGATGGCTGACCCCACTGTCTCCTGACCCCATGTGTGTGGGAACAAAGGATGACACACATTCTCAAGACGGCTGCTTCCCAAGCTCTTGTCCACAGACCTGGTGACAGGGTTATAAACACTGTTCTTGGACCACTCCCCCAAATTCCAATATAATAGTTTGAGGAACTAACATGGAGACCAAAACCCTCATTTGGACCAAGTATGCCACAATGTTATTTTTAAATCCACCAAGAAAACAAGAGTTTTCTATAATAAACAGCAATAATTCTCTTAACATTTTTTCTTCAGAGAATGAAAACCTCCCTAAATCACTTGTAGTTGAGAGAAGGGTCCCCATTCTTTACCAAGGAGTGCTGTCTACCTGTGCACTTGGCCATACCTGGCCTCCAGCCTCCATCTTGCCACATCTGTTCACAGTCTTTACCCTCAATTTTTATGGTCATTGTTTGCCCCCAGCCCTATCCTCCTCCATTTGAGAGTCTCCCTTCTCCCAGTTTCTATGACAACAGTCTGTTTCTCCTTCTATTTCTCTGATCAGTCCTTCTCTTCCCACATAGATATATGCTCCCAAGCTCTTGTCCGCAGACCTCCTGTCTTCTGCTTTTCTCCTTCACGAATTTAATCCACCCACATAGTCTCACTGAGCACATCTAAGAGGGTAGTCCCAAATCTTCCCCTCCCTCTAGCCCCGGACCAGCATTTATAACTTTTCATTTGACATTTCCTCTTGCTTGCCAGACCCAAACTCCTCACCCTCTACATGGAATAGCTGTTGCCCCTGGCTTCGCAGTCTCTGTTAACACCAGCACACAGGCTGCGGCTCTCCCACATAACTGAACTTAACATGAACTTTCTCCACTATTATTATCATTATTTTCTTGCCTCATTGGTTCCCTCAAACTAAGCTGATTTTCATTTTTCTAATTCACAGTCTTCTTTCCACAAATGTTTACAAAAAATCAAAGTATTTTTGAAGAGTTATCACTTTCTAAACTTACACAGAGTGCAGAGCTTTGATCACCTTTGACATGCATGGCCCAGACCAGACCAGACCAAATTTCTTCCCCAGGACTGGAATGAACGTAGAAGAACCCTTGATACCAGGGCCATAGAACCAGAAGGATGAGAACCCGAGACTTTTGTACATTTGATTGGGTGTCTGTTCACTGTCCCCTGAGCACACCTGGGCTTTCCTTCTGCCATGTTATCACCCCCTCCCCTCCTTTTCTACTAGTTGAAATTCCAGCTATCTGTTGCTCAAAATTTAACCCAATCAGCATTTACTCCTCAAAATTCCGTGACCTCCCCTCCTTTGAACCACGCCCACCACAGTGTTAGCTTCTTAACGACTAAAAGGTGTTTTCTATTAATTTCATTATCTGCCATCACCCGGAACCCCACTTGGGCACAAAGCCTGGAAGACAAGTGTGCAATAAATATTGACTTCTTGGTGTCAAAGAAGTATGTCTAATCACCAGTTTTTGTATAGTTCTTTTATTCTAACATGCATATTTTCACAATTTAATATTGGTGAAATCGGGGTTCATCTTGTAATCATTGGCATGCTATAATTTAAATAGAAAATTTTCTTTCTTGAAGGAAAAATTGATGGTACATAAAATATGGGTGCATCTTACTTATATTTGATGGTGTCTTAGATTCAGTGCAAAAAAGTATCATTCAAGCATCCCTGAAAACAATTGTTTGCTCCTGTCTGTATGCCCTAAGGGCGAATCACTTTATGTTCTCAACATTTCCTTAGTTCCTATTTTCTACTCCGACCGTGTCTCCTCTTTACCTCCTTTAATTTTCCATTGTTCTCAAGCAGAGTCAGACTATTAGGTTGCAATAAGGCAATCACATGATAAAATGCTGCTATATGTTTGTTATAGAATTAACTCTAGCTAAATATATAAGCTAGTTAAAATGTGTGAACAAGCTACCATGTTATATAAGCATCAATTTATGAAGACAATGTAGTCAGAAGCAGAGTAGTGTTGGAATTAAATAAGATAATCAAAGTAATATGATATACTTAATAACAATATAATTATTATCCTTTGAGCAGCATTGTGACCTAGGCGAGTCTTTAGAGAGTAAAGGTTTCTCAACAAGTCCAGATGCCCTGTCCCGTCCAATTATCCTTGTTTACACACTTTCATTCTTCATTTGCTTATGAGGCTGGAAAATCCAGTGGACTCGGGCCAGGCAATTCCATGGAGAGGAAGCTGTCCTCACTGGCACTGGCTGGGACACCTGCCATGACCCCTAGCATGGTAGAAAGAGGGGCGTCTCTCACTTCCTCTTCCCACAGCCTCAGATCCAGCCAAAACAGATGACTTGCCCCACAAGCCCTATATTCTGCAACCCCAAACTTTCCTGCCGCTTCCATGCCTTTGCTCAGGCGCTAATAGTACTTTCTATGACTGTGGGGATGTTCTATAGATCTGCACTGCATAATACAGTGGCCATTAGCCATATGTGCCTATTGAGCAGAGCACTTGAAATGTGGCCAATGCAACTGAGAGACTGCATTTTTTTACTTTATTTAACTTAAATTTAAATAGATACATGGCTAGTGGCTGCTATATTAGACAGCATAGATCTAGAATGTTCTTTTCTACCTGTGCATCTAGCACAGGGGTGGGCAAACTTTTTGACTCGAGGGCCACAATGGGTTCTTAAACTGGACCGGAGGGCCGGAACAAAAGCATGGATGGAGTGTTTGTGTGAACTAATATAAATTCAAAGTAAACATCATTACATAAAAGGGTACGGTCTTTTTTTTTTTTTTTTTTTTTTTAGTTTTATTCATTTCAAACGGGCCGGATCCGGCCCTCGGGCCGTAGTTTGCCCACTGCTGATCTAGCATGTACATGTCTTCTTCTCCAAATCCTTAAACTTCTAGAAAATTATTAAACCTGAGAATGGTCTTAGGGACCTTCTGAACTTGTAGTTGCCCAAGGTAATCTAATTCATATTGTTGCCGGGAGCTGGTCACACTGAGAGTAAAGCGTATGGAATCACACAGCCCCTGGGCCAGTGGGCTGGAGGCCACAGTTCAAATGAGGCTGGTGGCCAGAGGTGATGAGTTTGGTCCTCAACATGAGCAATGGGGTGGTGAAGCAAGTGTCTGGGACCAGGGTCACACAAGGAGTGAATATGGGAACAGAGGAAGGGGTGGCTACCTGACCTGGGGAAAGGAGGAGAGAAGCTGGGATGCAGAGAGCAACTGCGCAGTCAGTCATGCTGAGGGAGTGAGAGGATCAGGTAGCTACCGGCCCCTGACCTGAAACTTCTAGAGGCCCTGGTATCCATGTGTGCTCCAGTCCTCAGGAACCTTTAGGAATCCTGCCCCTGGAAGTCATGAGCTGTGGAGCAGATTCCACAGGCCCATGCTTACTTCAGGCAGGATTATGCTCCCTCTTTGGCTGTACCATTTGTCTATTCTTGACCAAAGCACAGACACCAAGACCGTGAGCAGGAAGGTGGTAGGGGCAGTGGGGAAAAGAGCAGAACAACTTCCTTCAGTAAGCAAGAAATGTCACTGGTTTAGAGGGCTCTTTCCCCCAGAGCAGCCTTCTAATTCCAAGTGCTAGGATTTAAAGTAAAGGTCACCTTCTCAAAATCACATCCTCTACTAATTAAAGATTCTACTCTGTTCACTGGGGAAATGGTCATTCACAATTTACTGTAGATTCAATCAATCTGATTGCTTTCCTAATCTGAGCTTAGCTGCATTAGAGGAAAGAGTCACTAGCTTGTGGAAGTGAGGGAGAAATTATTCTCAGGTTTGGGGTACTCTGGTTGACATGGGGGTACTCCCTGGGATGAGGACAGGGCTTGGACACAGGAGTCATTGAGGATACCTTCTGGAGAAGAAGCATAGAGAGGGAGGTAAGATGGCACCTGAAATAAATTTCTGCAGCAGACCCACGCCTCCTTCCACCCCCAGACCAAGTTTTGCTGTCACTAATTCTCCAGTCCCTGTCCCTCTCCCCAGTGCTAGGCTTCTCCTGCATGAAAATTCCGAGAGAAAAGCATTGCGCTGGCTTCATGAGGGCCTCATGGGAGACAGGAAATGCTTTCCTAGACAGACCTAGCAGGAAAAGCACCAGCAAACAGAATGGTCTGTGCAGTAACTGGGGGTAGAGGGCGGGAGAAGAGCAGAGTACTTTCTGCCAGATGTACAATGAGCACAGGCTTAGAGTTTTCTGTGAAAAGAGAACTTCTAGTTGTTCATTTCCACAGCACGTGGCACTCAAGATTTAATAAATGGTTGAATGGATGGATGAATGAGTAATGTCCCCTAATACTGCAAAATCATGTCAGTTGCCAGACTCACACAGGTCAACTTATTTCATGTCTGGGATCTGAGCTTATTTTCTTTCTCAGGGAGGCACTTAATCCGGTTGTATGGGTTTACAGATGTTTTATTCCTATTTTGAATCCTAATTTCCCATCTCCTATCTAGAATGCCCCTAAGCCTGCCCTTTATTTCCCCCTTTGCCTTCACAACTGAATCCCAGGCTTCATAGGGGGTCTCAGAACATCTGGAAGGCATTTGAGTCTTTTTTTATAGAAGGGGGCTCTCATAACCTGTTCACACACAAGAACCGAGAGACATGATGTGGGACACAGCACAGCATGAATGAGGGGCAAACCCATGAGTTCGGGAAGGGCAGCTGGAGGGCTCCTGGGCTCCTCCAGAAGGGGGCGCTGCTCACGGGAGTTCAGGGGCTGCTGCTCTGTTTTCTGAAGGGAATGTGGTCAGCAGATCCATGTAGTTGGTTGGCCAGGCCCCATAGATGTCTAGGCCCTTTCCCAGGCACAGCCTTGGAGCCCCTAGGAAAACACTGACCAATAAATTAGGTTGAAAAATATGTAGGAGGCAGGGAATATCAACCTGGAGTATTTGTCAATGGCGTGAGTGTTCTGGAAGATGCGAAGACCCATCTGGCCCTTCAGAAGCCCCTTCTTCCTGGAGGAATTGGATTCATTGCTCAGGGCCAGGTGGACCACTATTTTGTCTTGCCTCTCTTCTTCTGTCAGAATGTGGCTTCTCGGGTACCCAGCCAAGCTGTTGGCCTCAGACTCACTGTAGCTTCCATCCAGCATCATGGTTCTTGAGGGAAGCATTCCACACACACATGGGAACTGTGGGCAGCAAACACAAGGGAAGGTGTCAGGCTTGGCTAGGCCTTGGGAGAGGGGCAGAGGAAGTGCCCATGACTAACTACTCAGAACCACAAAAAGCACAACCAGAAGGATCCCCAGACATCACTTAGCCCAGTGGTTCTCAACCTTGGCTGCACATTAGAATCACCTGGGAATCTTTTTAAAATCCTGACTTCTGGGCCTCATAATTAGTAACAAAGAAACAGAATTTCCGGAGGATGAGGCCCAGAAATCAGGATTTTAAAAAGATTCCCAGGTGATTCTAATGTGCAGCCAAGGTTGAGAACCATTGACTTAGCCCACGGATTCTCTACCCTGGCTGCATGTTAAAGTCATCTGAGTAACTCTTAAAATGGCCACATGCACAATCCATTCTAGACCAATTTAAAGCCCCCAGGTGATTTTACTATGTAGCCAGGGTCTAGAGCCACTGATTTAGTCCAAATGTCCTCAATTGCAGAGGCAAAAACTAAGACCCAAAGAGACTATATAATTCTCCTGAGATCAAACAGCCAGTGTCAGAGTCAGGACTTTAAACCCAGGACTTCATTGCAGTGTGGGACTCCACATCTTTGTGCAGGGGTTAAAAAATGATTAGGGAGGAGAGTGTCCTTACTCTGAAGAGTTACATGTAAGGGATAAGAGTCATGATGCCTGCAATGTATTTTTAAATGGTTCGACTACACCAACAAAACTATATTTATATAGAGAAAGAGGTCACACAAAGAGGGCAAAACGTTAACAATGTTGGATGGATGTTATATTATCCTATTTTGTTAAACTGTTTCTACAAGTATGAAAATGTCTATAAATTATAAGTTGAAGGGAAGGAAATGGTTTTGCTTAACTTCTCCAACAATCTGAGTCAGCAAAGGGAGGGCTTCCAGCTGGCGCTATACTGGTTGGTTCTGGCCAAAGGCATGACGCCTGCCTGATACAGCCAACTGGCCCCACCGTTCATTCTTCCCAACCTGTTGATGTTCATATGTTTCTAATCTGGCTCTCAGCCGTGCAGTGGCTGTTTTTCCACTTGGGAATGTGAACTAATGAAGTTTCAAACCTGACTTCTATTGTTATGAATCTTGAAATACTCAAACGGATACCATAAAAAGATGCAAAAACAGATGGATGATTTTTACGGAAAATTAGAATTACTTGATGTATGCTTACACTTGAAGAAATCTTTTGTAGTTTGGGGGGCTATTTTTTAAATCAGGCTCCATTGTTTCATCATTATTTTCCTATGCCTCGTCCCATAAGCCACAACAATTAGGTAGCACATTAATACATTCCTAGAATAGACTAACCCATAGACTTTAGGAATAAAAGGTCAGTAAGAGGTCATCTATTCAATTCTTTGCATTTAGATATAATCACACCCAAACTTCGATAAAAGTGTGAGATATTGTCACTGGAGCCTTTTGTTGTTGTTGTTAAAGGCACAGGTCTTTACTCCTTTCCCTTGTTCTAAATTGAAATGCATTCTGCTAAAATAAAAACAGACTTTTCTCCTAACATTTTAAGTGAGAATCTGGAAATGTCAAAGACTATGACAATTTTCCAGAACACCTTGTTTCTAAGAAAAATTAAGCAGCTCCTGGCATGTTGAACAGGTCTGGATAATCAGCCCAAGCATTCAAGTGTGTGCAAGGGAGTCAGATCCCTTCAACCCAAGCAGCGTGGGCCCCATTTGAAGCAGGGTGAGCCTAGCAGGCTCCAGTCAGCGCTGCCTTTGGCGGAGTGGAGGTTGAACTTCGGGGAACATCAGAATTACCTGGGAGCTTATTAAGAATACAGATTCCCGGATGCCAACCCCAGAGATCCTGACTCAGTAGGTCTGGGGTGCAGCCCCAGAATCTTATTTTTTAACAACTCAGAAAGTGAATCCAGGCCAGGTGCTCCTTGGCCCCACTTTGGGAACCTCAACTCCACTGAGGGCCTTTTTCACGGTGGTGAATAGTGGTTTCTCTGTGAGGCAGCAGGAGGGAGATTTTGTATCTTCCCACCACTGCCCACCCTCCAGCAACTGCACCGTTTCGCCTTTAAATGGCACAAGCTGTCATCTCCCCCAAGTGTCCATTCCCACACAGGCAGGCAGCTAGACTTACTGCCCAATTGTCTTTCCACGTGTGGTTTCCCTGTTTCTCTTCAGGCAGTGTCGTATCATCACTGGCAAAGACCAACCCCCAGCATATGGTTACAGGTTAGTGAACTGCCAACTACAAGTTATTTGTGGTTAATGATTCATGAGGCCACATTTGTCAGATGAAGGTTTTGTTATTTTTTGAACATCTCTAAACAGGAAAGTCTAACAGGCTATAATCAAAAGTGTTTACAATGGATCATTATTAAATGACTTTGGGTTTTACATATAACCCACTGTCATTCAATAATCATCAATGTACAGATTATTATTAATTTGAACAAATATTCAAATGCTAAAGTAAAAAAGGTTTGAATAGAATTTGAAATATAAATTTTTAAACAATTAGCGTACTTGCCTACAATGTAGAAATTTTTAACAGGTTTAATGTGGGCTTTGAAAGACCTTTTGAAAAGGCAACACAACCTCTTTTCCTAAAATGTATACTTCCTTGTGCTAAGGAGCTACCAGCCACCTCAATGGGCATAAATGTGAGGTTTTCATGCCCCTGATCTCTACACCTTTTAGGTAAACACTCATTTTGATTAGTGCAATGACTGGTACAAAGTTGGCATTTTATCTTACTGTAATTAATGAGTATGAATATGAATGGAATAAATTTTCCCATCCTTTGTCAAAGGCCCATACACATTGCCTTTGATTCCCCATTCGCATTCTATCTCATAGTACAGTGTAGTTTCCTATAGCATAGTGCATTAATTATACATAGTATAGTGTGTTCAGTGACTAAAGACTAAGGTCTTATGTGGCTGAATTTTCACTGAGCCAGCACACTGATAAATAGAGGAGCTTCTTAGCCTTGTCTGGCCATAGGCTACGAAGGCATTTTCTCTAGACATGTTCAAGAATAATAGTAATACTTCTGTGTGTCTAGAACCCTACAATTTCAAAACTTTCGCATACATTATTTTATGTAACCCTTAAAATACCCCTGAAAGGAAGGTGGGGTGAGGATGCTGTTACACTTTTTTATAGATGTAAAAACTGAGGCCCAGCATAAATGGCAGTTAGGCTTAAGAACTCAAGTCTTCCTGTTCCTAGTCTTTGTCCAAAGACTTCCTACTTTCTGGGATCCTTTATGGTAGACGCTAGGCTAGAACCTATTCTAAAATGGATCACCCTCCTTTTGCATAAACATCTCCCTTTTCTACATGCAACCCCTCCCCCCCCCCCCCCCCCCCCCATTCTCATCCTCCTAGTAGCATGGGCTCAGACAAAGCAATGAAGGCAACTTCGCTCGCCTTCTCCCGCAGCTTCCGCTCCTTCCGCTCCTGCACGGTGGTCAGGTAGTTGACGGCCGCGTACTCCAGCACCGAGAGGAACACGAACACAAAGCTGACCCAGAGGTAGATGTCCACGGCCTTGACGTAGGAGACGCGGGGCATGGAGGCGTTCACGCCCGTGATGATGGTGGACATGGTCAGCACCGTGGTGATACCTGCAACGTCCAGCTTTTAGTTCAGCCGCTGACGAGGGTGCAGAACGGCCCCCACCTCTCACTAAGTCACCGTGTACATTCGCCACCTCTTAAATCCAACGAGAAATTCCCCCGACACGTTTCCACCTCGCAGAGGCGCAAGGACCTGCTCCACCAGCGGCCGGGCTGTTCCCCTGGCCAGCTGGCTGCTTGTCCCCTTTCACTTTAAGCCGCTGGGACACTGGGTCTCTGGGACGGGGCTGACAAAGTCCGCGGTGCTTCAGAGAGGGCCTGTTCAAGTGCGGACGCTTCTAGAGGAACCTTCCCAAACCTCACGGAACGAACATTCTCCCTCATCTAAACCACACTGATTAAGTCCGTGCAGACTGTGGGGATGCCTGGAAGTCTATCATGCTAGTTTCTTCTTCACACGGCCTTGCTGGTCAAACCCTCACATTTCTCAGGGCCCAACCTGATTTTGTCCAAATTTATAATCATCGGTTGTAAACAACCACTCTGGAATTCGGGGTCTGGGAAGGACTGAAACCCCAGGTCACCAGGGAGTACAGCCCTCTCCGTCCCCGAAATCACGTCACGTGGGCCCCACCTCCTCAAACTCTCCGTCTGTCTAAACAAGGTCAACAAACAACATGTCTGTACTTACAGAATAAGTGTTTGGCATTTGTAGAATTACCTTATTGATCAAAGTACTGAGCTCTAATACTGCCGGCGGTGGAAGTCTACACCTTGAATAGGCTCCATCTTTCTGAAATGATCTGAGCAGAGCTGATGCTATTTTAGGTCCCTGTGGTTTTCATAATGTAGCCCAGGACCAGAGGGCAGCGTGGGAATGGTGAAGACCAGAAACAGGAGATCTGCTCCTTTGACTTGACAGCCCATCACTTAAGAACTCTGAGTAATGGTCTTACTTCTTCTTTACATCGTGATCAGTTGAAAAAATAAATAAATAACCACCCCCATCACACCTTAGCAAATGCCTTTACCCAGTGACACTCTGGCAGGCACAGCTCTGCGGTCGATCCAGAAGGACACCCAGGACAGCATGACCATCAGGGTGGCAGGGAAATAGGTCTGGAGCAAGAAGAAGAAGATGTGGCGACGCAACGTGAAGTTGATGTACAGACGGTTGTACCAGCCTGGGGGACACAGGGAGAAGCCAGTGAGTTCAATCTGAGAGGCAAAAACAAAGCCCTTCCCCATGGGCTAAACGTGAATGACCACGTGGCTTAATGTAATACATTGCCTTCCCAAAATCTAAGCCCTCTTTCCTATTAATAAATGTCTTGCCAGTATTTGTGCATTCACTGTTTTATTCAGTAATACCCAACTTCTCTTCGAAGCAGTTTGGGGAAAGGCAGATCGATAGACGTCTAGGTTAAGTTGCTTATTTTTGTAAACCACAACCACATTTCCTGCGTGACTGGTTCTATTTTGTTGAAGCCAATACCACTGAGGCAGGAGCCAGCTGAGCTGAGCTCTTGTCACTGTCCTTATTGTGAGACTGGGCAGCTCGGTCAATCTCCACATTCATCACAAGAAGAAATAGGTCGTTCACATGATTCTGAAGCCTGACATCAGTTCTACTTCTGACACTCCATCTGCCGTGTGGAAGTCAATCCATTCGTCTTGTGCAAGTCATTTACCGTTTGCTCATTCCTCAGGAGAAAATGAGGATGTAGATATTATCTATTTCATTCTGGCAACTTGAGAATCACTGATTAATGGTTGTAAGAAAAGGATAGAAAATTTAAGGTTTCAAATGACCCACAACATGATTACCCAACCACGGGGAACAAAGGTGGTGTTAAGGACAGTGCAAATGTGTAAAGTGAACTGAAGCTGTGTGCACCCCACCCCTCCCCCGCTCAGCCCAGCCGTATCAGAAACCAATAGAACTCAGAGGTGGCCCAGCTCTGTGCCTCCAAGCACGGGGAACACACAATGGTGTACAACAAGGTGATTTCAGGAGCACAGAGGCAGGGACTTTTCTGTTTGTGTTCATT
The DNA here is from genome assembly GCF_028538775.1 of Myotis yumanensis. Lineage (NCBI taxonomy): Eukaryota > Metazoa > Chordata > Mammalia > Chiroptera > Vespertilionidae > Myotis > Myotis yumanensis. Next base: position 52,166,523 of record NW_027223757.1, on the reverse strand, counting down.
ACAATTATTATTAAAGTCATCTTCTATTTATGGCAAGTGATACCAGTTTCCCATTGATGACAGTGATGTAAAATTCCTTTTTAAAATGAAGTACAAGAGGGGAGTTGACTTAAAAAAAATTAAGTCGATGGCAGCATAAGTAGTAGGTAAAACAAGCTTCACAATGGTGTTATGTGAATAATTGAAATCCAGGTTGGATCTCACCCTCTTATCTGGAACATGAGGCTTTTCTAAGATGTCATGTCACCAATACCCAGGCCAGGGCTCCTCACACACAACATCCCTCAGTTCAGCAGTGGCCACCAAGGGCCTCCGCATGTGCCTGAAGGGAATAGAGAGAGACCTAGATCTGGGTTCCTGCCCTCAAGGATTTTCAAGGAACTGCATGAAAGTCCCCCAGGATGGAAGTGCCTAAGATATAGAACATTGCATATCTAAGTGCTAAAATGTCCCGCTGTGGGAACAGTGAGTGCTTTCGGTTTTGGAAGAGAGACCTCAATAACTATTGACTGGAATGATTAAGAAAGATCTCATGAAGGAGATGAGTGAAAGCTGGACAAGTGGATGGGGAGAGGAGAGGCTCAGAGATGGGAGTGAAGGGTGCAGGCTGAGGACAGTGACTCAGCCTGGCCCGCAGGAGAGGAGCCCTTGGGGCCTTTACTACTCTCCAAAGCCCTGCTCTACCCCAGGGAGGGTCTGATTTCATTGGCCTGGGGTGAGGCCCTAGGCATGCTTTACAAGTTCCCAGGTTCATAGCAGCACTATTCACAATAGCCAAAAGGTAAAAACAACTCAATGTCCATCAACGGATGAATGGTTAAATATAATCCACACAATGGACTATTATTCAGCCTTTAAAAAAGAGAACGGAATTTTTGCACATGCTTCAACATGGATGAACTTTGAAACCATTATGGTAAGTGAAACAGGCAAGTACAAAAGGACAAATACATGATTTCACTTTTATGAGGTACCTAGAATAGTCAAATTCAGAGACAGAAATAGAATAGAGGTTTCCAGGGGTTGTAGGGGAGGGCAGAGAATGGAGAGTTATTGTTGAATCAGTACAGAGTTTCTGTTTGGGATGAACAAGTTCTGGTGATGATGGTTGCACAAAACTGTGGACATACTTCATGCCTCTGAATTACACACTTAAAAATGGCTAAAATGGTAAATTTTGTTATATGTATTTTACCACAATAAAAAAAAAGTACTAGCTAACAACAACAAAAAGATTCCCCAGGTAATTCTAATGCGCAGCCAGAGCTGAGAAACATTGACTTAGAGCGGAGGTTCTCCAAATGGTGCTCCTGGGCCGGCAGCAAGAGTGTCACCGGGAACTAGTTAGAAATGCCGATTCTTGGGGCCCACACAGGATCCGCTGGTAAGAAGCTGTGGGGATGGGGCCTGGCAATCTGTATATACCATCTCTGGAGGGCTTGTTCCAACAGATGGCTGGGCTCCCCAGTTCCCAGGCGATCCTGAAGCTGCTGATCTGAGCACCATAGTTGGAGAACATTTGGCTAAAAGTAATGATCTTTGAACTTTGATGTGCATAAGAATCACATGTTAAACATGGAGATTCCTGGGCTCCACCACCTGAGATTCTGACTCAGTAGCTGCAATGGTGCCCAGAATTTTCAAGTCACACACTCCCCTGGTGGTTCGGATGCAGGTAGACCTCAGGGTGCACCTGAGAAATGCTGCTGAGGTGACAAAAGCCATCTGGCCGGATTGGAAACTTAGCACTGAGTCAGGGAAGGGAAGGGGTGGGTCAATAGGAAAGACTGGAACAGTCGTGTGGGTCTCAACAAGTTTGACATGTGATTGTGTAGGTTTGGGGACTGTTTGAAATAGAAAGTGATCTTCAAATGTGACGGAAGCTACTAATCATTTATTCATCCCACAGCCTTTGTCCAATGTCAGCAGCTTAAACTGGCATCCAGGAAGCAAACCACATTTCTTCCTAGGTTTGCAGAGGGTCTTTCTGGAAGGGCTGAGAGCTGCTTTTATTCCATGAAGAACTTTTCCATTATCTTTTCTTCTAAGAAAACCAGGGAGTTGCCTTGGAAACACAAGGAGTAAGCCAGAAGCTTTGAAAATGTACACTCCGTGTTCCAAACAGAGCGCTCTTGGGTGAGATCACAGCCCCTGTGGAATGGGATGATAAACCTCCTTGTTGGCACACAGTAAACAATGGAAGAATAAAGAAAATGCATTTAATCTGGACTCCAGAAGGGCTCTAACCCGGGACAAAACTAACAAACAAGCAAGCATGCTATTGCAATGCACGAAACATCTAAGAGGAGTACACACAGTGACTAAGGCAGTTCGCCTGGCCACTGACCAGCTGTGGTAATTAACCTTAATTCATCCTAGTCTCAGTTTTCTTATCTGTAAACAAGGGATAATAATATCTATACCATAGGTTTGTTGGGTAGAAATTAGTTAATTCATATAAAGTACTCAAAACAGTGGTACATTATAAAAGTTATATAAGAAACTCTTAATGGTTTTAGGAAGTTCATTTGAACTTGCCAAGAATAGATGAGAAAAGAAAATTGTGTGGCAATACATACCAGAATGAAAGAGAAGAGAGGAATGAGGATGAGCACTGTGGGCATAAAGTAAATCAGGCTTGGGCTGTCTCAACACCATTACAACCTTGGCCGGGCTTGCTTTTTCCCAGTGTTTGATGCTGTGAACAGAGGGGTGTGGGTGGGGGCAGGTGAACGGGGAGATGATAGCCATGCAGGGGCAGACAGTAGCAAGAAATCTTCCCATGGAAGGGCCTGGGTTTCTCAGCACTGGGACATCTATACCATAGATTTGTGTGACGAAGGACAATGAAGAGACAAGTCCTCTAGGGTCCCATAGCTACTGCAGAGCTGTCGTAGGCTGAATTGTGTCCCCCGGGAAGATACACTGAAGTCCTAGCTCTCAATACCTGTGAAAGGGGACGTGATTTTGAAATAAGGTCTTTGCACATGTAATCAAGGTAAGATGAGTCATATTGAATTAGCATGGGCCATAATCCAATGACTGATGTCCTTAGAGAAGAGGGAAATTTGGACATAGATACAAAGACAACACCACGTGAAGACACAGAGACCCAGGGAGAATGCCATGTGACCACGGAGGTACTAGTAGAGACCGGAGTGATGCTGCAGCCACTAGAAGCTAGTGAGTGACCAGGAAGGAGTCCTCCCTAGAGCCTTCAGAAGCAGCAAGCACCCAGTTTGTGGTAATTAGTTATGTCAGTCCTAAGAAATTAATATAAGAACTAATGGTGAGATTAGAAAAGACCTGACACATGATCCTCTCAAAACTTCAAACATGGCCCAGGGTCCAAGAAGAGGTTACACAAGCATTAAAAATGAATCTAGCCGAAACCGGTTTGGCTCAGTGGATAGAGTGTCGACCTGCGCACTGAAAGGTCCCAGGTTCGATTCTGGTCAAGGGCACATACCTGGGTTGCGGGCACATCCCCAGTAGGAGATGTGCAGGAGGCAGCTGATCGATGTTTCTCTCTCATCGATGTTTCTGACTCTCTATCTCTCTCCCTTCCTCTCTGTAAAAAATCAATAAAATATATTTTTAAAAAAATGAATCTATAGATCTAAATATAGGTATAACAACATTGCCACAGAAAGCTATCCGCCCATATCAAGTTGAATGAATTAGATTACAGATCAGCATGTAAAATATAACCCCACTTTGGTGAAATTGCATAATTAAAGCAAGATGTATGCAAGCGTGTTTGCTAAATTGTTAGGAACGCTTATCTCTGGCCGCGGGATTTCTGAGGACAGCAACATTTTTACTCTCTGCTTTTAAGTGTTGTCTGTTAGGGGGACTATAAATTTTTTAAATAAGAAGACTCTATCTTCTTTAGGAGGGGAAAGGTTAAAGCTGAAGAAGAATTCTACTGTGTTTTCTTTCACATTTGAATCAGACCATGCAGAAGTTAGCTACTGGACCACTTTGTGAAGTGTATGATTGCCTCACCACTGTGCTGTACACCTGACACTCATACAGAATGATATTGAATGTAGACTGTAATTGAAAAATAAGCCTGGCCGGTGTGGCTCAGTAGCTGAGTGTAGACCTATGAACCAGGAGGTCACAGTTCAATTCCTAGTCAGGGCACATGCCAAGTAGCAGGTGTGCAGGAGGCAACTATTCAATGATTTTCTCATCATTGATGTTTCTATCTCTCTCTTCCATTCCCTTACTCTCTGAAGTCAATAAAAGTATCTTAAAACAACAACAACAACAAAATAATAATACGTGTTTAAAAAGAAGCACCAAAAAAAGTTCGCTACCGGTACTGCTGTAGAAGGCCAGTCTGGAAGTGGTGTGAAATTTCTGAATTAGAAACTGAGACAGGGAGATCTTCTCGTCTGTTTTCAGGGATTCGTCCCCATTTTTCCAATACAGCATCAGATCTTCATCTGTATATGCATCTTGGGGGAGAGGAAATAAATCAATTTGACTCCTTTGCTTCTGATGCAGCATGAAGCAATAGGGAAATCCTACTCCAGCCTATGAGTAAATAGTTCTTAATACTGGCAGCCAGCACTCAGTCTCGTGGTTATCAAAATGGCACAAATATTGGAGAGGGAATAAGGCAAAGATTTGACATTAAGCATACTGATACTTACAACTCTCCAGCTCCAAGGAACAGGTCTGGGAGTCCAGGGGGAAGTGGCTGAAGTCCATATTGCACATGGCAGTGACCGTAATCCTAGACAACCCAAACACACATGTTGGCTTGGGCAGTGAGTTATTGGTTCATATACCTGCTCAGAGTAAGGAGAACATGAACCTGATGAAGAGCAGCTGCCTCCTCATGTCTATTTCAGAAGTTTGGAAACCCAGGTATCTAAGTCACAGAACCTTAACTTTTGTCTTTCTGTAGGAGATAATATTGGTGCTCTTCCTGGAACCTGGCTACTGAGCCTGTTGGCTGCGAATAGCTCACATCTGCACCTTCTATTGTCATGGCTCTCAGCCTGCCTTCCCCAGAGATACCTGGAAGATTACGCCCCCTCCCACAATCCACCCGAAGGTATTAGCATCTAATTCTGGTGAACTGTACAAGAAGGCCGGGAAGATGCGACTAAGACTGTGCAATCACTCAAGTTAGCCCAGAAGCCAACCTGCAACAGCACTCAATGAATAGTAGCTGTTTTTTAGAAATTTTTATTACCAATAAACTAGCATTTATAAGCTTTCAGGGATGGAAAGTACATAGGAGGTCATTGCCTCCCTCAACTCATTCAGTCCCATCTAGTGTCCCAACCCAAGCTTAAGATCCCCAATGACAGGGAAGTCACCAGCTAAGAGGGTGGCCATTTCATCTGAGAGATTTCTAATTGGCAACCGAAGGCTGTATCATCCAATGTAGCCCACAGACCCAACCACAGTGACAAACTCTTCAGGGCCAAAGAGACTGACCACACATATTAGAATGGCACACTGAAACCATGACCCCACAGCAGTTACCTCATGCTGTATAGCACGTGCCCATCCGGGAACACCCTCAGCATGATGTTCTCCGTGGTGGTGTCATGGGTGAATGACCTTTTGGAGTGGACAAAGAAGACGTCAGGGACCCAGATCTTCTTCACCAGCCGGCCGTCAAAGGTCATGCTCTTGTTGCTGGTGCTGGGAAAGGACAGCCTCTCGTCCTTCCAGTAATGCCGCAGGTACAGGGTCATGGTGAAGTCCTGGCGGAGCCGGGCGAGACCAGACAGAAACGGCTCAGCAAGCTTCCTTCCTTATGGGATTTCAATCTGAAAATACTCACCTCCCATTCTCCTCCAAGTGCGGGTTATCTGACCGCTCGCATCACTTGAAGGGTGTGTTTAAAGTGTGAAGTGCCGAAACCAGTTTGGCTCAGTGGATAGAGCATCGGCCTGCGGACTGAAAGGTCCCAGGTTCGATTCCGGTCAAGGGCATGTACCTGGGTTGCGGGCACATCCCCAGTAGGAGATGTGCAGGAGGCAGCTGGTCGATGTTTCTCTCTCATCGATGTTTCTAGCTCTCTATCTCTCTCTCCCTTCCTCTCTGTAAAAAAAAAAAATCAATAAAATATATTAAAAAATAAATAAATAAATAAAGTGTGAAGTGCTGGGCCTCACTCCCAGAGACTCTGAATCAGAAAGCTTAGGACAGGGCCCAGAGGTCTGCATTGAACCAAGTCCCCCAGTTACTTTTACCCATGAAGCTTGAGAGGCCCTGCTTTAGATTTTACTGTACCTGGACCTACTTCCAAGTCCCAGTGTTACTCCCGCCAGCTCCGGCCTGGCCCACCCAGGCACAGCCTGCACCAGTGCAGCCCCACCAGCCACAGGCTCTCCCAGAACCTTAACCTCGAGACCCCACACTCTAGGCTGCCCCACCAAGGGCGCTGCGTACCATGTCCACCTCCGAGATACTGTCCAAGCTCTCCACCTGCACGTCCACACCCACCGGGATGGCAGGGCCTGCAGAAGAGCAAAGATCGCTGGTTAAGGCACATTTCTCTCCACCGCAGGCCTGGAGACAGCCCAACCCCCTTCCCAGGGGAGTGTGACCGGAGCAGGGGTGAGGCAGTGGCTTGAATTCTATAGGGTTTTCTTGCTACTTCCTGAAGTGCTGGGTGCCTGAGTTTTCTCCACGAGGGCAGGGACTGCATCTGCGTTACGTGCCTTTCCTGGGCCACGGTGGGTTTTTAATCCATGCTTGTTGCATGAGTCAAAGAGCTAGAATTCTACCTTCTAATCCCAGTACTGTCTCTGTAGGGTAGAGCTACTAATGTTGCTCTAGTGCTTGAGTGGAGACCTGAGTCATTGGTTCTCCCGTGACACCTAAAAAGGACAGTATGAGGCCTAAGAATGAGGCCCAAGAGTCTCTGACACAGGGTTGGGACACCTGCATGCCCAGGGCTGGATTCATCCTGTCATTCAAACTCTCCAGACAGAGTACTACTGGTAGCTGGGGCCCCGCCCTCTGGAAGCCTTTGACATGGTGGGAGGTGAGATCTCTCTGCACAGTTAGATGGCAGTGGAAGATGACACCGTACGAAGTTTTGAAATCCTTTCGAGACGTGTCAGATGAGAAGCACGTGTAGTGCAGAAGCTGGGCCCCCAGTTGCATCTGGTCGGCGACAGGATTTCTAAGACCATGTGCATCTGCAGGTTCCTGTTCTATCTCTTGGTCTGGGTGATGGTTACATTGATAGGGTCACTTTGCGATAACTGAGTGGGCTATACACTTACAATCTGTGCACTTTTTTGTATGCATAGTGTGCTTCTATAAAAATGTTTAGATTTTAGTATTTTTAAAAAACCTAGAATGGGGCAAACAAAAAACCTGTGTCTGTCATATGCCTGAGAGAATCAGATGGCAACTGGACTGGGCACCCTGGGAGAGGCCATTGTCAGAGGCCAGCCTGCTGCCGTGGGTCCTCTGAGCCCTGGCAAGGGAGTGCAGGACCAGAACATTCTGATCCAGGTGGTCTGAGTGGGGAAAACCTTGGGGTGTCAGGGGGAGTCTGGTTCTCAGAGAATTGAGATGGACAGGAGAGACCGAGCCTTCGGCCGTGGGCAGAGGAGGAGGAGCAGAGATCCTGACAGAGTAAGAACTAGAAGGCTCAGTCCTGTTTCGGCTCAAATGCAGGCAGGAGGTCCTCCTGGAGGTTGCCCAGGGCATTGTATGGGCTCACCAGTGCTCCCTAACCTCCCCCATAGGCTTGCTAATACTTGCCATCCTACCATTAAAGATTTTGCTTTTTGGCTGAGCTCAACAGAATGGAAGCATTTTATTTATTATTAGTGGAATTTCATGGATATTTTCTGTGGTCTTAAGCATGAAGGCAAATGTATACAATACTTCATCTTTTCACTTTTACTTTTTCCCTCTCAGCTCTTTTTATTTTTCTCTGTTCCTCAACTGATGGCTTAGGTCCGGGCCCATGAGAAATCCTTGCTCTCACAGCCACGTTCTCTTCTTATTCCAGGCTCCTTTGAAGGCACGAGAAGTGGATGCTCAGTGTGGGGAGGAGGACCCTCCTTAGGGCTGAATAGTCCGCCTTCCTCTCCTGAGGGCCTTGCAAAACGAGGGAGGGACTGCCAGCGGCCTGGCTGAAGCCCTCTCCCAGGACCCAGGCCGCTGCACCCTTGCACAGGGCTGTGTGCGCTCAATATTGCCATGGGGGATGTGGGACCAGTTCATTTTTGCCCTATGGACCCTCTGTTAGCCTGAGATATTAAAATGGCCCAGAGTTTGAGCTCTTAACCCCAGGTGGTGAAGTATGGTAGTGAAAGGGCGAGGGCTACGCCCTCCATCTTGCCCGAAATCCTCCATTTTTGGGCAGCAGCCATGTGCTCAGCAAGAAGCTTCTTCCCGGAAGTATAATCAAGGGAAGTGCGCGCCATAGATGTGTAACGAGACACCAACTTGCGCCTGGCCAATCGGCAGGGCCCACAGTCCTCTCTCCTCCCCTTACTATAAAACCCCTCTCCCCACAGGGCTGGCTCTCTTTGCCACTTGCCGCTGCGTCGGTAAGGGGGGTAGGGGAGCCAAACCCAGGTTTGAATAAAAGACTCTTTGCTTTTGCATCGGACATGGCTGGCTCCCTGGTTTGGTCTCTTGGGGATCCTGAAATCTGGGCATAACAGTAGCAATCAACTCGGGTAGAAACTATAGTTTAACTTTAACCCTGCTGTTTGGTTTCTATACTTATTTGCTTGCTAAAATAATGGAGAAGTTATTTTGATTTTCTGGATTATATAAATCATCCCATTCGATTAAATACCCTATTGATTGTAATGTGACTATCCCATTGGTTGTGGTCTTACTGGTCTTAGAAAGCACATTTTCCTTTACATGGGAAGGACAGCACAATTATCCCAAGGTCAGAGGGCTCCAGTTAGCGTGTCCCTGTTGACTCAGTGTTCTGGAGACCCAAAAACTGTAATTTAGATAACATGAAACTGTTTCTGCTTCTGTAAACTGCTTTTTTGCAAACCAGGTTCCTCATTCCAGACCCTAGGGCTCTAGATAATGTGTATCTGTCCATTCAGTGATCTGAAACCCACAACTATAATTTAGATAACATGCTGCATCTGCTTCTGTAAACTGCGCCTCCCCGTGCTCGCCCCAAGCCTCCCCGAGCGCTCCCCGGGTTGCCCCGCTCTCCGGGCCGGGCTTGGTTAAATACTGGCAGGGTTAGTGAATGATTGAGGACTCGCAGTGTGTGATTAAGTGAGAAGCTGAGGAGGCTCTGGGAGCTGCTAGGTGCTCGCCCTTGGGGTGTTCGCAGAACCAGCTGGGCCAGAGCCTGTGCTCCTGCCCAGGGATGAAGCTGGCAGCCTGGGCTCCTTGGAGGCCCCCCACGGCCAGGCCTTCTGTTTCCAGGCTACTGTGGACTGTGTCAGCCTGTGCTTTTATTTACATAAACAAACAAATAATGCTTCAGCTGATGAGGGAACTGGATGAGGCAGACATCTTTAAGATCATGCTGAGCTTTGAACTTCAAGCTATCACCTGGCCGGCTGGTGTGGCTCAGTGCATTGAGCATCGATCTCTGAACCAAGAGGCCCAGTGTATATATATGGCTATCATCCGGCTCATCAAAAAGTTAAATCCTCGGTAATAGCTTGAGATTCGGTCAGTGTTTCGCTCATCTCTGTCTCTCCTCCCCCTTCTCATGGCTTCCTCCCTCCGACCCCCCTTCAACCTCCCCTTCCCTTCTGCATGACACCCTCCCCTTCCCCTGCCCCTTCTCCATGGCACCCGCCCCTCCCCCTTCTCAATGGCACCCCCCTTCTCTGTGGCACCCCTTCTCCCTCCTCCTTCGTGGCATCCTTTGAAGCCCCGTTCTGATGCCTGCTCCTCCGGATGCCCCGCCAGCTGTCATCACTGTCTCCCTGCGTCTCCATAACGCACGTCTATACGTTTACGGAAGCATTTATTTCGCTCAGCCTTCCACAATAGTAATTAACCTGCCTGTCTCCCCCAAATAACAGATTCCCGAGGGACAGAGTTCATCACAGCGTGGCGGCGGGGACACCGGCTGAGGAGGGAGTAATTGGGCGACCCCTGAGAGTGCTCCGCCCAGGAGGTGACTGGGGTTCTCTCTGCACTGAGCTGGGAGCTGGACCTGCGGGAACAGGTGCCGTCCATGGGTTGACCGTGGGATGCCATGGGCCAGGCTCCTTCTTCCTGCTTCTGGCTGTGGGGTCAGCATAAGGCGGAGTGGGGCGGCTAGCTATCTTGTGGCCTGTGTTCCGGGTCCGGGTGAGGCCCAGGTGGTCGCACAGCCGGGGAGGACACTGGCAGGGCTGCCCCTGACCAGCCCCCAAAGGGACCTGGGAACTCTGCCGCCCCCGCCCCCCGCAGGCCACGCCCACCTCGTTGTGACTGTGCCCCTCCGGGCATCTGTAACTCCCACTCGCAAGTGTTCCTGGGTCGGGAGAAGGAAGATAAAACAACCTCAAATATTTTCAATTGAGGGGTTATTTTAAAGCAAATAGATGAACCTGGTAAAAGGGAGAAAGAGAGTGAGGAGGGAGTGTGGGAAAGAGAGGCTTTGTAATGACTTCCATGTGAGGACAGCCTGGGACCCCTTTCTCCAACCTCATCTCCTTCCATCCTTTCTTTCACTTTATGGTTGGAACACATCGTAATTCCCCAACTTGTACACTATTTTAAGCCTCTGCGGTCTTATTTGGACTGCTCTGTGTCCAAGTAGAGTTCTTTTTCCCTCCTTTTGGTACAGAACCCTCTGCCTTCCTCCTTTCCTTCTTCTATGGAAAAAGAAGAGAAGAGAGGAGCCCTGAGTGCTTTGGCTCAGTGGACAGAGCGACGGCCTGTGGACTCAGGAGTCCCAGATTCCATTCTGGTCAAGGGCATGTGCTCTAGGAGAGTCTTTCTAATTACCTTTTCCTGTCTGTGTGAGGTACCCTCCCCTGGGGCCCAGTGCTAGTCTGTGCTTATCTCTGTCATGGTTCTAGTCATATTGGATGGAAATACTCTGATCCTCTTTTCTGATTACAGTGCTTCTCAACCTTCCTAATGCCGGCACCCTTTAATGCAGTTCCTCATGTTGTGCTGACCCCCAACCATAACATTATTTTCCTTGCTACTTCATAACTATATTTTTGCTACTGTTAGGAATCGTAATGGAAATATCTGATGTGCAGAATGTATTTTCATTCTTTGCGACCCACAGCTTGAGAACCACTGGTCAATAGAGGATTCAGAAATTGACCCAAGCCATTATACTCAATTAATATTTGACAAAGGAGGCAAAAGCATATAATGAGTCAAAACAGCCTCTTTAATAAATGGTGCTTGGAAATTTGGTTAGATACATGCAAAAAAATTAAACTAGATCACTGACTTACACCATACACAAAAACAAACTCAAAATGGCTAAAGGGCTTGAATGTAAGACAGGAAACCATAAAAACCCTACAAGACTCCATAGGCAGCAAAATTGCAGACATATGTCGTAGCAATATCTTTACAGACACAGATCATAGGGCAAGAGAGACTAAGGAGAAAATAAACAAATGGGACTACATCAAAATAAAAAGCTTCTGCACAGCAAAAGAAACCATCAACAAAACAACAAGAAAGCCCACTGCATGGGAGAACATATTTTCCAATGTTATCTTCAATAAGGGTTTAACCTCCAACATTTACAGAGAACTCATACAACTTAACAAAAGAAAGATAAACAACCCAATCAAAAAATGGGCAAAGGACCTAAATAGACACTTTTTGAAAGAGGACATTCAGAAAGCCAAGAGACGCATGAAAACATGCTCAAAGTCACTAATCATCCGAGAGATGCAAATCAAAACAACAATGAGGTACCACCTCACACCTGTCAGAATGGCTGTCATCAACAAATCAACAAATGACAAGTGCTGGTAAGGATGCTGAGAAAAAGGGACACTCCTTCACTGCTGGTAGGAATGCAGACTGGTGCAGCCACTATGGAAGACAGTATGGAGTTTCCTCAAAAATTTAAAAATGGAACTGCCATTTGACCCAGTAATACCACTTCTAGGAATATATCCCAAGAAGCCAGAAACACCAATCAGAAAGGATATATGTACCCCTATGTTCATAGCAGCACAATTTACAATAACTAAAATTTGGAAACAGCCTAAATGCCCATCAGCAGATGAATGGATTAGAAAACTATGGTACATCTACACAATGGAATACCACGCTGCTATAAAAAAAATGAATTCTTACCATTTGCAGCAGCATGGATGGAACTGGACAGCATTATGCTAAGTGAAATAAGCCAGGCAGTGAAAGAAAAATACTATACAATCTCACTCATTTATGGATAATAAATAACATTATAAGTTAATGAACAAAAAGATAGATACAGAGGCAGAGAAGCATCGAACAAACTGTCAAATTACAGTGGGAAGGCTGGGGAGTTTTGTGGGGGGGCGGGGGGTAAGATATCAATCACAAGACTTATATAAGCATAACCAATGGACACATAACCAATGGACTACCAATATATATATAATCCTCTAAAATCATCTTTTCAAATCCATGTATTTACCTTTTAGAGGACACTTCTTTCAAATCTTTCTTTTTTTACCTCCATCTTTCTCAAATCCCTTCCTCCTACCCAGTCATGTCTTCTGTTATATTATGAACTCTTTTTGTATTTCTATATACAACAATACGATTCCAAATTAATTTTCTGCCCCCTCCATTAATAACCAATAATCTCTAATATGTATCAGGCACTCTTCTAAGCACTCCATACACATTATCTAATTTATTCCTGGGCTCTGACCTTGTAGCTGGTATTATTGGCCTCATTTTATGTATGTATGTGGAAACTGAGTTAAGGACCTTGCTCAATGCTAGGTAGCTAATCAATGAGAGCTGAGAAAGTTCAGATGTCTAATTGAACAACCCTTACTTGACACTGTTCTCTCCTACTTAGATTCTTTCCACACTAGAGAGGTTTATCTTGCTTGTTTGTCTTGAAAGGCAAGAGCTTTTTCTCCCGGTAACTTATATTGGCTCCTCACACATGTGAGTCCCTATGGCAATGAGTAAAATAAAACCCACACTCCTAAATTAAAACCAAGGTTATCATCGCATTACAATATAATAAGTATTGTTCATCGTAATGATTATGGGACATCAAGGAAAGGATAAAATATGTTGACCATATCCTAGCTCTGATAGATAGGACCATCTATAATACAGTGGAAGTATTCTTTATGGTTTAAGATACCAGAGTTTAAAAGGAGCAAATCACCTACTATCTTGAAAACACCCTATTTAATAAGAAATTCTCGGAGAGAACCAAGATTGCGGCATAGGTAAACACTGGAGACTGCCGCCGCAAACAACCACTTCAAAAATACAACTAAAAGACGGAACAGACATCACCCAGAACCACAGGAAAGCTGGCTGAGGAGAGACTCTTCAACTAGAAGGAAAGAGAACAGCAAACCGAGGCTCAGAGGAGGCGCAGTGTGGAAAATACAAAGGTACCGAGGTGCGCGTGCAAAGCGGGCTGGTGGCTGAGGGCGCGGTTGTCGTTTTCAGTCGGGAGGGAGTCTCAGACTCTGGGCTCTAGATCCGGGCGAGTCTCTAGGGACTCAGACTCAGACGGGAAAAGCAGGATTGTCCGGCATCAGTTGGAATCTGAGGGCAGCTTTCTCTCCGAGGTTTGCAGCGGCTGCCGGGTTCTGAGAAGCAGAGCCTCTGGGAAGGGACTGAGAGCAGCCATAACTGCTCCCTCCACCCACCCTGTTGATCCCGCCCTGCCCAAGCCCTGTGCTGAGCCATTTGCCGGATCGCCTCAGGCAAAGGCTAGATTAGCACCTCCCCAGAGGACAGAAGTTTTCCACACAGCTGATTCTCACAGCCAGTCAGCCTGGTGGTCAAATCCCTCAGTATTAACTAAAAAAATCAAGGCTTAACTAGAACAAGACTGCGCACAAAGACCACAAGGGGGTGCACCAAAAAAGCATAAAAAATGCGGAGACAAAAAAACATGACAGAAATGGAGGATATGGAGCTAAAAAATGCAATTTTGAGGGCTTGCAATAAACTTGTGGAGAGCCTCACAAAAACTAATGAGACCCTCGATGCTACGATAAAGAAACTAGAAATTAAGCATACATGGACTGAAATAAAGAATATTATACCCAATAGCAGACCAGAGGAGCGCAAGAATCAAGCCAAAGATTTGAAATTCGAAGAAGCAAAAAACACCCAACCAGAAAAGCAAAATGAAAAAAGAATCCGAAAATACGAAGATAGTGTAAGGAGCCTCTGGGACAGCTTCAAGCGCACTAATGTCAGAATTATTGGGGTGCCAGAAGATGAGAGACAGCAAGATATTGAAAACCTATTTGAAGAAATAATGGCAGAAAACTTCCCCCACCTGGTGAAAGAAATGGACTTACAGGTCCAAGAAGCGAAGAGAACCCCAAACAAAAGGAATCCAAAGAGGACCACACCAAGACACATCATCATTAAAATGCCAAGAGCAAAAGACAAAGAGAGAATCTTAAAAGCAGCAAGAGAAAGAGACTCAATTACCTACAAGGGAACACCCATACGACTGTCAGCTGATTTCTCAATAGAAACTTTGCAGGCCAGAAGGGAATGGCAAGAAATATTCAAAGTGCTGAATACCAAGAACCTACAACCAAGAGTACTTTATCCAGCAAAGCTATCATTCAGAATTGAAGGTCAGATAAAGAGCTTCACAGATAAGGAAAAGCTAAAGGAGTTCATCACCACTAAACCAGTATTATACAAAATGCTGAAAGGTATCCTTTAAGAAGAGGAAGAAGAAAAAGGTAAAGATACAAATAGTGAACAACAAACATGCATCTATCAACAAGTGAATCTAAGAATCAAGTGAATAAATAATCTGATGTACAGAATGAACTGGTGATTATAATGAATCAGGGACATAGAAAGGGAATGGACAGACTATTCTTGCGGGGGAAAGGGGAATGGGAGATTCGGGAAGAGACTGGACAAAAATCGTGCACCTATGGATGAGGACAGTGGGTGAGGAGTGAGGGCGGAGGGTGGGGCGGGAATTGGGAGGAGGGGAGTTATGAGAGGGGGTGGGAAGAAGAACAAATGTAATCTGAACAATAAAGATTTAATTAAAAAAATATATATAAAAAAAGAAACCTGCATGTCACCCCAATAAATTCAATAAAAATAAAAAGATAAAGAAAAAAAAAGAAATTCTCCATATAGATAGATGATTAAAAAAAAAAAACTAATGCCCTTTGAATTCTAGATGACAGTTTTATTATATTCAGCTCATTTAACTTAGGTATCAGCTATATATAGCATTGATCCTTCTTGCCATTCCTGTTGGAATAGTAATAAAATATAACACTAAGATGAGTTACTTGATGAAGTGATTTAAAACTGCAACGTGTTTCCAATGCAGCTGTAACATCCTTAGTCAGCTGATGGTTGGAGATTAATGTCAAAATTAGTATGTGGATGTTTGCTGTACCAGCCTCCTGGGTTTGGAGCACTTGTAAATTGCTATGGGCTCACATGGCTTTTTGTTGTCATAGCTCCTAAAGATAACATAAACAGACATCTGCTAGACCTCTGCTGGGATGAGGTTTAGAAATTGGCTTTTCATGGAATAAGACTTAATTTAGATGAAAAATAGCAATAGAATTTCTAAGTGAAAATATTTTTATCAGCAGGTAACTATCACAACAAATTTTGTAGACTGTTGTATGATCACCAGAAAGCCAAATTGTGCACATTCACCTTTCACGGTGTGAGTTTAATAGATTGCAAACTGGTTGTAATTTGGCCGGGTCATTATTATTTGTGAGGAAAAATTTGTCTCTTGAAATCTCTTTAAAAATTGAAACGGATGCTAGTTATATTTTTAGAATTGAAACAAACACACTGAGAGATAGCACACAAACAGTAGAAATTTATTGAATCTTTCTTAAAAGTTTTTATTCAACTTTTTATTGAAGAGGTCCCATGAATTATATAAAAATTATTTACAACACTCCAATGATTGGGCTTAAATTTGTAAGTTCAAGAAAGACTAAATAACTGTAAGGTTGTGTTAGTTTATGAAACGCTTCTTAAACTACATTTAGCAAAGGTGTTTTAGGTCTTCCTGAAGCATAAGATGGTGTAGAAGATTGTATTTAGCACCTTGACTCTATGCTTTACAGCCAGAAGACAAAACTTAGCATGTAGAGTCAATAGAATTTGCTGAGCAATTTAAGATGGGAAACATAACAAAAGAATGGTAAAACCTATGGCCTGGATTGAACAACTGAGAGAGATCATGGGAGATGGCATAGATGTGGTGTGTTTAATTTTATAAACTCATTAAATCATGAGTTTATTTTTGAAAATGCTGAGTTTATTTGTCTATGTTTCAAGAGGCACTTAAGATTATATATATAATTGGAGATTAGAAGAATGATCTTGCCTAGGGAAAAAAATGAAAGTACTTAAGATTTCTGATAGAGAATAGGTAGAGTAATAAGAGAAGATGATCTATAGAAGTATTTTTAGTACAACTAACATTTATGAAATGATCAGAGGAGTTTGGTGAGAAGAAGCCAGAGAGAAAGAAGAAAAATCAGGGAAATATGGCTTTATAGAAGCCAAGAAAAAAGGAACTTTCTAGAAGGAATCAGTAAACAATCATTGGTTCATTTGTTCATTAGTTCACAAATGTTCATTAGTTTCCTACTTGGCATTAAGTGCAACTGTGGAAAGCCCACATATGGACTCTGCACTAAGGGAGCTTACAATAAAGTAAAAAAAATAAATGTAAATCAAACAATAGCACATAAATATTTTTTGTAAATTTTAAGTTGGAAAGAGTAGAATTGTGATAGTGAGCTCTAACAGTAGGAAGCAGGTGAACTTCTATTCTGTGAATTCTGGGACCTCTGTCTCAAGAACTGACTTAGACTTAAGGTTTGAAGAATAAGGAACTCTTAAGGCATGCATTGCAGAGGGCAGTTCTGGCAATGAAACACCACACCAAGGACCTGCTATCTGAGGGACAGGGCCACGTGCCCTGAGCACTAGGAATTATCCTGAAACTTTATTTTAGCAGGAGAATGATCTCAGCTTCCAGAAGTTTTTTAAAAAGTAAAACTAGAGAGAACCAAGATGGCGGCGTAAGGTACAGACCTGTGTGTGCTGCCTCCCACAACAACATCGAGACTACCAACTATAAAACAAACAGTTATCATTCAGAACCATGGGAAAGCTGGACCCGCCCTGGTGATTCGCCAAGAACAGAGGGGCGGAGTCGCGCGCCAGGCTGGCTACAACTGGATGTGCGGTTTTTTTTCAATCAGAAGGGGATTCAGACTCTCAAATCCACTGAGCTTGTTTGGGGCGGGATCCTGAGGTTCCAGACCCCTACGGGGAGAGGCGGACGGCCTTGCAATGGGCTGGAGAGCCAGAGTGGCTTTCTCGTGGAGCTGCTCACCGGCACTCTGGGACGCGAGGAGAGGAAAGGAGTTGCAGAGACTCCATTGCCCCTTGCTCCGCCCTGGTGATTCCCGGGGACCCCGCCCTACTCAATTTACATCCCCACCTAAGCTGTGCTAGTGGCACAAAGAGAACCACCGGCGCTTTTGCAGCACAGCCCAGCAGAATGCAGATTTCAACTCCTCACATACATAAGGGACACACTCAAGAAACAGAATCAGGTTCGGAGGAAGACGGAGCCGGACCTGGCTGGGCCAGCGATGTGGAACCGCTGTATCAGCAAACGCACAGGCAGGTCCACCAGATCCAGTCTCACTTGGGACGCTGGGAGACGGCAGACAGGCAGTCTGAGCAATTGGTAGAAAACGAAATCCAAGCTAGCATACCAGATATTCAGCCACCAGGAATGCCTGGAGATTTTGTTCAGCAAGGAGCCGCCCAACAAAGGACAGAATGCCAAACTTTGTGTTGCTGACATGGCCCCCGTGAGGCCGAGACGCCCCCCGTGAGGCTGAGGCGGCCCCTGAGAGGCCGGGACAGCCTCGGTGAGGCTGAGGCGGCCCCAGTGAGGCTGAGGCGGCCCCGGTGGGGGTGGGACGGCCCCCGGTGAGGTTGAGATGGCTCCTGTGAGGCTGGGATGGCCCCGGTGAGGCTGAGACGGCCCCGGTGAGGTTGAGACGGCACCAGTGAGGTCGAGACGGCCCCGGTGAGGTTGAGACGGCCCCTGTGAGGCTGAGACGGCCCCTGTGAGGCTGGGATGGCCCCGGTGAGGTTGAATCAGCCCTGGTGAGGTTGAGATGGCACCAGTGAAGTTGAGACGGCCCCGGTGGGGTTGCAATGGCCCCGGTGGGGTTGAGACGGCCCTGGTGAGGTTGAAACGGCCCCGGTGAGGTTGAAACAGCCCTCTGAGGTTGAGACTGCCCCCGGTGAGGCTGAAACGGCCCCAGTGAGGCTGGGACGGCCCCAGTGAGGTTGAATCGGCCCTGGTGAGGTCGAGACGGCACCGGTGAGGTCGAGATGGCCCCGGTGAGGTCTAGATGGCCCCGGTGAGGTTGAATTGGACCCGGTGATGCTGAAACGACCTCGGTGAGGCTGAGACAGCCCTGATGAGGTTGAGACAGCCCTGGTGAGGTTGAGTCGGCCCCGGTGAGGTTGAGACAGCCCCTGTGAGCTTGCAATGGCCCTGGTGAGGTTGAAACAGCCCCGGTGAGGTTGAAACGGCCCCTGTGAGGTTAAGGCAGCCCCTGGGAGGTTGAGATGGCCCCTGTGAGACTGAGATGGCCCCTTTTAGACTGAGATGGCCCCTGGGAAGCTGAGAAAAATACCACATGAACTCACTCATTTATGGATAATAAGGACCACTATAGACTGATGAACAAAAATGGATACAGAGGCAGAGCAGCATTGAGCAGAATGTCAAACTACAGTTGGAACCCTGGGGAGGGTTGTTGGGGGGGTAGGAGATCAACCGAAGGACTTATATGCATGCAGATGAGAATAACTAATGGACACAAGACACTGAGGGGTGGGGGAAGCTGGGGGAATGTCAAGGTGGGGGAAAAAGGAGATATGTGTAATACTCTTTGTAATACTTTAAGAAATAAAAAAAAAGTAAAACTAAATAATTACTTTTACTTTTAAGCTACCAACCGTGCAGAGACGGTGGTCCTAGAGAGAGATGGGTATTTGAATCTGGAATATTTGTTTCAGGCTGAGAATAATTATGAGGACTATGCATTGTTTATTAATTTATTAAATATTTATTAATTCTTTTACATATGTGAGATACAAGGGAGAATGAGTGACAAATTATTCTTTAAAAATTATCTTTAGCGTTATTATAATGATGATTTAAGAGGTAATTTATACATTCACTTATTTTAAGTATATAATTAAATGTTTGGTAAGTTTACCAAGTTGTCACCAATGTTATTATTCTTTGATAAAATTTTTATACATTAACCAATGAATTATCCCTCCCTTAGATGGCAAGGGATGATCTATGCTCCAGGGTGAACAATGAATTGTTGTCCTTGCAAAGCCTGTAGGAGGGGCAGTGTTAAATTCTAGATGCTTCTTCCTAGGAACAAATCACACTTGGTAACCCTCAATTTGAAACTGAAAAGAAGAGGAAATCACAATTTTTAAAAATAATATATTTTATTGATTTTTTACAGAGAGGAAGGGAGAGGGATAGAGAGTTAGAAACATCCATGAGAGAGAAACATCCATCAGCTGTCTCCTGCACACCCCCTACTGGGTATGTGCCCGCAACCAAGGTACATGCCCTTGACTGGAATCGATCCTGGGAGTCTGCAGATTCACAATGAATCACCTGATGAGTAATGTGCCATTGGAATCTGTGAGTTTAATGAAGTCTTCTCTTCATGGTGGGTTGGAATACAAGTGTCCAGATACTTACACTAATGTCTTATAGCAAAACAGTGTGGCTATTGCTTAG
The DNA here is from genome assembly GCF_028538775.1 of Myotis yumanensis. Classification (NCBI taxonomy): domain Eukaryota; kingdom Metazoa; phylum Chordata; class Mammalia; order Chiroptera; family Vespertilionidae; genus Myotis; species Myotis yumanensis. The sequence goes on along the minus strand of NW_027223757.1, from coordinate 52,146,545 downwards.
CAGTACTTCCCTCACCCAGGCTGGCCAGGCACCGCAGGGGGGGATCCCCACTCTGGCCTCATCCTCCGGAAATTGTTTCTTTGTTATGGGGTGGGGCCACAACATTAGTAACAAAGAAACAGAATTTCCGGAGGATGAGGCCCAGAAATCAGGATTTTAAAAAGATTTCCAGGTGATTCTAATGTGCAGCCAAGGTTGAGAACCACCGATCTGTAGATATAGTATTTCCAAAGGTAGCTTCAATAATAGATTCATTACAAATCATTTCACTTCCACGCTCCGCTTAGAGGGCGGGTTCCTGCCTGAAACTCCCCCTCCAGGAAACAGCTGGGGGAGGGTACAGCCGTTTCCAAGAGGACCCCTGCAGGACTGACTTCCTTCCAGTTGGTCGCGCTTCTGGCCGTGATGTTACACCCAGGGTTTAGTAGAAGTAGATAGAATTTAAGTACGTTAAACATGTTTAATTACTTGGTTTTTGTTGTTAATCCTTACCTGAGGATATTTTTTCAATAATTTTTAGAGCAGAAGGGAGGGGGGGGGAGAGAAAGAGAGAAACATCAATGTGAGAGAGACACATTGATTGGTTGCCTCCGGCATGCTCCTTAACCAGGGCTGGGAATCGAGCCTGCAACCCAGGTAATTCCCTTGACTGGAATTGAGCCTGCACTCAGGTATATGCCTTTGACCAGAATCGAACTTAGGACCCTTTATTCGGCTGGCCAAAGCTCTATCCACTGGGCCAAACCAACCAGGACTAGTCCTAATGACTTTTAAAACTTTTTTCATAAAGATAGAGATTAAATTTTTGAGGTATTTCAGGGCCCATTGGAATAAAGTAGTCATGTTTCTTTTTTGTTTATTTGTTTGTTTAATATATTTTATTGATTTTTTACAGAGAGGAAGGGAGAGGGATAGAGAGTTAGAAACATCGATCAGCTGCCTCCTGCACATCTCCTACTGGGGATGTGCCCGCAACCCATGTACATGCTCTTGACCGGAATCGAACCTGGGACCTTTCAGTCCTCAGGCTGACGCTCTATCCACTGAGCCAAACCGGTTTCGGCAAAGTAGTCATGTTTTGGGCAATTATAATGTTTCTTTTTTTTTTTTTTTTAATTCTTTTTAGTTAAGGTATTACAAATGTGTCCTCATCCCCCCCATTAAATCCCCATCCCCCCCCCCCGCCCCACTCATGCTCTCATTATAATGTTTCTTAAAATTTAAACTTTGGAAAGGTTGTAAACTAAAATTAATTAAATATGACATAAATTTTGTGAAAACTGGGTTAAGACATCAGTTAACGTTAAAATAGTGTATTAAATATTTGTACAGGCTACAAGATTTTGTTTAATTTACAAGTGTTTCATTTTTAGGCCAATAAATTATTACATTCTAATAATCCCATATGGAGCACATAATACAAAGATGTATATGTATCATACAAATACCATATATTTACAGACCATATGCATAATTCAAGAGTAACTCATCTTTTTTTCGTAAATATGTATTTTTACATTTTTTTAATCCTTACCAGGAGTGAGAATATTTTTTGCATGATTTTTAGAGAGTGGAAGGGAAGAGGGAGAGAGGGGAGAGAGAGAGAGAAGGAGGAAGGAGAGAGGGAAACATCGATGTGACAGAGACACATTTATTGGTTGCCTCCCACACGTGCCCTGACTGGGGATGTGATCAGACCTGTAACACAGGTAAGTGCCCTTGACCATAAATCAAACCCACAACCCTCTGTTGCATAGGACGATGCTCTAACCACTGAGCATGCCAGCCAGGGATGTATGTCCATATTTAAATTTTTTTTTTATTTAAAGTAATGTAATGTATGAGAATTTTTAGTGTTTGGAAGTCTAAATTTTCAATGATAATGCAATATTAAGCAACCATTATTGCCTATATGGACTTGTATTAATATGTTTTTATTTTATATTTAGGCACCCAAAGACTCCTGCATTATGGCCATTTTTAGATGAGATTTCTAGTGACAGTGCTTGCCAGTAATAGGATTCCTATCAGGAGTATTATTGAAGGCTGGGATCTGGGAGTTTCTGGCCTTGGAGGCACAATTTACCAGGTAAATTGTAGTGGCTTTTTTTTTTTTTTTTTTTTTTAACACTGGCAGTATGAGCAAATGCTCTAGGGAGACTATGGAATGGGTCAAAGTGTGCTGCTTACGGGTTGAGCTCTTCGAGGCTCTCAGCCTTGAGTGGCATTCAACCCTCTTATGTGCCTTGGTTTCTCTCCCTGGCTGCCTAATACAGCCCTGAGGACTCGAGCACTAGGGGACCAATCTTTATATTCGTGTCCCCGGATGAGTCAATTCCTGAATTAAAGTTGAGTTGGAGGTTCCCTGTGGGGCCCCTACAAGTCGTGAGGAATGACCTCTGACACCTCCACAAAGATTTTTAGTCGCCTAAGGCACTAGAGATTCAGGCTGGAGGGAGGATGTGACCCTTATCTTCGGGCAATTATACAGCAAAGGCATTGGCTCAGACTCTCAGAAAGCAATTCAAATGGAAAAACCAGCCACACATTTTTCCTCCTGTCTCACCTTATAGCCTGGGTTCTGTCAACCCTTAACCTTGACAGGTTAGCATGTGGCCTGTTTTCATCCACAGAGAGAAACAGAGGAAGGAATTAAAATAGAAGAGACAAGATCAAGGGGCCCTTGGAGACTGGTTCAGGGAGCTCGCCCGGATGAGGTGCTGCTGCCCACTGCTCCCTGGTTGCAAGTCTCACAGGGACAGGGACCTTTAGAGCTTGGGAGAAACGGAGATAGGAAATGAGAGAGAGGAACATACAGGTGTGAGGAACAACACACACCTTTGTCTTAAGGGTTTTACCTGTTTTATTTATTTGGGTTTTTAAATACGTTTTTATTGATTTCAGAGAGAGAAGAAAACAGGAAAAAAGGGAGAAACATCGATGTGAGAAGTACATCAATCAGTTGATTTGCAATAAATGTGAGTCTTTAATTCAACTTCTTGAGGCGTCCTTGTGTGATTCGTGGGGTACATTACAACAGTGGTACTGCTTCTTGTAGAAGGAGTGCTCTGCTCGACCCACTGGCCGTGTGACCTGCCACTCCAGTGTTTCAGAAGCCAAAGGGAAGAAACGATATAGCCATCACCCTCTTTGGGCTCACTTCCCAGTGACCTGGTTTTCAGATAAAACACACTGTGTTTAACCAGGAGCTGGTTTTGGCAAAGGACATTTTACAGATAAAATATATCAGCTTGCTTGATACCTGTCACTGTGTCTCTCTGTTCTCAGGGCCTGCCTTGGCCTCCACAGCACCAGCAGCGCCAGCCACCTCCTAAGAGAAATTGGATAAAGCCTGGAGGGTGGCGTTGGTGTTCTGCAGGTACGGCTGCGAGGGAGTGCAGGTCAGGTCAACAGGGAACCTGGGTTGTTGGAGGTAAACAAACTGTGTATTCAGGAGGCTCCAGAGCTGCATACCTGGGGACTCATACCTCCAGTTTGAACAGAACCAACTGCCCTGCCCTCCTTGGTCTCAGCACAATGGAGTTGACCTTGGCCTTTGACCTGCCAAAGCAAGACACTCCCAGGCTCTCCTGAGCGCTCCATTTTGTGGCCTTTCCCAACCTGGTTTTGGGAGAAATTCTTCCAAATTACTGATTTCTTCTGTGAGCAATGTTAGGTCTTGAGCAGAACTGAGTCCCATCAGGTGTTAGAAATCATATAGCCTAGTTAGGCTAACGGGGCCTTCACGCCTTGGCTCCTTAACATAGCTGTGGGGCTTTCTGCTTTAAGAGAGGGATCTGGTGAGCCATATGGAAGTCACTGGTGAGGTGACAGATTCAAGGCAGCAGAAATACATGTTTAGTCAAGGACTTTGCTTGGTTCCTAATTCTTTCTGCTGTTATTCTCCTCACGTGGTCCTGGAAAGCATATCAGCGGTTTATCCAATTTTTAAATTAAAATAAATGTCATTTTTCCCCCACTGACACTTCAAGATTGAATATGAGATAGAATTTTCAGACAAGCCAAAATTGAAAGAATTTGCCAGCAAGCATCCTGCCCTAAATGAAGATGTTTTTCAAGCAGAAGGAATGTGATCTCAGAAGGAAAGCTGGGCATGCAAGAACAAATAAACAACAAAAATGGTAAATACATGCATGGTTCTAAGTGAACATTGACTACATAGGACAATACTAATAATGTATTGTGGGGTTGAAAAAACCAAAACACACATGGGAGAAACAACATTTAAGTAGGGAGGGGAATAAATGGAGTAAAAGTGTTCTGCGGTCTTTGCATTGTCCGGAGAACAATAAAAATCACTAATTAACACAATAGTGTGATTAAGCCAAGAGTTCATGTTGTTTTCTGGGGAACCACCAAAATATAATAAGAATATGCATTTTCAAAACAAAAATAGGAAAGCCAAACTAGGAATAAGGAAAAGTAATAAGTCCAAAAGAAAGCAACAAAGGAGAAATAGAATAGGTTGGACAATAAAAGCAACATAGTAGGATGATAGGTTAAAAACGACTAGATAGCCCTAGGTGGTTTGGCTCAGTGGATAGAGCATCGTCCTGTGGACTGAAGGGTCCCAGGTTTAATTCTGGTCAAGGGCATATGCCTGGGTTTCAGGCTTGATCCCCAGTAGGGATGTGCAGGAGGCAGTCAATCAATGATTCTCTCTCATTGACGTTTCTATCTCTCTCCCTCTTCCTTCCTCTCTGAGATCAATAAAAATTTATTTTTTAAAAAGGAGCATGAATTTTTTAAAAACACTAGATATATTATACAATAAATGTAAATGGACTAAATGCTCCAATTAACAAATGAATATTGCCCAACTTGATAATTCAGAAATGCTGACAGTTTAAGTATTTGGTTTTCAACAGAAATACTAGTGTAAATGACTTAGTGCAAATTCACCATGCACCAAGGACAGGATATTGGGGAACGGGGCAGGGTTGTTTTTCAATACGAAATTTAAGAAATTGGTTAGCTATCCAGTGGGGGCCTCTTTTAGATTTTAACAGCAGCTAGGCAATTAGAGTTTGGGTCAGAGATCGGGCTCCAGAGGGAGACGGAGTGTTACCAGCAGCAGAGAGCTGGCTGTGGAAGGGGCTGAGTGTCTTCTGGGAGGAGAAGGGACCCAAGGACCTCGGAGAAGGAGCCAAGGAAGAGCTGCATCAGAGACCACAGAAGAGAATGGCCATGGGAGAGAGGTCAGAGAGGCTGAGGCCCAGGAAAAGACTCCTCCACTCGTCAAGTGCAGGGGGGTGGAGATGGTGCTAGGTAGGGAGTGGAGAGCTGGTGGAGGTGGGAGAGTGGAAGGGTTTGACAGCAAAAGGGCAGGCAACATCATAAAATCTCACTTCTGGAGTCACCCAGTGTTTCTCCAACTTGCCTGATAATCAGCATCAAAGCAAGGCTTGTGAAAACCCAGCTGCCGGGGCCCCACCTCCAGAGTCTCTGGTTCAGGAGGCCTGGGGTGGGACTGGAGAATTGAATCTCTAACAAGTGACGCTCAAAGAAGCACACAAGCCAATGTTCCTGCCTTGTCTCTTAAATCGGCCTTTTGCTATTTAAATTTATCCCAGGAAAGGTTCTCTTGCTAGAAGCTGATATGGGGAAGGCACTACAGGCCCAGCCAGTGCCCTGGTCACAGGCTGGGTCCCATCCCCAGCCTTCCCTGACTCACTCAATGCCAACCGGCCCCATGCTGACCTCTGGGTTTGCCTCTCCAGATCCACTGTTCTGTGATGGGGAGCTGAGCTCTATGGGCAGCACTCGCAGGCCCACCCCCGCCAAGAGCACAATCTGGGAAAGATACTGCTTCCTCCTCTTATAATTCAGGCCTCCAGCTGCTAATGGCTCCACACTTTTCCAGCCCTTGGGGCCTCCCCGTAACTCACTGGTTCCCCTGAACCTTGCCCACACTCTTGCAAGCAGACCTTCATCAAGCTCTCTTCCCTCGCCCCTTGGAGCAGGCTGTCTGTTCCCTGACTGTTTCCATGTCTTTTTTCCAGTTGCTTTCCAGGTGCTCCATCTCAGTGAATGGTCTCCCAAGGTCAGACACTTAGGGTCCCAGGTTCCTCTGATTCCATCAGAGGCCATCTCCCTCCTTACATCTCACAGACCCCGCCTCCCCACCCCACCCTCTGCTTCCTTTATGGCCTTAGCTTCCTCCCTTGTTAATTGCAGTCTGGACCATGGCCGAAGTGGTCAGCTATTGTCCGGCATTCATTCTCAACTATGGCAGCGCCCTCCCCACAGGCCCACAGGGAACGTTCTGCAGCTCATGTCTCGTCCTGTCATCCCTCAGCCTGGCTGTGCTAACAGTCCAAATGCAGCACAACCTTCCCAGAGCTGCCCCAGCCCGTGTGCCAGCCTTATCTCTCTGTGTCCCCTCCCTGTCTACACACACATGCACTCACATACTCACACACACATTCACACACTCACACAGGACATAGTGCAGCTACATGGAGCTGCTCGCAGTTCCCTGATATGCTTCACCCTCATCCGTGAGCTCCCTGCTCCCCGGCTTGTCCTACTTTCTCCATCCGCTGGGCTCGCCCACTGCACATCTTCCCAGACTCACTGTGACCATCGCCTCCTGAACAAAAGTTTCTCTGATCCTCTCTGGGCAGAACTGACCACTCCCTCAGTTTCCCCACTCCATCAGTAGAGCATCCTGCATTGCTCTGTGACACTTGATTGCACTTAACCATTTATCGGTCGTTGGTAGACTCCTTGAGAATAATATTCTTTCAGGGACAGTAGCTGAATGTAAAGGACTCCAATCGCATGAGCGTCCGAGGCTAGCGAGGCTCCTTGGTGTTTCTTTGTCTTCATTGGCTCCTCGGGGCAACTGTTCAGACCCTGCTGTGCCAACCCCACAGCTCCTGACTTTTCCTTCCCAGCAGCTCTCACAATTTGACAACTTGATATGAGGATTTCATTAACACTGGTCTCCCCCACTAGAGCATAAAGACTCCAAGAACTGGCTGCCTTGCTCACCACCGAGTTCCTGTCATAGACCATGTCTGACACATAATAACAGCTCAAAAAAACCCCCCACATATTTGCCTTATGAACAATAGGATTTTGGTTGGACAACGTAACCTACTTTGTTGCCACCATTCTTCCTGACCATCCTGACAAACTCCTTCGGTAAAATTCAAAAGAATCTATGATGACACCACGTCCCTCCTTTAACCTCTCATCTACCCAGTTTGAATTAAAAAATCAGCATCGTGCTGGTGAGAATGTAGAACGGTACAGCTGCTGTAGAAGACAGTGTGTTGGGTCCTCAAAAAATTACACATACAACTACCATATGGTCCAGCAATTCCACTTCTGACAGCAGGGTCTCAAACAGATATTTATACGCACATGTTCAAGGCAGCATGATTCACAGTAGTCAAAAGGTGGAAACAGAACAAATGTCCATTCACAGATGAGGGCATAGAGGAAGTGTGATATATTCATACCGTGACTATTACGTGGCCTTAAAAAGGAAGAAAATGCTGCCACGTGCTACAACGTGGACGAATTTTGAAGACATTATGTTAACTAAATAAGCCAGTTACAAAAGCCAGTCAGAAACTGTGTGAATGCCACTCACATGAGGTGAAATCATAGAAATAGAAAGTAAAAGGGTAGTTACCAGGGCCTGGGGGAAGAGGGCAGTGGGCAGCTATTGTTTGACGGTTCAGAGTTTCAGTCTGGGAAGATGCAAAGTTCAGGAGATGGAAGGTGGTGATGGTGGCACAACGTGAACATGCTTAATGCCGCTGAGCTATATACTTAAAAACAGTTAAAATAGCAAATGTTATGTTATATATTACCACAATTAGAAAAATAAATTTAAATGTTAAAAAATCAGCATTCCAATATTTCTCCTAACAAATGGAGAAGCCCAGGCCTCTGGAGGTCCCTCTAACAGGGACACAGCAGGCAGCTGGGGCTTAGACAAAGTATTTGCATGTCAACTAATCCCTGGGATTATTAGGAAGCGGCTAGATTTTTAAGCTTTTCTTTTTCCACACTGAAAAGGTCATCCAAGGGGTACCTAGTCTTAGATAAATGTCTCTCTGTCAAATACTTTTCAATAGCAACCCACACGAAAGCCCCTTTTAGGGAAATAAAATAGGAAAAGGTAGAAATGAGAAGACAAACCCCACAACCACTGCAGGACATCTTTGTTCCAATGAGCTGCTTGGTGCGCTTGAGAGCTAAGGGGAGGCGGGTGCTAGGCTGGGCCTGCACCAGGGCAGGAAGGCACCTGGCACAGGCTACCCACCCCACCCCACCCCCCAGGAAGGAGTGCCTTCTGTTATTTGCAGAGTCCCCTGTGTGCTGCCTGCAGCCTCCTCCTCACCACCCACCGCCCCAGCCCATGTGCATGCCCAGGAATGAGGTGCATCCACAGCGAAGGCTTCTTGGATCTAAGCCATCCCCAGAGGCTCCCAAGGATTAAAGATGGTCCCAGTCATCGGAACTGCAGGCGATGGGAAGGCCCTTCTGTGATGGCCCCATCCTGCCTGCTTGGCCAGGACTACAGGAGTCATAGCACTTCTTGTGGCTTGCGAGGGGGGGGGGGGGGGCGGCTCTGACTCCTCACTATGTGCTCCCCTTCCCCTCTTCTTGCCAAGTGACATGTGCACACCCAGGAAAGCCTTCCAGGGAGGGCCAACTGCCCTGAAAGGAAGCAGGAGTGGCCCCCGCTCTCTGCTTTAGTGACTGAGATCATAGGAGCCTCAGATCTCACTGCACCCGCTGGAGGGGACACCTTCCTCCTCCGCAGCTTCTGGCAAAGTGAGGCCCTCCCCAGCCCCGGAGGCTCACTCGGGCAGCAGGGGACCGGCCGACCCTCCACGCGCTGGTGGCCCCACTGATGGGCCCCGTGGCTGCAGGGATTAGGGCACAGGAAGTCCAATTGGCTCCTCCACACTTGAGGAAGGAGCACCCTGAGGGGGCAGCAGCTGGATGGTTCTGCTCAGAGCTGGGTTCTCCGGGAGCATGGCGGCGCTGCACCTGCCATTCCCGAGAAGGCTCCCGGCTCTCCCGGCTTCCTCCCAGAGGAGGGGCCTCTTTATAAGGCTTTCAGGTTTACAGCTAAAAAAAACAAGTTCTGCCCCCAGCTGTTCTGTGGCTATCACTTAACACTCTGGACCCCAGGCTCTTCTGTAAGCTGAGGGCATTGGCCAGGTGACTGCTCAGCTCCTGCCAGCAACAGCAGCCTCCTGGAGAAAGGTGTTCAGAGTATCAGCCACACCCCAACACACACACCTGCCCCACAAAATTGCGCACTGAGTCGGGGCCCTGTCAGGACTTTCTAGGGCCCCTGGGCATTTTTGCCTTCATGGGCCCCTTCTTCCATAAAATATATTAAAAACCATATTTTATAACTGTATTAGTATAGAAATGAATATAGTAAAAACATTTTCTTGTACCCAAAATGTCTCTTTTTCTTCCAATTTTAAAATAAATTAAAATATTTTCAGGGGCCCCAAGAGTATTGTTTGTGAGCCCTCAGATGTTATGGCTATTCTGTGTAACGGATATGTCAGCCCCGCACTGAAGGACACACTGGTAGAGGGAACAAGAAAGAGACCAGGCGAGGAGGGAGGGTCTAACCTGAGCAGCAGTGCGGCCTGGTCAGTCACTTCGCCTCTCCGTGCCTCAGTTTCCCCATCTAAGGGTAATAACAGTGTCTACTTCACAGAGTAGTTGTGAGGACCGAAATAAGATCGTGCGTGTACCTTGATTCAAATGGTGCCTGACACAGAGGAATCACTAACAAAGTGTTTGTTCTCATTAATGCCATTGTTTATTACTGTTCCAGCCACTTAGCTGACCCTCTGCACCTTAACTGACGCTCTCCAAGAAAGCAAGTCGGAGCCCTGGCTGGTGTGGTCAGCTGTTCAGAACATCGTCCCGTAAATAAAAGGTGGCGGGTTTGATTCCAGGTCAGGGCAAGTGCTCAGGTGCGTGGGAGGGAGGCAACCAAGCGATGTTTGCTGTTTCTCTCTCACATCACATCAATGTTTTTTCCCTTCCTTTCTCTAAAAATCAATTTTTAAAAAAGGAAAGAATATATATTTTTTTAATTTGTCTTATAAAAAATTTGTAAAAAGGCAAGGTGGAGTTTCCTGCTTACGGGGACATCCTGCTTGGGCCTCCCGGAGCAGATACAGCTATTTGAGAACTGCTTGTTCAGGGACACTTTATTTTTATGAAACTCCTCGGCGGTATTACTCATGCAGGCTCCCAGGGAACCAGACTCCCAGGGAGATGGTGCCCCTGCCCTGACCCAGCTGGTGGGGAGCAACCTCTTGGGCAGGAAGAAGGGGCACAGGCCGAGACCTGCCACCTTTCCTCCTTTGCTCCCCAGGTGTCAGAGCGGCAGGCTTTGAGGCCTTTTAAAGTGCAGGGGCGTCTGGGATAAATTCGTGTCTTAATCCCTTATCAGACCACAAGAGGAAAGCCTGACAGCTGGGCTTTCCTAAGGGGGCGTGAACGGGGCTGTGCTAGAGGCTTCACATGCATTATCTTGTTTAATCCTGACAACAACTCCAGACGTAGGGGTCACTGTCCCCTTCTACAAACCAGCAAACAGAGGCTCAGAGAGGGCCGCTGACTTGCCCGCAGGTCACCCCTCCTCCTTCCTGCTGCCCCAAGAGAATGCTGGGACCTAAGAGAAGTTTAAGGGTGAAGATAAAGGGAAATGGAAGCCAGCCTCCAGGGGCTGCCTTGGCCAGGACCTGTCAGCTGAAATGCCCCGGGCCTCAGTTTCCCCACCTGCACAAGGCGGGGCGTTGGCCCTGCATCATACCCGCGGCTGCTCTCACCCCACTCCCTGCCTGGTGGACAGAGCAGACGGCTGGCGCCTTTCCCAGCCCTCCTGTGGCATTTCTCCAGTTCCTGAAGGGACAGCCACCAGCCATGCCACTCCCCCCTGACCCCCAGAGCAGGGAAGCTCCTTGGGGACAAGTTTGCAGAGGGGCTTTGTCATGGGGCTTTTGCTAAATTATTGTTGCTGCATTGAAAAGCAGGTGGCCCCCTCAAACCCCCACATTTCCAGCTGGGCACAGGGTGCCTGAGCCGGGGAGCCACTTTGTGACCAGACCCTCCTGGCCAGCTCTTACTTTTCTAGAAAAGTTGGCAGCGGCGGGGCCTGTCCTTTCTAACGTAAACAGCTTAGTCACATCAGCTCCTCTGCAGTCAACAGCCCTCTCCACTCCCTTTCTCCCAGCTCTTTCCTTCCAGGGAAACTTCGTGACTTTGGAAGCCAAGTCAGGCTGATCTGACTCAGTGAGGAAACCAGGGCAGGAGGGGGTGCAGGGCGGGAGGCAAGGCCTGAGAGAAGGGATAGAGCATGGGCAGCAGCCTGGGGGCCGCGCCCCACCAGGCCAGGGAAGGACACAGTCCTACCTCCAAAGGCCGGCCTCATGGTGAAATCGTGGTCGTCCACCCTGAGGAGCGGCTGAGCCTCCGCTTTCCGCATTTTGGTCACGTCGAGGGTCTTCTTGGAAAGGTGACTGCAGAGACAAGCGAGACACACTTTGCCGTGGCCCGCCAGGCACTGAGTGAGACCGATTGGAGAGATTACTTTTTGCAAGAACTACCATTGGGCACATCTTCTCCATCGGGCTGAACAACACCTTCCCACCCCTCCTACCCCTCTGCCCCAGGCCCTCACAGGCCGGGAGGACCAGACCCCTCCAGAGCCTTGCGAAAGGAAACACCTCCCAGCAGGGCACCATTCCACCTGACCAGCTCTTAATTGTCAAAAGTTATGACTAGAGAACAGGAGTTGGGTTGAATGGTGGAGGAATTAAAATGTGGGTTTTTATTCTTTTTAAACATTTCTCTTAGGTTGTCATAATGTTGGTTTGGTGATAAACAAACATCTGAGACCCCAAGCTGACATCAGTCCAGCTGGCAGCTGTCTGCGGAACCCACCCTGGCGCAGAGCCTCTGTCCTTAGCCAGCAGGGATCAAGGCCAAGCTGGACATGCAGTGGCTCCTGCCGTCCACCGGGTGGAAGCTGGAGCTGGAGGACCCTGGTTCACGCCCTTCCCTCTAACCCAGATGACAAAGGAGTAATTCTCTCTTCTCTCTCATTCACATTCACTCTTTCCAGATTTTTTTTCTCACCACCACCATACATAATCTAAAGCAGTCAAGTCCAAAATATTCTCAAGCAATATTCTACTGACAGGAGTATCACTAAGCAAAAAAAGGAAAAGGAGGGGAAGGAGAAAGA